>NW_027363141.1:1200000-1843177 GCF_046119375.1 Phyllobates terribilis
CAAGGCTAAGCCGGGCAGGCGGCAGCGGCTATTTATACCCACTGCTGATCTCTGATTGGTGGAAAATCTGGGTATGGCTGCTCTGATTGGTGGAAAAACTGGGTGTGGCTGCTCTGTGATTGGTCAGCATTATGACCTCACAGTGGCGATGACTCATACCTCCTGGGTGGTTGTTTTTAATGTATTTTTTGTTGTAACATTTTGTATGGCTGTTTGGTGCAGGGGGTGGGGTCGGGAGTATTTTAACCCCTGCACACCCCCATGACCATATGCCTCGACCCGTAGAAGCGTGATAGACACGCGAAACGGCCGTCGTCTGCATAAGGCGCCGCTTCCCTGTATTTTTAATGGAAATGGAATAAAAGAAGATTTTATTAAATCGGTGTGCCACCTCGCTTTCTTCATGTATGAGTAGTATAATAATGATGATTTATCCTGGGGATGGGTTATCAATATCAGATCGGTGGGGCTCCGACACGCGGCACCGGCTCTACCCATCAGCTGATTGCAGCGCTCAAGTGTAAATAGTGTGAAGATTGAACATCACAGCTCCATTCACTGTACTGTGGGTCCTGCAGATCAGCTAATATTCATGTAATAGGAGCTGATCTGCAGCACCAGGGAGCGGCCACTACAGAGTGAACAGATCAGTGATTTTTCAGCTCCTCAACACTGTTTACATCTGACCTCGGCCGAAGCTGCAAACAGCTGATTAGTGGAGGTGCCGTGTGCCAGACCACCACAAATCTGATATTAATGAGCTAACCAGGGGATAAGCCATCAAAATGTTTGTCCTGGAAAATCCCTTTAAGGCCCACCTGCACATAATAAATAAATAAATATATATATATATATATATATATATATATATATATATATATATATATATAGCAAAAAGTAGGAAGGGGTTAATCAAAGGCTCATAAAACGGACAAACAACACAAATATTGGTTCTATCTTTTACACATTTGGGGTAGCCCTTAAGAGGGCCGTTGGGTCAAAGAGAGAGAGAGAGAGAGAAGAGAGAGGGGAGGGATAGATACCGGGAGATACCAAGAGAGAGAAAAAGAGAGAGACCCAACCAGTGCAAGGCTAAGCCGGGCAGGCGGCAGCAGCTATTTATACCCACTGCTGATCTCTGATTGGTGGAAAATCTGGGGGTGCCTGCTCTGTGATTGGTGGAAAATCTGGGCATGGCTGCTCTGTGATTGGTCAGCATTATGACCTCACAGTGGCGATGACTCATACCTCCTGGGTGGTTCTTCTGGGCAATTCTGTTTTCTGATTGGTGGAAATTCTAATCAGCATTATGACCTCACAGTGGCCGTGACTCATGTTTCATGGACTGTTCTATCTGGGTGACCTGAAACATGCTGATCTCTGATTGGTTGAAATTCAAGTCATCTTCATGACATCACAATCGAGAAGAATGAATATCCAATTTACTTAATATAAATGACCAGCAATGCTGTTCTCTTAATGGTGGAAATTCAAGTCATCTTCATGACATCACAATCAGCATGTTATTACTGCCGATATGTCCAATTTTTTTCCTAAATTTCCTACGTTTGTCCTAATTTATTAGCACATATATACCACTCATTCCTACAATCAAAGGATCAGGAAACCCCTCTGAAATCAATATCCTACAATTTACCCCAACAGCAAAAAAACAACTATACACAAAATACCAAAAGGTATATCAGATTATTAATGAGCAAATAAAAGACACATAAAAATAATTTTTAGAAATGTGTAGAAAAAATGCTGTAAAGTAAGAATGCTTCAAAAATAGAAATGTTAATGATCTATTTAATCAATTAACAAAATACAAGTGAATGAACAAACGAAAAATCTAGATCCAATTAATATTTGGTGTGACCAACTTTTCACTTTAAAACAGCGTCAATTCTTCTAGGTACACCTGCGCAAAGTCAGGGATTTTGTAATAATGCAGTCAGGTGTCTGGTCATACACCATGGCAAGACTGAGCAAGAATACACAAGGAAGTTATACTACATCAGCAAGGTCTCTAAGGCACAAATTTCAAAGCAGATTGAGGGTTCAAGATGTGTCATTCAAGCACTAGTGAAGAAGCACAAGAAAATGTGCAAGGTTGAGGTCAATAGATGCAGTGGTCGGCCAAGGAAACTTAGTGCAGCAGATGTATGACACATTATGGTTACTTTCCTACAAAAGCAGAAGATGTCCAGCAGTGCCATCAGCTCAGAACTGGCAGCAACCAGTGGGACTCAGCTTCACTCATCTACTGTTCAGAGAAGACTGGCCAGAAGTGGTCTTCATAGCAGAATTATGGTGAAAAAGCCATATCTTCCACATCAAAACAAGGCCAAGTGACGCTGAGTCACTGCATTAAAACAGAGAAAACGGGGAAGGAGGGGGGGGATTGGCAAGATGTGCGCGGTTGAGCCAAAATATGAAAAATGTGGTTGTTACTGTAGGGAGTTTGTTCACTGAAGGGCTGGAGAGCAGAACAATAATGAGTGTCTGTGGTCAATAGTGATGCATAACCACGGTGAAGGGTCCTGTAAGTTTGGGGCTGCATTTCAGCAAATGGAGTTGGGAATTGGGTCAGACCTCATGCTATAACATTTTCCCCCATCATGGGCCCCTCTCTGGCATAATTTCCCTCATTCTGGTTTAAGACATCGCTGTTTCCTCCGCTGCACCTTCTGCATTCTTCAATATCCAGATCCATATTCCAGTTTGTCTTCTCTTCTGCACTACGTGAGTCCACAATCAACTGAGGAATACCTACGTCTGCTTACTATCCTTATTTCTGTTTGCATATTACTGTACCTAAGTAAACTTGGACTATCGTTAACGTTTACATACCCTAATAGTAATGAAGGCCGTGCCTTACAGATTAGGTTCTAAGAAGTATTGTTTGGAATGAACTTACCTTCATAAACTGTTTGCTGTGATCTTTTGCACTTGAGTTTAAAATAGACTTTCACACTACTCTTGTCTCAGTCTCTGCTTTTGGCCCACGCCATTGGACTTCAGGGTATCTACTAACATCGTAACAGGCAGTTCCTTTGAGCTCATGATTCTCATTTGGTCTGACATGCACTGTGAGCTGTGAGGTCTTATATAGACAGGTGTGTGCCTTTCCAAATCAAGTCCTATCAGTTTAATTACACACAGCTGGACTCCAATGAAAGAGTAGAACCATCTCAAAGAGGATCACAAGGAAATGGACAGCATGTGACTTAAATATGAGCAAAGGGTCTGAATACTTATGACCATGTGATATTTCAGTTTTCCTTTTTTAATAAATTTGCAAAAATTTCTACATTTCTGTTTTTTTTCAATCAAGATGGGGTGCACAGTGTACTTTAATGAGAAAAAAAAAGAACTTTTTAGAATTTACCAAATGGCTGCAATGAAACAAGGAGTGAAAAATGTAAAGGGGTCTGAATGCTTTCCGTACCCACTGTATATAGTACTCAATGGGTGTGGTCTGCCTCTGATTGAGAAGTGCCTCTTCCGGCAGTCTGAATAAGGGTCTATCGTTAGGGGTGTGACTAATTTGTTTTCACTTAGGGTGATATATGTCCCGCTTTTAATGAGATTTAATAACATTTGTATTTTAGGGTTTCTATTATAATTCTGGGATTTCCTAATTTGTTTATAGAATTTTTGAATTGCATAACACATAGGATAAGGATAATAGGTTTAGTATATGAGATAGGAAATAGTTATTGATAGAACTAGTGCAGTGGATGGGCACTAGTGTTAATAAAAAGAGGGGCACTTCCTGATAGTGTGCGCCATGTCCCATGATTTGGGAATCTTACAGACCATATTGCACTATCATTAAGTTGCTGTTTTGTTGCTATGCAGTTAGGTTTTCCTTTCTTATAAGTTTGTCCTTTGTCTCTCCCTGTCTCTCTCAGATGTAGCTGTGATGTCAGTAACCCCTCCCTTCTTCTCCATTCTTCTTCCTCATTCACCATCTTCAGCCATGTTAGAAGCTTATGTGCTTCCAGCCCGTTTCTAAAAAAGTCTTTTTACCTGCTGTACATTTGCACATCATCGAGTATTCTGCTAGAAAATAAATCTTCTTCTGAATCTTCAACAATGTGCTTCTTGCATTCGAGTTAAACTATCTGAAGACATCACTATGTGTGAGTACGGTAAAGAGACAGCCTAGAAACGGTGTCTCACAGCGCCCTATGCTTGCAGCTTAGTCATGGAGTCAGAATAGTGTGAGTTCAGTGAGAGTTAGTGAAGTGCATAGTGAAGGTGAAGTTCAGGTGCGGTGGGCTGCTAGGGGCAGCATGTGTCACTTGTTCCAGGCAGTGGGAGGCATTACTGGGATCCAGAGCAGTCGCTCCAGTCACGTCCAGAGCCTAAGGTCTGGCATAGGAGCTGCCGGACACTTTGTGTACTCTGAAGTACAAAGGAAGATGGACAGGGACCTGCATGGATGGAAGTTGAAGGCCAGTCCCGGGTGCACTGCAGAGGTGGACGAGAAATACAGGATGAGCTAGCAACAGGGCTGAAGAGGAGTTATGCTAAGAAGGAGGATAATGTGAACTGCTGTGCCTTATCCTGTCTGTACCCACCTGATGAACTAGAACTGTCAAGTATATGTTTGACTGTTACAAAGAACTTTGTGTCCCCTAAATTGTGTGCGGCGGCTTCTGAGGAAAGAAGCCTGAAGGCAGTGGAGGCCTGCGGCCTACAAGAGAATGTGCTGCACCCCACACCCTAGAGCACACTGGGACTGGGACACCCATTGTCTGTAAAGTGCCAGAGCGAAATCAGACAGACGTTCAGTCACGACTACCGCTCTGTGCCACTTTACAAGATGAGTGATAAGGGAACTTCTCGATCAGAAGAGAAGAGGAAATAATGGTCGCTGCCCAAACTGTGACAAGAACAGGACCACAATGTGTGTCACCCTGGCCTGGATGCCACAAATGTATAATAAAGCTGTGTCTGAGAGCAAAGGGGAGGTCCTCTAGTCAAGGGCCATTAGCATGCAATACCTCCTGTCACAGGCCAGTAGGGGGAGCAGGCTGCCCCTATAAAAGCTGGAACTGGGGGCAGGGTTAGAGAGAACTGGACAACCTGTCTCTGGATTGAGAGGTGTCCCAGAGCCGGGACAGACAATTGTGTTGCAGCCTAAGAGGACGTGTGGCAGTAGGAGAGCCACGAGCCAGGGACAAAAGGCGAAGTGAGTCTGTCCTGGCAGATAAAGAAACTAATCTTCCAGACTTTGGTGTCTGAGGCTGTGAGGATTCCACATCCTACAGCAGATAACCAGTCCGCAGGGGACTGTATGTTCCTTGGCCTAAGAAGCCCGGAGGCTCCGCCACAGCAGAAGGGACCAACAGAGCCGTACCAGGCCGGGAGTAGCAAGGGACCCAAGTTGCAAGCCATACGGGCGAGAGGACACGGTGAGCTCAGGAACGTGGGCTGTTACATTACCAGAAGGGAAATAGCCAGAAGGAGCACAGAGAGCACGGTAGGCCGACACCCTCATCTTGACCAGGGCCAGCTTCCCACTTGCTCTCAGACATCCAGGCCCCCTCCTAGCCGGGCCTGTTTCTGGGTCGTTTTACCTGTTCTAATAAAGACCCTGAACTGTTTAAGAGGCCTCCGTTTCCTGGCTAACGCGGTTGGAATCATCCCCTCCATCATCCATCATACACTGCCCTGGGGCCCTACTCTTCCCGTGGGGAGTTGTACTATTCGGAGCTGCACATTTACATCTGCCCCAGAGGTCTGCACTGCAGCGGCGGTTAGCACTGACCGCAATCCACGGGTGGTGTAGTCGGACATTACTTAAAACTTATAAAGGACTGCCACTGGCCTGACCACCCTAAGCCACGGACCGGGTTGCCACCACTACCCCCATCGTCTCCCTATTGCCCGGCTCCGAGTGCCCCACGGCCCAGGGGGCGAGTCAGCTTTGGCGTAGTCGGCAGGATTGTAACCAACCCGCCACAAACGGGTATTGCGTGCCTGAAAAAGACTGTACACGTACCTGAAGAAGAGTTTTTCCACCACCCGGAGCCGTTTCCCGCCATTTTCAACCGTCTCCCGCCATCTTCCGTCGGTTCCCGCCATCTTCAGCCGTTTTCCCGCCAACGGATGCCATTTTCAGGACGCTGCGCGGGAAGAGGAGGGGCGTGGACGTCCAAACCGCGCGAGACCCGAATCTCCGCCCCACGCACCGACGCTGCGCAAGGTCCTGGAAGGGAGAGAGAGCGACGCTGACGTCATCAGGACGCGACGCAGGTCCTCGTCCGGAGCAGCACCAGTGGAGTCGCGGCCTACAGAAGAGGATCGTCAGAAGGTAGGCCACGCTTAACTAGGGGGGAGGAAGATGTCGGACACTGAGGCGCCCACTACCACCAGCACAGCTGCAGCAGCGGTGATGCCATTTTCCCTGCCCTACGTCAATGGAGCGGCCTGGTTGCCTAAGTATTCAGGGGAGCCCCATGCCCTAACTGACTTTAAGGAAAGGCTGTACAGTTTGTTCCAAGTTTACCCCCTGACAGAGGAACAGAAGATTAGCATACTGACAGGGCAGTTAACTGGCACAGCCCAGCGGGAGGTAAAGTAATGGCCCGCTGAGGAGAAAAGGACCGTAAAGGACATTCTGGCCCGGCTGTGGGGTACCTTTGATACACGTACCTCCGCTGAAATTAAAATGCGGTTCTACGGATGTAAGCAGCGGGCACAGGACAGCATCAGAGACTATGCCCTAAATTTGCAGGAAGCCTTGAGAGCCATCAAACAAGCTGACCCTGGCAGCGTGCAGGATACGGATAAGCTACTAACAGAACAGTTCATAGAAGGTCTGCTGTCTAGCGCCCACAGGACCCAGCTGCGCCTCATGTTCTTTCAGAACCCTGATCTGACCTTTGCCCAATTCAAGGACAGGGCCATAAGGGTGCTCCGTGAACCCGCAACAAGTGGCGCTATAAACCCCCGGCGCCCTGCTCTCACCTACCACCAGAAGGCGGCGCCCTCCTCTGTGGACTCTGTGGGGGACGATGCACAGGCCCTGAACCAAGCCCCGTCGAAAGATCTGCATCACCAAGTCCAGGAGCTGACCAGGAGCGTTGCGGCATTGACCAGGACCGTCCAGGCGTTACAAGTGGACCCGTCAAGACCCATCGAGTTGGCTTCAAGTCCGGAGGATGTCCCGTGGCGTCGACAGAGGAGGACCCCGTCGTTCCGAGGAAGGCCCACAGATCGCTACGCAGAGGATGGACAGCCCATTTGCCGTCGATGCAACCAGCCCGGACACATTTCCAGGTACTGTAATTTAAACGGGTCCAACCTGGGGCAGAGAGCCAACCCCCAGGCATAAGATCACCAGGCCCTTATAATTGGCGTGATAAGTACGTTGGGGGGGGGCGCCCGGTTTTACCCGTGGTGCTGAACGGTATCCCCATGAGCGCCTTGCTGGATACCGGGTCGCAAGTAACTACTATCACTTATGTACTTTTTAAGCAGTATTGGACTGATGCTGATATAACACGGTACCCAGACAGTGACTTGAGCATCATCGCCAGTAATGGCTTGCCCGTGCCGCAGATGGGGTTCAAGGAAATGACCATTAAAATTGGTAAAGTTGAACTACCGGCACAGGGAGTGATTATTGTGGACATTGACCGTCGTGAAAGTCACCCTAAAATAACTGTGGGTACTAACGTGATTGAAAATTGTCTTTCAGAGGTAATTGTAATTCTACAACAGGTGGCAGTGAATGCTAGTTCCAGCCAACAGAGAGTCCTCAACAAGGAGATAAAAGCCCTGATGAGACGGCAGCAGGTAGAACTGTCTGGTGGTGAGATCGGTAGCGTAAGACTCAGTGACCCATTCCCCATTTCCATGCCTCCCAAAAGTGAAATGATGATCTGGTGTCGGACTGCAATCGGGTTGAGAGGTAGAGACTACCAAGCCATGGTAGAACCCGTGTACTCAGACAGCAGGCCCACCATTTTGACAGCCTGGGGGGTGGTTGATGTCCGTCATGGGAGGGTGCCCGTTCACATTCTCAACATTGGGGAGAGGGAGGTACACTTACCCAGGTACGCTACACTTGCCAAACTGTTTGCTGTTGAGCACAAAGCTATCAGGGCCGTGGAACCTTTGCCTCCCTCTCCACAGGCGGAGAGTAATGGCTCCCAGAAACAAAAGGAGGACTGGTGCCAGAAACTCCATGTGGGTGCTGACTCCACTCCCCTGCACCAAAAACAAGGAGTCTACCGGGTGGTACAGGAGTACGAGAGAGTCTTTAGTAAGCACCCGCTAGACTTCGGCAGAGTAAAAGGGATAGAACACCACATCCCCACAGGGAGCCACCCACCAATAAAAGAGAGACACAGGCCTGTACCCCCTGCACATTATCAGAACGCCAAAGGTATGCTGCGGGAAATGAAAGAAGCTGGGGACATTAGAGATAGCTGTAGCCCCTGGGCAGCCCCCCTGGTTCTGGTAAAAAAGAAAGACGGCACCATGAGAATGTGCGTGGACTATAGACAAATCAACCGTATCACCCACAAAGACGCATATCCGCTGCCTAGAATAGAAGAGTCTTTAGCCGCACTAAAATCAGCTAACTTCTTTTCTACTTTGGACCTTACTAGCGGGTACTGGCAGGTTCCTGTGGCAGAGGCTGACAAGGAGAAGACCGCCTTCACCACCCCGATGGGACTGAGCGAGTTCAACTGTATGCCCTTCGGGCTCTGGAACGCACCAGGGACCTTCCAGAGGCTGATGGAATGCTGTCTAGGGCACCGAAACTTCGAGACTGTCCTCCTTTACCTGGACGACGTGATCGTCTATTCGAAGACTTACGAGCACCATCTAAAGCACCTGGCCGAGGTGTTCGAAGCCCTGGCAGGCTATGGCCTGAAGGTGAAACCATCAAAGTGTCACCTGTTGAAACCGAAGGTCCAGTACCTAGGGCACGTGGTAAGTGCGGAAGGAGTAGCCCCCGACCCTGACAAGGTCACGGCAATCAAGAGCTGGCCAAGCCCTTCGAACATCAAGGAAGTGAGGCAATTCCTCTGGTTGGTAGGCTACTACCGAAGGTTCATCCCCGGGTTCACTAAGATGGCAGCTCCTATGCAGGACCTCCTGATAGGACAGTCTAAGTCCAGAAGCCAAAAGCCACCCTTCAAGTGGGATAAACCGGAAGAGGAGTCCTTCCGTCAGTTGAAGATGGCCCTCACAGGGGATGAGATCCTGGCCTACCCTGATTATGGCCAGCCTTTTATTCTCCACACAGACGCCAGTAATGTGGGACTGGGAGCCGTACTGTCACAAAACCAACAGGGCAGAGAAAGAGTGATCGCGTACGCCAGTTGGAAGCTGAGGCCCACCGAGAGGAACCCGGAGAATTACAGCTCCTTCAAGCTAGAATTCTTGGCGGTGGTGTGGGCCCTAACGGAACGCTTCAAGCATTACCTGACCTCCGCAAAGTTCACTGTGTACACGGACAACAACCCGTTAACACACCTAGACAGTGCAAGACTTGGTGCCCTGGAACAGCGGTGGATGGCCCGTCTCTCCAATTATGACTTCGTGATCAAGTACCAGGCAGGCAAAACCAATGCCAACGCTGATGCCCTATCGAGAATGCCTCACTTACCTGAAGGTGACGAAGACCCAGAAGAGCTGGAGGAGGTAGAACTCCCCGCGTTTCACCGGTATGGGGCCGCTCAATACTCCCACCGCGTGAAGGAGGAAGATTTAACAACCGTTATGATCAATCCCCTACCTCACCACAGCTGGGCCGAGACCCAAGATAGTGACCCTGCAATCCGCCTGGTGAAAGATCTGCTGACCCAGGAAGATGCCCGCTTAGATCCGGATGCTCCAGAGGAAGCCAAGCAGCTATGGAAAGAGAAGAGCAAGCTGTTCCTCTATGAAGGCAAGCTGTACAGAAGACTTGTCAACCACCGGACACAAGAGCTGACCTGGCAAGTCGTGGTCCCAAGGCGGGATGCAGCTATGGTCCTGGGGGCTTACCATGACAGAGCGGGGCACTTCGGTTGGAAGAAACTGGAGTTCCTGCTAAGAGGACGGCTCTTTTGGGTCGGCATGAGAGGGGCTGTAGAGAAGTGGTGCAGGGACTGTGGCCCTTGTAACTTAAGGAGAAAAGACCGCACCAGCCAGAAGACACCCTTGAAGCCCATCGTCACCCAGCAGCCTCTTGAGCTGGTAGCTCTGAACCACGTCAAATTGGCTCCAAGCCGGTCAGGATACATCTACGCCCTGACAATCGTGGACCACTATTCCCGTTTTCTAGTGGTGGTCCCGGTAAAAGACTTGACAGCCCAAACGGCGGCCAGAGCCTTCCAGCAATACTTCTGCCGTCCACACGGGTATCCGGAACAGGTCCTGACGGACCAGGGTCCAGCGTTCGGAGCTGAAATCTTGCAAGAGTTCTGCAACCTCTATGGCTGTAAGAAGATTCGGACAACGCCTTACCGCCCACAAACCAACGGGATGTGTGATTAAATGAACAATATAGTCATTGATCTCCTGAAGACGTTGCCCCTGGAGGAATGCAGCCTGTGGCCAGAAAAACTGCCGGACCTGATAGACTTATACAACCATATCCCGGTGAACGCTACAAACTGCACCCCGGCTTACCTGATGCGAGCCAGACCAGGTAAGCTGCCCCTAGATCTGGAGATGGGAGTCCTAACATCTGAGGACACCTCCCTGGATGCGGACTGGGATACGGAGAGGCGACTGCAGTACAAGAATGTACAGGAGAGTGAGGAGAAGAGCCTGGCCCAGGTGAGAGAAAGGCAAGAAAGACTCTTCAACCAACACGCCCCTGCTGGTCCCCTAGAACCTGGTGAGCAGGTCCTGAAGCGAAAGAGAAGGCTACATAAGATGGACGACCAGTGGGAAAGGGAACCCTACACCATACTGCAGTCTGATCATGACAACTCGAAGGTGTGCGTGATCACCAAGGATGGAGGAGAAACCACTAGTACCGTCTCCAGAGACCACCTAAAAAGGTGCCCCGAACAACTCCGTAGTGCAGAAGAGGATCAAAGTGACCTTGAACCCGCAGAGGACAAGGAAGAAATGATCAGCACCGTTCTCTGAGAGTTCCCTCAGTCCTGGACTCGAATAAACGATGCCATAGTGGTACCCGTCCTGCATTTCCTGCAACCGGCTCAGCAACAACCTACACCAGAGCCGGAAGGTGAAGAAGAGCAAGCAGTTCCAGAGGCAGAAGAGCCTGTACCAGCAGCCCAGGAGAATCAACCCTCTGCTGACAGTGAGCCTGCCATGCCTGCGATGAGCCAAAGGACCCGTAGACAGCTGCCTGCCCTACCTGTACACCAAGCTGGTAGCTCTACCCCTAACGCTAGTGAAGAAAACCAGGTTGGTCCACCACCAGACAGTGGGTTACGCAGGTCAACCAGAAGCACAAAGGGGCAGATACCCGCTCGCTGGAGAATATAGGGTGCACTAAAACTGTAAATAACCCTGTTGCCAAGTGTTGAAATGTTTGCAAATTTACATGCATGATTAGTAATTGTGTATTTCAGTTTCTTACAGTTACCGTACGGACTCAAAGGTTATGGACTTTTAATAACCGGGACTTTGTATGGACTGCGTTCGGAGCCTGACCAAGGAATGAACTAAGACTGTAAAGGACTTGGGGCTAGGACAGACCCCCACCTGGTTAAGGCTCCCCGTTGTGTTGGTGAAAATGGACACCCGGTCACAGACCACACTGTGACCTTAAGAACTCAATCTGTGCGTCACTTGCCTGATAATGTTTTATGGTCATGCATATGATCTTTGTTTATTGTTTAGTCCCGGAGTACTAAATTTTACTAGGGGGGAATGTGTCACCCTGGCCTGGATAACACAAATGTATAATAAAGCTGTGTCTGAGAGCAAGGGGGAGGTCCTCTAGTCAAGGGCCATTAGCATGCAATACCTCCTGTCACAGGCCAGTAGGGGGAGCAGGCTGCCCCTATAAAAGCTGGAACTGGGGGCAGGGTTAGAGAGAACTGGACAACCTGTCTCTGGATTGAGAGGTGTCCCAGAGCAGGGACAGACAGTTGTGTTGCAGCCTAAGAGGACGTGTGGCAGTAGGAGAGCCATGAGCCAGCGACAAAAGGCGAAGTGAGTCTGTCCTGGCAGATAAAGAAACTAATCTTCCAGACTTTGGTGTCTGAGGCTGTGAGGATTCCACATCCTACAGCAGATAACCAGTCCGCAGGGGACTGTATGTTCCTTGGCCTAAGAAGCCCGGAGGCTCCGCCACAGCAGAAGGGACCAGCAGAGCCGTACCAGGCCGGGAGTAGCAAGGGACCCAAGTTGCAAGCCATAAGGGCAAGAGGACACGGTGAGCTCAGGAATGTGGGCTGTTACATTACCAGAAGGGAAATAGCCAGAAGGAGCACAGAGAGCACGGTAGGCCGACACCCTCACTCTGACCAGGGCCAGCTTCCCACTTACTCTCAGACATCCAGGCCCCCTCCTAGCCGGGCCTGTTTCTGGGTCGTTTTACCTGTTCTAATAAAGACCCTGAACTGTTTAAGAGGCCTCCGTTTCCTGGCTAATGCGGTTGGAATCATCTCCTCCATCATCCATCATACACTACCCTGGGGCCCTACTCTTCCCGTGGGGAGTTGTACTATTCAGAGCTGCACATTTACATCTGCCCCAGAGGTCTGCACTGCAGCGGCGGTTAGCACTGACCGCAATCCACGGGTGGCGTAGTCGGACATTACTTAAAACTTATAAAGGACTGCCACTGGCCTGACCACCCTGAGCCACGGACCGGGTTGCCACCACTACCCCCATCTTCTCCCTATTGCCCGGCTCCGAGTGCCCGAGAGCAAATACATTAAATCACTAGCAGACAGTGCAGTTATCAAACAATAAAAAATAGACAGGATTCAAATGCAAGCAACATAATGTCAGAACTGATATACACATTAAGTGACTAGATTCCCTGGATAGCTAAATTCGCTGCTGAGGCCAGAACATGGGCTGCCCAGCACTATTTAAGTGCAACCCATGAAGATAGACACTCTAATTTACAAGGCCATAATATATAGGTGCATCTCACAAAATTAGAATATCATCAAAAAGTTAATTTATTTCAGTTCTTCAATGCAAAAAGTGAACCTCATATATTATATAGAGTCATTGCAAACACAGTGATCTATTTCAAGTGTTTATTTCTGTTAATGTCGATGATTATGGCTTACAGCCAATGAAAACACAAAAGTCATTAACTCAGTAAATTAAAATAATTAACAAAAAACACCTGCAAAGACTTCCTAAGCATTTAAAAAGGTCCCTTAGTCTGTTTCAGTAGGCTCCACAATCATGGTGAAGACTGCTGACTTGACAGATGTCCAGAAGGCAGTCATTGACACACTCCACAAGGTCCCAGAGTTCCAATTTTCATTTGAAATCAAGGTCCCAGAGTCTGGAAGAAGAGTGGAGAGGCCACGATCCAAGCTGCTTGAGGTCTAGTGTGAAGTTTCCACAATCAGTGATGGTTTGGGGAGCCATGTCATGTGCTGGTGTAGGTCCACTGTGTTTTTTCAACACCAAAGTCAGCGCAGCCGTCTACCAGGAAATTTTAGAGCATTTCATGCTTCCCTCCGCCACAGTATCATAGCTACCAGGGGGGCAAAGGGGCGGTGGCCCCGGGCCCCTCGCTCTTAGGGGGCCCATCCAGGGCTACGCCAGTGTAACTGTATCTGGCATGCCCCTGGTGCCAGCATCGGGCCCCACCGCCCGTCACCGCCGCAAGTTTACTGATGAGAGAGGGAGCGCGGATCTCTCTCCCATTAGTCCCTTCTGTGACTGACGTCCCTGGCATCATCACTTGGCGCCCGGCCCGCTGTGCTGAAGATGTGTGCGGGCTGGGTGCTCTGAGCAGCGAGGGAACCAGGAGGAGAGGTGAGTACCGTTTATTTATTTTTTGCCGGGTGGGGGACGGCATTATATTACAGACTCTGCCTATGGGAAGGGGGAGGTGCATTATACTACAGACTCTGCCTATGTGGGGCATTATACTACAGACTCTGTTTATGAGCAGGGGAGGGCATTATACTACAGACTCTGCCTATGGGGGGGACATTGTACTACAGACTCTGCCTATAAGAGGGGGAGCATTATACTACAGACTCTGCCTATGGGGGGTGCATTTTACTACAGACTCTGCCTATAGGTGGGGCATTATACTACAGACGCTGCCTATGAGATGGGGGGGCATTATACCACAGACTCTGCCTATGAGATGGGGGGGGCATTATACTACAGATTCTGCCTATGAGGAAGGGGGGGCATTATACTACAGACTCTGCCTATGAGGAGGGGGGAGCATTATACTACAGACTCTGCCTATGGGGGGGGCATTATATTGCAGACTCTGCCTATGGGGGGGCATTATACCACAGACTCTGCCTATGATGGGGGGGAGCATTATACTACAGACTCTGCCTATGGGGGGGAGCTTTATACTACAGACTCTGTCAATGGGGGGAGCATTTTACTACAGACTCTGCCTATAGGGGCGCATTATACTATACGAAGGACTATGGGGAGTGCATTATACTATATTGAGGACTATCTGGTGCATTATACTATGGGGGGGCATTATACTACAGACTCTGCCTATGGGGGTGCATTATACTATATGAAGGACTATGGGGAGTGCATTATACTATATTGAGGACTATCTGGTGCATTATACTATATGTAGGCTATTTATACAGTGTGGGAGATAATGTGGGTTCTTTGAACAGCGTGGGGGCCATCATACAGTGTGGGAGATAATGTGGGATCTTTGTATGGTGTGGAGGCCATCATACAGTGTTGGAGCCATCAGCTTGGGGGCTACTAAGGGGTCAGTATACTGTGTGGGGTTACTATACAGTGAGGGGGAATTATATAGTGAATAGGAGAACATCATACTGGTTAGAGCGGAGCTCTACATGGGGGGAGACTCAGGACATTATTAAATCTTAGGTGGGCACTTATTGTTATAGGGGAACTCAGGTTATCGTGACTGTCGAAGGGGCACTATTACTTTCTAGGGGGCACAATGTGGGCACTGTTTTCTAGGACACTTGCACACGGCATTACTTTATTTTAGAGGTTTGTTTTACCATCTAGAGGGCACACAGTAGGTGCAGTAATAGGGACACATTTTGCAGCAGAGGCTCAGTATTGGGGTATCAGCAGGATGAGAAGTTTGTGCAGGTTGGGGATAGATGTGGTCAGTGCCTGAAATGTAAGGAGTCAAATGTGTCTTTGTTGTGATCTCTGCATACCTGAGACTCTGAGCCCTGGCTGGAGAAGTTGTCGTGTCGGTCTGGGCCAGATGGAAAAGACGGGAAAAGTGAACAATTTAATCAGAAAGAACGTCAGCTGTAAGGTACTATATATAACTGAGCTGTGATCTCTTATATGTTCTGCAGGACTGGCATCTATCAATATATGTCACCATATGGCGGTAATATCAGTGCTGGTCTTTGTATAGAGATTATTTTTAGTAACAGCGCGGTCATCTGCTGAGGTTTTCCTACATCCACTATCTGGGTGCGCCACTATAGTTGTAATCAGGGTTACCTGGTTAGAGGCCCACTCAGAAGTTTCGGCCCCCTGAACCAAAACCTTAGCTACGCCAAGCTTTTTGGAGATGGAAATTTCATTCTCCAGCAGGACTTGGCCCCTGTCCACACTGACAAAAGTACTAATACCTGGTTTAAAACAACAGTATCACTGTGCTTGATTTGCAGCAAACTCGCCTGACCTTAACCCCATAAAGAATCTATGGGGTATTGTCAAGAGGAAAATGAGAGACACCAGACCCAACAATGCAGACGAGCTGAAGGCTTCTATCAAAGCCACCTGGGCTTCCATAACCCCTCAGCAGTGCCACAGGCTGATCCCTCCATGCCACATTGCCGCATTGATGCAGTAATTGATGTAAAAGGATCCCCGACCAAGTATTGAGGGCATTTATTGAACATACTTTTCAGTAGGATAACATTTTTGATTTTGAAAACATTTTTCAAGCTGTTGTTATAAGGTATTCTAATTAATTGAAATAATGACTTTTGAGTTTTCATTGGCTGTAAGCCATAATCATCAACATTAACAGAAATAAACACGTGAAATAGATCACTCTGTGTGTAATGGCTCTATATAATATATGAGTTTCACTTTTTGTATTGAAGAACTGAATTAAATTAACTTTTCTGGTGATATTCTAATTTTGTGAGATGCACCTGTAGATGGGCTTGGCTGCACCCTGAATAAAAATAGCATGTAAAAAATATATATGATATATATGAGGTATTGGTCGATATTTTGGCCAAAATATACAAGCTCGCAACCTGCTCAAGGGTCCTCATACTTGCGAGTCCCTACACTAACATTAAAAGCAAAGTCACAAAAACAAGGAATTAAAGTTCCCACCAAAATTCAAGAATTAACACAGCAAATACAGCAACAATAATTACAAGGATGCAGCAAACCCATATAATGAAGAAGTCAGCAACACAGGTGCAAAATATTGATGAGACAACCACTCACAACCTACCAATTCATGGAGGGGGTGATTGCTTAGTATTAAAACTGCACACAAATAAGCCTTGTATAGGGCACTGGTCACACATAGGTAGTGCACAATGTCTGGCTTACAGCCTATTAGTGAAGCCCAAACTATTAGATTAGGCGGGCTGCCCAGCACTTTTTAAGTACACCCCATGAAGACAGACACCCTAGTGTACAAGGCCAACATTGATGGGTCTGGCTGCACCCTGAATAAAAATAACGTGCAAAAAATATATATGATATATATGAGGTATTAGTAAATATTTTGGCCAAAATACACAAGCTCGCAACCCGCGTCAAGGGTCCTCATACTTGCGAGTCCCTACACTAACATTAAAAGCAAAGACAAATTTAAATTCCCACCAAAATTCAAGAATTAACACAGGAAAAAAGGGCAACAGTGTTTACCTGCCTAGGTCTCAGTACTAATCATACCATATAATAACGATGACAGCAATACAGGTGCAAAATACTGATGCGACAACCACTCACATATTACCAATTAATGGAGGGGGGTGATTACATAGTATTAAAACTGCACACAAAATTATATGGGATTGCTACATCCTAATAGTGCATTAGTTCTGAGATCTGGGCAGGTAAATGCTATATTAATAATTGATTTTTTGAGGAAAGTTAAATTCTCTTTTGTTGGCTTTACTTTTAATCTAACTGAAATACACATAAGCTTTTTTCCTAAACATTAGGATCTGTGTAGAGCCATCAGCTCAAAAAGGCTTCCTTTGACAGACTTGGCATAAGCAGGTCAAAAGGAACCCTGATCTTTACCATTACACCCCTTTAGAGGAATGGAGACTTACCACATGCTCAGGGTTGCATCTACAGAGTAGCTGCTGGCCAGAGGAGCGAGCTTGAGGCTATAACTCTAACTAAAGCTTTTTTATTACTAAATGATGGGTTCTGTCTAAGGCCATTGGCTCAAAAAGGCTTCCTCGGACAGACTTGGCGCAAGCTACTCCATTCTGCAGATCCCAAGGGAACCCTGGTTTTTACCATTACACCCCTGTACAGGGATAGATACTTACCATAGGCCCAGGGTTGCATCTACAGAGTAGCTGCTGGCCGGAGGAGTGCGCTTGAGGCTTGAGTAGTTGAATCAATCCTAACTAAAGAAAAACCTATCTAATGACACTTTCTTGTTAGGACCTGTCTGAGGCCTATGGCTCAAAAAAGCTTCTTTGGAAAAACTTGGCAAAAGCCAGTCTATCCTACAGGTTCCAAAGGAACTCTGGCCTTCACTCTTACAGCCCTGTACAGCGATAAAGACTTATTACAGGGCCTTGATTGCATCTACATAGTAGATGCTGACTGGAGGGGCAAACTTAAGGCTAGAATGGTTCAGCCAACCCTAACTATTCCTACTTTCTTAAATGTTAAGATATTTCTGAGGCCGTTGGCTCAAACAGGCTTCCTTGGACAGACTGGGCGCAAAACACACCATTTCTGATGTTTCCAAATGAACCCTGGGCTTCACCCTTGAACCTCTATACAGGGACCGTTTCATAGTTTTAAGGTTGAAAGACACAAGTCTGTCAAGTTCAACCTAAAAGCTAATGTGTTGATCCAGAGGAAGGCAAAAACCCCATGAGGCAGATGCTAATTGCCCCATATTAGGGGAAAAATTCCTTCCCGACTCCACATATGGCAATCAGACTAGTTCCCTGGATCAACGTCCCATAACAAAATCTAGTACGGATAACCTGCAATTTTATATTATTTAAGAAAGGCACACACATTCCCTCCTTGAATTTTTTTTAGAAAATTAAGTATTTCAATTTCATGTGGTAGAGAGTTTCATAACCTCATTGCTCACACAATAAAAATTTGCCAACTAACTTCCTTTAGACAAAGTGAATTAGGATCTTTATGCTAGAGTAATTGAATTAACTCTAACTGAAATAGATTAATGCTTTTTTCCTAAATGTTGAAATTTGTTTAAATCCATCAGCTCAAAAAGGCTTTCTCGGACAGACTTGGCGCAAGCTACTCCATTCTGCAGATCCCAAGGGAACCCTGGCCTTTACCATTACACCCCTGTACAGGGATAGATACTTACCATAGGCCCAGGGCTGCATCTACAGAGTAGATGCTGGCCGGAGGAGCGAGCTTGAGGCTATAGTGGTTGACTCAACACTAACTAAAGCTTTTTTTTCCTAAATACTGGGATCTGTTTAAGGCTGTTGGCTCAAACAGACTTCCTCGGACAGACTTGGCGCAAGCTACTCCATTCTGCAGATCCCAAGGGAACCCTGGTTTTTACCATTACACCCCTGTACAGGGATAGATACTTACCATAGGCCCAGAGTTGCATCTACAGAGTAGCTGCTGGCCGGAGGAGTGCGCTTGAGGCTTGAGTAGTTGAATCAATCCTAACTAAAGAAAAACCTATCTAATGCCACTTTCTTGTTAGGACCTGTCTGAGGCCTATGGCTCAAAAAAGCTTCTTTGGAAAGACTTGGCAAAAGCCAGTCTATCCTACAGGTTCCAAAGGAACTCTGGCCTTCACTCTTACAGCCCTGTACAGCGATAAAGACTTATTACAGGGCCTTGATTGCATCTACATAGTAGATGCTGACTGGAGGGGCAAACTTAAGGCTAGAATGGTTCAGCCAACCCTAACTATTGCTACTTTCTTAAATGTTAAGATATTTCTGAGGCCGTTGGCTCAAACAGGCTTCCTTGGACAGACTGGGCGCAAAACACACCATTTCTGATGTTTCCAAATGAACCCTGGGCTTCACCCTTGAACGTCTATACAGGGACCGTTTCATAGTTTTAAGGTTGAAAGACACAAGTCCATCAAGTTCAACCTAAAAGCTAATGTGTTGATCCAGAGGAAGGCAAAAACCCCATGAGGCAGATGCTAATTGCCCCATATTAGGGGAAAAATTCCTTCCCGACTCCACATATGGCAATCAGACTAGTTCCCTGGATCAACGTCCCATAACAAAATCTAGTACGGATAACCTGCAATTTTATATTATTCAAGAAAGGCACACACATGCCCTCCTTGAATTTTTTTTAGAAAATTAAGTATTTCAATTTCATGTGGTAGAGAGTTTCATAACCTCATTACTCACACAATAAAAATTTGCCAACTAACTTCCTTTAGACAAAGTGAATTAGGATCTTTATGCTAGAGTAATTGAATTAACTCTAACTGAAATAGATTAATGCTTTTTTCCTAAATGTTGAAATTTGTTTAAATCCATCAGCTCAAAAAGGCTTTCTCGGACAGACTTGGCGCAAGCTACTCCATTCTGCAGATCCCAAGGGAACCCTGGCCTTTACCATTACACCCCTGTACAGGGATAGATACTTACCATAGGCCCAGGGCTGCATCTACAGAGTAGCTGCTGGCCGGAGGAGCGAGCTTGAGGCTATAGTGGTTGATTCAACTCTAACTAAAGCTTTTTTTTCCTAAATACTGGGATCTGTTTAAGGCTGTTGGCTCAAACAGACTTCCTCGGACAGACTTGGCGCAAGCTACTCCATTCTGCAGATCCCAAGGGAACCCTGGTTTTTACCATTACACCCCTGTACAGGGATAGATACTTACCATAGGCCCAGAGTTGCATCTACAGAGTAGCTGCTGGCCGGAGGAGTGCGCTTGAGGCTTGAGTAGTTGAATCAATCCTAACTAAAGAAAAACCTATCTAATGCCACTTTCTTGTTAGGACCTGTCTGAGGCCTATGGCTCAAAAAAGCTTCTTTGGAAAGACTTGGCAAAAGCCAGTCTATCCTACAGGTTCCAAAGGAACTCTGGCCTTCACTCTTACAGCCCTGTACAGCGATAAAGACTTATTACAGGGCCTTGATTGCATCTACATAGTAGATGCTGACTGGAGGGGCAAACTTAAGGCTAGAATGGTTCAGCCAACCCTAACTATTGTTACTTTCTTAAATGTTAAGATATTTCTGAGGCCGTTGGCTCAAACAGGCTTCCTTGGACAGACTGGGCGCAAAACACACCATTTCTGATGTTTCCAAATGAACCCTGGGCTTCACCCTTGAACCTCTATACAGGGACCGTTTCATAGTTTTAAGGTTGAAAGACACAAGTCCATCAAGTTCAACCTAAAAGCTAATGTGTTGATCCAGAGGAAGGCAAAAACCCCATGAGGCAGATGCTAATTGCCCCATATTAGGGGAAAAATTCCTTCCCGACTCCACATATGGCAATCAGACTAGTTCCCTGGATCAACGTCCCATAACAAAATCTAGTACGGATAACCTGCAATTTTATATTATTCAAGAAAGGCACACACATGCCCTCCTTGAATTTTTTTTAGAAAATTAAGTATTTCAATTTCATGTGGTAGAGAGTTTCATAACCTCATTACTCACACAATAAAAATTTGCCAACTAACTTCCTTTAGACAAAGTGAATTAGGATCTTTATGCTAGAGTAATTGAATTAACTCTAACTGAAATAGATTAATGCTTTTTTCCTAAATGTTGAAATTTGTTTAAATCCATCAGCTCAAAAAGGCTTTCTCGGACAGACTTGGCGCAAGCTACTCCATTCTGCAGATCCCAAGGGAACCCTGGCCTTTACCATTACACCCCTGTACAGGGATAGATACTTACCATAGGCCCAGGGCTGCATCTACAGAGTAGCTGCTGGCCGGAGGAGCGAGCTTGAGGCTATAGTGGTTGATTCAACTCTAACTAAAGCTTTTTTTTCCTAAATACTGGGATCTGTTTAAGGCTGTTGGCTCAAACAGACTTCCTCGGACAGACTTGACGCAAGCTACTCCATTCTGCAGATCCCAAGGGAACCCTGGTTTTTACCATTACACCCCTGTACAGGGATAGATACTTACCATAGGCCCAGGGTTGCATCTACAGAGTAGCTGCTGGCCGGAGGAGTGCACTTGAGGCTTGAGTAGTTGAATCAATCCTAACTAAAGAAAAACCTATCTAATGCCACTTTCTTGTTAGGACCTGTCTGAGGCCTATGGCTCAAAAAAGCTTCTTTGGAAAGACTTGGCAAAAGCCAGTCTATCCTACAGGTTCCAAAGGAACTCTGGCCTTCACTCTTTCAGCTCTGTACAGCGATAAAGACTTATTGCAGGGCCTTGATTGCATCTACATAGTAGATACTGACTGGAGGGGCAAACTTAAGGCTAGAATGCTTCAGCCAACCCTAACTATTGCTACTTTCTTAAATGTTAGGATATTTCTGAGGCCGTTGGCTCAAACAGGCTTCCTTGGACAGACTGGGTGCAAAACACACCATTTCTGATGGCTCCAAATGAACCCTGGGCTTCACCCTTGAACTTCAATACATGGACAGTTTCATAGTTTTAAGGTTGAAAGACACAAGTCCATCAAGTTCAACCTAAAAGCTAATGTGTTGATCCAGAGGAAGGCAAAAACCCCATGAGGCAGATGCTAATTGGCCCATATTAGGGGAAAAATTCCTTCCCGACTCCACATATGGCAATCAGACTAGATCCCTGGATCAACGTCCCATAACAAAATCTAGTACGGATAACCTGCAATTTTATATTATTCAAGAAAGGCACACGTATGCCCTCCTTGAATTTTTTTAGAAAATTAAGTATTTCAAGTTCATGTGGTAGAGAGTTCCATAACCTCATTGCTCACACAATAAAAATTTGCCAACTAACTTCCTTTAGACAAAGTGAATTAGGATCTTTATGCTAGAGTAATTGAATTAACTCTAACTGAAATAGATTAATGCTTTTTTCCTAAATGTTGAAATTTGTTTAAATCCATCAGCTCAAAAAGGCTTTCTCGGACAGACTTGGCGCAAGCTACTCCATTCTGCAGATCCCAAGGGAACCCTGGCCTTTACCATTACACGCCTGTACATGGATAGATACTTACCATAGGCCCAGGGCTGCATCTACAGAGTAGCTGCTGGCCGGAGGAGCGAGCTTGAGGCTATAGTGGTTGATTCAACTCTAACTGAAGCTTTTTTTTTTCCTAAATACTGGGATCTGTTTAAGGCTGTTGGCTCAAACAGACTTCCTCGGACAGACTTGGCGCAAGCTACTCCATTCTGCAGATCCCAAGGGAACCCAGGTTTTTACCATTACACCCCTGTACAGGGATAGATACTTACCATAGGCCCAGGGTTGCATCTACAGAGTAGCTGCTGGCCGGAGGAGTGCGCTTGAGGCTTGAGTAGTTGAAACAATCCTAACTAAAGAAAAACCTATCTAATGCCACTTTCTTGTTAGGACCTGTCTGAGGCCTATGGCTCAAAAAAGCTTCTTTGGAAAGACTTGGCAAAAGCCAGTCTATCCTACAGGTTCCAAAGAAACTCTGGCCTTCACTCTTACAGCCCTGTACAGCGATAAAGACTTATTACATGGCCTTGATTGCATCTACATAGTAGATGCTGACTGGAGGGGCAAACTTAAGGCTAGAATGGTTCAGCCACCCTAACTATTGCTACTTTCTGAAATGTTAGGATATTTCTGAGGCCGTTGGCTCAAACAGGCTTCCTTGGACAGACTGGGCGCAAAACACACCATTTCTGATGGTTCCAAATGAACCCTGGGCTTCACCCTTGAACCTCAATACAGGGACAGTTTCATAGTTTTAAGGTTGAAAGACACAAGTCCATCAAGTTCAACCTAAAAGCTAATGTGTTGATCCAGAGGAAGGCAAAAACCCCATGAGGCAGATGCTAATTGCCCCATTTTAGGGGAAAAATTCCTTCCCGACTCCACATATGGCAATCAGACTAGTTCCCTGGATCAACGTCCCATAATAAAATCTATTACCACTAACCTGAAATGTTATATTATTCAAGGAACATTTTTCATCAAGCAGTTTTCACCGGAAATGTGTTGCACAACTGTTTGAATCTCAGTAAATTCCTGCGCAACTTACATTTGAATACGCTGACCTTTTTACACCCACTCTTTTAACTTCTTAAATAGTGAACAGAGCTTATCTGGACCGCTTGTGGCTTAGCTTTACCTGAAAACTTATTACAAATTAGGCTGGAAAAGTGGTGTAAAATAGGACTGAAATTGACTCCATCTTTTGACTGGAGTACATTTCTTGAGGTGTAGTACGTCAGCTTTAAGGGGATATTTCAATAAATGAATGACCCTGGCTGCAGGTATAAAGAATCAAACTGTGCTGTCCTGACCCATTCCTGGGATTGTGTATGGCACTGACATCACCTCAATACTGCCGCAGCCAACAAACGTAATCAGACGGACTGCCCAGCTGAGCGCACTGAGCTGCTGCAGCTCTGAGATGGTGGAACCTCTTTTTTTTAATTAAATGACCTGCAGCTAGGGACATTCATTTATTGAAAGGGAACAACCCCTTTAAGGATGAGTCAAGTTCATTAAGAGGTTTAGTCTTTTTAATGAATTTGGTGCACGTTCCTCCAATAGGCGCTTCATGAATGCTGGTATAGAAATCCACCAGCCTTGATGAATCGGCCACCATAGGTGTACATGGCATGAGCATATACAGAACAGTTGTGTAGTATACGTTACCAGGCCCTCATGATGCTCTTGGTCCTGGATGGCCTTCCACAGTCTGCTTTCTTGCTTCATCATCTTGAAGGGCTCCACTTTCTTTTCTTCTGGCTGGCATGGTGCGGCTCTATCATCCTGCTCCTTTAACACGAAGGGACGAATGACTGTAAAGCTGCCAGGAGCGTTTTTTTATCCCCTTAGATCATTGTGACACCACAAAGTGATGACATAGACAAGTGGGTGAGGCGCCTTTATTCAGTCATCGGGTGTGGTCAGAAGAAATTAGCATATTCCGTGATGTTACTACAATGAGAACAGACATGAACATTCTATTCGGAACCCGACCGCCATTATCAGCGGAACCTTCACTGCTGTCAGATTGGCACTAAAAACAAAAAGAGACAGCGGTGAACCTGGACAGTAACAATCTACAGGGACAGTAACTGCTAAGCGGACTTCATGTCAGATGTTATGCAGTTTTGTCAGAAAAAAAAACAATAAAATATATAAAAGACAGGCTCCAATAAACCTTAAACACTGGGCTGTAGTCACAGATTCTCCTTCCACCTGCAGCACATTGCTCCCCTGCCTAACCCTCCCCGTCCTGCAGCATGTTTCTCACCGCTTAATTCTCCCACTCCTGCAGCACATCACTCCCCTGTCTAAACCTCCCCCTCTTGCGGCACATTGCTCCCGTCTAATCCTCCCCTCCTTGCAGCACATTGTGCCCTTTCTAAATCTCCCCCTTCCTGCACCACATCACCCACTGCCAAATCCCCTCTTGCACCACATCGCCCACTGCCAAATCCTGCACTTCCTGCAGCATATCGCTCCCTGCCTAATCCTCTCCTATTGCATTACATCACTCCCCTGCATAAGCCACCTCTTCCTGCAGCACATCGCTTCCCTGCCTAAGCCTCCCCCTCCTGCATTACATCACTCCCCTGCCTAATCCTCCTCTTCCTGCAGCACAGCGCTCCCTGCCTAATCCTCCTCTTCCTGCAGCACATCGCTCCCTGCATGATTCTCCCTATCCTGCATTACATCACTCCCCTGCATAATCCTCCTCTCCCTGCAGCACACCACTCCCCTGGCTAATCTTCCCCCTCCTGCAGCACATCGCTCCCCTGATCCCCTCTTACGTGACATCTTTTCTATCAGTTACATTTGTGAAGTAACTGCTGTCTCCTGTGAGCAGTGGAGAGCGAAGCTGAGAGCCAGGAGGCTCTGCCCCTCTGCCCCTTCTTGCCACATCATCATCCATCTACATCAGGGCTGTCAAACTCAAATATATAGAGGGCCAAAAGGAAGAGTTTAACTCAGAAAAATAAGTCAACACTTTATCAGATGTTTCTGTGAAAACTTGAGTACAACAAATAAGATTTTGTTATTTTCCCTCAGTTATAAAAAAAATAGTTATGAGAAAAGTGTGACAAAAAGGAGTCATAAAATGCACCAAAATGAAATATCACAATTTATGGCTCAAATTGAGGTGAAGCAAGGAAGAGGTTGAGCTTAGCTAATGAGATGCATCAAACATACAGGTGCTTCTCACAAAATTAGAATATCATCAAAAAGTTAATTTATTTCAGTTCTTCAATCCAAAAAGTGAAACTCATATATTATACAGAGTCATTACAGAGTGATCTATTTCAAGTGTTTATTTCTGTTAATGTTGATAATGATGGCTTACAGCCAATGAAAACACAAAGTCATTATCTCAGTAAATTAGAATAATTAACAAAAATCACCTGCAAAGGCTTCTTACGCATTTAAAAAGGTCCCTTTGTCTGTTTCAGTAGGCTCCACAATCATGGGGAAGACTGCTGACTTGACAGATGTCCAGAAGGCAGTCATTGACACACTCCACAAGGAGTGTAAACCACAAAAGGTCATTGCTAAAGAAGCTGGCTGTTAACAGAGTGCTGTATCCAAGCATATTTATGGAAAGTTGAGTGGAAAGAAAAAGTGTGGTAGGAAGAGGTGCACAAGCAACCGGGATAACCGCAGCCTTGAAACGATTGTAAAGGAAAGGCCATTCAAACATTTGGGGAAGATTCACAAGGAGTGGACTGCTGCTGGAGTCATTGCTTCAAGAGCCACCACACACAGACGTATCCAGGACATGGGCTACAAGTGTCACATTCCTTGTGTCGAGCCACTCATCACCAATAGACAACGCCAGAAGCATCTTACCTGGGCCAAGGAGAAAAACACCTGGACTGTTGCTCAGTGGTCCAAGGTGTTGTTTTCCGATGAAAGTAAATTTTGCATTTAATTTGGAAATCAAGGTCCCAGAGTCTGGAGGAAGAGTGGAGAGGCCACAATCCAAGCTGCTTGAGGTCTCGTGTGAAGTTTCCACAATCGGTGATGGTTTGGGGAGCCATGTCATCTGCTGGTGTAGGTCCACTGTGTTTTATCAAGACCAAAGTCAGCGCACCCGTCTACCAGGACATTGTAGAGCCCTTCATGCTTCCCTCTGCCCACAAGCTTTTTGGAGATGGAAATGTCATTTTCCAGCAGGACTTGGCCCCTGTCCACACTGCCAAAAGTACCAATACCTGGTTTACACAACAGTATCACTGTGCTTGATTGGCAGCAAACTCACCTGACCTTAACCCCTTAGAGAATCTATTATAGAGAATCTATGGGGTATTGTCAAGAGAAAGATGAGAGACACCAGACCCAACAATGCAGACGAGCTGAAGGCTTCTATCAAAGCCACCTGGGCTTCCATAACCCCTCAGCAGTGCCACAGGCTGATCGCCTCCATGCCACATTGCCGCATTGATGCAGTAATTGATGCAAAAGGAGCCTGGCCAAGTATTGAGGGCATTTACTGAACATACATTTCAGTAGGACAACATTTCAGATTTTAAAAACATTTTTCAAGCTGGTGTTATAAAGTATTCTAATTTACTGAGATAATAACATTAACAGAAATAAACACTTGAAATAGATCACTCTGTCTGTAATGACTCTATATAATATGAGTTTTACTATTTGTATTGAAGAACTGAAATAAATTAACTTTTTGATGATATTCTAATTTTGTGAGAAGCACCTATAGTATGCTATATGCCCAATTTTAACAAATGTACTGCAATTTTTGCTGAATGTGTTCAGAAATGTACTGATGTGTAAGCAGACAAATGCAGAGACTTAGGCTATGTGCCCACGATGCAGAAATGCTCCGGATTTTTCCTGAGCGTTTCTGCATCTCCCTGGCAGAAAAAACGCATGCGGATTGTACATGCGGATTGTACATGCGGATTGTACATGCGGATTGTATATGCGGATTGTGCATGCGGATTGTGCATGCGGATTGTACATGCGGATTGTACATGCGGATTGTACATGCGGATTGTACACGCGGATTGTACACGCGGATTGTACACGCGGATTGTATATGCGGATTGTACACGCGGATTGTACATGCGGATTGTACACGCGGATTGTACATGCGGATTGTACACGCGGATTGTACACGCGGATTGTACATGCGGATTGTACATGCGGATTGTATATGCGGATTGTACACGCGGATTGTACATGCGGATTGTATATGCGGATTGTACATGCGTTTTTCCTGCCAGGGACATGCAGAAGTGGAGCGTTCTTCACATGCATTTCCGCATGCGGGTTGACAAGCGCTTTACAAGCGATTTTAGCATCACTTGGAAAGTGCTTGTCAACTTGGTCACACTATAGAAATCCATGAAAACGGCATGGATTTATATAGTGTGACCCCAACGACTGGTTAAAAATAAAAAAATAAATCTATACTTACCTTCCGATGGCCCCCGCAGTCTCGCTTCGCTCCGTCCTGGCTGCCGGCAGATCGCAGTACACTGAAGGACCTGCCGTCACATGACTATGACGTCAGCGCTGGTCCTTCAGTCCATCGCGAGCTGCCGACATGGGAGGACGAGCGCAGCGGGGGCCGTCAGAAGGTAAATATAACATTTATTTTTTATTTTATTCTTTATTTTGACAGGTTCTATGGTACCCGGGTCCGGAGGAGAGTCTCCCATCCTCCACACCCGTGTACCATCCGCACATTGAACGCATGTATTCCGCATGTGCTTATCTAGTGAAGCCGAATCCATGCGTTCCAATGCAAGTCAATGGCCAGGAAAACGCTGCGCTTCCGCAAAATAATTGGTAGTGCTGCGTTTTTTTCCGCAATGATAATCCGCAGCGGAAATTTCCGCAGCATGTGCACAGCACATGCGGACTATCATTGGGGAACATGGCAGACCTTCTAACATGCGTCTTTAAGCGTTTCTGCAGCGTTTTTGCCATGCGGAAACGCTTAAAATACGCGTCGTGGGCACACAGCCTTAGGCTATGTGCCCACGTAGCGTTTTTGTAGCGTTTTTGCGGCGTTTTTACGGCCGCGAAAACGCTTGTAAAACAGTCTGCCATGCAAAGCCATGTGAATTCGGATGTGCTCTGCACATGATGCGCTAATTTGCGCGCCGAATTCGCATTACTTTGCAAAACGCAGCATGACCATTTCTCCTGCGATTACGCTGAAGCTTATTCGCGATGCGTGTGGTATCTGGGAGGAAGACGAAACTACAACTCCTCTTCATCCTGGCTACCACGCGGTGAAAAAAAGAAATAAAAAAGTTAAAAACAAACAAAACCTGTATATTCACCTCTCCGGCGGCCCCCGGTCTGCTCTCCGGTCTCCTCCGGTCTGCTGTCTGTACTGTCAGGACCTGCGCTGACGTCATTTAGTCAGGTGATGGTCGCATGACCGCTGACGTCGGTGAGAGGATAATGGGAGTGATGCTTCACCCAAGACTACGATGTAAGACACAGATGGAGTTATTCTTCCCTTATCTGGACATTTGGACTGACGCCCAGAAACTAGATTGTAGCTTGTTTTTAGCTGTCTCAGTAACCTTCTACTGCTATGAATTAACACTTTTTATGAAACTTTCTTATCAACATTTCTCTGTAATGAATCATCATTTTGCCGCTTGTGAAACAAAGACATTTTACTGCGCATGTCTGACAACAAATTATGAATATTAGTATAAATAAAAGGGACTGCACCTATAGGGGCAGACGCGCTCAAGGGCTTCCCAGTACTTGATTATACACTACGTGTCTGTGTATTTCTTGTTACGGGGATACCCCGACTCCAACAAGGACCCTCCATGGCTGAATGATCCTAACATTTCCTGGCGCCCGAAACAGGGACCCGAGGTCTGCGTATTCCTTCAAGTTCATCGACCGGCACGAGTAACCGCTGAGATTGGGACATCGGAACAGCAGATGACAAACCTGGCCAGGTAAGAGACACTGTTAGTTCTCTTACATCTGCTCTGCGATAGTCCGTAAATTTCATGCATATCTTGTGTTGGGATTGAGGAACTAGTAGAGAAGGATACCTATAGCTCGGGTCATTCATGTATATACTGTAGGATCTGCCGAAGGAGAGGTCAGAGAAGGTTATGAAACGGATGGTATGAAAGAGATGTGGATGTCGGGAATAGCCTCATAAGCCGCACTAAGGTAGATGACATAAGTATTACGGAGATTGCCTAACTGAGTCATAAGGTTGTGTCCTTTCGGGGAAACCTTCGCTCACGCTTAACTCCCGAACCTTTGTCCTCCTTTTTGACGGATAAGAGATTGACAGAATGAGCCCATGGAAGTAATGATAATACTCCAGGGACACGATATATAATGGAGACTGTATGGTTCATTTTATGTATTGTTGGTCTTGCCCTTGTTGCCATATATATGTGTGTTAGAATTACTCTACACTTCAGACAAAACGGTCCAGAGAAACCGTTTCAGATACTGGCTCCTTAGGACAGAATAGGTAACGAGGAAAGGTAAAATATAGAATATATTTTATCTAACCCAAAAAACCTCCTAAGGTAGGAATAGTCAGGAAAAATGGGCAACAATGGCTCCTTAGGACAGAATAGGTAACGAGGAAAGGTAAAATATAGAATATATTTTATCTAACCCAAAAAGCCTCCTAAGGTAAGAATAGTCAGGAAAAATGGGCAACAAACAGACTAAGACCACAAATGATGAACAAGATGTCTATACAATCGTGAAAGAAAGGTGTGGTGTAGAAGCAACTAAGAATTTAGGGAAAGTTTGCAAAACTTTTCAGGTAGCAAGGCATGACAGGTTTAACAGGAAACTATGGGAGGACATTCGGGCTAGAAAAGCAGGAGTGGTAAGAGACAAAGGATGGTAGAGTCCAAATTTTGGTGCCTGATGACCAAGAGTCTCTAGAAAACATTGTAAAAGTCCAAGCCTTAGAGGATGAGAAAGATCCTGCCCCTACCCAAATTATTTTAGATCTTTCTGAGGTACCAGAAAAATTATGGGCACAACATGACACCGATGTAGGACTAATGCCAATAGCTCCTGTAAAAGTCACTCCTGTTCCAGGTGTGACACTACCCCAATTGAGACAGTATCCTATTAGTGCCCAACAAGAACATGCCATAGGAGAACAGATAAAAGATTATCTAAAAACTGGAGTACTGATAGAAGTAAAGTCACCAGCCAATACACCGTTGTACCCCGTAAAAAAGAAATCTACTGAGGGGTCAGCTGCTAGGTACCGGATGGTACATGATCTAAGAGAGATAAATAAAATTTTGGAACCTATTACTCCTGTTGTGCCAAATCCACACACGTTGCTATCACAGATCCCAGCAACAGCACGAGTATTTTCTGTCATAGACTTATCAAATGCATTTTTTTCAGTACCATTACACCCAGACTGTTACAAACTGTTTGCATTTACATTTAAGAATAGACAATTAGCATGGACAAGATTACCACAGGGTATGATACATTCACCTACCTTGTACTCAGAAGCTATGAGATCAGTTCTTCAAAATTTCAAACCTACGGATGAGGTTGTAATTCTCCAATATGTTGATGACCTATTGTTATGTGCCCCTGCTCAAGAGTCCGCAAACAGCAACACAATAAGATTGTTAATATTTCTAGCAGACATGGGCTGTAAAGTTAACAAGAAAAAAGTACAACTTTGTATGACTACGGTAGTATTTCTAGGACACTGCATTTCACAAGGTATTCGGCACCTCACCGCCGACAGACTAAAAATCATTAGAGATCTTGTTCCTCCCAAGAACTACAAAACATTAAGAGCATTTTTGGGAATAGTATCACACTGCAGACAATGGGTTATACATGCTAGTCAGCTTATGCAACCTCTATATGATTGTTTAAAAATCGAGCCTTTCCAGTTAACTGAATCAGCACTCATAGCCTTTCAAGACCTCAAGAAAGGTCTCATGTCAGCCCCGGCCTTGGGAATCCCAGACTACGCCAAACCATTCCAATTAATGGCTGCGGAAATGTCTAATCATGCTACAGGAGTACTAACACAGAAACATGAAAATAAACAAAGACCTGTCGCATACTATTCTGCTCAATTAGATAATGTTACCAAAGCTGCACCATCATGTGTCAGAGTAGTAGCAGCTGTCTCTCTTTTGGTAGAAAAAGCCTCAGAAATAGTACTAGACCATGCCCTAATAGTACAAACTACACATGATGTACATGGCATACTGAATCAGGTATTGCCAAAACACATTTCAATGGCTAGACATCTTAGATTACAATGCTCCTTACTAATGCCACCAAACCTCACTTTTCGCCGCATATTGTCTCTAAATTTAGCCACTCTGTTACCACTAGAGACAAAGGGGGGAGTGGAAGGAGGTCAGGAAGACGAAGATGAAAATTTTTTACAATACCACGAACAAGACAATATAATACATGATTGCTTACAGTGTATAGAACAAGAAACACAAGGGCTACCTAATGTACAGGACACCCCTCTTGACAATCCAGACCTACATATGTATATAGATGGTAGTAGGTATGCAGATGAAACTGGTAACTTTCACACAGGTTATGCCATTGTATCAGATTATGATGTTATTGAAGCTGAGCCAATGCAGGCCAGCTGTTCAGCCCAGGAAGCTGAACTATTAGCTCTAATACGAGCATTACAGTTAGCAAAAGAAAAAAACGCTAATATTTTTACTGATATGCATATGGTATTGTACATGATTTTGGATGTATATGGAGAGCTAGAGGTTACATGACAGCTTCAGGTCAACCAGTAAAACATGGACAAATGATTAGACAAATCCTAGAATCAGCTGCCTCAACCAAACAAGTAGCAGTAATAAAAGTACCTGCACATGTAAGACTCGACACCGAGATAGCTAGGGGTAATGACCGAGCCGACAAGGCTGCTAAGCGAGCTGCAGTAAAACCTCTGACAACTGACCACACTATTAGTGCAGTATCAGAATTTGACTTAATTACACGGCTCAAAGAAGCCCACCAGCAGGTGAGTAGAGAAGAAAAAGAAGAGTGGCAGAAACAGGGGGCAGAAGAAAAAGAAGGACTATGGAGAAAAGGAGATGAGCTTTGTCTCCCCCGAGCATGGTACCCTGTTGTGGTCAGTGAAGCCCACGGACCTACACATGTGTCTGCAAACGGTATGATACAGAGGGTCAGACAGAAGTGGTTAGCCCCAGGGTTCGGCCAGGTAGCTCGAGCAAAATGTGGTTCTTGTGAAATCTGTTTAGCCCACAATCCAGGACAGACTGTTAAGACCCCCCAGAAGCACCATGTAAGACCACTATATCCGTTCCAGAGACTTCAGATCGATTACATCCAGATGCCTAAGCATGGACACTATGAGTATGTACTGGTATGTGTGGACATGTTTTCGGGGTGGCCAGAGGCTTATCCAGTTCATACAGCCACGGCTAAAGTCACTGCAGTAAAAATAGCACATGAACTGGTACCCCGTTATGGTATCCCAGAAGTGATCGAGTCGGATAGAGGTACACATTTTACTGGAGAGATCTTTCAGAATGTAATGAAAATGTTGTGTATAAAAAGTGAACTACACACCCCTTACCACCCACAGAGTTCTGGTAAGGTTGAGAGAATGAATGGAACACTTAAGTTAAAAATACAGAAAGCCATGGCAGAAACACAGAAACCATGGACTGAGTGTCTCCCAATAGCATTGTATTCAGTCAGAAACACCCCCCAGGGAAAGAGCAAACTCACCCCCCATGAAATATTGTTTGGTAGAGTTGCCAATACAGGATTGTATTTCCCACAGACTTTAATGTTAGAAACTGAAAGCTTAACTGCTTATGTGCAAAATTTATGTAAGCATGTGTCTAAAATACACTCTTTAGTGTTCTCTTCCATTCCAGATCCAGATTCCATTGAGGGAACGCACAAGCTGCAACCAGGAGACGAAGTCTACGTAAAAAGACATAACAGAAGAACGCTAGAACCCAGATTTGAGGGTCCATATCAGGTGTTATTGACAACTCCAACTGCAGTAAAATTGGAAGGAAAATCAGCATGGGTACATGCAAGCCATTGCAAAAAGAAATAGTGGTGATTGTACTTGTGTTAGCTATAACGATAGATCAGGGAGACCTGTGGGATAAACTAAGTTCCCCAAAACCTACAGATAATAAATTTATAAAACATCATGAGACATTGGTAAACGGGCTGCTCGATGGCGGACAGAAAATAGCAGACTGTTGGATTTGTACGCATTCTCCAATATCAGCCACGAGCATACCCTTCCTGGCCGTACCCATGACCCCTGAGGAAGTGTTTACATGGACTAATTGCTCAGACAAATTAGCAAATAACCAAACCGTTAATTCTAGATTATGGAACACCACTGTTGCCATCCCAGTTGTGGGGTGGGTGGGATTTCCCTGGTGGCAAGGTAATATGACCGGAAAAATAAACAACTTACAATATTTAGCGTTTAAAGGAGGTGTATGGGTTCCTAGAAATAAGACGGGACTAACAGACTTAGGGTTAATTCCTACAGAAAATATACAACTCAGTTTTAGTAGCACAATATCTTCTTCTCAACCTTTTAAACCTGATATAGTAGAAAAATACATACACAATAATGGTTGGAAATATTCACAATTATTCCCCGATGGAAACAATGATACATGTTCAAAAATACCAGGTAATATATTATGTAATGAGTCAAGTGCATATGACCCAGGTACACCGACTTGTGAAAATCCAGATGCAGGATACTGTAGTCCATTAGGTCAAAAACCCCCTTGGTGTATACTTCAGAATGTATCTAAATTTTTAGATTTGGTACATAGGTTGGTGCTCCAACACTCTGCAATATGGGATCTGCCTGAAGGAACCTTCTGGATTTGTGGAAATGGAGCATACAAATGGCTCCCAGTAGGAATAAAAGGTACATGTACTCTAGGACGCTTAACACCGGCCACATTTATAGTTCAGAATCAGCAGGTAGATATGCAAGCAGTACCTAAACACACACTATACAAAAGAGCAGCCGACAACTCGCCTAGACCTTCAGGTAGGCCACATGTGGTCCAAATGGGAATTCCTAATAAAATATTCAGCACTTTTTTTGTGTATCCAATGTTGATGCAGATGTGGGATGAATATGACAGACACAATGACCAAAATAAAGATAGCTGGTGGTCAGACACCTTCTCCTTTCTCAACCCAAAGAACTGGTTTAAGGGTATTGGAGGTTGGGTGGCTGGAATTCTGCAAGGTATATTACAGATTGTGCTAATTATAGTAGTCATATATGTAGTGTTTAAAATAGGATTAAAAATTATTTTAATATGCATAAATAAGCTTTGTAACACGGACTCAAGAATATGAAAGAAAAGAACTCCCGGACCAGGTTTTCTACCAAAAGTCCATAAGGAAGAATCAAAGGGGGGACTGAGAGGATAATGGGAGTGATGCTTCACCCAAGACTACGATGTAAGACACAGATGGAGTTATTCTTCCCTTATCTGGACATTTGGACTGACGCCCAGAAACTAGATTGTAGCTTGTTTTTAGCTGTCTCAGTAACCTTCTACTGCTATGAATTAACACTTTTTATGAAACTTTCTTATCAACATTTCTCTGTAATGAATCATCATTTTGCCGCTTGTGAAACAAAGACATTTTACTGCGCATGTCTGACAACAAATTATGAATATTAGTATAAATAAAAGGGACTGCACCTATAGGGGCAGACGCGCTCAAGGGCTTCCCAGTACTTGATTATACACTACGTGTCTGTGTATTTCTTGTTACGGGGATACCCCGACTCCAACAAGGACCCTCCATGGCTGAATGATCCTAACATCGGCATCAGGTGATGGTCGCGTGACCATCAGCTGACTAAATGACGTCACCGCAGGTCCTGACCGTACACTGCGGGACGCTGAAGAGAGAAGACGCGGCCGGGAGCAGACCGGAGGAGACCGGAGAGCAGACCAGGGGCCGCCGGAGAGGTGAATATACAGTTGTTTTTTTTTATTTATTAACGTTTTGATTCTTTTTTTTACTATAGATGCTGCATTTAAAGCATCTAAGTTGTTCACACATTATAGATCCATTTCGGTTGCATGGATTTATATTGTGTGATCAACTTATCAAGCACTTTTCCAAGTGATGCTCAAAATCGCTTGGAAAATTGCTTTAAAAAATGCATGTGAAAACGCTTCTCTCTAGCAGAAAAAACGCATGTAAATCTGCATCAAATCTGCTAGGTGTGCACACAGCCTTATAGCTGGTTTTGCTCTGAGCTGAGATGTCCAGGCTGAATAATGCTCTGGGAGCAGAACCCATCAGCAGAATCTGTCTGTTTCCTGCCTTGTAGCAGTGGATCCCGGCTATTTAGCTCACAGAGCATTGTCTACACAAGATACAATTGTATCCAATTTTCAGCTGGGAACAGGACTATGGACAAGTTTTGCAGCAACTGCATTTGTGATATTAAATGTTGATCAATCTAGATTTTCTTCAGTGTTCTTATTCATTGCAGAAAATCTTAAAAAAGCCGAGGAATGTGGGCAACATGGTGGGTCAATGATTAACGCTGTGGGGCTGGGTTCATATAATAGCAAGGACAACATCTGCAAGGAGTTTGTATGTTCTCCCCGTGTTTGTGTGGGTTTCCTCCGGGTTCTCCGGTTTCCTCCCACACTCCAAAGACATACTGATAGGGAATTCATATTGTGAGCCCCAATGGGGACAGTGATGATAATGTCTGTAAGGGTGCTACAAAATCTAACGGCGCTATATAAGAGAGTAAAATAAATATATAACTAAATAAAATGAATGTATTAAAAGGCTAAGATTGCAAAGAGCTTGTAAAAACAAGAAACTTTGCAATTTCCTTCTTATTCAAAATCTTCTCTGTTCTCAAGAAGGAAAAGATTTTTAATTCTGCAGTGTACAGCTCATTGCTATGGTTACTGACCACCTGAGAAGTGGCTGGTCTCCTTGGCAAGAAGCGCTCACTTGCAGACTGGTGGACTTCAGCGCCCCTGTGCCTGTCCCATTCTGCAGAGGCAAAGCCGCCTCTGCCCGCAGAATGCAAGAGGGCACAATTCAGACAAGCGGCTCAGCCAAGCCACCGGCCAGAACTGTAAATCTTCAGCTTCTGATGAGAGGAACACAAGACCACCCCTTTAATAAAGGAGTAGAGCAGAACTCATACAGTGATTAGTGGGGGTCTGACACCTGAAATCCCCAGACATCAGCTACTTCTGCAAGATGATGTACACAGTGTTAAGAGCTGGAATAGCACAGCTCCGCACACTGTGCAATGGCTGGTTTCAGGTACTACAGCTCAGATCACAATCATTTCAATAGGAGCTGCAGTACCAAGATCGGCCACTACACAGTGTACAGCGCTGTGCTGTTTGGGCTCTACGCTGAGTATTTCCAGCTGCTGTCTTATTGGTGAGGGGGCCGTGTGTTGGAACCTCACTGATCTGATATTGATGACCAGGGTCGGACTGCGGTGTCTGGGGCCCACAGGGGAAATTAACTCTAGGGGCCCACCTACAGCAAGATGCAAATATCTGTTATCCGCTCTCGCTGTTATAGTGGAGCATTGACTGGCGGCTCCTGCACATCTACTGGGCGACACTCTAACTGGGATGGACATGTTTGCATTAAAGGGCTTCTTTGGTTAAAACTAGTGTTGAGCGAGTATGTTCTGTTAACCCTTTCGGCGAGTATGCTCGGGCCGAGCTCCGAATATTTATAGCTGCTCGGTGATATGGTTGAATCGCTCCCGTGTGCATGATTTGCGACTGTTTGACGGTTTTAATACATGTGAGCAGGGTCGGTCTGGGCTGGCGGGATACCGGGAAATTTCCCGGTGGGCCCCGCCCCCTGCTGCAGAGTAGAGGGGGGAGAAGAGAACAAAAAAAAATCCTGCGGTTTTAAGGGGCACGGGCCCTTTAAAAGCGCAGGCATAGTGTATGCAGGGACGCGCGCACGCAGCGTTCATTACCTGAACCACCGCGGCGCACGTCCCTGTGAAGCAGCTGAAGCTGCGTGTCTCCCTTCGCCGGCCGGCGTATGACGTCATCGTCATGCGCCTGCTGTGAAGGAGGCGCGCAACTCAGGAGAAGGAGGACACCGCACGGGATCGCAGGAAGGTAAGAGGTGTGTGTGTGTGTGTGTGTGTGTGTGTGTGTGTGTGTGTGTGTGTGTGTGTGTGTGTGTGTGTGTGTGTAATGGTCTGGACACACAAGGCGGGGGCCAGCAGGACACACAAGGGGGGTCCAGCTGGACAGACCCACAAGGGGGGGGGGCCCAGCTGGACAGACACACAAGGGGGGGCCCAGCTGGACAGACACACAAGGGGGGACCAAGTTGGACAGACACACAAGGGGGGGCCCAGCTGGACAGACACACAAGGGGGGGGCCAAGTTGGACAGACACACAAGGGGGGGGCCAAGTTGGACAGACACACAAGGGGGGGGCCCAGCTGGACAGACACACAAGGGGGGGCCAAGTTGGACAGACACACAAGGGGGGGCCCAGCTGGACAGACACACAAGGGGGGGGCCCAGCTGGACAGACACACAAGGGGGGGCCAAGTTGGACAGACACACAAGGGGGGCCCAGCTGGACAGACACACAAGGGGGGGCCAAGCTGGACAGACACACAAGGGGGGGCCAAGTTGGACAGACACACAAGGGGGGGGCCCAGCTGGACAGACACACAAGTGGGGGCCCAGCTGGACAGACACACGAGGGGGGACCCAGCTGGACAGACACACGAGGGGGGGCCCAGCTGGACAGACACACGAGGGGGGGCCCAGCTGGACAGACACACGAGGGGGGGCCCAGCTGGACGGACACACGAGGGGGGGCCCAGCTGGACGGACACACGAGGGGGGGCCCAGCTGGACGGACACACGAGGGGGGGCCCAGCTGGACGGACACACGAGGGGGGGCCCAGCTGGACACACGAGGGGGGAACCCTGGCTGGACACGCAAGGGGGGGGGCCCTGGCTGGACACGCAAGGGGGGGAGCCTTGGCTGGACACGCAAGGGGGGGAGCCCTGGCTGGACACGCAAGCGAAGGGAGCCCTGGCTGGACACACAAGGGGGAGCCCTGGCAGGACACACAAGGGGGAACCAAGGTGGACCCAGGCAAAGGGGGGTGGGCAGGATGGGTATATGGGGGGCAGGCTGGACACATGGAGGCCAGGATGGATATATGGGGGCAGGATGGATATATGGGGGGGCAGGATGGATATATGGGGGGGCAGGATGGATATATGGAGGCCAGGATGGATATATGGGGGGGGGGCAAGCTGGACTTATGGAGGCCAGGATGGATATATGGGGGAGGGGGGGCAGGCTGAACACATGGAGGCCAGGATGGATATATGGGGGGGGACAGGCTGGACACATGGGGGGCTAGGATGAATATGTGGGGGGGGCGGGCTCGATACACATGGGCTAGCATAAATATATGGAGGGGCACGCTGGATATATGGGGGGTGTCAGGATGGATATATGCAGGGGGTAAGGGCAGTATGGATATATGAGGGGAGAGGCTGGACACATGGAGGCCAGGATGAATATGTAGAGGGCAGGCTGGACACATGGAGGATATATGGGGGGGACATATGGGGGCGCAGGCTGGAAACATGGAAGCAAGGATGGATATGTGGGGGGGCAGACTGGCACATGGGGGGGGCTAGGATGGGTATATGGGAGGGGGCAGGCTCGATACACATGTGCTAGGATAAATATATGGAGGGGTCATACTAGACAAATGGTGGCCAGAAGGGACATATGGGGGTGCCTGGCTAGACAAGGGACTTAATTACTGTTTGGGAGCCAGATTGAGGAACATACTTTATTAGTTTATGGTGACCAGTGGGGAACATTATTACTTTAGATTCCAATTATTATTACATTATTACTTCTGTAATATAATTTACTTTTTAGGAAATTGTTTTCCATGGGATGGGACAAAAGAGGAGTCCTGTTACTGTGCAGGACGGCACTATGTTGCTTTTTTTCTTCAACTGGTGTAGTGTAGAGGTCGGGGGGGGGGGGAGTGGGAATATTCTCTAGAAGAGATCAGTTATTAATAACTGTGTGTTATTTTCTGCAGAGATGATTCCTGGCTGGAAGAAGTGATGGCCGTCTGTGCCAGATGAAGAAGAAAAGCGAAGATGAAGGACTTCACCTAGAGACATCACTGGTGAGTCAGTGTATTACATGTACACTTACACTACACACGTGGTCAAAATTGTTGGTACCCCTCGTTTAATGAAAGAAAAACCCACAATGGTCAGAGAAATAACTTCAATCTGATAAATTACAAATTTTTGAAAATGAAGAGATGAAGGTCAGACATTGATTTTCTGCTTCCACAGAATTAAAAAAAAAATTAACCTCATGAAATCGGCCTGGACAGAAATGATGGTTCTTCTTCTTAACTTAATATTTTGTTGAACCTTTTGAGGCAATCACTGCAATCAAACGATTCCTGTAACTGTCAATGAGACTTCTGCGCCTCTCGACAGGTATTTTGGCCGACTCCTCATGAGCAAACTGCTCCAGTTGTCTCGTGTTTGAAGGTTGCCTTTTCCAGAATGTTTCAGCTCTTTCCAAAGATGCTCAATAGGATTTAGGTCAGGGCTCATAGAAGCCACTTCAGAATAGTCCAATGTTTTCCTCTTAGCCATTCTTGGGTGTTTTTAGCTGTGTGTGTTTTGGGTCATTATCCTGTTGCTAGACCTGCGACTGAGACCAAGCTTTCTGACACTGGGCAGCACATTTCTCTCTAGAATCCCTTGATAGTCTTGAGATTTCATTGTACCCTGCACAGATTCAAGACACCCTGTGCCAGGTGCAGCAAAGCAGCCCCAGAACATAACAGAGCCTCCACCATGTTTCACAGTAGGGACAGTGTTCTTTTCTTGATATTTTTCCATCTGTGAACATAGAGCTGATGTGCCTTGCCAAAAACTTCAATTTTTGTCTCATCTGTCCATAGTACATTCTCCCAGAAGCTTTGTGGCTTGTCAACATGTAGTTTGGCAAATTCCAGTCTGGCTTTTTTACTATTTTTTTTTTCAACAATGGTGTTCTCCTTGGTCGTCTTACATGAAGTTCACTTTGGATCAAACAACGGTGGATAGTACGATCTGACACTGATGTTCCTTGAGCTTGAAGTTCACCTTTAATCTCTTTAGAAGTTATTCTGGGCTCTTTTGTTACCATTCATATTATCCGTCTCTTTGATTTGTCATCAATTTTCCTCCTGCAGCCACGTCCAGGGAGGTTGGCTACAGTCCCATGGATCTTAAATTTCTGAATAATATGTGCACCTGTAGTCACAGAAACATCAAGCTGCTTGGAGATGGTCTTATAACCTTTACCTTTTAACATGCTTTTCTATAATTTTCTTTCTAATCTCCTGAGACAGCTCTTTCCTTTGCTTCTTCTGGTCCATGTTGAGTGTGGTACACACCATGTCACCAAACAACACAGTGAGTATCTGTAGCCCTATATACAAGCACAGTGAGTATCTGTAGCCCTATATACAAGCACAGTGAGTATCTGTAACCCTATATACAGGCACAGTGAATATCTGTAACCCTATATACAGGCACAGTGAGTATCTGTAACCCTATATACAAGCACAGTGAGTATCTGTAACCCTATATACAGGCACAGTGAATATCTGTAACCCTTTATACAGGCACAGTGAGTATCTGTAACCCTATATACAGGCACAGTGAGTATCTGTAACCCTATATACAGGCACAGTGAGTATCTGTAGCCCTATATACAGGCACAGTGAGTATCTGCAGCCCTATATATAGCACAGTGAGTATCTGTAGCCCTATATACAGGCCCACTGACTGATTACAAGATTGTAGACACCTGTGATGCTAATTAGTGGACACAACTTTATTTAACATGTCCCTTTTGTCACATTATTTTCAGGGGTACCATCATTTCTGTCCAGGCCGATTTCATGAGTTTAATTTTTTTTTTTAATTCAGTGGAAGCAGAAAAGCAATGTCTGACTTTCATTTGTTCATTTTCATAGATTTTTAATTTATTATTACTTTTGTCACATTCAAGTTATTTCTGTGACCATTGTGGGTTTTTCTTTCATTAAACGAGGGGTACCAACAATTCTGACCACGTGTGTGTATATAGTATATACAGAACTCCTGTGTATGTCACTGGTGATCACTATATTATGTATACACTATATACAGAGCTTCTGTGTATAATGTCACTTGTGACCACTGTATTACCTGTGCAATATATACAGAGCTCCTGTGTATAATGTCACTGGTGACCACTGTATTACCTGTACACTATATACAGAGCTCCTGTGTATAATGTCACTGGTGACCACTGTAATACCTGTACACTAAATACAGAGCTCCAGTGTATAATGTCACTGGTGATCACTGTATTACCTGTACACTGACACTCTATACAGAGCTCCTGTGTATAATGTCACTGGTGAACCCTGTATTACCTGTACACTGACACTATATACTGAGCTCCAGTGTATAATGTCACTGGTGGTCACTGTATTGCCTGTACACTGTACACTATATACAGAGCTCCTGTGTATAATGTCACTGGTGATCCCTGTATTACCTGTACACTGACACTATATACAGAGCTCCTGTGTATAATGTCACTGGTGATCCCTGTATTACCTGTACACTGACACTATATACAGAGCTCCTGTGTATAATGTCACTGGTGGTAATAACAGTGTTGTTAGTATTGTGGTTTGTATTCATGATCAGTATTGTAGTATTTGGTCACTTTGGGGTGGTAATATGTGGTCTGGTCATGGTGTGGCCGTATTTGTTCCTTGTATGTAGTATTATTCAGTCACTATGTGGTGGTAATATGTGATCTAGTCATGGTGTGGCGATATTTGTCTCTTTTGTATGTGGTATTATTGGTGTTGATATAGTGGACTGTGTTGTGTATGGCAGTCATTTTGTTCTTGCTGATATTAACTAGGAAAAGATTTTTTTCCATTAGGCCACAGCCCCACCATCAGTATTCGGTCAGTATTTTTTCTCAGGAGTAGCTGCCAAAACCAGGAGTGGGTGATAAATACAGAATTGGTGACTTGTTTCTATTATACCTTTTCTCTGATTGTTCCTCACCTGGTTTTGGCTCCCACTCCTGAGAAAAAATACTGACTGAATACTGACCAAATACTGATAGTAGGGCCGCAGCCTTAGAGATTAAATACTTGGACCAGAGCGGCAGAGATGCACTTACAGGGGTTCTCTGGTGAAAACAAGTAATCACCTCTCCACAGGATCAGTGATGATATTGATTGGTGGGGGTCTGACTGCTGGGACACAATCGGCAGAATGTGGAGCTTTTCTCCCCATTAGACTGGAGCGGCATGTGAGATGCGACCACTCATCCAGTCATTCCCTCAGTGACTGTGAGCGCTGCTCTTTTTTGGAAGCTGCATTTTAAAATGGGGATAAGTGTCCTGTCAGGGATGAAACTTCCCCATTCTTCTGATAGGCACCTTTTCCAATGTTCGGACCCAAACGATCAATAAGTGATCACCGATCCTGTGGATCCCATGGATCGGTGATAACTTGTTTTAACCAAAGAAGCCCTTTAATGCAAACTACCGTAATTGCACATCCCAGTTATAGTGGTGCACAGTAGATGTGCAGGAGCCGCCAGTCAATGCTCCACTATAACAGGGATAGCGGAAAACAGATATTTGCATATGGCTGTAGGTGGGCCCCTAGAGTCAGTTCTCCCTGTGGGCCCCAGACACCCCAGTCCGACCCTGCATGTGAGGAATGTGTAAGAAATAGACATTCCTCACATGTATTAACCCCTTAAGCCGCGGAGCATTTTCCGTTTTTGCATTTTCGCTTTTTGCTCCACTTGTTCCCAGAGCCATAGCGTTTTTATTTTTTAGTCAATATGGCCATGTTAGGGCTTATTTTTTGCGGGACGAGTTGTACTTTTTAACGCCATTACTAGTTTTACCATGCCGTGTACGGGAAAACGGGAAAAAAATTCCAAGCGCCGTGAAATTGCAAAAAAAGTGCAATACCACTGAGGTTTTTTTTTATTTTTTTTACCACATTCACTGAATGCTAAAACTGACCTGCCATTATTATTCTCCAGGTCATTACGAGTTCGTAGACACCAAACATGTATAGGTTCTTTTTTATTTAAGTGATGAAAAAAAATTCCAAAGTTTGGTAAAAAAAAAAAAAATGGTGCCATTTTCCGAGACCCGTAGCGTCTCCATTTTTCGGGATCTGGGGCAGGGTGAGGGCTTATTTTTTGTGAACCGAGCTGAAGTTTTTATAGATGCTATTTTGGGGTAGATCCGATGTTTTGATCGCCCGTTATTGCATTTTATTGCAATTTTACGGTGACCAAAAAACGTAATTCTGGCGTTTAGAATTTTTTTCTCATTACGCCATTTACCGATCGCATTAATTCTATTTTTATATTGATAGATCAGGCGATTCTGAACGCGGCAATGCCAAATATGTGTATGTGGGGTTTATTTTATGATTTTAGGGGGTGATTTAAACTTTTACATTTTTTTATTTTTTTTCATATTTTTTAAAACTTTTTTTTTTCACTTTTTGCTTGCTTCTGTAGTCTCCATAGGAGACTTGAAGCAGCAACTGTCCGATCGCCTCTGCTACATACAGGGGACCAGCAGTTCCCCTGTATGCAGCAGAAATGGTCCTGTCCTATGAGCGCCGACCACTAGATGGCGCTCATAGCGACAGGATCATTACAACCACTGGTGTCTGCTGCAGACCCAGGGTTGTCATGACCACACATCGCCGACCCGCGATCATGTGACGGGGTCGCCGATGGGCGGGGTAAGTGACGCGCTTCCAGGAAGCGCGCATTAAATGCCGCTGTCGGAGATTGACAGCGGCATTTAATATGTTAACAGCCGCTGGTGGATCGCGATTCCACCCGCGCCTGTTGCGGGCACATGTCAGCTGTAATAATCAGCTGACATGTGCTTGGTTCAGTGCGGGCTCAGCGCCGGAGCCCTCACTGAACCGGAGGATAACGACATGCGCGTACTAATACGTGACATGTCGTTAAGGGGTTAAAGCTGTCAAACAGTTGCAAATCATGCACACGGGAGCGATTCAACCATATCACCGAGCAGCTGTAAATACTCGGCGCTCGGCCCGAGCATACTCGGACAGAACATACTCGCTCAACACTAGTTAAAACAAGTTATCAACGATCCATGGGCTCTACAGGATAGGTGATCACTTATTGAGCATTTGTGTCCGAACATTGGAAAACGCACCTATCGGAAGAATGGGGAAGTTTTATCCCTGACAGAACACTTATCCCTATTTTAAAATGCTGCGGCAGGTGGGACGTCTGACCGCAGCTCTATTCATTCTCTTAGAGACTTGCAAAAAAGAGCAGCGCTCACAGCCACTGAGAGAATGAATGGATCAGTGGTCGCATCTCACATGCCGCTCCAGTCTAATGGGGAGAAAAGCTCCACATTCTGCCGGTGTGTGCAAGCAGTCAGACCCCCACCAATCAATATTATCAATGATCCTGTGGAGAGGTGATTACTTGTTTTCACCGGAGAACCCCTGTAAGTGCATCTCTGCCGCTCTGGTCCAAGTATTTAATCGCTAAGGCCACGGCCCTACTATCAGTATTCGGTCAGTGTCCAGTCAGTATTTTTTCTCAGGAGTGGGAGCCAAAACAGGTGATGAACAATCAGAGAAAAGGTATAATAGAAACAAGTCACCAATTCTGCATTAATCAACCATTCCTGGTTTCGGCAGCCACTCCTGAGAAAAATACTGACCAAATACTGATGGTGGGGCTGTGGTCTAATGGAAAAAAATCTTTTCCTAGTTAAGATCAGCGAGAATAAAATGACCGCCATACACAACACAGTCCACTATATCAACACCAATAATACCACATACAAAAGGGACAAATATCGCCACACCTTGACTAGATCACATATTACCACTACATAGTGACCGAATAATACCACATACAAGGAACAAATATGGCCAAACTATGACCAGACCATATATTACCACCCCAAGGTGACCAAATACTACAATACTGATCATGAATACAAAACCACAATACTAACAACACTGTTATTACCACCAGGAACATTATACACAGGAGCTCTGTATATAGTGTCAGTGTACAGGTAACACAGTGATCACCAGTGACATTATAGACAGGAGCTCTGTATATAGTGTATAGGTAATACAGTGATCACCAGTGACATACACAGGAGCTCTGTATGCACTATATTGTCACACTGTCACAGAATACTGGAGGTAGGGGGCCTAAGCTGACCCTAAGCTGGGGCCCTGACTAATCCCTCATCCTGGAGGTACTGTTAAAGGTACAGAGGTCCAGGCCGCCAGCGTAACCCCTACCTTCTGAGGATCCCTGCACCTAAGTAATCTAGTCCTGAGAAGGACCCCGATCACAACAATAGGGAACCAGAAATAATATGCCCACACACAGTATTTAGACGAACGAGACAGTACAAGGGAAAACCAAAACCACCTTGCATACAACTTCTAAACAACTACAACAGAGGGAACACCAACGGGAAAGGAGATAAATGATAAAGCGAGGAAAGGGAAAACACACTTCCAAATACACTTATCTCAGCAACTCCAAACACCACGATCCGCTCTGTAAGTCTGAATGAAAAGCTTTCACCGACACCTCCCAAACAGACCTGCAGGAATATAAAGGAGTCTCACTAAAGAAGCATTGATTGCAGCTGGGCGAGGCTGGACCTCAGCTAGCCCAGAGAGAGAGAGAATTAACTCCTACACTGCCGAGAAAACACAAAGCACCAACAAGTCAGCTGCGAGAAGTCAGGCTGTGTACTCGTGACGATCTTCGTGGCAACACACCCGTGACAGTACCCCCCCTTCTACGAGGGGCCTCTGGACCCTCAGGGCCAGGTTTATCCGGGTGAGTCGTGTGGAAGGCCCGAACTAATCGGTCTGCGTTAATATCCGACGCAGGAACCCACATCCTCTCCTCAGGACCATACCCCTTCCAATGAACCAAGTACTGAAGGGACCGGCGATTAAAGCGTGAATCAATGACCCTCGATACCTGGAACTCCAAGTTACCATTGACAACCACAGGAGGGGGAGGTAAAGGTGACGGTACCACCGGCGCCACATACCTCTTAAGCAATGATCTGTGAAACACGTTGTGAATTTTAAACGTAGGGGGGAGGTCAAGACGGAATGCCACCGGATTAATAACAGAACTGATTCTGTACGGCCCGATGAACCTGGGACCCAGTTTCCAGGAGGGAACCTTAAGTTTAATATTCCTGGTAGACAACCATACCTGATCGTTCACACTTAGGTCCGGACCAGACACTCTCCTCCTATCAGCCATACGTTTGTATCGGTTCCCCATAGTATTCAAATTCTTCAGCACCCCTCTCCATACTGAAGCGAGAGATGAGGAAAATCGTTCCTCCTCCGGAACCCCCGAAGAGCCCCCCCTACTGAAAGTACAAAACTGGGGGTGAAAACCATATGCCCCAAAAAACGGGGACTTACCAGTGGACTCGCTCCGCCTATTATTGAGAGCAAACTCTGCCAGAGGTAGGAAAGAAGCCCAGTCCTCCTGGTTCTCTGACACAAAACACCGAAGATTTGTCTCCAAGCTCTGGTTCATACGTTCCGTCTGACCATTGGTCTGAGGATGAAAAGCCGACGAGAATGACAAATGCATCCCCCGCCGTGCACAAAACGCCTTCCAGAACTTGGACACAAACTGAGACCCCCGATCAGACACCACCTCGGAGGGTACCCCGTGAAGCCTCACAATCTCCCCAATGAACACCTGCGCAAGAGTTTTAGCATTAGGGAGAGCCGGAAGAGCGATAAAATGTGCCATCTTGCTGAACCTGTCCACTACAACGAGTATGACCGTTTTACCCGAAGACGGAGGGAGGTCAGTAATAAAGTCCATAGACAGATGAGTCCAAGGACGCTCCGGGATCTTCAAAGGTAAGAGGGCCCCAGACGGACGGGTATGTGAGGTCTTAGAGCGCGCACAAACCCCACAGGACGCGACAAAAGTTACCACCTCTTTATGTAAGTTAGGCCACCAAAACCGACGCGAGAGGAGATCCACAGTTGCTTTACTCCCCGGGTGTCCTGCAAAAACTGAGTTATGGTGTGCCTCGATCACCTTTTGTCGCAACTGATCTGGAACGAACAGTCTCCCCGGAGGTCCAACAGGGGCGTCTCCCTGAGCCTCCAATATCTCCTCCTCCAGCTCAGAGCATACTGCCGAAACCACCACCCCCTCCTGAAGAATAGGAATCGGGTCGTCCGTATTCCCGGCCCCAGGGAAACTACGAGATAAGGCATCCGCCTTTACATTTTTAGACCCAGGACGATATGTAACGACGAAATTAAACCTGGTAAAAAACAATGACCACCTAGCTTGTCTGGGATTCAGACGTTTAGCGGACTCCAGATATAGCAGGTTCTTGTGATCGGTGATGACGGTGACCGGATGAACTGCCCCCTCCAAAAAATGGCGCCACTCCTCAAAAGCTAACTTAATGGCCAAGAGTTCCCTATTGCCAACATCGTAATTCCTCTCAGCGGACGACAATTTTTTAGAGAAAAAGGCGCACGGATGCCACTTACCAGGGGACGAACCCTGTGACAATACTGCTCCCACCCCTACCTCGGAAGCGTCTACCTCTACAAAGAATGGCTGAGACGCATCAGGTTGAATGAGTATGGGTGCCGAGGCAAAACATTTTTTCAAGGAGGAGAATGCTTGACAAGCCTTGTCAGACCACCTAGAAAAATCCGTCCCCTTTTTAGTCATGTCTGTGAGAGGCTTAACCATGGACGAGAAATTACGAATGAACTTCCGGTAATAGTTAGCAAACCCCAGGAAACGTTGTAGTGCCTTAAGATTCTCCGGCCGATCCCACTCAAGAACTGCCCGCACTTTCCCAGGGTCCATACGAAAACCGGACGCTGAAACCAGGAAGCCTAAAAACTGGAGTTCCTGTACGGCGAACACACACTTTTCCCACTTGGCATACAGTTTATTATCCCGCAAGATCTGTAACACCTGTCTAACGTGCTCCTGATGAGACACCAGATCCGGCGAGTAAATTAAGATATCATCCAGATATATGACAACAAACTGTCCCACCAGGTGGCGAAAAATATCATTAACAAAGTGTTGAAACACCGCCGGGGCATTAGTCAGACCGAATGGCATGACAAGGTTCTCATAATGCCCCTCCGGAGTGTTAAAAGCCGTCTTCCACTCATCCCCCTCCTTCATCCTAATCAGATTGTACGCCCCCCTGAGATCCAACTTAGAGAACCATTTGGCGCCCACGATCTGATTAAAGAGATCGGGAATAAGTGGGAGCGGATACGGATCTCGGACCGTAATCCGATTAAGTTCACGGAAATCCAGGCAAGGGCGTAGGCCTCCATCTTTCTTCTTAACAAAGAAGAACCCCGCGGCCACCGGAGAAGATGAAGGTCTAATATGCCCCTTAGCCAGACTTTCAGAAATATAATCCTTCATGGCCTGCCTCTTAGGACCAGAAAGGTTATACAACCTAGCTTTAGGTAACTTGGCCTCAGGGAGCAGTTTTACAGAACAGTCATACACGCGATGAGGAGGTAGTTCCTGACACCCATTCTCCGAGAATACATCCTCAAAGTCCGCCAGAAATGGAGGTAAGACCCAAGGAGTAACCGCACCGATGACCGTGTTCATGCAGTTTTTATTACAGAATTTACTCCATTGGCTTATCTCTCTGGTTTGCCAATTAATAACCGGGTTATGCTTAGCTAACCAAGGAAGGCCCAACACTATAGGAGTGGGAAGACCCTCCAACACGTAGCAAGACAACAGTTCTTTATGTATTGCCCCCACTTGAAGTTTTACGCCATGCACAGCTTGCAAAAAACTTCCCTGACCGAGAGGTCTGGCATCGATCGAGAATATGGGGATGGGTTTAGCCAACTCACTCAATCGCATACCTTGAACCCGGGCAAACCGAGCATCAACCAGATTAGCCCCGGCCCCACTATCCAGAAGAACAGATATCCTCTCAGTTCTCGTACCCACCACCACCTCCGCCGGTACGAGAAACTGAGACGAACCTAGGGACGAAATACCTACTCCCAGATTGCCGTCCACCACACAACCTGGGATCAACAGTTTTTTCGACGACTCTTTACTCTGCAAGGGACGGGATGGACACCCCCCAATAAAATGTCCCTTTTTCCCGCAGAGAAAACACCTTCCTGTCTTATGGCGCACCACCGGTCCCCTTCCCCGAAATGATGTCCCTCCTAATTGCATAGGCTCCTCCGGACTGACCAGGGGAACCACCATATGAGGGGACCTTGTAGGAGGTGGAGACATTACAGGGGGTAGAGTTATCCCGCACCTCTCCCGAAGCCGTCTGTCAACGCGAATAGCAAGGGCCATAGCGGCTTCCAGTGACGCGGGAGAGTCATACTGTGCCAACACATCCTGTAATTTGTCGGATAAACCATGACAAAACTGGCTCCTAAGAGCCGGGTCATTCCACTGGGTGTCCGTGGCCCACCTACGGAACTCCGAACAGAATTCCTCCGCCGGACGATCTCCCTGCTGAATCCTACGTAACTTAGACTCAGCAAGGGAGATCCGATCTGGGTCATCATATACGAGTCCCAGAGCAGCGAAAAACCTATCCACTGACTGGAGAACCGGGGAGCTTGGGGGAAGAGAGAACGCCCAAGATTGTGGGTCCCCTTGTAGGAGCGAGATGACAATTCCCACCCTTTGTTCTTCACTGCCCGATGACCGAGGCCGCAGCCGAAAGTACAATTTGCATGCCTCCCGGAAAACAAAAAACTTGTCCCGCCCCCCAGTGAACCTGTCAGGGAGAGCTACTTTAGGTTCTGGTCCGGCTTGCTCCAGAGGATGCAAAACCTTGGACCTAACGTCCGCCAGCCCCATGGACAAACTCTGCAACTGCCGAGCTAGACCGGCTACTGGATCCATGGTAGCTGGAGAAAAACTAAGATGGTCGGTGAAAATGTCACACTGTCACAGAATACTGGAGGTAGGGGGCCTAAGCTGACCCTAAGCTGGGGCCCTGACTAATCCCTCATCCTGGAGGTACTGTTAAAGGTACAGAGGTCCAGGCCGCCAGCGTAACCCCTACCTTCTGAGGATCCCTGCACCTAAGTAATCTAGTCCTGAGAAGGACCCCGATCACAACAATAGGGAACCAGAAATAATATGCCCACACACAGTATTTAGACGAACGAGACAGTACAAGGGAAAAACCAAAACCACCTTGCATACAACTTCTAAACAACTACAACAGAGGGAACACCAACGGGAAAGGAGATAAATGATAAAGCGAGGAAAGGGAAAACACACTTCCAAATACACTTATCTCAGCAACTCCAAACACCACGATCCGCTCTGTAAGTCTGAATGAAAAGCTTTCACCGACACCTCCCAAACAGACCTGCAGGAATATAAAGGAGTCTCACTAAAGAAGCATTGATTGCAGCTGGGCGAGGCTGGACCTCAGCTAGCCCAGAGAGAGAGAGAATTAACTCCTACACTGCCGAGAAAACACAAAGCACCAACAAGTCAGCTGCGAGAAGTCAGGCTGTGTACTCGTGACGATCTTCGTGGCAACACACCCGTGACATATATACACACGTGGTCAAAATTGTTGGTACCCCTCGTTTAATGAAAGAAAAACCCACAATGGTCACAGAAAAAACTTGAATCTGACAAAAGTAATAATAAATTAAAAATCGATGAAAATGAACAAATGAAAGACAGACATTGCTTTTCAACCCTGCTTCCACAGAATTTAAAAAAAATTTAAACTCTTGAAATAGGCGTGGACAGAAATGATGGTACCCCTGAAAATAATGTGACAAAAGGGACATGTTACATCAAGTTGTGTCCACTAATTAGCATCACAGGTGTCGACAATCTTGTAATCAGTCAGTGGGCCTGTATATAGGGCTACAGATACTCACTGTGCTGTTTGGTGACATGGTGTGTACCACACTCAACATGGACCAAAGGAAGCAAAGGAAAGAGTTGTCTCAGGAGATTAGAAAGAAAATTATAGACAAGCATGTTAAAGGTAAAGGTTATAAGACCATCTCCAAGCAGCTTGATGTTCCTGTAACTACAGTTGCACATATTATTCAGAAATTTAAGATCCATGGGACTGTAGCCAACCTCCCTGGACGTGGCCGCAGGAGGAAAATTGATAACAAATCAAAGAGACGAATAATATGAATGGTAACAAAAGAGCCCAGGAAAACTTCTAAAGAGATTAAAGGTGAACTTCAAGCTCAAGGAACATCAGTGTCAGATCGCACCATCCGTCGTTGTTTGATCTAAAGTGGACTTCATGGGAGACGACCAAGGAGTACACCATTGTTGAAAAAAAATCATAAAAAAGCCAGACTGGAATTTGCCAAACTACATGTTCACAAGTCACAAAGCTTTTAGGAGAATGCCCTATGGACAGATGAGACAAAAATGGAAGTTTTTGGCAAGGCACATCAGATCTATGTTCACAGATGGAAAAATGAAGCATATCAAGATAAGAACACTGTCCCTACTGTGAAACATGGAGGAGTCTCTTTTATGTTTTGGGGCTGGTCTGCCGCATCTGGCACAGGGTGTCTTGAATCTGTGCAGGGTACAATGAAATCTCAAGACTATCAAGGGATTCTAGAGAGAAATGTGCTGCCCAGTGTCAGAAAGCGTGGTCTCAGTCGCAGGTCATGGGTCTTGCAACAGTATTATGACCCAAAACACACAGCTAAAAACACCCAACAATGGCTAAGAGGAAAACATTGGACTATTCTGAAGTGGCTTCTATGAGCCCTGACCTAAATCCTATTGAGCATCTTTGGAAAGAGCTGAAACATGCCGTCTGGAAAAGGCAACCTTCAACCATGAGACAACTGGAGCAGTTTGCTCATGAGGAGTGGCCAAAATACCTGTGGAGAGGTGCAGAAGTCTCATTGACAGTTACAGGAGTCGTTTGATTGCAGTGATTGCCTCAAAAGGTTGTTCAGCAAAATATAAAGTTAAGAAGAACCATCATTTCTGTCCAGGCCTGTTTCATCAGTTTATTTATTTTTTTTTATTCTGTGGAAGCAGAAAAGCAATGTCTGACTTTCATTTGTTCATTTTCATAGATTTTTAATTTATTATTACTTTTGTCAGATTCAAGTTATTTCTGTGACCATTGTGGGTTTTTCTTTCATTAAACGAGGGGTACCAACAGTTTTGACCACGTGTGTAGTGTAAGTGTACATGTGTGTCACCCTGGCCTGGATGCCACAAGTGTAATTAAAGCTGTGTCTGAGAGCAGGGGGGAGGTTCTCTAGTCAGGGGAACATTAGCATGCAATGCTTCCTGTCTCAGGCCAGTAGGGGGAGCAGGCTGCCCCTATAAAAGCTGGTGCTGAGGTCAGGGTTAGAGAGAACCCAGATGACCTGTCTCAGGACTGAGACGTGTCTCAGCAGAGCAGGGACAGACAGTTGCACTGCACCTAAGAGGAAGTGTGGCAGGAGGAGAGCCACAAGCCAGAGACAAGAGGCGAAGAGAGCCTGTCTTGGCAGATAACAGACTTAATCTACCAGAGTTTGGTGTCTGAGGCTGGAAGGATTCCACATCCCCCAGCAGAGAACCAGTCCGCAAGGGACTGTATATTCCTTGGCCTAAGAAGCCTGGAGGCCCTGCCACAACAGAAGGGACCAGTAAAGCCATACAAGGCTGGGAGCAGAAAGGAACCCATGTCGCAGGCCATACAGGCGAGAAAACATGGAAAGCTCGGAAACGTGGGCTGTTACCCTATCAGGAGGAGATAGCCAGAAGGAGCGCAGAAAGCACGGTAGGCCTACACCCTCACCCTGACCAGGGCCAATTTCCCCGTTGCTCTCAGACATCCAGGTCCCCTCCTAGCCGGGACTGTTTGTGGGTCAGTTTACCTGTTTAGTAAAGACCCTAGACTGCAACCTGTTGTCTGTGTGCTCCTTGCTCCTCCAGCACTATCAGCACTGGGACTCCCACTACCATCACTCCCAACATCCATTATACTGCCCTGGGGCCGCACTCTTCCCGTGGAGAGTCACACTACCCTAGCTGCACACCTCATCAGCCCCAGCAGTCTGCATGCAGCGGCGGTTCCTAATAACCGCAATCCATGGGTGGCGTAGTCGGACATTATCAGCAGAACATAGCAGACTACCATTGGCCTGACCACCCTGAGCCACGGAACCGGGTCGCCACTACTACCCCCATCGTCTCCCTATTGCCCGGATCCGAGTGCCGCACGGCCCAGGGGGCGAGTCAACTTTGGCGTAGTCGGCAGGATTTCGTGCCCGCAACCACCGGGTACTGCGTGCCTGAAAAAAGACTTTTGTAACTTACCTGTGGCAAAGTTTCCCGCCGTCCGGAGTCTTTTCCCGCCATCCGGAGCCGATTCCCGCCATCAGACGCCATCTTGGACCGTTTCCCGCCATCTTCTGCCGCCTTCCCGCCATCCGCAGCTGCTTCCCGCCATCGGACGCCATCTTCAGGACGCCGCGCGGGAAGAAGAGGGGCGTGGACGTCAAAACCGCGCGAGATCCGAAGCTCCGCCCCACGCACCGACGCTGCGCAAGGTCCTGGAAGGGAGAGAGAGCGACGCTGACGTCATCAGGACGCGACGCCAGGTCCTCGTCCATAGCAGCAGCAGCGGAGCCGCGGCCTACAGAAGAGGATCGTCGGAAGGTAGGCCACGCGTAACTAGGGGAGGAGGAAGATGACGGACACAGAGGCGCCCACTACCACCAACGCAACTGCAGCAGCGGTGATGCCCTTTTCCTTGCCCTACATCCCTGGAGCGGCCTGGCTGCCCAAATACTCAGGGGAGCCCCATGCCCTAACTGACTTCAAGGAAAGGCTATACAGTTTGTTCCACGTTTACCCCCTGACAGAGGAACAGAAGGTCAGCATATTAACAGGGCAGTTAACTGGCGCAGCCCAGCGGGAGGTAAAATCATGGCCCACTGAGGAGAAAAGGACTGTGAAGGGTATTCTGGCCCGGCTGCGGGGTACCTTTGACACACGTACCTCCGCTGAGATTAAAATGAGGTTATATGGATGTAAGCAGCGGGCACAGGACAGCATCAGAGACTATGCCCTAAATCTGCAGGAAGCCTTGAGGGCTATTCAACAAACTGACCCTGGCAGTGTGCAGGAAACGGATAAGCTGCTAACAGAACAATTCATAGAAGGTCTGCTGTCTAGCGCCCACAGGGCCCAACTGCGCCTCATGTTCTTTCAGAACCTCGACCTGACCTTTGCCCAATTTAAGGACAGGGCCTTAAGGGTGCTCCGTGAATCTGCAACCAGTGGCGCTATAAACCCCCGGCGCCCTGCTATCACTTACCACCAGGAGGCGGCGCCCTCCTCTATGGACTCTGTGGAGGCTGATGCACAGGCCCTGAACCAAGCCCCGTCGAAAGATCTGCACCAACAAGTCCAGGAGCTGACCAGGAGCGTCGCGGCGTTGACCAGGACCGTCCAGGCGTTGCAAGTGGACCCGTCAAGACCCATCGAGCTGGCTTCAAGTCCGGAGGATGTCCCATGGCGTCGACAGAGGAGGATCCCGTCGTTCCGAGGGAGGCCCACAGACCGCTACGCAGAGGATGGACAGCCCATTTGCCGTCGATGCAACCAGCCCGGACACATTTCCAGGTACTGTAATTTAAACGGGTCCAACCTGGGGCAGAGGGCCAACCCCCAGGCATAAGATCACCAGGCCCTTACAATTGGCGTAATAAGTACGTTGGGGGGCGCCCGGTTTTACCCGTGGTGCTGGACGGTATCCCCATGAACGCCTTGCTGGATACTGGGTCACAAGTAACCACTATCCCTTATGTACTTTTTAAGCAGTATTGGACTGATGCTGATATCACACGGTATCCAGACGGTAACTTGAGCATCATCGCCAGTAATGGCTTACCCGTGCCGCAGATGGGGTTCAAGGAGATGACCATTAAGATTGGTAAAGTTGAACTACCGGCACAGGGAGTGATTATTGTGGACATTGACCGTCGTGAAAGTCACCCTAAAATAATTGTGGGTACTAATGTAATTGAAAATTGTCTTTCAGAGGTAATTGTAATCTTACAACAGGTGGCGGTGAATGCTAGTTCCAGCCAACAGAGAGTTCTCAACAAGGAGATAAAAGCCCTGATGAGACGGCAGCAGGTAGAACTGTCTGGTGGTGAGATCGGTAGCGTAAGACTGAGTGACCCATTCCCCATTTCCATGCCTCCCAAAAGTGAAATGATGATCTGGTGTCGGACTGCAATCGGGTTGAGAGGTAGAGACTACCAAGCCATGGTAGAACCCGTGTACTCAGACAGCAGGCCCACCATTTTGACAGCCCGGGGGGTGGTTGATGTCCGTCATGGGAGGGTGCCCGTCCACATCCTCAACATTGGGGAGAGGGAGGTACACTTACCCAGGTACGCTACACTCGCCAAGCTGTTTGTGGTCGAACACAAAGCTATCAGGGCCGTGGAACCCTTGCCTCCATCTCCTCAGGCGGAGGGTAATGGCTCCCAGAAACAAAAGGAGGACTGGTGCCAGAAACTCCACGTGGGTGCTGACTCCACTCCCCTGCACCAAAAACAAGGAGTCTACCGGGTGGTACAGGAGTACGAGAGAGTCTTTAGTAAGCACCCGCTAGACTTCGGCAGAGTAAAGGGGATAGAACACCACATCCCCACAGGGAGCCACCCACCGATAAAAGAGAGGCACAGACCTGTACCCCCTGCACATTATCAGAACGCAAGGGGCATGCTAAGAGAGATGAAAGAAGCTGGGGTTATTAGAGACAGCTGTAGCCCCTGGGCAGCCCCCTTGGTTCTGGTCAAAAAGAAAGACGGCACCATGAGAATGTGCGTCGACTATAGACAAATCAACCGTATCACTCACAAAGACGCATATCCGCTGCCTAGAAGAGAGGAGTCTTTAGCCGCACTAAAATCAGCTAACTTCTTTTCTACTTTGGACCTTACTAGCGGGTACTGGCAGGTTCCTGTGGCAGAGGCTGACAAAGAGAAGACCGCCTTCACCACCCCGATGGGACTGAGCGAATTCAACTGCATGCCTTTCGGGCTCTGCAACGCACCAGGGACCTTCCAGCGGCTGATGGAATGCTGTCTAGGGCACCGAAACTTCGAGACGGTCCTCCTTTACCTGGACGACGTGATCGTCTATTCGAAGACCTACGAGGACCATCTGAAGCACCTGGCCGAGGTGTTCGAAGCCCTGGCAGGCTATGGCCTGAAGGTGAAACCATCGAAGTGTCACCTGCTGAAACCAAAGGTCCAGTACCTAGGGCACGTGGTAAGCGCGGAAGGAGTGGCCCCCGACCCTGACAAGGTCACGGCAATCAAGAGCTGGCCAAGCCCCTCGAACATCAAAGAGGTGAGACAGTTTCTCGGGTTGGTAGGCTACTACCGAAGATTCATCCCCGGGTTCACCAAGATGGCAGCTCCTATGCAGGACCTCCTGATCGGACAGTCTAAGTCCAGGAGGCAAAAGCCGCCCTTCAAGTGGGATAAACCGGAAGAGGAGTCCTTCCGCCAGCTAAAGATGGCCCTCACAGGGGATGAGATCCTGGCCTACCCTGATTATGGCCAGCCTTTCATTCTCCACACAGATGCCAGTAATGTGGGACTGGGAGCCGTATTGTCCCAAAACCAACAGGGCAGAGAACGGGTGATCGCATACGCCAGCCGGAAGCTGAGGCCCACCGAGAGGAACCCGGAGAATTACAGCTCCTTCAAGCTAGAATTCTTGGCAGTGGTGTGGGCCGTGACGGAACGCTTCAAGCATTACCTGGCCTCCGCAAAGTTCACCGTGTACACGGACAACAACCCGTTGACACACCTGGACAATGCAAGACTGGGTGCCCTGGAACAGCGGTGGATGGCCCGTCTCTCCAACTATGACTTCGTGATCAAGTACCGGGCAGGCAAAACCAACTCCAACGCGGACGCCCTATCAAGGATGCCTCACTTACCTGAAGGTGACGAAGACCCAGAAGAGCTGGAGGAGGTAGAACTCCCCGCGTTTCACCGGTATGGAGCCGCTCAACACTCTCACCGCATGAAGGAGGAGGATCTAACAACTGTGATGATGAATCCCCTACCTCACCACAGCTGGGCCGAGACCCAAGATAGTGACCCTGCAGTCCGCCTGGTGAAAGATCTGCTGACCCGGGAAGACGCCCGCTTAGATCCAGATGCCCCAGAGGAAGCCAAGCAGCTATGGAAGGAGAAGAGCAAGCTGTTCCTCTACGAAGGCAAGTTGTGCAGAAGGATTGTCAACCACCGGACGCACGAGCTGACCTGGCAAGTCGTGGTCCCAAGGATGGATGCAGCTATGGTCCTGGGGGCTTACCATGACAGAGCGGGACACTTCGGTTGGAAGAAACTGGAGTTCCTACTAAGAGGAAGATTCTTTTGGGTCGGCATGAGAGGAGCTGTAGAAAAATGGTGCAGAGACTGTGGCCCTTGTCACCTAAGGAGGAAGGACCGTGCCAGGCAGAAGACATCCTTGAGGCCCATCATCACCACGCAGCCTCTTGAGCTGGTAGCTCTGGACCATGTCAAATTGGCTCCCAGCCGGTCAGGATACATCTATGCCCTGACAATCGTGGACCACTATTCCCGTTTTCTAGTGGTGGTCCCGGTAAAGGACTTGACAGCCCAAACAGCGGCCAGAGCCTTCCAGCAATATTTCTGCCGTCCACACGGGTATCCGGAACAGGTCCTGACAGACCAGGGTCCAGCGTTCGAGGCTGAAATCTTCCAGGAGTTCTGCAACCTCTATGGCTGTAAGAAGATTCGTACAATGCCTTACCACCCCCAAACCAACGGGATGTGTGAGAAGATGAACAATATAGTCATTGATCTCCTGAAGACGTTGCCCCTGGAGGAACGCAGCCTGTGGCCAGAAAAACTGCCGGACCTGATAGACCTATACAACAATATCCCGGTGAATGCTACAAACTGCACCCCGGCTTACCTGATGCAAGCTAGACCAGGAAAGCTGCCCGTAGACCTGGAGATGGGAGTCCTAATACCTGAGGACACCTCCCCGGATGCGGACTGGGATACGGAAAGGCAACTGCAGTACAAGAAGGTACAGGAGAGTGTGGAGAAGAGCCTGGCCCAGGTGAGAGAGAAGCAAGAAAGACTCTTCAATCAACACGCCCCTGCTAGTCCCCTAGAACCTGGTGAGCAAGTCCTAAAGCGAAAAAGAAGGCTACATAAGGTGGACGACCAGTGGGAAAGGGAACCCTACACTGTACTGCAGTCTGACCACGACAACCCAAAGGTGTGCGTAATCACCAAGGACGGAGGAGAAACCACTAGTGTCGTCTCCAGAGACCATCTCAAAAGGTGCCCCGAGCAACTCCGTAGTGCAGAAGAGGATCAGAGTGACCTTGAACCCGCAGAGGACAAGGAAGAAATGATCAGCACCGTTCTCGGAGAGTTTCCTCAGTCCTGGACTCGCATAAATGATGCCATAGTGGTACCTGTCCTGCATTTCCTGCAACCGGCACAGCAACAACCAACACCAGAGCCGGAAGGTGAAGAGGAGCAAGCAGTTCCAGAGGCAGAAGAGCCTGTACCAGCAGCCCAGGAGAGTCAACCCTCTGCTGACAGTGAGCCTGCCATGCCTGCGGTAAGCCAAAGGACCCGCAGACAGCTGCCTGCCCTACCTGTACACCCAGCTGGTAGCTGCACCCCTAACGCTAGTGGGGAAAGCCAAGTCAGTCCACCACCAGACAGTGGGCTACGTAGGTCAACCAGGAGCACAAAGGGACAGATACCCGCTCGCTGGAGAATATAGAGTGTACTAAAATTGTAAATAACCCTGTTGCCAAATGTTGAATTGTTTGCAAAGTTACATGCATGTTTGGTAATACTCTGTTTCAGTTTCTTGCAGCTACCGTAAGGACTCACAGGTTATGGACTTTTTATAACCGGGACCTTGTATGGACTGCGTTCAGAGCCTAACCCAGGAATGAACTAAGACTGTGAAGGACTTGGGGTAGGACAGACCCCCACCTGGTTAAGGCTCCCCGTTGTGCTGGTGATATGGACACCCGGTCACAGGCCACACTGTGACCTTAAGAACTCAATTTGTGCGTCGTCTGTCTATTAATGTTTTATTGTTATGCATATTGTCTTTGTTTACTGTTTAGTCCCGGAGTACTAAATTTCATTAGGGGGGAATGTGTCACCCTGGCCTGGATGCCACAAGTGTAATTAAAGCTGTGTCTGAGAGCAGGGGGGAGGTTCTCTAGTCAGGGGAACATTAGCATGCAATGCCTCCTGTCTCAGGCCAGTACGGGGAGCAGGCTGCCCCTATAAAAGCTGGTGCTGGGGGCAGGGTTAGAGAGAACCCAGATGACCTGTCTCAGGACTGAGACGTGTCTCAGCAGAGCAGGGACAGACAGTTGCACTGCACCTAAGAGGAAGTGTGGCAGGAGGAGAGCCACAAGCCAGAGACAAGAGGTGAAGCAAGCCTGTCTTGGCAGATAACAGACTTAATCTACCAGACTTTGGTGTCTGAGGCTGGAAGGATTCCACATCCCCCAGCAGAGAACCAGTCCGCAAGGGACTGTATATTCCTTGGCCTAAGAAGCCTGGAGGCCCTGCCACAACAGAAGGGACCAGTAAAGCCATACAAGGCTGGGAGCAGAAAGGAACCCACGTCGCAGGCCACACAGGCGAGAAAACACGGAAAGCTCGGAAACGTGGGCTGTTACCCTATCAAGAGGAGATAGCCAGAAGGAGCGCAGAAAGCACGGTAGGCCTACACCCTCACCCTGACCAGGGCCAATTTCCCCGTTGCTCTCAGACATCCAGGTCCCCTCCTAGCCGGGACTGTTTGTGGGTCAGTTTACCTGTTTAGTAAAGACCCTGGACTGCAACCTGTTGTCTGTGTGCTCCTTGCTCCTCCAGCACTATCAGCACTGGGACTCCCACTACCATCACTCCCAACATCCATTATACTGCCCTGGGGCCGCACTCTTCCCGTGGAGAGTCACACTACCCTAGCTGCACACCTCATCAGCCCCAGCGGTCTGCATGCAGCGGCGGTTCCTAATAACCGCAATCCACGGGTGGCGTAGTCGGACATTATCAGCAGAACATAGCAGACTACCATTGGCCTGACCACCCTGAGCCACGGAACCGGGTCGCCACTACTACCCCCATCGTCTCCCTATTGCCCGGATCCGAGTGCCCCACGGCCTAGGGGGCGAGTCACATGTAATACACTGACTCACCAGTGACGTCTCTAGGTGAAGTCCTTCATCTTCGCTTTTCTTCTTCATCTGGCACAGACGGCCATCACTTCTTCCAGCCAGGAATCATCTCTGCAGAAAATAACACACAGTTATCAATAACTGATCTCTTCTAGGGAATATTCCCACTCCACCCCCCGACTTCTACACTACACCAGTTGAAGAAAAAAAGCGATATAGTGCCGCCCTGCACAGTAACAGGAGCCCGCTTTTGTCCTATCCCATGGAAAACAATTTCCTAAAAAGTAAATTATATTACAGAAGTAATAATGTCTCTAATTGGACTCTAAAATAATAATGTTCCTCACTGGCCACCATAAACTAATAAAGTATGTTCCTCAATCTGGCCCCAAACAGTAATTAAGTCCCTTGTTCAGCCTGGCACCCCCATATATCCATCCTGGCCCCCCCTTCCCTGCATATATCCATCCTGACACCCCCCATATATCCCTTCTGGCCCCCATATGTCCAGTGTGACCCCTCCATATATTTATCCTAGCCCACGTGTATCGAGCCTGCCCCCTCCCATATACCCATCCTAGTCCCCCATGTGGCCCTCCTGTTCCCCCCATATATCCATCCTGGCCTCCATGTGTCCAGCCTGCCCCCCCACATATCCATCCTGGCCTCCATGTTTCCAGCCTGCCCCCCCATATATCTGTCCTGGCCTCCATGTGTCCAGCTTGCCCCCTCCCATATATCTGTCCTAAAGCCCCATGTGTCAAGCCTGCCCCCCATATATCCATCCTGGCCTCCATGTGTCCAGCATGCCCCCCCTACATATCCTTCCTGGCCTCCATGTGTCCAGCCTGCCCCCCACAATATATCCATCCTGGCCTCCATGTTTCCAGCCTGCCCCCCATATATCCATCCTGACCTCCATGTGTCCAGCCTGCCCCCTCATATATCCATCCTGCCCTTCCCCCCTGCATATATCCATCCTGACACCCCCCCATATATCCATACTGGCCCCCATATGTCCAGCGTGGCCCCTCCATATATTTATCCTAGCCCACGTGTATCGAGCCTGCCCCTCCACATATCTATCCTAGCCCCCCATGTGTCCAGCCTGCCCCCCACATATCCATCCTGGCCATCATGTGTCCAGCCTGCCCCGCCCCCCATATATCCGGCCCCCCCATATATCCATCCCCCTCACATATCCATCCTGGCCTCCATGTGTCCAGCCTGCCCCACCATATAGCCATCCTGCCCACCCTTTCAAATGTGTCCAGCCAGGCTCCCCCTTATGTGTCCAGCCAGGCTCCCCCACTTGTGTGTCCAGCCAGGGTTCCCCTTTGTGTGTCCAGCCAGGCTCTCACCCTTGTGTGTCCAGCCAGTGTTCCCCCTTGTGTGTCCAGCCAGGGTTCCCCCTTGTGTGTCCAGCCAGGGTTCCCTCTTGTGTGTCCAGTCAGGGCTTCCCTTTGTGTGTCCAGCCAGGGCTCCCCCTTGTGGGTCCAGCCAGGGTTCCCCCTTGTGTGTCCATCCAGCTCCCCCCTTGTGTGTCCAGCCAGGGCTCCCCCTTGTGTGTCCAGTCAGGGCTCCCCCTTGTGTGTCCAGCCAGGGCTCCCCCTTGTGTGTCCAGCCAGGGCTCCCCCTTGTGTGTCCAGCCAGGGTTCCCTCTTGTGTGTCCAGTCAGGGCTCCCCCTTGTGTGTCCAGTCAGGGCTCCCCCTTGTGTGTCCAGCCAGGGCTTCCCCTTGTGTGTCCAGCCAGGGCTCCCCCTTGTGTGTCCAGCCAGGGCTCCCCCTTGTGTGTCCAGCAAGGCCCCCCTTGTGTGTCCATCCGGGCCCCCCCTTGTGTGTCCAGCCAGGGTCCCCCCTTGTGTGTCTAGACGGGCCCCCCCTTGTGTGTCCAGCCAGGGGCCCATCCCATTCTGCATCCACTCATATACACACAGACACACACACAGACACCTCTTACCTTCCTGCTCTCCCGTGCGGTGTCCTCCTTCTCCGGTGACGTCATACGCCGGCCGGGGAAGGGAGACGCGCAGCTTCAGCTGCTTCACTGGGACGTGTGTCGCGGCGGTTCAGTTAATGAACGCCGCGTGCGCGCGTCCCTGCATATGTGGCACCCCAGGGGTCTGGTTTCCACAGTAATGTAATGTTATGTCTGAGAGCAGGTGGGAGGTCCTTTGGTCAGGGATCCTGTGCATGCCACACCTCCTGCCCAGTCTTGGGAGGGGAAGGACTTCCCCTATATAAACCCGGGGCTGAGGCAGGGTTAGGCAGTCAAGGAGAGTAGAGACGAGAAACAGTCATAGGAAGAGACAGCAGAAGCAATACTACTACGAGTCAGGGGCTGGCAGCTGCAGAGCTCGCCCTGACTGAGAAGATTTCTTACCGGACCCGGAGTCCGAGGCTGTGGGGACTAACTCCTACCCAGCAGCAGAAACCGACCGGCAGGGGATTGCAGGTCCTCTGGCCCAGAAACCCGAAGGCACGGTCACACGCGTGGGACCAGCACCGCCATCGTGGAGCGGAAGCCATTAGAAGGCCCCGAGTCACCGGCCATACGGGTGAGCACCACACGGTACACTCAGGGACGTGGGCTACTTTTACCCGCCTCTAGCAAGGTAGCCAGAAGAGTACAGTTAGTTGGGAAGGCCTACAACTCCGCCTGGCCAGGGGAGATCCCATCTGCTCAAGGACTGACCAGGCCCCGATTGCTAGCAAGTACTCCGGGAGGGTCTATCTTTGTCACCAGTAAAGACCCTGAACTACACCGCATCGTCTCTGAGTGGTTCCTGCTACCCCCATCATCCACGTCGGCTGCCCTGAGGCCATACCCCTCCCGTTGGGGGTTATACCATCCACGCTGCACCATCCTTCCACCGGCCTCAGCGGTCTGCCCTGCAGCGGCAGCTCCATAGCTGCATTCAACGGGTGGCGTAGTCATCCAACATCCACTGCTAATTTACCGCCACTTAGTCTGACTCCCTGGGCACGGACCGGGTCACCGCCACAAGACTACTACCCTCATCTGATCCGGCTCCGGGTAAGCTCCCGCGTGTGCAACGCAGCGCGACACAGGCCCAGGGGCGCGTCAACTTTTGGCGTAGTCGGCAGGATTTCGTGCCCGCAACCACCGGGTACTGCGTGCCTGAAAAAGAGACTTTTCAAACTTACCTGTGGTGAAGATTCCCGCCATCCGGCGCCATCTTCAGCCTTCTTCCCGCCATCGGTGAAGTTTCCCGCCATCCGGCGCCATCTTCAGCCTTCTTCCCGCCATCGGTGAAGATTCCCGCCATCCGGCGCCATCTTCAGCCTTCTTCCCGCCATCCGTGGAGTTTTCCCGCCATTGGACGCCATCTTGAGGACGCCGCGCGGGAAGAAGAGGGGCGTGGACTCCGAAAGCGCGCGAGAACTGAAGCCCCGCCTAACGTCCGGACGTTGCGTAAGGTCCTGGAAGGAGCCCAGCAGACGCCGACGTCACAGGAGCGCGACGGAAGGTCCTCAACCCTGACGATCCACTGCGGAGCCGCGGCCTACGGAAGAGGATCATCGCAAGGTAGGCCACGGTCCACTAGGGGGGAGGAAGATGTCGGATACGGAGGAGAGCTTCACTGCCTCAACCCCCGCCAGCGCTACCGCTGCTGCAGTTATGCCCTTCACCATGCCCTATATCCCGGGAGCAGCTTGGCTACCCCAGTACTCAGGGGAGTCGCATACCCTGCATGACTTTAGAGAGAAGCTGGATAGCCTCTTCCAGGTGTACCCCCTCACAGAAGAGCAAAAAGTGAGCATCCTGGTGGCCCAACTAACCGGGGCAGCCAAAAGGGAAGTAAAATCCTGGCCACCTGGGAGGAAGACTGTCGCAGGGATACTAACCCGGCTGAAGGACACCTTTGATACCCGCACCTCAGCCGAGATTAAGCTTAGATTCTACGGGTGCAAGCAGCGAGCGCATGAGAGTATAAGGGACTATGCACTAAACCTACAAGAGGCCCTGAGGGCCATTAAGCAGACCGACCCTGATGGAGTGGGAGATGAGGACAGGCTGTTGACCGAACAGTTTATAGAGGGACTATATTGTAATACCCACCGAACCCAGTTGCGGGCAATGGCTTTACAGGATCCCCATCTGGGCTTTGCACAGTTCAAGGACAGAGCCATCCGGGTGCTCCGAGAACCGGCACCGGGTGGCGTTGTGACCCACAGGCGCCCTGCTATCACTTACCACCAGGAGGCGGCGCCCTTGTCGGCAGGGCCTGTGGGAGCTGATGCACAGGCTTTGGACAATGACCCGGCTCCAGACCTACACCATCAGGTCCAAGAGCTAGCTAAGAGCGTTGCTGCGCTAACCCGAACTGTGCAGTCTTTACAGGCTTCCACTCCAGGGAAGATCCAGCTGGCATCCGGACCGGAGGACATCCCGTGGCGTCGACCAAGGAGGACCCCACCGGCCAGAGGAAGACCCAGTGACCGATACAGCGAGGACGGACGACCCATCTGCCGCCACTGCAATCAACCCGGACATATGGCAAGGTACTGTTCTTTAAACGGGCACAACCTGGGGTAGAGGGCCAACCCCCAGGAAAAAGATCACCAGGCCCATCGAACTGGCGCGACAGATATGTGGGAGGACGTCCAGTCTTGCCTGTGGTACTGGATGGCATTCCCATGAGTGCCCTACTGGACACCGGGTCACAGGTCACCACCATCCCGTACGTGCTCTTTAAGCAGTACTGGAATGACTCGGATATTACCCGCTACCCTGACGACGACTTGAGTATCATCGCCAGCAATGGCCAGCCCGTGCCACAGATCGGATTTAAAGAGGTGACCATCAAAATCGGTAGAGTCGAACTGGCAGCACAGGGACTGATCATTGTAGACATTGACAAACATGAGAGCCACCCAAAAATAACTCTAGGAACTAATGTAATTGAAAATTGTCTTGCAGAGGTGATTTTCCTTCTACAGCAGGTTGCCAAGAACGCCAGCTCCGGCGAGCAGCGAGTGCTCCAGAAAGAGATCCGGGCACTGATGCGACGGCAACAGGTGGAACTCTCCGGCGGTGAGATTGGTAGCGTAAGAATGTGTGACCCTTTCCCTATTGCCATGCCCCCAAAAAGTGAAATGATGATTTGGTGCCGGGCAGCTATTGGTCTGAGAGGTAGAGATTACCAGGCAATGGTAGAACCAGTTTACTCAGACAGTAGGCCCATTTTGACAGCACGGGGGGTGGTCAATGTACGCCATGGGAGGGTGCCCGTTCGCATAATCAATATCGGGGAGAGGGAAGTGTACCTGCCCCGGTATGCCACGCTAGCCAAATTATATACCATCAACCAAAACTCTATACAGTCTGTGGAACCCTTGCCTCCATCTCACCCGGAAGAAGGTAACGGCTCTAAGAAAGTAATGGAGGATTGGTGTCAGCAACTACACTTGGGAACTGACGCCACTCCCTCCCACCAGAAACAGGGAGTCTACCGGGTGGTTCAAGAGTATGAGAGAGTGTTTAGTAAACACCCGTTAGACTTCGGGCGAGTCAAGGGGGTAGAACACCGCATCCCCACGGGAGATCATCCTCCCATAAAAGAGAGGTATCGACCCGTACCCCCTGCACATTACCAACACGCCAAGGGGATGCTTAGAGACATGAAGGAGGCTGGGGTAATCCGGGATAGCTGTAGCCCCTGGGCAGCCCCACTAGTTTTAGTCAAAAAGAAAGACAACACCATGAGGATGTGTGTAGATTACCGGAAAATCAACCGTATCACACACAAGGATGCGTACCCCTTACCAAGGATAGAGGAGTCATTGGCTGCTTTAAGATCTGCTAACTTCTTCTCTACCTTGGATCTCACTAGCGGGTACTGGCAGGTTCCTGTAGCAGAGGCGGACCGGGAGAAGACCGCATTCACCACCCCGATGGGACTTAGCGAGTTCACCTGCATGCCGTTCGGACTCTGCAACGCCCCAGGAACCTTCCAACGATTAATGGAGTGCTGTCTGGGCCACAGAAACTTCGAGACGGTCCTGTTGTACCTGGACGATGTCATCGTATACTCCAAGACTTATGAGGACCACCTGAAACACCTGGCGGAGGTGTTCGAAGCTCTGGCGAGTTACGGCCTAAAGGTGAAACCCTCCAAGTGTCACCTCCTGAAACCAAAGGTGCAGTACCTGGGACACGTGGTGAGCGCTGACGGAGTGGCTCCCGACCCTGATAAGATCACCGCAATTAAGGGATGGCCAAGCCCCTCCAGCGTAAAAGAAGTGCGGCAGTTCCTCGGGTTGGTAGGCTACTACCGAAGGTTTATTCCCGGTTTCACCAAAAAGGCAGCGCCTATGCAGGACCTCCTGATAGGCCAGTCCCGGAAGGCCAAGAACCAGAAGCCGCCCTTCAAATGGGAGGAGCTAGAAGAAGAGTCCTTCCGCCAGCTGAAGATGGCCCTCACGGGGGATGAAATCTTGGCGTACCCGGATTATAGCCAGCCCTTCATCCTCTACACCGACGCCAGTAACATCGGGCTAGGAGCCGTACTGTCCCAGATCCAGCAGGGGAAAGAACGAGTAATCGCCTACGCCAGCCGAAAACTGCGACCCACCGAAAGGAACCCCGAGAATTATAGCTCATTTAAGCTAGAGTTCCTGGCCGTGGTATGGGCAGTCACTGAGTGCTTTAAGCATTACCTTGCTTCTTCCCGGTTCACCGTGTACACGGATAACAACCCGTTGACACACCTGGACACGGCAAGACTCGGTGCCCTGGAGCAGAGGTGGATGGCCCGTCTGTCCAACTACGAGTTCACAATCAAATACCGGGCAGGGCGCTCCAATACTAACGCGGACGCCCTGTCCAGGATGCCCAACCTGCCGGACGAAGGAGAAGATCCGGAGGGACTGGAAGAAATTGAACTCCCTGCGTTCCACCGTCATGGGACTATCCAGTATTCCCACCGGGTAAGGAGTAAGCAGGCTGCTACGTTGAACCCCTTACCTCACTACAACTGGGCGGAAACGCAAGACAGCGACCCTGCCGTCCGACTGGTGAAGGAGATGCTGACTCGGCCGGAGGCTCGCCTTGAACCAGACGCTCCGGAGGAAGCCAAACAACTATGGGCGGAGAAGAGTCGACTGTTCCTTTACAAGGGGAAGTTGTGCCGCAGAATGGTCAACTCCCGGACGCATGAACTACTCTGGCAAGTAGTGGTGCCACGAAGAGACGCAGCCATGGTGATGGAGGCATACCACGACGGAGCTGGACACTTCGGGTGGAAGAAGCTGGAGTTCCTGCTGCGCGAGCGGTTCCACTGGGTAGGCATGAGGGGCACCATCGAGAAGTGGTGCAGGGACTGTGGCCCGTGCAATCTGAGAAGGAAGGACCGGGCCAGCCAGAAGACTCCCCTGCAATCTATCGTCACCCGGCAACCATGGGAACTGGTAGCCTTGGATCATGTAAAACTGACCCCAAGCAGAAGTGGCTACGTCTACGCGTTAACCATCGTGGATCATTACTCCCGGTTCTTGGTTGTCGTCCCCGTCAAGGACTTAACGGCTCAAACAGCAGCTAGAGCCTTCCAGCAGCACTTCTGCCGTCCACACGGGTACCCGGACCAAGTGCTGACGGACCAGGGACCTGCCTTTGAAGCGGAGGTCTTCCAGGAATTCTGCAATCTGTATGGCTGCCGGAAGATAAGGACGACACCCTACCATCCGCAAACTAATGGACTTTGTGAAAAAATGAACCAGGTGGTAATGGATCTTCTAAAAACGTTGCCCCTGGAAGAACGCAGTCTGTGGCCTGAGAAGTTGCCCGATCTGGTGGACCTATACAACCACATCCCGGTAGGTTCCACCAACTGTACCCCGGCTTACCTAATGAGGGCGAGACCTGGTAAGTTACCTGTTGACCTGGAAATGGGAGTCCTGACACCTGAGGACACTTCACCAGAAGCAGACTGGGACACAGAGAGGCAACAGCAGTACCGGAAAGTACAGGAGAGCGTGGAGCGAAGTCTCTGTCAGGCTAGGGAAAGGCAAGAGAAAACTTACAACCAGTATGCTCCCGCTGTTCCCCTGGTACCCGGAGAGCAGGTCTTGAAGAGGAAAAGACGGCTCCACAAGTTGGACGACCAGTGGGAGAAGGACCCGTACACCGTACTGCCCTCAAGCCACGAGAACCCGAAGGTCTGTACCATCAGTAAAGACGGAGGGGAGACCACAGCCATTGTATCCCGGGACCACCTGAAGAAGTGTCCCGAACAACTGAGGAACCCTGAAGAGGAACAAGAAGACCATCGACCCGTAGAGGAAAGGGAAGATATGGTTAGTACCGTGCTCGGAGACTTCCCTCGGTCTTGGACTCAAGTCAATGGTGCAGTTGTGGTACCCGTACTCACCTTCCTCCAACCATCATCCCAAGTACCTACGGAGCAACCGGTAGAGCTGGAAGAACAGCCGGTCCAGGAGGCAGAAGACTCTACACAAGCAGACCCGGAAAATCAACCCTCTGCTTATAGTGAGCCTGCCATACCCCTAGTGAGCCAGAGGGCCCATAGACAGCGGCCCAGTTTACCCTTGACAGCTCCTACACCCTGTAGTTCAGGGCCAGACAGTCAGCTCCGTAGGTCCACTAGGGCCACTAGAGGCCAGTTACCCGCACGTTGGAGGATCTAAATGTTTAAGCTATCTTATAATGTTTACCTGTTTATAGTTGCTTGTGTATAATTTTGTGTTTCTAGTTATTTTTAGGAGTCCTTGGTGGATTTACCGGGAATCCTTGTACAATTAGTTGGAGCGTAACCCAGGATGGACTAAAGACTGTTAAGGACTCGGGGCAGGACAGGCCCCTACCTGGTTACGTCTCCCTGTTTTGGTGAAATGGACACCTTGCTTTCCCTCAAAGACTGCACCCGGTTGCGGACACGCCGTGACCATCGTTATGTGTCTCTTTATTATAATGTTTTGGTTGTACTCTGTTATGTTTTTCCAAAAAAATGTTTAGTCCCGGAGTACTAAATTTCACTAGGGGGGAATGTGGCACCCCAGGGGTCTGGTTTCCACAGTAATGTAATGTTATGTCTGAGAGCAGGTGGGAGGTCCTTTGGTCAGGGATCCTGTGCATGCCACACCTCCTGCCCAGTCTTGGGAGGGGAAGGACTTCCCCTATATAAACCCGGGGCTGAGGCAGGGTTAGGCAGTCAAGGAGAGTAGAGACGAGAAACAGTCATAGGAAGAGACAGCAGAAGCAGTACTACTACGAGTCAGGGGCTGGCAGCTGCAGAGCTCGCCCTGACTGAGAAGATTTCTTACCGGACCCGGAGTCCGAGGCTGTGGGGACTAACTCCTACCCAGCAGCAGAAACCGACCGGCAGGGGATTGCAGGTCCTCTGGCCCAGAAACCCGAAGGCACGGTCACACGCGTGGGACCAGCACCGCCATCGTGGAGCGGAAGCCATTAGAAGGCCCCGAGTCACCGGCCATACGGGTGAGCACCACACGGTACACTCAGGGACGTGGGCTACTTTTACCCGCCTCTAGCAAGGTAGCCAGAAGAGTACAGTTAGTTGGGAAGGCCTACAACTCCGCCTGGCCAGGGGAGATCCCATCTGCTCAAGGACTGACCAGGCCCCGATTGCTAGCAAGTACTCCGGGAGGGTCTATCTTTGTCACCAGTAAAGACCCTGAACTACACCGCATCGTCTCTGAGTGGTTCCTGCTACCCCCATCATCCACGTCGGCTGCCCTGAGGCCATACCCCTCCCGTTGGGGGTTATACCATCCACGCTGCACCATCCTTCCACCGGCCTCAGCGGTCTGCCCTGCAGTGGCAGCTCCATAGCTGCATTCAACGGGTGGCGTAGTCATCCAACATCCACTGCTAATTTACCGCCACTTAGTCTGACTCCCTGGGCACGGACCGGGTCACCGCCACAAGACTACTACCCTCATCTGATCCGGCTCCGGGTAAGCTCCCGCGTGCGCAACGCAGCGCGACACAGGCCCAGGGGCGCGTCACATACACTGTGCCTGCGCTTTTAAAGGGCCCGTGCCCCTTAAAACCGCAGGTTTTTTTATTTTTTCATTCTCTTCTCCCCCTCTCCTCTGCAGAAGGGTACCCCGCCAGCCCAGTCCCACCCTGTTGATGACTTATCCTAAAATCGGTCATTAATATATAAGTCCTGGACAGTCCCGTTAAGCTTGTTTTACCTAGTTATAAAAGCCCTTTAAGTCCTCATTATAAGGTAAGGTATGAATGGATCTAATTAAATTCTCCAAAGAGAACTATTTATACATTTTAGTCACTGTGAGCTTTCTACAAGATATTGCGGGCAGTATATAGCGAATATACGGACACAGAGCCATTCGCCGGCTCAGATTGCCAATAAGCACCTTGTAAATATGAGACCTTGACATCATAGGTTACTTGGCTTAATATGAAATTGTCCCTCATGTGTACCGCATTGTGGGCAGGGACTATATGTACATCACTGCAGAATATGTTGGCAATAAAAAGTCAACAGAAATGAATATCATGCAGATCCTCACCAGGACTCCAGCAGTGTCACCATCCTGCCACCATACAGCTATAGAAGGACAATAAACCTGCAGGGTTCTCCCCTCAGTTATTTTTCCTTTAATTTTATTATCTGTTTCTTACTCACAGTGAAAGAACAGTCATCAGATATTTTATTCTTCACTTTTTATTTTACAGTCTCAGCTCTGAAGAATAGAACGTCTTATGAATAAATGACAGCTCACTTATTACAGTGGTGGCCAAAAGTATTGGCACCCCTGCAATTCTATCAGATAATACTCAGTTTCTTCCTGAAAATGATTGCAATCACAAATTCTTTGGTATTATTATCTTCATTTAATTTGCTTGCAAGGAAAAAACACAAAAGAGAATGAAGCAAAAATCAAATCATTGATCATTTCACACAAAACTCCAAAAATGGGCCAGACAAAAGTATTGGCACCCTCAGCCTAATACTTGGTTGCACAACCTTTAGCCAAAATAACTGCGAACAGCCACTTCCGGTAACCATCAATGAGTTTCTTACAATGCTCTGCTGGAATTGTAGACCATTCTTCTTTGGCAAACTGCTCCAGGTCCCTGATATTTGAAGGGTGCCTTCTCCAAACTGCCATTTTGTGATCTCTCCACAGGTGTTCTATGGGATTCAGGTCTGGACTCATTGCTGGCCACCTTAGAAGTCTCCAGTGCTTTCTCTAAAACCATTTTATAGTGCTTTTGGAAGTGTGTTTTGGGTCATTGTCCTGCTGGAAGACCCATGACCTCTAAGGGCGACCCAGCTTTCTCACACTGGGCCCTACATTATGCTGCAAAATTTGTTGGTAGTCTTCAGACTTCATAATGCCATGCACACTGTCAAGCAGTCCAGTGCCAGAGGCAGCAAAGCAACCCCAAAACATCAGGGAACCTCCGCCATGTTTGACTGTAGGGACCATGTTCTTTTCTTTGAATGCCTCTTTTTTTTTCCTGTACACTCTATGTTGATGGTTTTTCCCAAAAAGCTCGACTTTTGTCTCATCTGACCAGAGAACATTCTTCCAAAACATAGTAACATAGTTTGTAAACATAGTTAGTAAAGCCGAATAAAGACTTGCGTCCATCAAGTTCGACCTGTTAGTTCTGTAATTGGTAAAGTTGATCCAGAGGAGGGCAAAAACCCCAAATGATTTGGCCAATCTTCACCTGAGGAAAAATTCCCTCCTGACTCTGAAACCAGCAGTCAGAATAAATCCCTGTATCAACTTACTATTTTATTTTATTTTTAAGTATATGCTGAAATCTGCCTGGTATCTAGAAATGCATCCAGTACCCGCTTGAACTGGTGTAGTGAATCTGACATCACCGTCTCCTCACTCTGTGAATTCCATATTCTCACTGCTCTTACCGTAAAGAACCCCTCTAGTGACGCTTACCCAATCTGAGTATATTCCATTTATAACCACCCTCTGCCTTCTATCCCTTAGCCAGTTAGCTACCCACTTGCAGACATTTTCCCCCAGCCCCATCATTCTCATTTTGTATACCAACCTATTATGTGGCACGCTATCGAAAGCTTTTGAGAAGTCGAGATACACGACATCCACTGGTTCCCCCTGATCTACTCGAGAGCTAATCTCCTCGTAGAAGTCAATCAGGTTTGTTTGGCAGGAGCGATTCCTCATGAATCCATGTTGGTTCGGGATTAAAAGATTATTAGCATCAAGATGCTCCGTAATTGCCTCTTTAATGAAGCTTTCAAAAATTTTGCCCACAACGGACGTCAGACTCACCGGCCGATAGTTTCCGGCGTCACTTTTCGCTCCCTTTTTGAATATTGGCACTACATTCGCCTGTCGCCAATCAAGTGGCACAGACCCAGTCTCAACAGAGTCCTTAAATATAAGATATAACGGTCTGTCTATCACATTACTTAGTTCCCTTAGTACCCGTGGGTGTATGCCATCAGGTTCTGGTGATTTGTTTATTTTAATGTTACTGAGGCGTTTCTGTACCCCAGCTTGGGTTAGATTTGTCATACTTAGTGGAGGATTAAGCTTGTCACTTCTCATTTCTCCTGTTAGTTTGATTTCCTTTGTGAAAGTTGTCGAAAAAAAATTATTTAATAGATTAGCTTTATCCTCATCTTTCTCTATGATTTTGCCTTCCTCACTTTTTATTGGTCCAATATTATCCGATTTAATCCTTTTACTATTTATATACGTAAAGAACAGTTTGGGATTTGATCTACTTTCCCTAGCAATACGTCTCTCTGTTTCCTCCTTCGCTATTTTTATTTGTTTTTTACAGGTTCTCGTTTTTTCCTTGTAACACATTAGTGCCTCCTTACTGTTTTCCTGTTTTAATCTCTTGAATGCCTCTTTTTTGCTATTTAACGCCCCTTTTACGTTCTTGTTCAACCATATTGGTTTCCTCTTATTTCTGGCCCTTTTATTCCCATACGGTATATACCTCTCGCACTGAGTATTCAGAATTCTTTTGAAGGTTTCCCATTTACTATTCGTATTCCATTGATTAAGTACTTTGTCCCAGTCAATAAGTTGAAGGCTTTCTTTCAGCTGATCAAACTTCGCCCTCCTAAAGTTTAATGTTTTTGTTGTTCCCTTATTGATAACCCTACTGAAGGGCATTTTGAAGTCGATAATATTATGGTCGCTATTACCTAGGTGCCCCCCTATCTGTACCTCAGTTATTCTATCAGGCCTATTAGTCAATATTAAGTCCAACACGGCCTTCCCTCTCGTTGGTTCCTGCACTAGTTGGGAGAGATAATTATCCTTAATATTTGTCAAGAACCTTTTTCCTTTCTGAGATCTACAGGTTTCTGTTTCCCAGTCAATATCCGGGTAGTTGAAATCCCCCATTACAATCACTTCATTATGTTTTGCTACTTTGTCTATTTGTCCTAATAGCAGATTCTCATTCTCCTCTGTTATATTGGGTGGCTTATAGCAGACCCCCAGTAATATTTTATTATTATTTTTAGTTCCCTCTATCTCTACCCACATGGACTCGACCCCCTCTTCTCCCTCTCCTATATCTTCCCTTAGTCTGGGTTTTAGACATGACTTTACATATAAGCAGACTCCTCCGCCTTTCCCCTGTTTCCGGTCCCTTCTAAATAAACTATAATCTAATAAATTTACCGCCCAGTCGTAGCTATCGTCTAGCCAAGTCTCTGTTATACCTACGATGTCATACCTCTCCTCCCATATAAGCGCCCGCAGCTCATCCGCCTTATTGGTCAGGCTTCTTGCGTTGGTCAGCATGCAAGATAAAACTTTGGGTTTATTTAGCATCCTATTCTTCTCTAACGATCTAACTGTACTATCCCCACCCCCCTCTCCACCCTCATTATATTCACTTCTCCCCTTCCCCCTTGCTTGCCTCACATCCCACCTATTTCCTTGGTTTCCCCCCCCCCCGTCTCTAGTTTAAAAACTCCTCCAACCTATTAGCTATCTTCTTCCCCAGCACCGCTGCACCCTCCCCATTGAGGTGCAGCCCGTCCCTACGGTAGAGCCTGTATCCGACCGCGAAGTCGGCCCAGTTCTCCATGAACCCAAACCCTTCTGCCTTGCACCAACTCTTTAGCCACTTATTCACCTCCCTAACTTCCTGTTGGCGCTCCTGTGTGGCTCGCGGGATTGGTAGTATTTCTGAGAAAACTACCTTGGAGGTCCTTGCCCTAAGCTTCCTACCTAGGTCCCTGAAATCATTTTTAAGGACCCTCCATCTACCACTCACTTTGTTATTGGTGCCGATGTGGACCATGACCGCTGGGTCTTCGCCAGCCCCACCCAGTAACCTGTCAACCCGATCCGCGATGTGCCGGACTCGAGCGCCAGGGAGGCAGCACACCGTTCGGCGATCCCGGTCTTTGTGACAGATTGCCCTGTCTGTCCCCCTAATAATAGAGTCACCCACTACCAGAACCTGTCTTGCCTGCCCTACACTTCCCCCCTCCCCCTCATTACTGGAGGATACACTCCCCCGGCGGTCAGAGGATCTGTCATGCTCCAATAATGCCGGTTCTGAACCAGCCTTCCTATACTTCTTCCCTCTATCCCTCCTTACTGTTATCCAGCTCCCTGCCTGTTCAGCCTGCACTTCCCCTCTATGCTCCACCCCCAGTATTGACCCATTGAGTGTCTGCTCGGTGAGCAGCAAACTCCGTTCTATGTTGTCGATGCTCCTCAGTACCGCTATCTGAGCACTTAGATCCAGAATTTGGGCTTCCAAGTGCACGATATGCTCACATCTCTCGCAGCAGTATGGATCCTCGAGTGGGTACTCACGGAATGCATACATTGCGCAAGATGTACACTGCACGGCTCCGTCCAACATGGACGTCATTCTAAATATGGGGATACAGTCAGTATATATATACAAGTACAAAACACAATTATTTATATATAGGTGTATGGACGGGGATCAATTAGGGATGTGCAAGTGTATCAATTAGATATTGGCAGGGGATCAGTTAAGTATGGACGGGGGATCAATTAAGTATCAAGTATGGACGGGGGAATCAGCTAAGTAGGTCAGGTGGATTAATTAAGTAAAAAGTAAAGTAAAGAAAGAATGAAATACAGTCAGCAATTCAGTCCTAAGTCCTCCCTTCCAAACTCCCTGAATCCAAAGTCACTGAAAAACAAGTCACACACTTACTTTCGTTCGCACTTACGCTCCGGACACACGCAGCTCGTTCACACTCGCAAACTAAGAGATTTAAAGTGTTTTTTTTTTTTTTTTTTTTTTTCCTTTTCCAGCAATGTACCCTTCACCTCAATGCACTTCCAAAGGACTTTATGCCCAACCAGCTGCCCCTTATAAACCCTTAATTATGACCCCTTCCCCTTAATTAACCCCTTGTGAGTAAATCTACACCTCAGGATTTTAGTGCAATGTAGTTAACCTTTAAATACACAGGTAGTAAACTAAGAAACTAAAACTGTAGTGAGAAAATAGATTTTAAAAAGCCCAATAAATCTAAACAGGTAGAAAAGCACTCAGCAGATCACAATGCAGCACTCACCGCAATTCACACAGGTATTTTCTGCAGGATTCCCAATACCTCTTCACGCAATTCACACAGGTATTTTCTGCAGGATTCCCAATACCTCTTCACGCAATTCACACAGGTATTTTTTGCAGGATTCCCAATACCTCTTCACGCAATTCACACAGGTATTTTCTGCAGGATTCCCAATACCTCTTCACCTTCACCTCAATGCACTTCCAGTTCTAGGCTTTATCAGGTAAGTTTTGGCAAACTCCAGCCTGGCTTTTTTATGTCTCGGGGTAAGAAGTGGGGTCTTCCTGGGTATCCTACCATACAGTCCCTTTTCATTCAGACGCCGACGGATAGTACGGGTTGACACTGTTGTAGCCTCGGACTGCAGGGCAGCTTGAACTTGTTTGGATGTTAGTCGAGGTTCTTTATCCACCATCCGCACAATCTTGCGTTGAAATCTCTCGTCAATTTTTCTTTTCCGTCCACATGTAGGGAGGTTAGCCACAGTGCCATGGGCTTTAAATTTCTTGATGACACTGCGCACGGAAGACACAGGAACATTCAGGTCTTTGGAGACGGACTTGTAGCCTTCAGATTGCTCATGCTTCCTCACAATTTGGTTTCACAAGTCCTCAGACAATTCTTTGGTCTTCTTTCTTTTCTCCATGCTCAATGTGGTATACACAAGGACACAGGACAGAGGTTGAGTCAACTTTAATCCATGTTAACTGGCTGCAAGTGTGATTTAGTTATTGCCAACACCTGTTAGGTGCCACAGGTAAGTTACAGGTGCTGTTAATTACACGAATTAGAGAAGCATCACATGATTTTTCAAACAGTGCCAATACTTTTGTCCATCCCCTTTTTTAGGTTTGATGTGGAATTATATCCAATTTGGCTTTAGGACAATTCTATTTGTGTTTTTTCATTGAAGACAAATTAAATGAAGATAATAATACCAAAGAATTTGTGATTGCAATCATTTTCAGGAAGAAACTGAGTATTATCTGACAGAATTGCCGGGGTGCCAATACTTTTGGCCACCACTGTATTTCATGCGGCAGAAGTTAGCCTCCAGCAATGGAAGAAGGAACCGAGAAAGTGTAGAAAATGCTCTATCATGGCAGCAGTGGTAAGAGACATTGGAAATGCACGATCAAACCTATCATATCATAGGATTATCTATCATCTATCTATCCTTATATACTCTATTTCATATCTATCTATCCATCTATCTATCCATATATGTATCTATCTATCTTTCTATCTATCCATGTATGATGGATGGATAGATAGATGGATAGATGAATAAATAGATGGATAGATAGATGGATAGATAGATAAATAGATAGATAGATAGTGTAGGGATTTGGAGGTAGGCACAGGTTCACACAGTGATGCAGTCCACGGGTTCAAACAAACTGGTGGCTTATTTTAGTGTCCATACACCAGTTAAGAAACAAAAGTTACAGCCTTTTCCTGGCACAAAAAGGAATAACAGAACAAAGCTCAAAATAACAAGTCCATGCAGCACGGCTTCAGCCGTTTAAACAAGGTGCTTTTCTCTGCCTCCTGCAGAGTCTAAGAAGCACCTGCAAGGTCTGCTCACCTTGCCCAGCAAACACAGACAGACAGAGACAGGCGCAGCTGTCTTAAATTAGCTTTCCAAGACCTGGACTGGAGGTAAGTGAGCAGCTGTTCCCCCCAGCTCTTTCAGCTGCTCATAAAACCCGGCCCTGTAATCCGGACCCATTAAATTCCTCTCAGCACTATGTGTGCTGGAGCCTGCTTCTCCGGATCCTACATCACCGAAGCATGGCACTTCGAGGACACATACCTCCCGTCCACGATCTGTCCGGCAGCAACCTTACATACACCCCCCCTCTGTCCAAAGCCGTAGGGCTTGGCACCTTCTGTCACCATACAATAAATCCTTGACAAGGCAGCGGCATTCCCATGTTGTTTCCCAGGCCTATGCTCTACCCGGAAACTAAAATCTTGTAGAGCCAGGAACCACCTAGTCACTCTGGCATTGTTTCCCTTCTTTTCTCGCATCCACCTCAATGGGGCATGGTCTGACACTACCCTGAACCTTCTACCTAATAGGTAATACCTCAGAGTGTCTAACGCCCACTTAATGGCCAAACATTCTTTTTCTACAATGGAGTAGTCCTTCTCACAAGCGGAGAGCTTCAGACTGAGGTATTTTACAGGGTGTTCTTCTCCGTTAATCTCCTGGGACAAGACTGCTCCCAGCCCGACATCCGATGCATCCATCTGGACCACAAACTCCTTGGAGAAGCTGGGTGCCACCAAGACTGGTTGTTTACAGAGGACCAGTTTCAATTCCTGGCAGGTCGCTTCTGCTTCCGGGGACCACTTGGCCATAGCTGACTTCATCCCTTTCAGAAGATCCATCAGTGGGGCTGCTATCAGGGCAAAGTTAGGGACAAATCTTCGATAGTAGCCCACAATGCCTAGAAACGCCCTGACCTGCTTCTTCGAGAGGGGCTGTGGCCAGTTCAAGATCGCCTCGACCTTATTTATTTGTGGTTTTATTTCCCCTCTACCAACCACGTACCCTAGGTACTTGGCTTCCTCCATCCCCATGGCACATTTCTTCGGGTTGATAGTAAAGCCCGCCTTCCTTAGGGCATCAAGTATGGCTTGAACTTTGTCCAGATGACTTTCCCAGTCCTGGCTAAATATGACGATAGCATCTAGGTAGGCCGCTGCATACTGTTTGTGGGGTGCTAAGATCCGGTCCATGGCTCTCTGGAAGGTGGCCGGAGCTCCCTTCAACCCAAACGGCATCCTGACGTATTGGCGTCGAGAAGGCTGTCTTCTCCTTAGCCTCTTTGGACAGGGGAATTTGCCAATATCCTTTGGTGAAGTCCAGAGTGGTGATGTACCGAGCGGGTCCTAGCCTTTCGATAAGCTCATCTACCCTAGGCATTGGGTAGGCGTCGAACTTTGAGACCTCCTTCAGCTTCCTATAGTCGTTGCAAAACCGCCATTCCCCATCTGGTTTCGGCACTAAGACTATAGGACTGGACCATCGACTTTTGGACTCTTCAATGACTCCCAGGTTTAGCATCCGCCTTACTTCTTTAGAGATCACCTCTCTGCGGGCTTCGGGGATCCGGTATGGTTTTAGATTGACGCGAACATGAGGCTCTGTGAGAACCTCATGCTCTATGACCTGAGTGAGTCCTGGCAACTCCGAAAACATGTCTTTATTTCGCTGTAACAACTCTTTGCACTGTTGCTTTTGGGCATGTGACAGTGACTCTGCCACCTTGACCTCTTTCACATCGGCCTCAGCCTCAGCCACTAAACAGGGAGCTTCCGCAGGCTCTCTATCTTGCCATGGCTTAATCAAGTTAACATGGTAAATTTGGTAGGGCTTCCTCTTCCCTGGTTGGTGGATCTTAAAGTTGACTTCCCCCACTTTCTCTACCACCTCATAGGGGCCCTGCCACTTGGCCATGAACTTGCTCTCCACTGTGGGACTAGCACAAGCACTCGATCTCCTGGGTTGAACGATCTCACCATGGCCGACCTATTATACACCCTGGACTGTGCCTCTTGTGCCTTGAGGAGGTGCTCCCTCACAATGGGCATCACATGGGCAATCCTCTCTTGCATCTGGGCAACGTGCTCCACCACTCTCCTATAGGGAGTGGTCTCAGCTTCCCAGGACTCTTTCTCCACCTCCAGGAGTCCTGAGGGTGTCGTCCATAGAGTGGTTCAAACGGGTAGAAACCTGTGGAAGCTTTGGGAACTTCCCTCATGGCGAACAACATATAGTCCCAGTCTCGGCCATCCTTTTCCACTGCTTTCCTCAACATTGCTTTCAAGGTTTTGTTAAACCTCTCTACCAGTCCGTCCGTCTGGGGAGAGTACACGGAGGTTCTCAGTTGTGCAATCTGCAGTGTCTTGCACAATTCCCTCATGACCTTCGACATAAATGGAGTTCCTTGGTCTGTTAGGATCTCGTTAGGCAACCCGGTTTTTAAAAACATGTGGACTAACTCCCGGGCTATACACCTGGTGGAGGAGTTTCGTAGTGGTACGGCCTCCAGATACCATGTAGCATAATCTAATACCACCAGGATATACTGATGCCCTTGGGCGGACTTGACCAGAGGCCCCACTAGATCCATTGCTATGCGTTCGAATGGAACCTCGATGACTGGTAGTGGCACTAGGGGACTGCGGAAGTGGGCCACTGGGGAGGTTATCTGGCATGTGGGGCAGGAACGACAATAACTCTATATTTCTCTATAGCAACCTGGCCAGTAGAATCTTTGGAGGATCCGTTCTTGAATCTTGTCTGCACCCAGGTGACCACCCAACACATGAGAATGAGCCATGTCTAACACCCTGCGTCTATAGGGCCCTGGCACCAGCAACTGTTCTATTACCTCACCCCTTGGCTTGGTTATTCTGTACAGCAAATCCCCATTCACAGCAAAATGAGGGAACCGAGTGTCAGCCCCCGGTTCCTGAGGCACCCCATTTAACACAGTAACATTTTCAAAGGCCCCTTTCAGAGTTAAATCCCTGAGTTGGGCAGTTCCAAAGTTTCCCTCGGACACCTCCAGCTCAGGGATATTGGACTCAGGGGATGCTACTTCATCCTCATTGCCCACCAGCACACACATGGGAAACTCATCTACTATGTTCTGCGGGTAAGTTTCCTTAGGGGCGATCTGGCTGTCGTCCAAGCAACCAGGTGTCCCCGCTTTCCCCCACATTTCCCAGAATAATGCAAAGTAACGCCCAATTATTATGGGATGCAATAGGTCCTTAACGACCGCCACTTCATGAGATGTGGTGCCACAGTCTGTGTTTACATCCACCTGGGCCACAGGATAGTTCTTAGCGTCCCCATGGATACACCGGACATCCACCACCTTCCCAGAAACCAGCCGATGAGGGAGTGTGGCCCTTATCAGGGTCACCAAACTTCCTGAGACCAATAGTCCAGAGACTTGTGCCCTGTTAACTGACACTGAGCATGCCTGAGGGCCCTCGCCATGTTGACGAACCGCGCTGCAGGCGGGGTAGGCAAAATAAGAGCAACGCCGGCACATGTTACAGTCCATTGGTTCAGAGGTTATGGGACACCGGGAGGCAATATGGCCAGGGGTATGACATCTCCAACACACTATATTATGGGGTGGGACCTTGGGCAGCAACTCAGACCCCTCCTGAACTCTAGGATGCCCCCCAGGTGTGGCGCTAGCTCGCTTCTTTTGGGTTTCCGCCACCTTTTGGGAACCCCAGTATTGAGAGGCTACGACCCCTTGTTTTCCCAACGGACTCTCAACCGCCTGGTATCTTTCCACCAACCCCACCAAGTCATCAGCATTATAGGGATCTCCCTGGGCAACCCAGGATTTTACCGACTTCGGGAGAGAGTGTATAAACCTGTCTATAACGACCTCTATCTCATATCATAGGACAATCTATCATCTATCTATTATCTATATGACGCGCCCCCTGGGCCATGGGGCACCCGGGACCGGACTTCAGGGCAATGCTGAGAGTAGTAGTGGCGACCCGGTCCCGTGGCTCAGGGTGGCCAGACCAATATTGTGGCAGTCTCTGTATCAGTATAATGCAATGTCCGACTACGCCACCCGTGGATTGCGGTCAATAAGAACCGCCGCTGCTGAGCAGACCTGAGCAGACCTCTGAGGCTGATGTTGTGAGGGCAGCAGAGTGTAGTATAACTCCCCACGGGAGGAGTATAGCCTCAGGCTAGTGAGTGTGGATGATAGGAGTGATGGTGCACGAGCGCAGCAGGAATGACTCAGTGGAAGTAGCCCACGTCCCTGAGTGTTCCGTGTGGTGCTCACCTGTATGGCTGGTGACTTGGGGCCTTCTGATAGCCCCCGCTCCTCGATTGCAGTGCTGGTCCCTTGCTCGTGACTGAGCCTCCGGGCTTCTATGGCCAGAGGACTTGAAATCCCCTGCCGGCGGGTTTCTGCTGCTGGGTATATATAAGTCCCCGCAACCTCGGACTCCTGTGTCCGGTTCTCAGAGTCTTCTGCCAGGACGAACTCCGCTTAGCTCAAGTCCCTGGTCTTCAGCTCCTGCTCCTACAGAGCTCCTCGCTGTTACTTTCCCTGTGTCTGGAACTAACTCCAGGCTCTGACTTCACTAACCCCGCCCCAGATCCAGTTTATATAGGGCAGGTTCCTCCCCTATCTGGTCTGGGACAGGAGGTGTTGCATGTTTAAGGGCTCCGAACCAGGAAACCTCCCACTTGCTCTCAGACATAATATTTCTATTACAGTGGTAACCAGACCCTGGGGTGCCACATATCCATCTATCTATCTCATATCTATCTATCTATCAATCTCATATCTATCTATCTTCTCCACTTTTTATCTGGTCTCAGGTATGACTTTCATATTACCCACGACTGTTACTTGCCACAGGTGAGTTTTAACGAGCATCACATGCTTGAAGCAAAGTTGTTTTTCCACAATTTTGGAAAAGTGCCAACAATTTTGTCCGGCCCATTTTTGGAGTTTTGTGTGAAATTATGTCCAATTTGCCATTTTTTCCCATTTTTTTGTGCTGTTTCAATACACACAAAGGAAATAAATATTATAACAAATGTATAACAAAACATGTGTAATTGTAATAATTTTCTGGGAGAAATACTTCACTTTCTGGAACAATCTCAAGGTTGCTAAACACTTCCGGCCATGACTGTGTGTATATATGGGCCCTCAATAAACCATCCCTCTCAACGAAAAGGCCACAGCAAGGGTCAGGAATCGGTGGCCTTCCCTCTCCGAATCTTAGGGAGAGACGGTTGTGCTTCCAGCATCCACCTAGGCTGCCACCCCAGTGGAACTAATAGCAGGGTAGCCAACTGTCCAGAAATTCTTGGACAGTCCATAAAAATAGGGCACTTTTTTCCCTGTCCGTAAAAAAAAATGTGATGCGTCCATAATCTTTCTGAAGCTGGAGAGACTTGTTCAGATGGAGGGAGATGTAGGGGCATCATATTGGGTATAGGGAGATGTAGGGGCATCATATTGTGTATAGGGAGATGTAGGGGCATCATATTGTGTATAGGTATCATATTGTGTATCTGCATGTGTGGGGACATCATACGGTGTATATGGAGCTGTGAGCACATCATACTGTATTTAGGGAACAATGAGGGAATCATACTGTATACAAGGAGCTGTGGAAACATAATGCTGTGTAAAGGGTCTGTGGGGTCATCATCTAATATACAGTACAGACCAAAAGTTTGGACACACCTTCTCATTTAAAGATTTTTCTGTATTTTCATGACTATGAAAATTGTACATTCACACTGAAGGCATCAAAACTATGAATTAACACATGTGGAATTATATACTTAACAAAAAAAGTGTGAAACAACTGAAAATATGTCTTATATTCTAGGTTCTTCAAAGTAGCCACCTTTTGCTTTGATGACTGCTTTGCACACTCTTGGCATTCTCTTGATGAGCTTCAAGAGGTAGTCACCGGAAATGGTTTTCACTTCACAGGTGTGCCCTGTCAGGTTTAATAAGTGGGAGTTCTTGCCTTATAAATGGGGTTCGGATCATCAGCTGTGTTGTGCAGAAGTCTGGTGGATACACAGCTGATAGTCCTACTAAATAGACTGTTAGAATTTGTATTATGGCAAGAAAAAAGCAGCTAAGTAAAGAAAAATGAGTGGCCATCATTACTTTAAGAAATGAAGGTCAGTCAATGCAAAAAATTGGTAAAACTTTGAAAGTGTCCCCAAGTGCAGATGCAAAAACCATCAAGCGCTGCAAGAAACTGGCTCACATGAGGACTGCCCCAGGAAAGGAAGACCAAGAGTCACCTCTGCTTCTGAGGATAAGTTTATCCGAGTCACCAGCCTCAGAAATCGCAGGTTAACAGCAGCTCAGATTAGAGACCAGGTCAATGCCACACAGAGTTCTAGCAGCAGACACATCTCTTCAACAACTGTTAAGAGGAGACTTTGTGCAGCAGGCCTTCATGGTAAAATAGCTGCTAGGAAACCACTGCTAAGGACAGGCAACAAGCAGAAGAGACTTATTTGGGCTAAAGAACACAAGGAATGGACATTAGACCAGTGGAAATCTGTGCTTTGGTCTGATGAGTCTAAATTTGAGATCTTTGGTTCCAACCACCGTGTCTTTGTGCGATGCAGAAAAGGTGAACGGATGGACTCTACATGTCTGGTTCCCACCGAGAAGCATGGAGGAGGAGGTGTGATGGTGTGGGGGTGCTTTGCTGGTGACACTGTTGGGGATTTATTCAAAATTGAAGGCATACTGAACCAGCATGGCTACAACAGCATCTTGCAGCGGCATGCTATTCCATCCGGTTTGCGTTTAGTTGGACCATCATTTATTTTTCAATAGGACAATGACCCCAAACACACCTCCAGGCTGTGTAAGGGCTATTTGACCAAGAAGGAGAATGATGGGGTGCTACGCCAGATGACCTGGCCTCCACAGTCACCAGACCTGAACCCAATCGAGATGATTTGGGGTGAGCTGGACCGCAGAGTGAAGGCAAAAGGGCCAACAAGTGCTAAGCATCTCTGGGAACTCCTTCAAGATTGTTGGAAGACCATTTCCATTGACTACCTCTTGAAGCTCATCAAGAGAATGCCAAGAGTGTGCAAAGCAGTCATCAAAGCAAAAGGTGGCTACTTTGAAGAACCTAGAATATAAGACATATTTTCAGTTGTTTCACACTTTTTTGTTAAGTATATAATTCCACATGTGTTAATTCATAGTTTTGATGCCTTCAGTGTGAATGTACAATTTTCATAGTCATGAAAATACAGAAAAATCTTGAAATGAGAAGGTGTGTCCAAACTTTTGGTCTGTACTGTATATAATCGTCTTATCCCGTCTGTCTGTCTGTCCTTCTGTCCAGGAAATCCTGCATCGCTGATTGGTCCAGCCGCGGCCAATCAGCGACGCGGGATTTCAGAAAAAGATGGCGGCCGTTAGCAGCTCATCTGCCGCATGGAGGTCAGCGGCGATGCAGCCGGGAGATGACCGGCGCTAGCCGCTCATCTCCCGGCTGCTCGCAGCAGAAGTACCGCGACCGGCGGCGCCGCTGACCTCCATGCGGCTACCGTCGGGAGATCAATGGCTAGGGCCGCTGATCTCCCGACGGCAAGTGTGAAGCGAGGAACGGGGAGCGGCGCCGCCAGTCGGGATACTTTGGCTGTGAGCAGCCGGCCATCTCCCGGTTCCTTGCAGCGGAAGTACCCGCACAGGTAGCGTCGCTGCCCGGTCCTCAGTAATACGATTCGCTGATTGGTCGGAATCAGCGATATTGGCGCCGCGACCAATCAGCGATACTGGCGCCAAATTTAAACACCGCTCTGCTGATTGGTCGTGGCCGGCGGCCGCGACCAATCAGCGATTTTGGCGCCACATTTAAACACCACTCTGTTGATTGCGCCTGGTCGGCCGCATACAGATTCTAGAATACCCGATGCGTTAGAATCGGGCCACCATCTAGTACTGTATATAAAGAGCTGTGGGAGCCATCACACTATATATAGAGACCTGTGAAAAGCTTATGTGTTGATCCAGAGGAAGTCAAAAAACCCCATGAGGCAGATGCTGCTTGCCCAAAATTAGGGGAAAAATTCCTTCCCGACTCCACATATGGCAATCAGACTAGTTGCTTGGATCAACGTCCCATAACAAAATCTAGTATGAATAACCTGTAATGTTATTCAAGAAAGTCACACAGGACCTCCTTGAACTTTTTTTTAGAGAATTAAGTATTACAAGGTCATGTGGTAGAGAGTTCCATACCTCACACAATAAAACATTGCCATCTAACTTCCTTTAGACAAAGCGAATTAGGAGCTTGATGCTAGAGTAGTTGAATTAAAACTGAAAAAAATTATTAACACAGCAAAAAAGAGGAACAGTATTTATTCACCTGCCCAGGTCTCAAAACGAATGCACTAATCAGGATGAAGCAAACCATATAATAAAGGCAGGGGCAGCACAGGTGCAAAATACTGATGAGACAACCAACTCATAACCTACCAATTCTTGGAGGGAGTCATTGCTTAGTATTAAAACTGCACACAAAAAATGGCTTGTATAGGTCACTGGTCACACACAGATTGTTAGGGGAATGGTTGCAAACAACTTTATTAAATAATGGAAAGCAAACGAACCCGGGGTCCGTGATGCAGCCTGGAGGACTGCGGACGAACACCTTCCGGGTAAGAAGGTAAAACAACCAACTGAAATAACAATCCCCCCCGTGTTACTGCACACCGGAACGGGAATAGGGATTCGCTCCGTTAACTGCACGAGAGATGTGCGACAAATAATGGAGCCGTAGCCCTGTTAACTGCACAGAGGCTACGCAGCAGGCGCTCGGATGCGTGTGTGATTCACGCCGGCTTATACGTGCTCCCAGCCGGCTTGCTACCGGACTGAGGAGTATCTCTCCACGTGGCTAACAGGCGGTGCCGGGAATACGGAGTCCGCAGTCTGCTCGGGGTGTATAGCGACCCCCTTGTTGGAGCCAGAGTGTCAGACGAAGCTACCTGCCTCCCTCCATCTAAGGCTGTCTATCCCCTGCTAAACCTGCCTGTCAGAAGCTATAACAGCAAAAGCACACGTGGAGCCGAAACGACCAAGCGTCCACACAATAACACCAACTCAGCTCAATGATCAGAGTGCGCCGCCATGTTTGTGGGCGTGCTATTTAAATATTAAATATTAAGCCCTGCCCATCGTCACATTATTGGTGACGTCACCCGCGACCAATCAGGCAGTGCCAGGTCACCGGATCAGTTGACTCCCAAACCACTAATCACGGTCCGCCATGTCACGGGCATGCTCAGTGCAGTGTATCCTGGACTTAGGCTGTAACAGCCCTGTTTCCCTCCGCAACCTATCCTTCATGTTGCTAGGAACAAAGACCCAAGAGACAGCTTGTACATCTCGTGCACCAGCTAGGTGTTGGGACTGATGATGATGCTGAGCAGCATCTGGACCGGAATGGGAGACCACAGAATCCACTGATGATTCTGAACCCATTTCAGATCCAGAAAACACCTGACGCCTAACACAGATAGTGCTCAATATAGGGCTTACAGCCTATTAGTGACCCTCATACTGTTAGATTAGGCAGGCTGCAAAGCACTATCTAAGTGCACCCCATGAGGACAGACCCCCTAGTTTACAAATCCAGCATTGATGGGCTTGTCTGAACCCTGAATAAAAATAACATGCAAAATCTATATATGAGGTTCTGGTAAATATTTTGGCGCTGGTCACGCACAGTGTCTGGTTTACAGCCTATTAGTGACGCCCATACTATTAGATTAGGCAGGCTATGCTCCCCTCATACACCTTACCACGGTGTGTAGTGTGACATGGAGCTAAACCCCCTGTCTTCTTAAGAATAAGGCTGCGAAAAACCTTCTCTTTATTGATAGTAGAGAAACCTCCATACAGTAGATGCGGAAAACATACGATGAACCCCAGTATTGTACCACATAGATAGGGCTCTTACCGGCTAAGCTTGGAGCAGGCTGTGTGCACAGAGCCCAAGATACAAAACTGTAGGGATGTGGACTGTCTTACCCTGTTCCTGCCCCTGAAGACAACAAACACGTCATGCGGTTTTATATCTAAAAGTGATATGTGTCTTATGTAATGTATATATGGTGATGTAACAGCATGTGAAGTGTTAATGCATAATGTGAGTATAGCATAAGATAAGCTTAGGATACCATAAGACATAAGTATAACATAAACCCTAAAATACAAATTTTATTAAATCTCTTTAAAATCGGGACATGCGGCATAAAGATGATCCGCATCAGTATTGCACTTTATCAAGATAAGTTCCTTTTATTGTTTAGTCTTGTGATCATTTATGTCATTGATACCTCTATGGGTGATTAATTCCAGGGCTGGCTAGGGTTATCCAGGGATAGCCGCCGTGGAGCGGGGCGCCACAGTGTCAACATTAACTAGGGTGTCACCCTCCACTATAAGGCAGGTAATCAGCATCTAGGGTGTTGAACAGGGCTGATTGTAGCCTTTGTTTGGATGCCCGAATGTATCCTTTGGCTTGGAGGTCCAAAGATATTAGGAACGTTCTTGGGTGTTTTTATAAATTTGCACATTGTCACTTTATTCACTGTTGTCACTTTAATCATTTAGTACACACTGAGGATTGATTGTTTGATGTGATATCTGTACCAGTTTCTGGTAGACTGTCAGATCTTTGGTCTATGTAAGTACGAATAAGGGACTTTTAGGGTCTAGGGGCAGCTGCCGTTCAGCAAGGGTGCCATTGTCATCTATATGTAGGATGCCCATCTCCATTGACATGCAGGTTCAGGCTAGGGTATCTATAGGGTGAGTTTTATTGAAGTACAGTGGGTACGGAAAGCATTCAGACCCCTTTAAATTTTTCACTCTTTGTTTCATTGCAGCCATTTGGTAAATTCTAAAAAGTTCATTTTTTTCTCATTAAAGTCCACTCTGCACCCCATCTTGACTGAAAAAAACAGAAATGTAGAAATTTTTGCAAATTTATTAAAAAAGGAAAACTGAAATATCACATGGTCATAAGTATTCAGACCCTTTGCTCATATTTAAGTCACATGCTGTCCATTTCCTTGTGATCCTCCTTGAGATGGTTCTACTCTTTCATTGGAGTCCAGCTGTGTTTAATTAAACTGATAGGACTTGATTTGGAAAGGCACACACCTGTCTATATAAGACCTCACAGCTCACAGTGCATGTCAGACCAAATGACCAGTAGTGAGTAGAAGCCCCCTTTTGAGCTAGTGCATCCATGAGTCTTCTTGGGAATGATGCAACAAGTTTTTCACACCTGGATTTGGGGTTCCTCTGCCATTCTTCCTTGCAGATCCTCTCCAGTTCTGTCAGGTTGGATGGTGAACGTTGGTGGACAGCCATTTTCAGGTCTCTCCAGAGATGTTCAATTGGGTTTAGGTCAGGGCTCTGGCTAGGCCAGTCTAGAATGGTCACAGATTTGTTCTGAAGCCACTCCTTTGTTATTTTAACTGTGTGCATAGGCTCATTGTCTTGTTGGAAGGTGAACCTTCGGCCAAGTCTGAGGTCCAGAGCACTCTGGAAGAGGTTTTCATCCAGGATATCTGTGTACTTGGCCACATTCATGTTTCTTTCAATTCCAACCAGTCGTCCTGTCCCTGCAGCTGAAAAACACCCCCATGATGCTGCCACCACCATGTTTCACTGTTGGGATTGTATTGGGCAGGTGATGAGCAGTGCCTGGTTTTCTCCACACATACCCCTTAGAATTATCACCAAAAAGTTCTATCTTAGTCTCATCAGACCAAAGAATCTTATTTCTCATAGACTGGGAGTCCTTCATGTGTTTTTAAGCAAACTCTGTGCAGGCTTTCATATGTCTTGCACTGAGGAGAGGCTTCCGTTGGGCCACTCTGCCATAAAGGCTCGACTTGTGGAGGGCTGCAGTGATAGTTGACTTTATGCAACTTTCTCCCATCTCCCTACTGCATCTTTGGAGCTCAGCCACAGTGATCTTGGGGTTCATCTTTACCTCTCTCACCAAGGCTCTTCTCCCACGATTGCTCAGTTTAGCTGGACGGCCAGGTCTAGGAAGACTTCTGGTGGTCCCAAACTTTTTCCACTTAAGGATTATGGAGGCCACGGTGTTCTTAGGACCCTTGACTAATGCAGAAATTCTTTTGTAAACTTGGCCAGATCTGTGCCTTGCCACAATTCTGTCTCTAAGCTCCTTTAGCAGTGTCAGGATGCCAGGTTTAATTTTACTTTGCCAGTAGTTTTTCCCTTAGCCAAGATGGCTTCCATTGCCTCACTGGGGTCATGTGTTTCCTGCCTGTGGACCTACTTAAACTGCATGTGTTGCAATCATGCCTTGCCTGAGTATTGTGTGCTTTTAGCTTTCTACTCACCTGTGCTAGCCCTCTGAATAGAGTCTTGCTGACTTTGTGTTTACTCCTAGTCATCCGCTGAAAGGATTGCTGCCTGAATCCTCTGCTAAGGGGACTTCTGCTGAAAGGAACCGCTGGCTGTTGTTCACTCACGCTGGGATCTCTGAACTTTTGTCTTCCTGAAGAAAACTTCTCCTGGATCTCTACACCTCTGGTATAGTCACCATCTTGCTCTGTGTTTAAATACCCGGCTCCAGCTCTGCTTAAGACATCGCTGTTTCCTCCGCTGCACCTCCTGCATTCTTCAATATCCAGATCCATATTCCACTTTGTCTTCTCTTCTGCACTACGTGAGTCCACAATCAACTGAGGAATGCCTACGTCTGCTTACTATCCTTATTTCTGTTTGCATATTACTGTACCTAAGTAAACTTGAACTATGGTTAACTTTTGCATACCCTAATAGTAATGAAGGCCGTGCCTTACAGATTAGGTTCTAAGAAGTATTGTTTGGAATGAACTTACCTTCATAAACTGTTTGCTGTGATCTTTTGCACTTGAGTTTAAAATAGACTTTCACACTACTCTTGTCTCAGTCTCTGCTTTTGGCCCACGCCATTGGACTTCAGGGTATCTACTAACATCGTAACAGGCAGTTCCTTTGAGCTCATGATTCTCATTTGGTCTGACATGCACTGTGAGCTGTGAGGTCTTATATAGACAGGTGTGTGCCTTTCCAAATCAAGTCCTATCAGTTTAATTAAACACAGCTGGACTCCAATGAAAGAGTAGAACCATCTCAAGGAGGATCACAAGAAATGGACAGCATGTGACTTAAATATGAGCAAAGGGTCTGAATACTTATGACCATGTGATATTTCAGTTTTCCTTTTTTAATAAATTTGCAAAAATTTCTACATTTCTGTTTTTTTTCAGTCAAGATGGGGTGCACAGTGTACTTTAATGAGAAAAAAAATGAACTTTTTAGAATTTACCAAATGGCTGCAATGAAACAAAGAGTGAAAGATGTAAAGGGGTCTGAATGCTTTCCGTACCCACTGTATATAGTACTCAATGTTCCAGGCAGTGGGAGGCATTACTGGGATCCAGAGCAGTCGCTCCAGTCACGTCCAGAGCCTAAGGTCTGGCATAGGAGCTGCCGGACACTTTGTGTGCTCTGAAGTACAAAGGAAGATGGACAGGGACCTGCATAGATGGAAGTTGAAGGCCAGTCCCGGGTGCACTGCAGAGGTGGACGAGAAATACAGGATGAGCTAGCAACAGGGCTGAAGAGGAGTTATGCTAAGAAGGAGGATAATGTGAATTGCTGTGCCTTATCCCATCTGTACCCACCTGATGAACTTGAACTGTCAAGTATATGTTTGACTGTTACAAAGAACTTCGTGTCCCCTAAATTGTGTGCGGCGGCTTCTGAGGACAGAAGCCTGAAGGCAGTGGAGGCCTGCGGCCTACAAGAGAGTGTGCTGCACCCCACACCCTAGAGCACACTGGGACTGGGACACCCATTGTCTGTAAAGTGCCAGAGCGAAATCAGACCGACGTTCAGTCACGACTACCGCTCTGTGCCACTTTACAAGATGAGTGATAAGGGAACTTCTCCATCAGAAGAGAAGAGGAAATAATGGTCGCTGCCCAAACTGTGACAAGAACAGGACCACAATGCAACAAGAACTGTCTCACAATGCTCTTGGAACTTTCCCATAATGCATTGCAAATTGAAACTAGAGCAAATACATTAAATCACTAGCAGACAGTGCAGTTATCAAACAATAAAAAAGAGACAGGATTCAAATGCAAGCAACATAATGTCAGAACTGATATACACATAAAGTGACTAGATTCCCTGGATAGCTAAATTCGCTGCTGAGGCAAAAACACGGGCTGCCCAGCACTATTTAAGTGCACCCCATGAAGATAAACACTCTAATTTACAAGGCCATAACATATAGGTGCATCTCACAAAATTAGAATATCATCAAAAAGTTAATTTATTTCAGTTCTTCAATGCAAAAAGTGAACCTCATATATTATATAGAGTCATTACAAACACAGTGATCTATTTCAAGTGTTTATTTCTGTTAATGTTGATGATTATGGCTTATAGCCAATGAAAACACAAAAGTCATTAACTCAGTAAATTAAAATAATTAACAAAAAACACCTGCAAAGACTTCCTAAGCATTTAAAAAGGTCCCTTAGTCTGTTTTAGTAGGCTCCACAATCATGACAATCATGATGAAGACTGCTGGCTTGACAGATGTCCAGAGTTCCAATTTTCATTTGAAATCAAGGTCCCAGAGTCTGGAAGAAGAGTGGAGAGGCCACAATCCAAGCTGCTTGAGGTCTAGTGTGAAGTTTCCACAATCAGTGATGGTTTGGGGAGCCGTGTCATCTGCTGGTGTAGGTCCACTGTGTTTTTTCAACACAAAAGTCAGCGCAGCCGTCTACCAGGAAATTTTAGAGCACTTCATGCTTCCCTCTGCCACAGTATCAAGCTACCAGGGGGGCAAAGGGGGCGGTGGCCCCGGGCCCCTCGCTCTTAGGGGGCCCATCCAGGGCTACGCCAGTGTAACTGTATCTAGCATGCCCCTGGTGCCAGCATCGGGCCCCACTGCCCGCCACCACCGCAAGTTTACTGATGAGAGAGGGAGCGCGGATCTCTCTCCCATTAGTCCCTTCTGTGACTGACGTCTCTGACATCATCACTTGGCGCCCAGCCCGCTGTGCTGAAGATGTGTGCGTGCTGGGTGCTCTGAGCAGCGAGGGAACCAGGAGGAGAGATGAGTACTGTTTATTTATTTTTTGCCGGGTGGGGGGCGACATTATATTACAGACTCTGCCTATGGGAAGGGGGAGGTGCATTATACTACAGACTCTGCCTATGGGGGAGCATTATCTTAAAGACTCTGCCCACAGAGAGGGGGGGCATTATACTAAAGACTCTGCCTATGGGGAGGGGGGGCATTATACTACAGACTGTCTATGGGGAGGGGGGGAGCATTATACTAAAGCCTCTGTCTATGGGGGGGCATTCTACTACAGACTCTGCCTATGGGGGGCATTATACTACAGACTCTGTTTATGAGCAGGGGAGAGCAGTAGACTACAGACTCTGCCTATGGGGGGACATTGTACTACAGACTCTGCCTATAAGAGGGGGAGCATTATACTACAGACTCTGCCTATGGGGGGGTGCATTTTACTACAGACTCTGCCTATAGGTGGGGCATTATACTACAGACGCTGCCTATGAGATGGGGGGGGCATTATATCACAGACTCTGCCTATGAGGAGGGGGGGCACATTATACTACAGACTCTGCCTATGAGATGGGGGGGCATTATACTACAGATTCTGCCTATGAGGAGGGGGGGGGGATTATACTACAGACTCTGACTATGAGGAGGGGGGAGCATTATACTACAGACTCTGCCTATGGGTGGGCATTATACTGCAGACTCTGCCTATGGGGGGGCATTATACTACAGACTCTGCCTATGAGGAGGGGGGGAGCATTATACTACAGACTCTGCCTATGGGGGGGACATTGTACTACAGACTCTGCCTATAAGAGGGGGAGCATTATACTACAGACTCTGCCTATGGGGGGTGCATTTTACTACAGACTCTGCCTATAAGTGGGGCATTATACTACAGACGCTGCCTATGAGATGGGGGGGCATTATACCACAGACTCTGCCTATGAGGAGGGGGGGCACATTACACTACAGACTCTGCCTATGAGATGGGGGGGGGCATTATACTACAGATTCTGCCTATGAGGAGGGGGGGGCATTATACTACAGACTCTGCCTATGAGGAGGGGGGAGCATTATACTACAGACTCTGCCTATGGGGGGGGCATTATACTGCAGACTCTGCCTATGGGGGGGCATTATACCACAGACTCTGCCTATGAGGAGGGGGGGAGCATTATACTACAGACTCTGCCTATGGGGGGGAGCTTTATACTACAGACTCTGTCAATGGGGGGAGCATTTTACTACAGACTCTGCCTATAGGGGCGCATTATACTATACGAAGGACTATGGGGAGTGCATTATACTATATTGAGGACTATCTGGTGCATTATACTATATGTAGGCTATTTATACAGTGTGGGAGATAATGTGGGTTCTTTGAACAGCGTGGGGGCCATCATACAGTGTGGGAGATAATGTGGGGTCTTTGTATAGTGTGGAGGCCATCATACAGTGTTGGAGCCATCAGCTTGGGGGCTACTAAGGGGTCAGTATACTTTGTGGGGGTACTATACAGTGAGGGGGAATTATATCGTGAATAGGAGAACATCATACTGGTTAGAGCGGAGCTCTACATGGGGGGAGACTCAGGACATTATTAAATCTTAGGTGGGCACTTATTGTTATAGGGGAACTCAGGTTATCGTGACTGTCGAAGGGGCACTATTACTTTCTAGGGGGCACAATGCGGGCACTGTTTTCTAGGACACTTGCACACGGCATTACTTTATTTTAGAGGTTTGTTTTACCATCTAGAGGGCACACAGTAGGTGCCGTAATAGGGACACATTTTGCAGCAGAGGCTCAGTATTGGGGTATCAGCAGGATGAGAAGTTTGTGCAGGTTGGGGATAGATGTGGTCAGTGCCTGAAATGTAAGGAGTCAAATGTGTCTTTGTTGTGATCTCTGCATACCTGAGACTCTGAGTCCTGGCTGGAGAAGTTGTCGTGTCGGTCTGGGCCAGATGGAAAAGACGGGAAAAGTGAACAATTTAATCAGAAAGAACGTCAGCTGTAAGGTACTATATATAACTGAGCTGTGATCTCTTATATGTTCTGCAGGACTGGCATCTATCAATATATGTCACCATATGGCGGTAATATCAGTGCTGGTCTTTGTATAGAGATTATTTTTAGTAACAGCGCGGTCATCTGCTGAGGTTTTCCTACATCAACTATCTGGGTGCGCCGCTATAGTTGGAATCAGGGTTACCTGGTTAGAGGCCCACTCAGAAGTTTCGGCCCCCTGAACCAAAACCTTAGCTACGCCAAGCTTTTTGGAGATGGAAATTTCATTCTCCAGCAGGACTTGGCCCCTGTCCACACTGACAAAAGTACTAATACCTGGTTTAAAACAACAGTATCACTGTGCTTGATTGGCAGCAAACTCGCCTGACCTTAACCCCATAAAGAATCTATGGGGTATTGTCAAGAGGAAAATGAGAGACACCAGACCCAACAATGCAGACGACCTGAAGGCTTCTATCAAAGCCACCTGGGCTTCCATAACCCCTCAGCAGTGCCACAGGCTGATCCCTCCATGCCATATTGCCGCATTGATGCAGTAATTGATGTAAAAGGATCCCCGACCAAGTATTGAGGGCATTTATTGAACATAGATTTCAGTAGGATAACATTTTGGATTTTGAAAACATTTTTCAAGCTGTTGTTATAAGGTATTCTAATTAATTGAAATAATGACTTTTGAGTTTTCATTGGCTGTAAGCCATAATCATCAACATTAACAGAAATAAACACGTGAAATAGATCACTCTGTGTGTAATGGCTCTATATAATATATGAGTTTCACGTTTTGTATTGAAGAACTGAAATAAATTAACTTTTATGGTGATATTCTAATTTTGTGAGATGCACCTGTAGATGGGCTTGGCTGCACCCTGAATAAAAATAGCATGTAAAAAATATATATGATATATATGAGGTATTGGTCGATATTTTGGCCAAAATATACAAGCTCGCAACCTGCTCAAGGGTCCTCATACTTACGAGTCCCTACACTAACATTAAAAGCAAAGTCACAAAAACAAGGAATTAAAGTTCCCACCAAAATTCAAGAATTAACACAGCAAATACAGCAACAATAATTACAAGGATGCAGCAAACCCATATAATGAAGAAGTCAGCAACACAGGTGCAAAATATTGATGAGACAACCACTCACAACCTACCAATTCATGGAGGGGGTGATTGCTTAGTATTAAAACTGCACACAAATAAGCCTTGTATAGGGCACTGGTCACACATAGGTAGTGCACAATGTCTGGCTTACAGCCTATTAGTGAAGCCCAAACTATTAGATTAGGCGGGCTGCCCAGCACTTTTTAAGTACACCCCATGAAGACAGACACCCTAGTTTACAAGGCCAACATTGATGGGTCTGGCTGCACCCTGAATAAAAATAATGTGCAAAAAATATATATGATATATATGAGGTATTAGTAAATATTTTGGCCAAAATACACAAGCTCGCAACCCGCTTCAAGGGTCCTCATACTTGCGAGTCCCTACACTAACATTAAAAGCAAAGACAAATTTAAATTCCCACCAAAATTCAAGAATTAACACAGGAAAAAAGGGCAACAGTGTTTACCTGCCTAGGTCTCAGTACTAATCATACCATATAATAACGATGACAGCAATACAGGTGCAAAATACTGATGCGACAACCACTCACATATTACCAATTAATGGAGGGGGGTGATTACATAGTATTAAAACTGCACACAAAATTATATGGGATTGCTACATCCTAATAGTGCATTAGTTCTGAGATCTGGGCAGGTAAATGCTATATTAATAATTGATTTTTTGGGGAAAGTTAAATTCTCTTTTGTTGGCTTTACTTTTAATCTAACTGAAATACACATAAGCTTTTTTCCTAAACATTAGGATCTGTTTAGAGCCATCAGCTCAAAAAGGCTTCCTTTGACAGACTTGGCATAAGCAGGTCAAAAGGAACCCTGATCTTTACCATTACACCCCTTTACAGGAATGGAGACTTACCACATGCTCAGGGTTGCATCTACAGAGTAGCTGCTGGCCAGAGGAGCGAGCTTGAGGCTATAACTCTAACTAAAGCTTTTTTATTACTAAATGATGGGTTCTGTCTAAGGCCATTGGCTCAAAAAGACTTCCTCGGACAGACTTGGCGCAAGCTACTCCATTCTGCAGATCCCAAGGGAACCCTGGCCTTTACCATTACACCCCTGTACAGGGATAGATACTTACCATAGGCCCAGGGTTGCATCTACAGAGTAGCTGCTGGCCGGAGGAGCGAGCTTGAGGCTATAGTGGTTGATTCAACTCTAACTAAAGCTTTTTTTTCCTAAATACTGGGATCTGTTTAAGGCTGTTGGCTCAAACAGACTTCCTCGGACAGACTTGGCGCAAGCTACTCCATTCTGCAGATCCCAAGGGAACCCTGGTTTTTACCATTACACCCCTGTACAGGGATAGATACTTACCATAGGCCCAGGGTTGCATCTACAGAGTAGCTGCTGGCCGGAGGAGTGCGCTTGAGGCTTGAGTAGTTGAGTCAATCCTAACTAAAGAAAAACCTATCTAATGACACTTTCTTGTTAGGACCTGTCTGAGGCCTATGGCTCAAAAAAGCTTCTTTGGAAAAACTTGGCAAAAGCCAGTCTATCCTACAGGTTCCAAAGGAACTCTGACCTTCACTCTTACAGCCCTGTACAGTGATAAAGACTTATTACAGGGCCTTGATTGCATCTACATAGTAGATGCTGACTGGAGGGGCAAACTTAAGGTTAGAATGGTTCAGCCAACCCTAACTATTGCTACTTTCTTAAATGTTAGGATATTTCTGAGGCCGTTGGCTCAAACAGGCTTCCTTGGACAGACTTGGCGCAAAACACACCATTTCTGATGTTTCCAAATGAACCCTGGGCTTCACCCTTGAACCTCTATACAGGGACCGTTTCATAGTTTTAAGGTTGAAAGACACAAGTCCATCAAGTTCAACCTAAAAGCTAATGTGTTGATCCAGAGGAAGGCAAAAACCCCATGAGGCAGATGCTAATTGCCCCATATTAGGGGAAAAATTCCTTCCCGACTCCACATATGGCAATCAGACTAGTTCCCTGGATCAACGTCCCATAACAAAATCTAGTACGGATCACCTGCAATTTTATATTATTCAAGAAAGGCACACACATGCCCTCCTTAAATTTTTTTTTAGAAAATTAAGTATTTCAATTTCATGTGGTAGAGAGTTTCATAACCTCATTGCTCACACAATAAAAATTTGCCAACTAACTTCCTTTAGACAAAGTGAATTAGGATCTTTATGCTAGAGTAATTGAACTAACTCTAACTGAAATAGATTAATGCTTTTTTCCTAAATGTTGAAATTTGTTTAAATCCATCAGCTCAAAAAGGCTTTCTCGGACAGACTTGGCGCAAGCTACTCCATTCTGCAGATCCCAAGGGAACCCTGGCCTTTACCATTACACCCCTGTACAGGGATAGATACTTACCATAGGCCCAGGGTTGCATCTACAGAGTAGCTGCTGGCCGGAGGAGCGAGCTTGAGGCTATAGTGGTTGATTCAACTCTAACTAAAGCTTTTTTTTCCTAAATACTGGGATCTGTTTAAGGCTGTTGGCTCAAACAGACTTCCTCGGACAGACTTGGCGCAAGCTACTCCATTCTGCAGATCCCAAGGGAACCCTGGTTTTTACCATTACACCCCTGTACAGGGATAGATACTTACCATAGGCCCAGGGTTGCATCTACAGAGTAGCTGCTGGCCGGAGGAGTGCGCTTGAGGCTTGAGTAGTTGAGTCAATCCTAACTAAAGAAAAACCTATCTAATGACACTTTCTTGTTAGGACCTGTCTGAGGCCTATGGCTCAAAAAAGCTTCTGTGGAAAAACTTGGCAAAAGCCAGTCTATCCTACAGGTTCCAAAGGAACTCTGACCTTCATTCTTACATCCCTGTACAGTGATAAAGACTTATTACAGGGCCTTGATTGCATCTACATAGTAGATGCTGACTGGAGGGGCAAACTTAAGGTTAGAATGGTTCAGCCAACCCTAACTATTGATACTTTCTTAAATGTTAGGATATTTCTGAGGCCGTTGGCTCAAACAGGCTTCCTTGGACAGACTTGGCGCAAAACACACCATTTCGGATGTTTCCAAATGAACCCTGGGCTTCACCCCTGAACCTCTATACAGGGACCGTTTCATAGTTTTAAGGTTGAAAGACACAAGTCCATCAAGTTCAACCTAAAAGCTAATGTGTTGATCCAGAGGAAGGCAAAAACCCCATGAGGCAGATGCTAATTGCCCCATATTAGGGGAAAAATTCCTTCCCGACTCCACATATGACAATCAGACTAGTTCCCTGGATCAACGTCCCATAACAAAATCTAGTACGGATAACCTGCAATTTTATATTATTCAAGAAAGGCACACACATGCCCTCCTTGAATTTTTTTTAGAAAATTAAGTATTTCAATTTCATGTGGTAGAGAGTTTCATAACCTCATTGCTCACACAATAAAAATTTGCCAACTAACTTCCTTTAGACAAAGTGAATTAGGATCTTTATGCTAGAGTAATTGAATTAACTCTAACTGAAATAGATTAATGCTTTTTTCCTAAATGTTGAAATTTGTTTAAATCCATCAGCTCAAAAAGGCTTTCTCGGACAGACTTGGCGCAAGCTACTCCATTCTGCAGATCCCAAGGGAACCCTGGCCTTTACCATTACACCCCTGTACAGGGATAGATACTTACCATAGGCCTAGGGCTGCATCTACAGAGTAGCTGCTGGCCGGAGGAGCGAGCTTGAGGCTATAGTGGTTGATTCAACTCTAACTAAAGCTTTTTTTTCCTAAATACTGGGATCTGTTTAAGGCTGTTGGCTCAAACAGACTTCCTCGGACAGACTTGGCGCAAGCTACTCCATTCTGCAGATCCCAAGGGAACCCTGGTTTTTACCATTACACACCTGTACAGGGATAGATACTTACCATAGGCCCAGGGTTGCATCTACAGAGTAGCTGCTGGCCGGAGGAGTGCGCTTGAGGCTTGAGTAGTTGAATCAATCCTAACTAAAGAAAAACCTATCTAATGCCACTTTCTTGTTAGGACCTGTCTGAGGCCTATGGCTCAAAAAAGCTTCTTTGGAAAGACTTGGCAAAAGCCAGTCTATCCTACAGGTTCCAAAGGAACTCTGGCCTTCACTCTTAAAGCCCTGTACAGTGATAAAGACTTATTACAGGGCCTTGATTGCATCTACATAGTAGATGCTGACTGGAGGGGCAAACTTAAGGCTAGAATGGTTCAGCCAACCCTAACTATTGTTACTTTCTTAAATGTTAAGATATTTCTGAGGCCGTTGGCTCAAACAGGCTTCCTTGGACAGACTGGGCGCAAAACACACCATTTCTGATGTTTCCAAATGAACCCTGGGCTTCACCCTTGAACCTCTATACAGGGACCGTTTCATAGTTTTAAGGTTGAAAGACACAAGTCCATCAAGTTCAACCTAAAAGCTAATGTGTTGATCCAGAGGAAGGCAAAAACCCCATGAGGCAGATGCTAATTGCCCCATATTAGGGGAAAAATTCCTTCCCGACTCCACATATGGCAATCAGACTAGTTCCCTGGATCAACGTCCCATAACAAAATCTAGTACGGATAACCTGCAATTTTATATTATTCAAGAAAGGCACACACATGCCCTCCTTGAATTTTTTTTAGAAAATTAAGTATTTCAATTTCATGTGGTAGAGAGTTTCATAACCTCATTGCTCACACAATAAAAATTTGCCAACTAACTTCCTTTAGACAAAGTGAATTAGGATCTTTATGCTAGAGTAATTGAATTAACTCTAACTGAAATAGATTAATGCTTTTTTCCTAAATGTTGAAATTTGTTTAAATCCATCAGCTCAAAAAGGCTTTCTCGGACAGACTTGGCGCAAGCTACTCCATTCTGCAGATCCCAAGGGAACCCTGGCCTTTACCATTACACCCCTGTACAGGGATAGATACTTACCATAGGCCCAGGGCTGCATCTACAGAGTAGCTGCTGGCCGGAGGAGCGAGCTTGAGGCTATAGTGGTTGATTCAACTCTAACTAAAGCTTTTTTTTCCTAAATACTGGGATCTGTTTAAGGCTGTTGGCTCAAACAGACTTCCTCGGACAGACTTGGCGCAAGCTACTCCATTCTGCAGATCCCAAGGGAACCCTGGTTTTTACCATTACACACCTGTACAGGGATAGATACTTACCATAGGCCCAGGGTTGCATCTACAGAGTAGCTGCTGGCCGGAGGAGTGCGCTTGAGGCTTGAGTAGTTGAATCAATCCTAACTAAAGGAAAACCTATCTAATGACACTTTCTTGTTAGGACCTGTCTGAGGCCTATGGCTCAAAAAAGCTTCTTTGGAAAGACTTGGCAAAAGCCAGTCTATCCTACAGGTTCCAAAGGAACTCTGGCCTTCACTCTTAAAGCCCTGTACAGTGATAAAGACTTATTACAGGGCCTTGATTGCATCTACATAGTAGATGCTGACTGGAGGGGCAAACTTAAAGTTAGAATGGTTCAGCCAACCCTAACTATTGCTACTTTCTTAAATGTTAGGATATTTCTGAGGCCATTGGCTCAAACAGGCTTCCTTGGACAGACTTGGCGCAAAACACACCATTTCTGATGTTTCCAAATGAACCCTGGGCTTCACCCTTGAACCTCAATACATGGACAGTTTCATAGTTTTAAGGTTGAAAGACACAAGTCCATCAAGTTCAACCTAAAAGCTAATGTGTTGATCCAGAGGAAGGCAAAAACCCCATGAGGCAGATGCTAATTGCCCCATATTAGAGGAAAAATTCCTTCCCGACTCCACATATGGCAATCAGACTAGTTCCCTGGATCAACGTCCCATAACAAAATCTAGTACGGATAACCTGCAATTTTATATTATTCAAGAAAGGCACACATATGCCCTCCTTGAATTTTTTTTAGAAAATTAAGTATTTCAAGTTAATGTGGTAGAGAGTTCCATAACCTCATTGCTCACACAATAAAAATTTGCCAACTAACTTCCTTTAGACAAAGTGAATTAGGATCTTTATGCTAGAGTAATTGAATTAACTCTAACTGAAATAGATTAATGCTTTTTTCCTAAATGTTGAAATTTGTTTAAATCCATCAGCTCAAAAAGGCTTTCTCGGACAGACTTGGCGCAAGCTACTCCATTCTGCAGATCCCAAGGGAACCCTGGCCTTTACCATTACACGTCTGTACATGGATAGATACTTACCATAGGCCCAGGGCTGCATCTACAGAGTAGCTGCTGGCCGGAGGAGCGAGCTTGAGGCTATAGTGGTTGATTCAACTCTAACTGAAGCTTTTTTTTTCCCTAAATACTGGGATCTGTTTAAGGCTGTTGGCTCAAACAGACTTCCTCGGACAGACTTGGCGCAAGCTACTCCATTCTGCAGATCCCAAGGGAACCCAGGTTTTTACCATTACACCCCTGTACAGGGATAGATACTTACCATAGGCCCAGGGTTGCATCTACAGAGTAGCTGCTGGCCGGAGGAGTGCGCTTGAGGCTTGAATAGTTGAATCAATCCTAACTAAAGAAAAACCTATCTAATGCCACTTTCTTGTTAGAACCTGTCTGAGGCCTATGGCTCAAAAAAGCTTCTTTGGAAAGACTTGGCAAAAGCCAGTCTATCCTACAGGTTCCAAAGGAACTCTGGCCTTCACTCTTACAGCCCTGTACAGCGATAAAGACTTATTACATGGCCTTGATTGCATCTACATAGTAGATGCTGACTGGAGGGGCAAACTTAAGGCTAGAATGGTTCAGCCACCCTAACTATTGCTACTTTCTGAAATGTTAGGATATTTCTGAGGCCGTTGGCTCAAACAGGCTTCCTTGAACAGACTGGGCGCAAAACACACCATTTCTGATGGTTCCAAATGAACCCTGGGCTTCACCCTTGAACCTCAATACAGGGACAGTTTCATAGTTTTAAGGTTGAAAGACACAAGTCCATCAAGTTCAACCTAAAAGCTAATGTGTTGATCCAGAGGAAGGCAAAAACCCCACGAGGCAGATGCTAATTGCCCCATTTTAGGGGAAAAATTCCTTCCCGACTCCACATATGGCAGTCAGACTAGTTCCCTGGATCAACATAACATAACAAAATCTATTACCACTAACCTGAAATGTTATATTATTCAAGGAACATTTTTCATAAAGCAGTTTTCACCGAAAATGTGTTGCACAACTGTTTGAATCTCAGTAAATTCCTGCGCAACTTACATTTGAATACTCTGACCTTTTTACACCCACTCTTTTAACTTCTTAAATAGTGAACAGAGCTTATCTGGACCGCTTGTGGCTTAGCTTTACCTGAAAACTTATTACAAATTAGGCTGGAAAAGTGGTGTAAAATAGGACTGAAATTGACTCCATCTTTTGACTGGAGTACATTTCTTGAGGTGTAGTACGTCAGCTTTAAGGGGATATTTCAATAAATGAATGACCCTGGCTGCAGGTATAAAGAATCAAACTGTGCTGTCCTGACCCATTCCTGGGATTGTGTATGGCACTGACATCACCTCAATACTGCCGCAGCCAACAAATGTAATCAGACGGACTGCCCAGCTGAGCGCACTGAGCTGCTGCAGCTCTGAGATGGTGGAACCTCTTTTTTTTAATTAAATGACCTGCAGCTAGGGACATTCATTTATTGAAAGGGAACAACCCCTTTAAGGATGAGTCAAGTTCATTAAGAGGTTTAGTCTTTTTAATGAATTTGGTGCACGTTCCTCCAATAGGCGCTTCATGAATGCTGGTATAGAAATCCACCAGCCTTGATGAATCGGCCACCATAGGTGTACATGGCATGAGCATATACAGAACAGTTGTGTAGTATACGTTACCAGGCCCTCATGATGCTCTTGGTCCTGGATGGCCTTCCACAGTCTGCTTTCTTGCTTCATCATCTTGAAGGGCTCCACTTTCTTTTCTTCTGGCTGGCATGGTGCGGCTCTATCATCCTGCTCCTTTAACACGAAGGGACGAATGACTGTAAAGCTGCCAGGAGCGTTTTTTTATCCCCTTAGATCATTGTGACACCACAAAGTGATGACATAGACAAGTGGGTGAGGCGCCTTTATTCAGTCATCGGGTGTGGTCAGAAGAAATTAGCATATTCCGTGATGTTACTACAATGAGAACAGACATGAACATTCTATTCGGAACCCGACCGCCATTATCAGCGGAACCTTCACTGCTGTCAGATTGGCACTAAAAACAAAAAGAGACCGCGGTGAACCTGGACAGTAACAATCTACAGGGACAGTGACTGCTAAGTGGACTTCATGTCAGATGTTATGCAGTTTTGTCAGAAAAAAAACAATAAAATATATAAAAGACAGGCTCCAATAAACCTTAAACACTGGGCTGTAGTCACAGATTCTCCTTCCACCTGCAGCACATTGCTCCCCTGCCTAACCCTCCCCGTCCTGCAGCATGTTTCTCACCGCTTAATTCTCCCACTCCTGCAGCACATCACTCCCCTGTCTAAACCTCCCCCTCTTGCGGCACATTGCTCCCGTCTAATCCTCCCCTCCTTGCAGCACATTGTGCCCTTTCTAAATCTCCCCCTTCCTGCACCACATCACCCACTGCCAAATCCCCTCTTGCACCACATCGCCCACTGCCAAATCCTGCACTTCCTGCAGCATATCGCTCCCTGCCTAATCCTCTCCTATTGCATTACATCACTCCCCTGCATAAGCCACCTCTTCCTGCAGCACATCGCTTCCCTGCCTAAGCCTCCCCCTCCTGCATTACATCACTCCCCTGCCTAATCCTCCTCTTCCTGCAGCACAGCGCTCCCTGCCTAATCCTCCTCTTCCTGCAGCACATCGCTTCCCTGCCTAAGCCTCCCCCTCCTGCCTTACATCACTCCCCTGCCTAATCCTCCTCTTCCTGCAGCATATCGCTCCCTGCCTAATCCTCTCCTATTGCATTACATCACTCCCCTGCATAAGCCACCTCTTCCTGCAGCACATCGCTTCCCTGCCTAAGCCTCCCCCTCCTGCATTACATCACTCCCCTGCCTAATCCTCCTCTTCCTGCAGCACAGCGCTCCCTGCCTAATCCTCCTCTTCCTGCAGCACATCGCTTCCCTGCCTAAGCCTCCCCCTCCTGCCTTACATCACTCCCCTGCCTAATCCTCCTCTTCCTGCAGCACAGCGCTCCCTGCCTAATCCTCCTCTTCCTGCAGCACATCGCTCCCCTGACCCCCTCTTACGTGACATCTTTTCTATCAGTTACATTTGTGAAGTAACTGCTGTCTCCTGTGAGCAGTGGAGAGCGAAGCTGAGAGCCAGGAGGCTCTGCCCCTCTGCCCCTTCTTGCCACATCATCATCCATCTACATCAGGGCTGTCAAACTCAAATATATAGAGGGCCAAAAGGAAGAGTTTAACTCAGAAAAATAAGTCAACACTTTATCAGATGTTTCTGTGAAAACTTGAGTACAACAAATAAGATTTTGTTATTTTCCCTCAGTTATAAAAAAAATAGTTATGAGAAAAGTGTGACAAAAAGGAGTCATAAAATGCACCAAAATGAAATATCACAATTTATGGCTCAAATTGAGGTGATGCAAGGAAGAGGTTGAGCTTAGCTAATGAGATGCATCAAACATACAGGTGCTTCTCACAAAATTAGAATATCATCAAAAAGTTAATTTATTTCAGTTCTTCAATCCAAAAAGTGAAACTCATATATTATACAGAGTCATTACAGAGTGATCTATTTCAAGTGTTTATTTCTGTTAATGTTGATAATGATGGCTTACAGCCAATGAAAACACAAAGTCATTATCTCAGTAAATTAGAATAATTAACAAAAATCACCTGCAAAGGCTTCTTACGCATTTAAAAAGGTCCCTTTGTCTGTTTCAGTAGGCTCCACAATCATGGGGAAGACTGCTGACTTGACAGATGTCCAGAAGGCAGTCATTGACACACTCCACAAGGAGTGTAAACCACAAAAGGTCATTGCTAAAGAAGCTGGCTGTTAACAGAGTGCTGTATCCAAGCATATTTATGGAAAGTTGAGTGGAAAGAAAAAGTGTGGTAGGAAGAGGTGCACAAGCAACCGGGATAACCGCAGCCTTGAAAAGATTGTTAAGGAAAGGCCATTCAAACATTTGGGGAAGATTCACAAGGAGTGGACTGCTGCTGGAGTCATTGCTTCAAGAGCCATCACACACAGACGTATCCAGGACATGGGCTACAAGTGTCACATTCCTTGTGTCGAGCCACTCATCACCAATAGACAACGCCAGAAGCGTCTTACCTGGGCCAAGGAGAAAAACACCTGGACTGTTGCTCAGTGGTCCAAGGTGTTGTTTTCCGATGAAAGTAAATTTTGCATTTAATTTGGAAATCAAGGTCCCAGAGTCTGGAGGAAGAGTGGAGAGGCCACAATCCAAGCTGCTTGAGGTCTCGTGTGAAGTTTCCACAATCGGTGATGGTTTGGGGAGCCATGTCATCTGCTGGTGTAGGTCCACTGTGTTTTATCAAGACCAAAGTCAGCGCAGCCGTCTACCAGGACATTGTAGAGCACTTCATGCTTCCCTCTGCCGACAAGCTTTATGGAGATGGAAATGTCATTTTCCAGCAGGACTTGGCACCTGTCCACACGGCCAAAAGTACCAATACCTGGTTTACACAACAGTATCACTGTGCTTGATTGGCAGCAAACTCACCTGACCTTAACCCCATAGAGAATCTATTATAGAGAATCTATGGGGTATTGTCAAGAGAAAGATGAGAGACACCAGACCCAACAATGCAGACGAGCTGAAGGCTTCTATCAAAGCCACCTGGGCTTCCATAACCCCTCAGCAGTGTCATAGGCTGATCGCCTCCATGCCACATTGCCGCATTGATGCAGTAATTGATGCAAAAGGAGCCTGGCCAAGTATTGAGGGCATTTACTGAACATACATTTCAGTAGGACAACATTTCAGATTTTAAAAACATTTTTCAAGCTGGTGTTATAAAGTATTCTAATTTACTGAGATAATAGCATTAACAGAAATAAACACTTAAAATAGATCACTCTGTCTGTAATGACTCTATATAATATGAGTTTTACTTTTTGTATTGAAGAACTGAAATAAATTAACTTTTTGATGATATTCTAATTTTGTGAGAAGCACCTATAGTATGCTATATGCCCAATTTTAACAAATGTACTGCAATTTTTGCTGAATGTGTTCAGAAATGTACAGATGTGTAAGCAGACAAATGCAGAGACTTAGGCTATGTGCCCACGATGCACAAAAGCTCCGGATTTTTCCTGAGCGTTTCTGCATCTCCCTGGCAGAAAAAACGCATGCGGATTGTACATGCGGATTGTACATGCGGATTGTATATGCGGATTGTACATGCGGATTGTGCATGCGGATTGTACATGCGGATTGTACATGCGGATTGTACATGCGGATTGTATATGCGGATTGTATATGCGGATTGTACATGCGGATTGTACATGCGGATTGTATATGCGGATTGTACATGCGGATTGTACATGCGTTTTTCCTGCCAAGGACATGCAGAAGTGAAGCGTTCTTCACATGCATTTCCACATGCGGGTTGACAAGCGCTTTACAAGCGATTTTAGCATCACTTGGAAAGTGCTTGTCAATTTGGTCACACTATAGAAATCCATGAAAACGGCATGGATTTATATAGTGTGACCCCAAAGACTGGTTAAAAATAAAAAAATCTACTGTATAATTGTCTTATCCCGTCTGTCTGTCTGTCTGTTTGTCCGTCTGTCCTGGAAATCCCGCGTCGCTCATTGGTCCGGCAGCGGCCAATCAGCGCCGCGGGATTTCTGAAAAAAGATGGCGGCCGTTAGCGGCTCATCTGCGGGACGGAGCTCAGCGGCGATGCAGCCGGGAGATGAGCGCCGCGAGGCGCTCATCTCCCGGCCGGTACCAGCAGAAGGACATCGACCGCCGGACCCATCTGCGGGACGGAGATGCAGCCGGGAGCCAAGATCGTGTAGCCAAGATCGGTGATTGGTCGCGGCCGATATTTAAATTTGGCGCCCAAATCGGTGATTGGTCGCGGGCAGCGTCCGCGACCAATCAGTACAGTAGTGTTTAACTTTTGCGGCAAGATCAGTGATTGGTCGCGGGCCAAGACCGCGACCAATCACCGATTTGTGCGGCACATTTAAATAGCGGCCGCGACCAATTGGATGTCAGCGCCGCTCAACGGTCCTCCCTTCACACCCTAGCCGCATGGATGTCAGCGCCGCTCCCCGGTCCTCCCTTCACACCCTAGCCGCATGGATGTCAGCGCCGCTCCCCGGTCCTCCCTTCACACCCTAGCCGCTGATGTCCCCACAGTATCTGCATGGTGTTACAAAGGTCCGGACATTTGTGTTAAAAATCGCTGATTGGTCGCCGACGCTATTTAAATGTGGCGCCAAAATCGGTGATTGGTCGCGCCCAGCGTCGGCGACCAATCAGCGATTTTTAACACAATTGTCCGGACCTTTGGAACATCATGCGGATACTGTGGGGACATCAGCGGCTAGGGTGTGAAGGGAGGACCGGGGAGCGGCGCTGACATCCAATTGGTCGCAGCCGCTATTTAAATGTGCCGCACAAATCGGTGATTGGTCGCGGTCTTGGCCCGCGACCAATCACTGATCTTGCCGCAAAAGTTAAACACTACTGTGCTGATTGGTCGCGGACGCTGCCCGCGACCAATCACCGATTTGGGCGCCAAATTTAAATATCGGCCGCGACCAATCACCGATCTTGGCTCCACATTTAAACACCGCTGTACTGATTGGTCGCGGACGCTATTTAAATGTGGCGCCAAAATCGGTGATTGGTCGCGCCAAGCGTCGGCGACCAATCAGCACAGCGGTGTTTAAATGTGGAGCCAAGATCGGTGATTGGTCGCGGCCGATATTTAAATTTGGCGCCCAAATCGGTGATTGGTCGCGGGCAGCGCCAGCGACCAATCACCGATTTTTAACACAAATGTCCGGACCTTTGTAACACCATGCGGATACTGTGGGGACATCAGCGGCTAGGGTGTCAAGGGAGGACCGGGGAGCGGCGCTGCGGGTCCGGATACTTCTGCTGCGAGCAGTCGCTCATCTCCCGGCTTCTCGCAGCGGAAGTAGCCGCACAGGCAGCGGCGCTCCCCGGTCCTCACTAATACGATTCCGCTCCCCGGTCCTCACCAATACGATTCACTGATTGGTCTCGCTCTCCACACGCGACCAATCAGTGATCTTGGCGCTAAAGTTAAACACCGCTCTGCTGATTGGTCGCGGCCGCTGCCCGTGACCAATCACCGATTTGGGCGCCACATTTAAATAGCGGCCGCGACCAATCACCGATCTTGCCGCCACATTTAAACACTGCTGTGCTGATTGGTCGCGGATGCCAGACGCGACCAATCAGCGATTTTGGCGCCAAATTTAAACCCGCTCCGCTAGTTGGTCGCGGATGCCGGCCGCGACTAATCAGCATTACTGGCGCCAAATTTAAACACCGCTCTGCTGATTGATCGCGGTCGCTGGCCGAGATCAATCAGCAGTATTGGCGCCAAATTTAAACACCGCTCTGCTGATTAGTCGCGGTCGCCGTCCACGACCAATCAGCAATATTGGCGCAAAATTTAAACACCGCTCTGCTGATTGGTCGCGGTCGCCGTCCGCGACCAATCAGCAGTATTGGCGCCAAATTTAAACCCCGCTATGCTGATTGGTCGCGGTTGCCGGCCGCGACCAATCAGCAGTATTGGCGCCAAATTTAAACACCGCTCTGCTGATTGGTCGCGGGCGGCGATTGCGACCAATCAGCATTATTGGCGCCAAATTTAAACCCCGCTCTGCTGATTGGTCGAGACAGCCGGCCGCCACCAATCAGCAATTTTGGCGCCAAATTTAAACCCCGCTCTGCTGATTGGTCGCGGTTGCCGGCCGCGACTAATCAGTATTGTTGGCGCCAAATTGCCGGCCGCGACTAATCAGCATTATTGCCGCCAAATTTAAACACCGCTCTGCTGAATGGTCGTGGCCGTGACCAGTCACTACTATTGGCGCCAAATTTAAACACCGCTTTGCTGATTGGTCGCGACCGGCGGCTGCAACCAATCAGCATTATTGGCGCAAAATTTAAACCCCGCTCTGCTGATTGGTCACGTTCGCTGGCCGCGACCAATCAGCATTATTGGCGCAAAATTTAAACCCCGCCCTGCTGATTAGTCGCGACTGCCGGCCGTGACCAATCAGCGATATAGCCGCTAAATTTCAACACCGCTTTGCTGATTGGTCGCGGTTGTTGGCCGCGACCAATCAGCGATTTTGGCGCCAAATTTAAACACCGCTCTGCTGATTGCGCCCGGTCTGCCGCATACATATTCTAGAATACCCGATGCGTTAGAATCAGGCCACCATCTATAAATCTATACTTAACTTCCGATGGCCCCCGCAGTCTTGCTTCGCTCCGTCCTGGCTGCCGGCAGATCGCGGTACACTGAAGGACCTGCTGTCACATGACTATGACGTCAGCGCAGGTCCTTCAGTCCATCGCGAGCTGCCGGCATGGGAGGACGAGCGCAGCGGGGGCCGTCAGAAGGTAAATATAACATTTATTTTATATTTTATTCTTTTTTTTGACAGGTTCTATGGTACCCGGGTCCGGAGGAGAGTCTCCCATCCTCCACACGCGGGTACCATCCGCACATTGAACGCATGTATTCCGCATGTGCTTATCTAGTGAAGCGGAATCCATTTGTTCCAATGCAAGTCAATGGCGGCGAAAAAGCAGCGCTTACGCGAAATAATTGGTAGTGCTGCGTTTTCTTCCGCAATGATAATCCGCAGTGGAAATTTCCGCAGCATGTGCACAGCACATGCGAACTATCATTGGGGAACATGGCAGACCTTCTAACATGCGTTTTTAAGCGTTTCTGCAGCGTTTTTGCCATGCCGAAACGCTTAAAAAACGCATTGTGGGCACACAGCCTTAGGCCATGTGCCCACGCAGCGTTTTTGTGGCATTTTTACGGCCGCGAAAACGTTTGTAGAACAGTCTGCCATGCAAAGCCATGTGAATTCGGATGTGCTGTGCACATGATGCGCTAATTTGCGCGCCGAATTCGCATTACTTTGCAAAACGCAGCATGACCATTTCTACTGCGATTACGCTGAAGCTTATTCGCGATGCGTGTGGTATCTGGGAGGAAGACGAGACTACAAATCCTCTTCATCCCGGCTACCACGCGGTGAAAAAAAGAAATAAAAAAGTTAAAAACAAACAAAACCTGTATATTCACCTCTCCGGCGGCCCCCGCTCTGCTCTCCGGTCTCCTCCGGTCTGCTGTCTGTACTGTCAGGACCTGCGGTGACGTCATTTAGTCAGGTGATGGTTGCATGACAGCTGACGTCGGCATCAGGTGATGGTCGCGTGACCATCAGCTGACTAAATGACGTCACCGCAGGTCCTGACCGTACACTGCAGGACGCTGAAGAGAGAAGACGCGGCCGGGAGCAGACCGGAGGAGACCGGAGAGCAGACCGGGGGCCGCCGGAGAGGTGAATATACCGTTGTTTTTTTTTATTTATTAACGTTTTCTTTTTTTTACTATAGATGCTGCATTTAAAGCATCTAAGTTGTTCACACATTATAGATCCATGTCGGTTGCATGGATTTATATTGTGTGATCAACTTGTCAAGCACTTTTCCAAGTGATGCTCAAAATTGCTTGGAAAAGTGCTTGAAAAAACGCATGTGAAAACGCTTCTCTCTGGCAGAAAAAACGCATGTAAATCTGCATCAAATCTGCTAGGTGTGCACACAGCCTTATAGCTGGTTTTGCTCTGAGCTGAGATGTCCGGGCTGAATAATGCTCTGGGAGCAGAACCCATCAGCAGAATCTGTCTGTTTCCTGCCTTGTAGCAGTGGATCCCGGCTATTTAGCTCACAGAGCATTGTCTACACAAGATACAATTGTATCCAATTTTCAGCTGGGAACAGGACTATGGACAAGTTTTGCAGCAACTGCATTTGTGATAGGAAATGTTGATCAATCTAGATTTTCTTCAGTGTTCTTATTCATTGCAGAAAATCTTAAAAAAGCCGAGGAATGTGGGCAACATGGTGGGTCAATGATTAACGCTGTGGGGCTGGGTTCATATAATAGCAAGGACAACATCTGCAAGGAGTTTGTATGTTCTCCCCGTGTTTGTATGGGTTTCCTCCGGGTTCTCCGGTTTCCTCCCACACTCCAAAGACATACTGATAGGGAATTCATATTGTGAGCCCCAATGGGGACAGTGATGATAATGTCTGTAAGGTGCTACGAAATCTAACGGCGCTATATAAGAGAGTAAAATAAATATATAACTAAATAAAATGAATGTATTAAAAGGCTAAGATTGCAAAGAGCTTGTAAAAACAAGAAACTTTGCAATTTCCTTCTTATTCAAAATCTTCTCTGTTCTCAAGAAGGAAAAGATTTTTAATTCTGCAGTGTACAGCTCATTGCTATGGTTACTGACCACCTGAGAAGTGGCTGGTCTCCTTGGCAAGATGCGCTCACTTGCAGACTGGTGGACTTCAGCGCCCCTGTGCCTGTCCCATTCTGCAGAGGCAAAGCTGCCTCTGCCCGCAGAATGCAAGAGGGCACAATTCAGACAAGCGGCTCAGCCAAGCCACCGGCCAGAACTGTAAATCTTCAGCTTCTGATGAGAGGAACACAAGACCACCCCTTTAATAAAGGAGTAGAGCAGAACTCATACAGTGATTAGTGGGGGTCTGACACCTGAAATCCCCAGACATCAGCTACTTCTGCAAGATGATGTACACAGTGTTAAGAGCTGGAATAGCACAGCTCCGCACACTGTGCAATGGCTGGTTTCAGGTACTACAGCTCAGATCACAATCATTTCAATAGGAGCTGCAGTACCAAGATCGGCCACTACACAGTGTACAGCGCTGTGCTGTTTGGTCTCTACGCTGAGTATTTCCAGCTGCTGTCTTATTGGTGAGGGGGCCGTGTGTTGGAACCTCACTGATCTGATATTGATGACCAGGGTCGGACTGCGGTGTCTGGGGCCCACAGGGGAAATTAACTCTAGGGGCCCACCTACAGCAAGATGCAAATATCTGTTATCCGCTCTCCCTGTTATAGTGGAGCATTGACTGGCGGCTCCTGCACATCTACTGGGCGACACTCTAACTGGGATGGACATGTTTGCATTAAAGGGCTTCTTTGGTTAAAACTAGTGTTGAGCGAGTATGTTCTGTTAACCCTTTCGGCGAGTATGCTCGGGCCGAGCTCCGAGTATTTATAGCTGCTCGGTGATATGGTTGAATCGCTCCCGTGTGCATGATTTGCGACTGTTTGACGGTTTTAATACATGTGAGGAATGTGTAAGAAATAACCACCATAAATGAGGAGGGCACCATCTAATAAACGGGATCTACCTGCAGCATCTCATGAACTAACAAGTGGAAAATTATTTTTGGGAAAGAGGAGATGCTAACTAATAGTGATCACCAAAATGATAAAGAAAAAAATAAATAAATAGTGATCAATAGCAATATCAATCTATGAAAATATATCAATTTATTAAATACAAATGTTTCCTGACACATATACATGTAGTAACAAACTAACAAACATATAAAACACCATAAAATAGTGGAAAAACACCACTGTCTAAAGAGCCATCATTTTGGTGATCACTATTAGTTAGCAAATAATTTTCCGAATGTGTAAGAAATAGACATTCCTCACATGTATTAACCCCTTAAGCCGCGGAGCATTTTCCGTTTTTGCATTTTCGCTTTTTGCTCCACTTGTTCCCAGAGCCATAGCGTTTTTATTTTTTGGTCAATATGGCCATGTTAGGGCTTATTTTTTGCGGGACGAGTTGTACTTTTCAACGCCATTACTAGTTTTACCATGCCGTGTACGGGAAAACGGGAAAAAAATTCCAAGCGCCGTGAAATTCCAAAAAAAGTGCAATACCACTGAGGTTTTTTTTTATTTTTTTTTACCACGTTCACTGAATGCTAAAACTGACCTGCCATTATTATTCTCCAGGTCATTAAGAGTTCAAAGACACCAAACATGTATAGGTTCTTTTTTATTTAAGTGATGAAAAAAAATTCCAAAGTTTGGTAAAAAAAAAAAATGGTGCCATTTTCCGAGACCCGTAGCGTCTCCATTTTTCGGGATCTGGGACAGGGTGAGGGCTTATTTTTTGTGAACCGAGCTGAAGTTTTTATAGATGCTATTTTGGGGTAGATCCGATGTTTTGATCGCCCGTTATTGCATTTTATTGCAATTTTACGGCGACCAAAAAACGTAATTCTGTCGTTTAGAATTTTTTTCTCATTACGCCATTTACCGATCGCATTAATTCTTTTTTTATATTGATAGATAGGGCAATTCTAAATGCGGCGATACCAAATATGTGTATGTAGGGTTTTTTTTTATGATTTTATTTTGAATGAGGCGAAAGGGGGGTGATTTAAACTTTTATATTTTTTTATTTTTTTTCATATTTTTTAAAACTTTTTTTTTCACTTTTTGCTTGCTTCTGTAGTTTCCATAGGAGACTAGAAGCAGCAACTGTCCGATCGCCTCTGCTACATACAGGGGACGATCAGATCCCCTGTATGCAGCAGAAATGGTCCTGTGCTATGAGCGCCGACCACTAGGTGGCGCTCACAGCGACAGGATCATTACAACCACTGGTGTCTGCTGCAGACCCAGGGTTGTCATGACCACCCATCGGCGACCCACGATCATGTGACGGGGTTGCCGATGGGAGGGGTAAGTGACGCGCTTCCAGGAAGCGCGCATTAAATGCCGCTGTCAGAGATTGACAGCGGCATTTAATATGTTAACAGCCGCTGGTGGATCACGATTCCACCCGCGCCTGTTGCGGGCACATGTCAGCTGTAATAATCAGCTGACATGTGCTTGGTTCAGTGCGGGCTCAGCGCCGGAGCCCTCACTGAACCGGAGGATAACGACATGCGCGTACTAATACGTGACATGTCGTTAAGGGGTTAAAGCTGTCAAACAGTTGCAAATCATGCACACGGGAGCGATTCAACCATATCACCGAGCAGCTGTAAATACTCGGAGCTCGGGCCGAGCATACTCGGACAGAACATACTCGCTCAACACTAGTTAAAACAAGTTATCACCGATCCATGGGCTCTACAGGATAGGTGATCACTTATTGAGCATTTGTGTCCGAACATTGGAAAACGCACCTATCGGAAGAATGGGGAAGTTTTATCCCTGACAGAACACTTATCCCTATTTTAAAATGCTGCGGCAGGTGGGACGTCTGACCGCAGCTCTATTCATTCTCTTAGAGACTTGCAAAAAAGAGCAGCGCTCACAGCCACTGAGAGAATGAATGGATCAGTGGTCGCATCTCACATGCCGCTCCAGTCTAATGGGGAGAAAAGCTCCACATTCTGCCGGTGTGTGCAAGCAGTCAGACCCCCACCAATCAATATTATCAATGATCCTGTGGAGAGGTGATTACTTGTTTTCACCGGAGAACCCCTGTAAGTGCATCTCTGCCGCTCTTGTCCAAGTATTTAATCGCTAAGGCCACGGCCCTACTATCAGTATTCGGTCAGTGTCCAGTCAGTATTTTTTCTCAGGAGTGGGAGCCAAAACAGGTGATGAACAATCAGAGAAAAGGTATAATAGAAACAAGTCACCAATTCTGCATTAATCAACCATTCCTGGTTTCGGCAGCCACTCCTGAGAAAAATACTGACCAAATACTGATGGTGGGGCTGTGGCCTAATGGAAAAAAATCTTTTCCTAGTTAAGATCAGCGAGAATAAAATGACCGCCATACACAACACAGTCCACTATATCAACACCAATAATACCACATACAAAAGGGACAAATATCGCCACACCTTGACTAGATCACATATTACCACTACATAGTGACCGAATAATACCACATACAAGGAACAAATATGGCCAAACTATGACCAGACCATATATTACCACCCCAAGGTGACCAAATACTACAATACTGATCATGAATACAAAACCACAATACTAACAACACTGTTATTACCACCAGCAACATTATACACAGGAGCTCTGTATATAGTGTCAGTGTACAGGTAACACAGTGATCACCAGTGACATTATAGACAGGAGCTCTGTATATAGTGTATAGGTAATACAGTGATCACCAGTGACATACACAGGAGCTCTGTATATACTATATACACACGTGGTCAAAATTGTTGGTACCCCTCGTTTAATGAAAGAAAAACCCACAATGGTCACAGAAAAAACTTGAATCTGACAAAAGTAATAATAAATTAAAAATCGATGAAAATGAACAAATGAAAGACAGACATTGCTTTTCAACCCTGCTTCCACAGAATTTAAAAAAAAATTAAACTCTTGAAATAGGCCTGGACAGAAATGATGGTACCCCTGAAAATAATGTGACAAAAGGGACATGTTAAATCAAGTTGTGTCCACTAATTAGCATCACAGGTGTCGACAATCTTGTAATCAGTCAGTGGGCCTGTATATAGGGCTACAGATACTCACTGTGCTGTTTGGTGACATGGTGTGTACCACACTCAACATGGACCAAAGGAAGCAAAGGAAAGAGTTGTCTCAGGAGATTAGAAAGAAAATTATAGACAAGCATGTTAAAGGTAAAGGTTATAAGACCATCTCCAAGCAGCTTGATGTTCCTGTAACTACAGTTGCACATATTATTCAGAAATTTAAGATCCATGGGACTGTAGCCAACCTCCCTGGACGTGGCCGCAGGAGGAAAATTGATAACAAATCAAAGAGACGAATAATATGAATGGTAACAAAAGAGCCCAGGAAAACTTCTAAAGAGATTAAAGGTAAACTTCAAGCTCAAGGAACATCAGTGTCAGATCGCACCATCCGTCGTTGTTTGATCTAAAGTGGACTTCATGGGAGACGACCAAGGAGTACACCATTGTTGAAAAAAAATCATAAAAAAGCCAGACTGGAATTTGCCAAACTACATGTTCACAAGTCACAAAGCTTTTAGGAGAATGCCCTATGGACAGATGAGACAAAAATGGAAGTTTTTGGCAAGGCACATCAGATCTATGTTCACAGATGGAAAAATGAAGCATATCAAGATAAGAACACTGTCCCTACTGTGAAACACGGAGGAGTCTCTTTTATGTTTTGGGGCTGGTCTGCCGCATCTGGCACAGGGTGTCTTGAATCTGTGCAGGGTACAATGAAATCTCAAGACTATCAAGGGATTCTAGAGAGAAATGTGCTGCTCAGTGTCAGAAAGCGTGGTCTCAGTCGCAGGTCATGGGTCTTGCAACAGTATTATGACCCAAAACACACAGCTAAAAACACCCAACAATGGCTAAGAGGAAAACATTGGACTATTCTGAAGTGACCTTCTATGAGCCCTGACCTAAATCCTATTGAGCATCTTTGGAAAGAGCTGAAACATGCCGTCTGGAAAAGGCAACCTTCAACCATGAGACAACTGGAGCAGTTTGCTCATGAGGAGTGGCCAAAATACCTGTGGAGAGGTGCAGAAGTCTCATTGACAGTTACAGGAGTCGTTTGATTGCAGTGATTGCCTCAAAAGGTTGTTCAGCAAAATATAAAGTTAAGAAAAACCATCATTTCTGTCCAGGCCTGTTTTATCAGTTTATTTATTTTTTTTTTATTCTGTGGAAGCAGAAAAGCAATGTCTGACTTTCATTTGTTCATTTTCATAGATTTTTAATTTATTATTACTTTTGTCAGATTCAAGTTATTTCTGTGACCATTGTGGGTTTTTCTTTCATTAAACGAGGGGTACCAACAGTTTTGACCACGTGTGTAGTGTAAGTGTACATGTGTGTCACCCTGGCCTGGATGCCACAAGTGTAATTAAAGCTGTGTCTGAGAGCAGGGGGGAGGTTCTCTAGTCAGGGGAACATTAGCATGCAATGCCTCCTGTCTCAGGCCAGTAGGGGGAGCAGGCTGCCCCTATAAAAGCTGGTGCTGAGGGCAGGGTTAGAGAGAACCCAGATGACCTGTCTCAGGACTGAGACGTGTCTCAGCAGAGCAGGGACAGACAGTTGCACTGCACCTAAGAGGAAGTGTGGCAGGAGGAGAGCCACAAGCCAGAGACAAGAGGCGAAGAGAGCCTGTCTTGGCAGATAACAGACTTAATCTACCAGAGTTTGGTGTCTGAGGCTGGAAGGATTCCACATCCCCCAGCAGAGAACCAGTCCGCAAGGGACTGTATATTCCTTGGCCTAAGAAGCCTGGAGGCCCTGCCACAACAGAAGGGACCAGTAAAGCCATACAAGTCTGGGAGGAGAAAGGAACCCACGTCGCAGGCCATACAGGCGAGAAAACATGGAAAGCTCGGAAACGTGGGCTGTTACCCTATCAGGAGGAGATAGCCAGAAGGAGCGCAGAAAGCACGGTAGGCCTACACCCTCACCCTGACCAGGGCCAATTTCCCCGTTGCTCTCAGACATCCAGGTCCCCTCCTAGCCGGGACTGTTTGTGGGTCAGTTTACCTGTTTAGTAAAGACCCTAGACTGCAACCTGTTGTCTGTGTGCTCCTTGCTCCTCCAGCACTATCAGCACTGGGACTCCCACTACCATCACTCCCAACATCCATTATACTGCCCTGGGGCCGCACTCTTCCCGTGGAGAGTCACACTACCCTAGCTGCACACCTCATCAGCCCCAGCGGTCTGCATGCAGCGGCGGTTCCTAATAACCGCAATCCATGGGTGGCGTAGTCGGACATTATCAGCAGAACATAGCAGACTACCATTGGCCTGACCACCCTGAGCCACGGAACCGGGTCGCCACTACTACCCCCATCGTCTCCCTATTGCCCGGATCCGAGTGCCGCACGGCCCAGGGGGCGAGTCAGCTTTGGCGTAGTCGGCAGGATTTCGTGCCCGCAACCACCGGGTACTGCGTGCCTGAAAAAGACTTTTGTAACTTACCTGTGGCAAAGTTTCCCGCCGTCCGGAGTCTTTTCCCGCCATCCGGAGCCGATTCCCGCCATCGGACGCCATCTTGGACCGTTTCCCGCCGTCTTCTGCCGCCTTCCCGCCATCCGCAGCTGCTTCCCGCCATCGGACGCCATCTTCAGGACGCCGCGCGGGAAGAAGAGGGGCGTGGACGTCAAAACCGCGCGAGATCCGAAGCTCCGCCTCACGCACCGACGCTGCGCAAGGTCCTGGAAGGGAGAGAGAGCGACGCTGACGTCATCAGGACGCGACGCCAGGTCCTCGTCCATAGCAGCAGCAGCGGAGCCACGGCCTACAGAAGAGGATCGTCGGAAGGTAGGCCACGCGTAACTAGCGGGGGAGGAAGATGACGGACACAGAGGCGCCCACTACCACCAACGCAACTGCAGCAGCGGTGATGCCCTTTTCCTTGCCCTACATCCCTGGAGCGGCCTGGCTGCCCAAATACTCAGGGGAGCCCCATGCCCTAACTGACTTCAAGGAAAGGCTATACAGTTTGTTCCACGTTTACCCCCTGACAGAGGAACAGAAGGTCAGCATATTAACAGGGCAGTTAACTGGCGCAGCCCAGCGGGAGGTAAAATCATGGCCCACTGAGGAGAAAAGGACTGTGAAGGGTATTCTGGCCCGGCTGCGGGGTACCTTTGACACACGTACCTCCGCTGAGATTAAAATGAGGTTCTATGGATGTAAGCAGCGGGCACAGGACAGCATCAGAGACTATGCCCTAAATCTGCAGGAAGCCTTGAGGGCTATTCAACAAACTGACCCTGGCAGTGTGCAGGAAACGGATAAGCTGCTAACAGAACAATTCATAGAAGGTCTGCTGTCTAGCGCCCACAGGGCCCAACTGCGCCTCATGTTCTTTCAGAACCTCGACCTTACCTTTGCCCAATTTAAGGACAGGGCCATAAGGGTGCTCCGTGAATCTGCAACCAGTGGCGCTATAAACCCCCGGCGCCCTGCTATCACTTACCACCAGGAGGCGGCGCCCTCCTCTATGGACTCCGTGGAGGCTGATGCACAGGCCCTGAACCAAGCCCCGTCGAAAGATCTGCACCAACAAGTCCAGGAGCTGACCAGGAGCGTCGCGGCGTTGACCAGGACCGTCCAGGCGTTGCAAGTGGACCCGTCAAAACCCATCGAGCTGGCTTCAAGTCCGGAGGATGTCCCATGGCGTCGACAGAGGAGGATCCCGTCGTTCCGAGGGAGGCCCACAGACCGCTACGCAGAGGATGGACAGCCCATTTGCTGTCGATGCAACCAGCCCGGACACATTTCCAGGTACTGTAATTTAAACGGGTCCAACCTGGGGCAGAGGGCCAACCCCCAGGCATAAGATCACCAGGCCCTTACAATTGGCGTAATAAGTACGTTGGGGGGCGCCCGGTTTTACCCGTGGTGCTGGACGGTATCCCCATGAGCGCCTTGCTGGATACTGGGTCACAAGTAACCACTATCCCTTATGTACTTTTTAAGCAGTATTGGACTGATGCTGATATCACACGGTATCCAGACGGTAACTTGAGCATCATCGCCAGTAATGGCTTACCCGTGCCGCAGATGGGGTTCAAGGAGATGACCATTAAGATTGGTAAAGTTGAACTACCGGCACAGGGAGTGATTATTGTGGACATTGACCGTCGTGAAAGTCACCCTAAAATAACTGTGGGTACTAATGTAATTGAAAATTGTCTTTCAGAGGTAATTGTAATCTTACAACAGGTGGCGGTGAATGCTAGTTCCAGCCAACAGAGAGTCCTCAACAAGGAGATAAAAGCCCTGATGAGACGGCAGCAGGTAGAACTGTCTGGTGGTGAGATCGGTAGCGTAAGACTGAGTGACCCATTCCCCATTTCCATGCCTCCCAAAAGTGAAATGATGATCTGGTGTCGGACTGCAATCGGGTTGAGAGGTAGAGACTACCAAGCCATGGTAGAACCCGTGTACTCAGACAGCAGGCCCACCATTTTGACAGCCCGGGGGGTGGTTGATGTCCGTCATGGGAGGGTGCCCGTCCGCATTCTCAACATTGGGGAGAGGGAGGTACACTTACCCAGGTACGCTACACTCGCCAAGCTGTTTGTGGTCGAACACAAAGCTATCAGGGCCGTGGAACCCTTGCCTCCATCTCCTCAGGCGGAGGGTAATGGCTCCCAGAAACAAAAGGAGGACTGGTGCCAGAAACTCCACGTGGGTGCTGACTCCACTCCCCTGCACCAAAAACAAGGAGTCTACCGGGTGGTACAGGAGTACGAGAGAGTCTTTAGTAAGCACCCGCTAGACTTCGACAGAGTAAAGGGGATAGAACACCACATCCCCACAGGGAGCCACCCACCGATAAAAGAGAGGCACAGACCTGTACCCCCTGCACATTATCAGAACGCAAGGGGCATGCTAAGAGAGATGAAAGAAGCTGGGGTTATTAGAGACAGCTGTAGCCCCTGGGCAGCCCCCTTGGTTCTGGTCAAAAAGAAAGACGGCACCATGAGAATGTGCGTCGACTATAGACAAATCAACCGTATCACTCACAAAGACGCATATCCGCTGCCTAGAATAGAGGAGTCTTTAGCCGCACTAAAATCAGCTAACTTCTTTTCTACTTTGGACCTTACTAGCGGGTACTGGCAGGTTCCTGTGGCAGAGGCTGACAAGGAGAAGACCGCCTTCACCACCCCGATGGGACTGAGCGAATTCAACTGCATGCCTTTCGGGCTCTGCAACGCACCAGGGACCTTCCAGCGGCTGATGGAATGCTGTCTAGGGCACCGAAACTTCGAGACGGTCCTCCTTTACCTGGACGACGTGATCGTCTATTCGAAGACCTACGAGGACCATCTGAAGCACCTGGCCGAGGTGTTCGAAGCCCTGGCAGGCTATGGCCTGAAGGTGAAACCATCGAAGTGTCACCTGCTGAAACCAAAGGTCCAGTACCTAGGGCACGTGGTAAGCGCGGAAGGAGTGGCCCCCGACCCTGACAAGGTCGCGGCAATCAAGAGCTGGCCAAGCCCCTCGAACATCAAAGAGGTGAGACAGTTTCTCGGGTTGGTAGGCTACTACCGAAGATTCATCCCCGGGTTCACCAAGATGGCAGCTCCTATGCAGGACCTCCTGATCGGACAGTCTAAGTCCAGGAGGCAAAAGCCGCCCTTCAAGTGGGATAAACCGGAAGAGGAGTCCTTCCGCCAGCTAAAGATGGCCCTCACAGGGGATGAGATCCTGGCCTACCCTGATTATGGCCAGCCTTTCATTCTCCACACAGATGCCAGTAATGTGGGACTGGGAGCCGTATTGTCCCAAAACCAACAGGGCAGAGAACGGGTGATCGCATACGCCAGCCGGAAGCTGAGGCCCACCGAGAGGAACCCGGAGAATTACAGCTCCTTCAAGCTAGAATTCTTGGCGGTGGTGTGGGCCGTGACGGAACGCTTCAAGCATTACCTGGCCTCCGCAAAGTTCACCATGTACACGGACAACAACCCGTTGACACACCTGGACAATGCAAGACTGGGTGCCCTGGAACAGCGGTGGATGGCCCGTCTCTCCAACTATGACTTCGTGATCAAGTACCGGGCAGGCAAAACCAACTCCAACGCGGACGCCCTATCAAGGATGCCTCACTTACCTGAAGGTGACGAAGACCCAGAAGAGCTGGAGGAGGTAGAACTCCCCGCGTTTCACCGGTATGGAGCCGCTCAACACTCTCACCGCGTGAAGGAGGAGGATCTAACAACTGTGATGATGAATCCCCTACCTCACCACAGCTGGGCCGAGACCCAAGATAGTGACCCTGCAGTCCGCCTGGTGAAAGATCTGCTGACCCGGGAAGACGCCCGCTTAGATCCAGATGCCCCAGAGGAAGCCAAGCAGCTATGGAAGGAGAAGAGCAAGCTGTTCCTCTACGAAGGCAAGTTGTGCAGAAGGATTGTCAACCACCGGACGCACGAGCTGACCTGGCAAGTCGTGGTCCCAAGGAGGGATGCAGCTATGGTCCTGGGGGCTTACCATGACAGAGCGGGACACTTCGGTTGGAAGAAACTGGAGTTCCTACTAAGAGGAAGATTCTTTTGGGTCGGCATGAGAGGAGCTGTAGAAAAATGGTGCAGAGACTGTGGCCCTTGTCACCTAAGGAGGAAGGACCGTGCCAGCCAGAAGACACCCTTGAGGCCCATCATCACCACGCAGCCTCTTGAGCTGGTAGCTCTGGACCATGTCAAATTGGCTCCCAGCCGGTCAGGATACATCTATGCCCTGACAATCGTGGACCACTATTCCCGTTTTCTAGTGGTGGTCCCGGTAAAGGACTTGACAGCCCAAACAGCGGCCAGAGCCTTCCAGCAATATTTCTGCCGTCCACACGGGTATCCGGAACAGGTCCTGACAGACCAGGGTCCAGCGTTCGAGGCTGAAATCTTCCAGGAGTTCTGCAACCTCTATGGCTGTAAGAAGATTCGTACAACGCCTTACCACCCCCAAACCAACGGGATGTGTGAGAAGATGAACAATATAGTCATTGATCTCCTGAAGACGTTGCCCCTGGAGGAACGCAGCCTGTGGCCAGAAAAACTGCCGGACCTGATAGACCTATACAACAATATCCTGGTGAATGCTACAAACTGCACCCCGGCTTACCTGATGCGAGCTAGACCAGGAAAGCTGCCCGTAGACCTGGAGATGGGAGTCCTAATACCTGAGGACACCTCCCCGGATGCGGACTGGGATTCGGAAAGGCAACTGCAGTACAAGAAGGTACAGGAGAGTGTGGAGAAGAGCCTGGCCCAGGTGAGAGAGAAGCAAGAAAGACTCTTCAATCAACACGCCCCTGCTAGTCCCCTAGAACCTGGTGAGCAAGTCCTAAAGCGAAAAAGAAGGCTACATAAGTTGGACGACCAGTGGGAAAGGGAACCCTACACCGTACTGCAGTCTGACCACGACAACCCAAAGGTGTGCGTAATCACCAAGGACGGAGGAGAAACCACTAGTGTCGTCTCCAGAGACCATCTCAAAAGGTGCCCCGAGCAACTCCGTAGTGCAGAAGAGGATCAGAGTGACCTTGAACCCGCAGAGGACAAGGAAGAAATGATCAGCACCGTTCTCGGAGAGTTTCCTCAGTCCTGGACTCGCATAAATGATGCCATAGTGGTACTTGTCCTGCATTTCCTGCAACCGGCACAGCAACAACCAACACCAGAGCCGGAAGGTGAAGAGGAGCAAGCAGTTCCAGAGGCAGAAGAGCCTGTACCAGCAGCCCAGGAGAGTCAACCCTCTGCTGACAGTGAGCCTGCCATGCCTGCGGTAAGCCAAAGGACCCGCAGACAGCTGCCTGCCCTACCTGTACACCCAGCTGGTAGCTGCACCCCTAACGCTAGTGGGGAAAGCCAAGTCAGTCCACCACCAGACAGTGGGCTACGTAGGTCAACCAGGAGCACAAAGGGACAGATACCCGCTCGCTGGAGAATATAGTGTACTAAAATTGTAAATAACCCTGTTGCCAAATGTTGAATTGTTTGCAAAGTTACATGCATGTTTGGTAATACTCTGTTTCAGTTTCTTGCAGCTACCGTAAGGACTCACAGGTTATGGACTTTTTATAACCGGGACCTTGTATGGACTGCGTTCAGAGCCTAACCCAGGAATGAACTAAGACTGTGAAGGACTTGGGGTAGGACAGACCCCCACCTGGTTAAGGTTCCCCGTTGTGCTGGTGATATGGACACCCGGTCACAGGCCACACTGTGACCTTAAGAACTCAATTTGTGCGTCGTCTGTCTATTAATGTTTTATTGTTTTGCATATTGTCTTTGTTTACTGTTTAGTCCCGGAGTACTAAATTTCACTAGGGGGGAATGTGTCACCCTGGCCTGGATGCCACAAGTGTAATTAAAGCTGTGTCTGAGAGCAGGGGGGAGGTTCTCTAGTCAGGGGAACATTAGCATGCAATGCCTCCTGTCTCAGGCCAGTAGGGGGAGCAGGCTGCCCCTATAAAAGCTGGTGCTGGGGGCAGGGTTAGAGAGAACCCAGATGACCTGTCTCAGGACTGAGACGTGTCTCAGCAGAGCAGGGACAGACAGTTGCACTGCACCTAAGAGGAAGTGTGGCAGGAGGAGAGCCACAAGCCAGAGACAAGAGGCGAAGCAAGCCTGTCTTGGCAGATAACAGACTTAATCTACCAGACTTTGGTGTCTGAGGCTGGAAGGATTCCACATCCCCCAGCAGAGAACCAGTCCGCAAGGGACTGTATATTCCTTGGCCTAAGAAGCCTGGAGGCCCTGCCACAACAGAAGGGACCAGTAAAGCCATACAAGGCTGGGAGGAGAAAGGAACCCACGTCGCAGGCCATACAGGCGAGAAAACACGGAAAGCTCGGAAACGTGGGCTGTTACCCTATCAGGAGGAGATAGCCAGAAGGAGCGCAGAAAGCACGGTAGGCCTACACCCTCACCCTGACCAGGGCCAATTTCCCCGTTGCTCTCAGACATCCAGGTCCCCTCCTAGCCGGGACTGTTTGTGGGTCAGTTTACCTGTTTAGTAAAGACCCTGGACTGCAACCTGTTGTCTGTGTGCTCCTTGCTCCTCCAGCACTATCAGCACTGGGACTCCCACTACCATCACTCCCAACATCCATTATACTGCCCTGGGGCCGCACTCTTCCCGTGGAGAGTCACACTACCCTAGCTGCACACCTCATCAGCCCCAGCGGTCTGCATGCAGCGGCGGTTCCTAATAACCGCAATCCACAGGTGGCGTAGTCGGACATTATCAGCAGAACATAGCAGACTACCATTGGCCTGACCACCCTGAGCCACGGAACCGGGTCGCCACTACTACCCCCATCGTCTCCCTATTGCCCGGATCCGAGTGCCCCACGGCCCAGGGGGCGAGTCACATGTAATACACTGACTCACCAGTGACGTCTCTAGGTGAAGTCCTTCATCTTCGCTTTTCTTCTTCATCTGGCACAGACGGCCATCACTTCTTCCAGCCAGGAATCATCTCTGCAGAAAATAACACACAGTTATCAATAACTGATCTCTTCTAGGGAATATTCCCACTCCACCCCCCGACTTCTACACTACACCAGTTGAAGAAAAAAAGCGATATAGTGCCGCCCTGCACAGTAACAGGAGCCCGCTTTTGTCCTATCCCATGGAAAACAATTTCCTAAAAAGTAAATTATATTACAGAAGTAATAATGTCTCTAATTGGACTCTAAAATAATAATGTTCCTCACTGGCCACCATAAACTAATAAAGTATGTTCCTCAATCTGGCCCCAAACAGTAATTAAGTCCCTTGTTCAGCCTGGCACCCCCATATATCCATCCTGGCCCCCCCTTCCCTGCATATATCCATCCTGACACCCCTCATATATCCCTTCTGGCCCCCATATGTCCAGTGTGACCACTCCATATATTTATCCTAGCCCACGTGTATCGAGCCTGCCCCCTCCCATATACCCATCCTAGTCCCCCATGTGGCCCTCCTGTTCCCCCCATATATCCATCCTGGCCTCCATGTGTCCAGCCTGCCCCCCCACATATCCATCCTGGCCTCCATGTTTCCAGCCTGCCCCCCCATATATCTGTCCTGGCCTCCATGTGTCCAGCCTGCCCCCTCCCATATATCTGTCCTAAAGCCCCATGTGTCAAGCCTGCCCCCCATATATCCATCCTGGCCTCCATGTGTCCAGCATGCCCCCCCTACATATCCTTCCTGGCCTCCATGTGTCCAGCCTGCCCCCCACAATATATCCATCCTGGCCTCCATGTTTCCAGCCTGCCCCCCATATATCCATCCTGGCCTCCATGTGTCCAGCCTCCCCCTCATATATCCATCCTGCCCTTCCCCCCTGCATATATCCATCCTGACACCCCCCCATATATCCATACTGGCCCCCATATGTCCAGCGTGGCCCCTCCATATATTTATCCTAGCCCACGTGTATCGAGCCTGCCCCTCCACATATCTATCCTAGCCCCCCATGTGTCCAGCCTGCCCCCCACATATCCATCCTGGCCATCATGTGTCCAGCCTGCCCCGCCCCCCATATATCCGACCCCCCCATATATCCATCCCCCTCACATATCCATCCTGGCCTCCATGTGTCCAGCCTGCCCCACCATATAGCCATCCTGCCCACCCTTTCCCATGTGTCCAGCCAGGCTCCCCCTTATGTGTCCAGCCAGGCTCCCCCCCTTGTGTGTCCAGCCAGGGTTCCCCCTTGTGTGTCCAGCCAGGCTCTCACCCTTGTGTGTCCAGCCAGTGTTCCCCCTTGTGTGTCCAGCCAGGGTTCCCCCTTGTGTGTCCAGCCAGGGTTCCCTCTTGTGTGTCCAGTCAGGGCTTCCCCTTGTGTGTCCAGCCAGGGCTCCCTCTTGTGGGTCCAGCCAGGGTTCCCCCTTGTGTGTCCATCCAGCTCCCCCCTTGTGTGTCCAGCCAGGGCTCCCCCTTGTGTGTCCAGTCAGGGCTCCCCCTTGTGTGTCCAGCCAGGGCTCCCCCTTGTGTGTCCAGCCAGGGCTCCCCCTTGTGTGTCCAGCCAGGGTTCCCTCTTGTGTGTCCAGTCAGGGCTCCCCCTTGTGTGTCCAGTCAGGGCTCCCCCTTGTGTGTCCAGCCAGGGCTTCTCCTTGTGTGTCCAGCCAGGGCTCCCCCTTGTGTGTCCAGTCAGGGCTCCCCCTTGTGTGTCCAGCAAGGCCCCCCTTGTGTGTCCATCCGGGCCCCCCCTTGTGTGTCCAGCCAGGGTCCCCCCTTGTGTGTCTAGCCGGTCCCCCCCTTGTGTGTCCAGCCAGGGGCCCATCCCATTCTGCATCCACTCATATACACACAGACACACACACAGACACCTCTTACCTTCCTGCTCTCCCGTGCGGTGTCCTCCTTCTCCGGTGACGTCATACGCCGGCCGGGGAAGGGAGACGCGCAGCTTCAGCTGCTTCACTGGGACGTGTGTCGCGGCGGTTCAGGTAATGAACGCCGCGTGCGCGCGTCCCTGCATACACTGTGCCTGCGCTTTTAAAGGGCCCGTGCCCCTTAAAACCGCAGGTTTTTTTATTTTTTCATTCTCTTCTCCCCCTCTCCTCTGCAGAAGGGTACCCCGCCAGCCCAGTCCCACCCTGTTGATGACTTATCCTAAAATCGGTCATTAATATATAAGTCCTGGACAGTCCCGTTAAGCTTGTTTTACCTAGTTATAAAAGCCCTTTAAGTCCTCATTATAAGGTAAGGTATGAATGGATCTAATTAAATTCTCCAAAGAGAACTATTTATACATTTTAGTCACTGTGAGCTTTCTACAAGATATTGCGGGCAGTATATAGCGAATATACGGACACAGAGCCATTCGCCGGCTCAGATTGCCAATAAGCACGTTGTAAATATGAGACCTTGACATCATAGGTTACTTGGCTTAATATGAAATTGTCCCTCATGTGTACCGCATTGTGGGCAGGGACTATATGTACATCACTGCAGAATATGTTGGCAATAAAAAGTCAACAGAAATGAATATCATGCAGATCCTCACCAGGACTCCAGCAGTGTCACCATCCTGCCACCATACAGCTATAGAAGGACAATAAACCTGCAGGGTTCTCCCCTCAGTTATTTTTCCTTTAATTTTATTATCTGTTTCTTACTCACAGTGAAAGAACAGTCATCAGATATTTTATTCTTCACTTTTTATTTTACAGTCTCAGCTCTGAAGAATAGAACGTCTTATGAATAAATGACAGCTCACTTATTACAGTGGTGGCCAAAAGTATTGGCACCCCTGCAATTCTATCAGATAATACTCAGTTTCTTCCTGAAAATGATTGCAATCACAAATTCTTTGGTCTTATTATCTTCATTTAATTTGCTTGCAAGGAAAAAACACAAAAGAGAATGAAGCAAAAATCAAATCATTGATCATTTCACACAAAACTCCAAAAATGGGCCAGACAAAAGTATTGGCACCCTCAGCCTAATACTTGGTTGCACAACCTTTAGCCAAAATAACTGCGAACAGCCACTTCCGGTAACCATCAATGAGTTTCTTACAATGCTCTGCTGGAATTGTAGACCATTCTTCTTTGGAAAACTGCTCCAGGTCCCTGATATTTGAAGGGTGCCTTCTCCAAACTGCCATTTTGTGATCTCTCCACAGGTGTTCTATGGGATTCAGGTCTGGACTCATTGCTGGCCACCTTAGAAGTCTCCAGTGCTTTCTCTAAAACCATTTTATAGTGCTTTTGGAAGTGTGTTTTGGGTCATTGTCCTGCTGGAAGACCCATGACCTCTAAGGGCGACCCAGCTTTCTCACACTGGGCCCTACATTATGCTGCAAAATTTGTTGGTAGTCTTCAGACTTCATAATGCCATGCACACGGTCAAGCAGTCCAGTGCCAGAGGCAGCAAAGCAACCCCAAAACATCAGGGAACCTCCGCCATGTTTGACTGTAGGGACCATGTTCTTTTCTTTGAATGCCTCTTTTTTTTTCCTGTACACTCTATGTTGATGGTTTTTCCCAAAAAGCTCGACTTTTGTCTCATCTGACCAGAGAACATTCTTCCAAAACATAGTAACATAGTTTGTAAACATAGTTAGTAAAGCCGAATAAAGACTTGCGTCCATCAAGTTCGACCTGTTAGTTCTGTAATTGGTAAAGTTGATCCAGAGGAGGGCAAAAACCCCAAATGATTTGGCCAATCTTCACCTGAGGAAAAATTCCCTCCTGACTCTGAAACCAGCAGTCAGAATAAATCCCTGTATCAACTTACTATTTTATTTTATTTTTAAGTATATGCTGAAATCTGCCTGGTATCTAGAAATGCATCCAGTCCCCGCTTGAACTGGTGTAGTGAATCTGACATCACCGTCTCCTCACTCTGTGAAATCCATATTCTCACTGCTCTTACCGTAAAGAACGCCTCTAGTGACGCTTACCCAATCTGAGTATATTCCATTTATAACCACCCTCTGCCTTCTATCCCTTAGCCAGTTAGCTACCCACTTGCAGACATTTTCCCCCAGCCCCATCATTCTCATTTTGTATACCAACCTATTATGTGGCACGCTATCGAAAGCTTTTGAGAAGTCGAGATACACGACATCCACTGGTTCCCCCTGATCTACTCGAGAGCTAACCTCCTCGTAGAAGTCAATCAGGTTTGTTTGGCAGGAGCGATTCCTCATGAATCCATGTTGGTTCGGGATTAAAAGATTATTAGCATCAAGATGCTCCGTAATTGCCTCTTTAATGAAGCTTTCAAAAATTTTGCCCACAACGGACGTCAGACTCACCGGCCGATAGTTTCCGGCGTCACTTTTCGCTCCCTTTTTGAATATTGGCACTACATTCGCCTGTCGCCAATCAAGTGGCACAGACCCAGTCTCAACAGAGTCCTTAAATATAAGATATAACGGTCTGTCTATCACATTACTTAGTTCCCTTAGTACCCGTGGGTGTATGCCATCAGGTTCTGGTGATTTGTTTATTTTAATGTTACTGAGGCGTTTCTGTACCTCAACTTGGGTTAGATTTGTCTTACTTAGTGGAGGATTAAGCTTGTCACTTCTCATTTCTCCTGTTAGTTTGATTTCCTTTGTGAAAGTTGTCGAAAAAAAATTATTTAATAGATTAGCTTTATCCTCATCTTTCTCTATGATTTTGCCTTCCTCACTTTTTATTGGTCCAATATTATCCGATTTAATCCTTTTACTATTTAAATACGTAAAGAACAGTTTGGGATTTGATCTACTTTCCCTAGCAATACGTCTCTCTGTTTCCTCCTTCGCTATTTTTATTTGTTTTTTACAGGTTCTCGTTTTTTCCTTGTAACACATTAGTGCCTCCTTACTGTTTTCCTGTTTTAATCTCTTGAATGCCTCTTTTTTGCTATTTAACGCCCCTTTTACGTTCTTGTTCAACCATATTGGTTTCCTCTTATTTCTGGCCCTTTTATTCCCATACGGTATATACCTCTCGCACTGAGTATTCAGAATTCTTTTGAAGGTTTCCCATTTACTATTCGTATTCCATTGATTAAGTACTTTGTCCCAGTCAATAAGTTGAAGGCTTTCTTTCAGCTGATCAAACTTCGCCCTCCTAAAGTTTAATGTTTTTGTTGTTCCCTTATTGATAACCCTACTGAAGGGCATTTTGAAGTCGATAATATTATGGTCGCTATTACCTAGGTGCCCCCCTATCTGTACCTCAGTTATTCTATCAGGCCTATTAGTCAATATTAAGTCCAACACGGCCTTCCCTCTCGTTGGTTCCTGCACTAGTTGGGAGAGATAATTATCCTTAATATTTGTCAAGAACCTTTTTCCTTTCTGAGATCTACAGGTTTCTGTTTCCCAGTCAATATCCGGGTAGTTGAAATCCCCCATTACAATCACTTCATTATGTTTTGCTACTTTGTCTATTTGTCCTAATAGCAGATTCTCATTCTCCTCTGTTATATTGGGTGGCTTATAGCAGACCCCCAGTAATATTTTATTATTATTTTTAGTTCCCTCTATCTCTACCCACATGGACTCGACCCCCTCTTCTCCCTCTCCTATATCTTCCCTTAGTCTGGGTTTTAGACATGACTTTACATATAAGCAGACTCCTCCGCCTTTCCCCTGTTTCCGGTCCCTTCTAAATAAACTATAATCTAATAAATTTACCGCCCAGTCGTAGCTATCGTCTAGCCAAGTCTCTGTTATACCTACGATGTCATACCTCTCCTCCCATATAAGCGCCCGCAGCTCATCCGCCTTATTGGTCAGGCTTCTTGCGTTGGTCAGCATGCAAGATAAAACTTTGGGTTTATTTAGCATCCTATTCTTCTCTAACGATCTAACTGTACTATCCCCACCCCCCTCTCCACCCTCATTATATTCACTTCTCCCCTTCCCCCTTGCTTGCCTCACATCCCACCTATTTCCTTGGTTTCCCCCCCCCCCGTCTCTAGTTTAAAAACTCCTCCAACCTATTAGCTATCTTCTTCCCCAGCACCGCTGCACCCTCCCCATTGAGGTGCAGCCCGTCCCTACGGTAGAGCCTGTATCCGACCGCGAAGTCGGCCCAGTTCTCCATGAACCCAAACCCTTCTGCCTTGCACCAACTCTTTAGCCACTTATTCACCTCCCTAACTTCCTGTTGGCGCTCCTGTGTGGCTCGCGGGATTGGTAGTATTTCTGAGAAAACTACCTTGGAGGTCCTTGCCCTAAGCTTCCTACCTAGGTCCCTGAAATCATTTTTAAGGACCCTCCATCTACCACTCACTTTGTTATTGGTGCCGATGTGGACCATGACCGCTGGGTCTTCGCCAGCCCCACCCAGTAACCTGTCAACCCGATCCGCGATGTGCCGGACTCGAGCGCCAGGGAGGCAGCACACCGTTCGGCGATCCCGGTCTTTGTGACAGATTGCCCTGTCTGTCCCCCTAATAATAGAGTCACCCACTACCAGAACCTGTCTTGCCTGCCCTACACTTCCCCCCTCCCCCTCATTACTGGAGGATACACTCCCCCGGCGGTCAGAGGATCTGTCATGCTCCAATAATGCCGGTTCTGAACCAGCCTTCCTATACTTCTTCCCTCTATCCCTCCTTACTGTTATCCAGCTCCCTGCCTGTTCAGCCTGCACTTCCCCTCTATGCTCCACCCCCAGTATTGACCCATTGAGTGTCTGCTCGGTGAGCAGCAAACTCCGTTCTATGTTGTCGATGCTCCTCAGTACCGCTATCTGAGCACTTAGATCCAGAATTTGGGCTTCCAAGTGCACGATATGCTCACATCTCTCGCAGCAGTATGGATCCTCGAGTGGGTACTCACGGAATGCATACATTGCGCAAGATGTACACTGCACGGCTCCGTCCAACATGGACGTCATTCTAAATATGGGGATACAGTCAGTATATATATACAAGTACAAAACACAATTATTTATATATAGGTGTATGGACGGGGATCAATTAGGGATGTGCAAGTGTATCAATTAGATATTGGCAGGGGATCAGTTAAGTATGGACGGGGGATCAATTAAGTATCAAGTATGGACGGGGGAATCAGCTAAGTAGGTCAGGTGGATTAATTAAGTAAAAAGTAAAGTAAAGAAAGAATGAAATACAGTCAGCAATTCAGTCCTAAGTCCTCCCTTCCAAACTCCCTGAATCCAAAGTCACTGAAAAACAAGTCACACACTTACTTTCGTTCGCACTTACGCTCCGGACACACGCAGCTCGTTCACACTCGCAAACTAAGAGATTTAAAGTGTTTTTTTTTTTTTTTCCTTTTCCAGCAATGTACCCTTCACCTCAATGCACTTCCAAAGGACTTTATGCCCAACCAGCTGCCCCTTATAAACCCTTAATTATGACCCCTTCCCCTTAATTAACCCCTTGTGAGTAAATCTACACCTCAGGATTTTAGTGCAATGTAGTTAACCTTTAAATACACAGGTAGTAAACTAAGAAACTAAAACTGTAGTGAGAAAATAGATTTTAAAAAGCCCAATAAATCTAAACAGGTAGAAAAGCACTCAGCAGATCACAATGCAGCACTCACCGCAATTCACACAGGTATTTTCTGAAGGATTCCCAATACCTCTTCACGCAATTCACACAGGTATTTTCTGCAGGATTCCCAATACCTCTTCACGCAATTCACACAGGTATTTTCTGCAGGATTCCCAATACCTCTTCACGCAATTCACACAGGTATTTTCTGCAGGATTCCCAATACCTCTTCACCTTCACCTCAATGCACTTCCAGTTTTAGGCTTTATCAGGTAAGTTTTGGCAAACTCCAGCCTGGCTTTTTTATGTCTCGGGGTAAGAAGTGGGGTCTTCCTGGGTATCCTACCATACAGTCCCTTTTCATTCAGACGCCGACGGATAGTACGGGTTGACACTGTTGTACCCTCAGACTGCAGGGCAGCTTGAACTTGTTTGGATGTTAGTCGAGGTTCTTTATCCACCATCCGCACAATCTTGCGCTGAAATCTCTCGTCAATTTTTCTTTTCCGTCCACATGTAGGGAGGTTAGCCACAGTGCCATGGGCTTTAAATTTCTTGATGACACTGCGCACGGAAGACACAGGAACATTCAGGTCTTTGGAGACGGACTTGTAGCCTTCAGATTGCTCATGCTTCCTCACAATTTGGTTTCACAAGTCCTCAGACAATTCTTTGGTCTTCTTTCTTTTCTCCATGCTCAATGTGGTATACACAAGGACACAGGACAGAGGTTGAGTCAACTTTAATCCATGTTAACTGGCTGCAAGTGTGATTTAGTTATTGCCAACACCTGTTAGGTGCCACAGGTAAGTTACAGGTGCTGTTAATTACACGAATTAGGGAAGCATCACATGATTTTTCAAACAGTGCCAATACTTTTGTCCATCCCCTTTTTTAGGTTTGATGTGGAATTATATCCAATTTGGCTTTAGGACAATTCTATTTGTGTTTTTTCATTGAAGACAAATTAAATGAAGATAATAATACCAAAGAATTTGTGATTGCAATCATTTTCAGGAAGAAACTGAGTATTATCTGACAGAATTGCCGGGGTGCCAATACTTTTGGCCACCACTGTATTTCATGCGGCAGAAGTTAGCCTCCAGCAATGGAAGAGGGAACCGAGAAAGTGTAGAAAATGCTCTATCATGGCCGCAGTGGTAAGAGACATTGGAAATGCACGATCAAACCTATCATATCATAGGATTATCTATCATCTATCTATCCTTATATTCTCTATTTCATATCTATCTATCCATCTATCTATCCATATATGTATCTATCTATCTTTCTATCTATCCATGTATGATGGATGGATAGATAGATGGATAGATGAATAAATAGATGGATAGATAGATGGATAGATAGATAAATAGATAGTGTAGGGATTTGTACTCACTGAGCCGCGTTGGAGGTAGGCACAGGTTCACACAGTGATGCAGTCCACGGGTTCAAACAAACTGGTGGCTTATTTTAGTGTCCATACACCAGTTAAGAAACAAAAGTTACAGCCTTTTCCTGGCACAAAAAGGAATAACAGAACAAAGCTCAAAATAACAAGTCCATGCAGCACGGATTCAGCCGTTTAAACAAGGTGCTTTTCTCTGCCTCCTGCAGAGTCTAAGAAGCACCTGCAAGGTCTGCTCACCTTGCCCAGCAAACACAGACAGACAGAGACAGGCGCAGCTGTCTTAAATTAGCCTTCCAAGACCGGACTGGAGGTAAGTGAGCAGCTGTTCCCCCCCAGCTCTTTCAGCTGCTCATAAAACCCGGCCCTGTAATCCGGACCCATTAAATTCCTCTCAGCACTATGTGTGCTGGAGCCTGCTTCTCCGGATCCTACATCACCGAAGCATGGCACTTCGAGGACACATACCTCCCGTCCACGATCTGTCCGGCAGCAACCTTACATACACCCCCCCTCTGTCCAAAGCCGTAGGGCTTGGCACCTTCTGTCACCATACAATAAATCCTTGACAAGGCAGCGGCATTCCCATGTTGTTTCCCAGGCCTATGCTCTACCTGGAAACTAAAATCTTGTAGAGCCAGGAACCACCTAGTCACTCTGGCATTGTTTCCCTTCTTTTCTCGCATCCACCTCAATGGGGCATGGTCTGACACTAACCTGAACCTTCTACCTAATAGGTAATACCTCAGAGTGTCTAACGCCCACTTAATGGCCAAACATTCTTTTTCTACAATGGAGTAGTCCTTCTCACAAGCGGAGAGCTTCAGACTGAGGTATTTTACAGGGTGTTCTTCTCCGTTAATCTCCTGGGACAAGACTGCTCCCAGCCCGACATCCGATGCATCCATCTGGACCACAAACTCCTTGGAGAAGCTGGGTGCCACCAAGACTGGTTGTTTACAGAGGACCAGTTTCAATTCCTGGCAGGTCGCTTCTGCTTCCGGGGACCACTTGGCCATAGCTGACTTCATCCCTTTCAGAAGATCCATCAGTGGGGCTGCTATCAGGGCAAAGTTAGGGACAAATCTTCGATAGTAGCCCACAATGCCTAGAAACGCCCTGACCTGCCTCTTCGAGAGGGGCTGTGGCCAGTTCAAGATCGCCTCGACCTTATTTATTTGTGGTTTTATTTCCCCTCTACCAACCACGTACCCTAGGTACTTGGCTTCCTCCATCCCCATGGCACATTTCTTCGGGTTGATAGTAAAGCCCGCCTTCCTTAGGGCATCAAGTATGGCTTGAACTTTGTCCAGATGACTTTCCCAGTCCTGGCTAAATATGACGATAGCATCTAGGTAGGCCGCTGCATACTGTTTGTGGGGTGCTAAGATCCGGTCCATGGCTCTCTGGAAGGTGGCCGGAGCTCCCTTCAACCCAAACGGCATCCTGACGTATTGGCGTCGAGAAGGCTGTCTTCTCCTTAGCCTCTTTGGACAGGGGAATTTGCCAATATCCTTTGGTGAGGTCCAGAGTGGTGATGTACCGAGCCCGTCCTAGCCTTTCGATAAGCTCATCTACCCTAGGCATTGGGTAGGCGTCGAACTTTGAGACCTCCTTCAGCTTCCTATAGTCGTTGCAAAACCGCCATTCCCCATCTGGTTTCGGCACTAAGACTATAGGACTGGACCATCCACTTTTGGACTCTTCAATGACTCCCAGGTTTAGCATCCGCCTTACTTCTTTAGAGATCACCTCTCTGCGGGCTTCGGGGATCCGGTATGGTTTTAGATTGACGCGAACATGAGGCTCTGTGAGAACCTCATGCTCTATGACCTGAGTGAGTCCTGGCAACTCCGAAAACATGTCTTTATTTCGCTGTAACAACTCTTTGCACTGTTGCTTTTGGGCATGTGACAGTGACTCTGCCACCTTGACCTCTTTCACATCGGCCTCAGCCTCAGCCACTAAACAGGGAGCTTCCGCAGGCTCTCTATCTTGCCATGGCTTAATCAAGTTAACATGGTAAATTTGGTAGGGCTTCCTCTTCCCTGGTTGGTGGATCTTAAAGTTGACTTCCCCCACTTTCTCTACCACCTCATAGGGGCCCTGCCACTTGGCCATGAACTTGCTCTCCACTGTGGGACTAGCACAAGCACTTGATCTCCTGGGTTGAACGATCTCACCCTGGCCGACCTATTATACACCCTGGACTGTGCCTCTTGTGCCTTGAGGAGGTGCTCCCTCACAATGGGCATCACATGGGCAATCCTCTCTTGCATCTGGGCAACGTGCTCCACCACTCTCCTATAGGGAGTGGTCTCAGCTTCCCAGGACTCTTTCTCCACCTCCAGGAGTCCTGAGGGTGTCGTCCATAGAGTGGTTCAAACGGGGAGAAACCTGTGGAAGCTTTGGGAACTTCCCTCATGGCGAACAACATATAGTCCCAGTCTCGGCCATCCTTTTCCACTGCTTTCCTCAACATTGCTTTCAAGGTTTTGTTAAACCTCTCTACCAGTCCGTCCGTCTGGGGAGAGTACACGGAGGTTCTCAGTTGTGCAATCTGCAGTGTCTTGCACAATTCCCTCATGACCTTCGACATAAATGGAGTTCCTTGGTCTGTTAGGATCTCGTTAGGCAACCCGGTTCTTGAAAACATGTGGACTAACTCCCGGGCTATACACCTGGTGGAGGAGTTTCGTAGTGGTACGGCCTCCAGATACCATGTAGCATAATCTAATACCACCAGGATATACTGATGCCCTTGGGCGGACTTGACCAGAGGCCCCACTAGATCCATTGCTATGCGTTCGAATGGAACCTCGATGACTGGTAGTGGCACTAGGGGACTGCGGAAGTGGGCCACTGGGGAGGTTATCTGGCATGTGGGGCAGGAACGACAATAACTCTATATTTCTCTATAGCAACCTGGCCAGTAGAATCTTTGGAGGATCCGTTCTTGAATCTTGTCTGCACCCAGGTGACCACCCAACACATGAGAATGAGCCATGTCTAACACCCTGCGTCTATAGGGCCCTGGCACCAGCAACTGTTCTATTACCTCACCCCTTGGCTTGGTTATTCTGTACAGCAAATCCCCATTCACAGCAAAATGAGGGAACCGAGTGTCAGCCCCCGGTTCCTGAGGCACCCCATTTAACACAGTAACATTTTCAAAGGCCCCTTTCAGAGTTAAATCCCTGAGTTGGGCAGTTCCAAAGTTTCCCTCGGACACCTCCAGCTCAGGGATATTGGACTCAGGGGATGCTACTTCATCCTCATTGCCCACCAGCACACACATGGGAAACTCATCTACTATGTTCTGCGGGTAAGTTTCCTTAGGGGCGATCTGGCTGTCGTCCAAGCAACCAGGTGTCCCCGCTTTCCCCCACATTTCCCAGAATAATGCAAAGTAACGTCCAATTATTATGGGATGCAATAGGTCCTTAACGACCGCCACTTCATGAGATGTGGTGCCACAGTCTGTGTTTACATCCACCTGGGCCACAGGATAGTTCTTAGCGTCCCCATGGATACACCGGACATCCACCACCTTCCCAGAAACCAGCCGATGAGGGAGTGTGGCCCTTATCAGGGTCACCAAACTTCCTGAGACCAATAGTCCAGAGACTTGTGCCCCGTTAACTGACACTGAGCATGCCTGAGGGCCCTCGCCATGTTGACGAACCGCGCTGCAGGCGGGGTAGGCAAAATAAGAGCAACGCCGGCCCATGTTACAGTCCATTGGTTCAGAGGTTATGGGACACCGGGAGGCAATATGGCCAGGGGTATGACATCTCCAACACACTATATTATGGGGTGGGACCTTGGGCAGCAACTCAGACCCCTCCTGAACTCTAGGATGCCCCCCAGGTGTGGCGCTAGCTCGCTTCTTTTGGGTGTCCGCCACCTTTTGGGAACCCCAGTATTGAGAGGCTACGACCCCTTGTTTTCCCAACGGACTCTCAACCGCCTGGTATCTTTCCACCAACCCCACCAAGTCATCAGCATTATAGGGATCTCCCTGGGCAACCCAGGATTTTACCGACTTCGGGAGAGAGTGTATAAACCTGTCTATAACGACCTCTATCTCATATCATAGGACTATCTATCATCTATCTATTATCTATATGACGCGCCCCCTGGGCCATGGGGCACCCGGGACCGGACTTCAGGGCAATGCTGGGAGTAGTAGTGGCGACCCGGTCCCGTGGCTCAGGGTGGCCAGACCAATATTGTGGCAGTCTCTGTATCAGTATAATGCAATGTCCGACTACGCCACCCGTGGATTGCGGTCAATAAGAACCGCCGCTGCTGAGCAGACCTCTGAGGCTGATGTTGTGAGGGCAGCAGAGTGTAGTATAACTCCCCACGGGAGGAGTATAGCCTCAGGCTAGTGAGTGTGGATGATAGGAGTGATGGTGCACGAGCGCAGCAGGAACGACTCAGAGGCTTTGCAGTGCAGTTCAGGGTCTTTACTGATGGTGATAAGGCAGACCCTCCCGGGAGTACTGGCTAGCATAAGAGGCCTGGTCAGTCTGTGAGCAAACTGGAGTTCCCCTGGCCAGGTGGAGTTGTAGGCCTCCCCGACTATCTGCACTCTTCCTGGCTACCTTGCTGTAAGCGAGTGGAAGTAGCCCACGTCCCTGAGTGTTCCGTGTGGTGCTCACCTGTATGGCTGGTGACTTGGGGCCTTCTGATAGCCCCCGCTCCTCGATTGCAGTGCTGGTCCCTTGCTCGTGACTGAGCCTCCGGGCTTCTATGGCCAGAGGACTTGAAATCCCCTGCCGGCGGGTTTCTGCTGCTGGGTATATATAAGTCCCCGCAACCTCGGACTCCTGTGTCCGGTTCTCAGAGTCTTCTGCCAGGACGAACTCCGCTTAGCTCAAGTCCCTGGTCTTCAGCTCCTGCTCCTACAGAGCTCCTCACTGTTACTTTCCCTGTGTCTGGAACTAACTCCAGGCTCTGACTTCACTAACCCCGCCCCAGATCCAGTTTATATAGGGCAGGTTCCTCCCCTATCTGGTCTGGGACAGGAGGTGTTGCATGTTTAAGGGCTCCGAACCAGGAAACCTCCCACTTGCTCTCAGACATAATATTTCTATTACAGTGGTAACCAGACCCTGGGGTGCCACATATCCATCTATCTATCTCATATCTATCTATCTATCAATCTCATATCTATCTATCTTCTCCACTTTTTATCTGGTCTCAGGTATGACTTTCATATTACCCACGACTGTTACTTGCCACAGGTGAGTTTTAACGAGCATCACATGCTTGAAGCAAAGTTGTTTTTCCACAATTTTGGAAAAGTGCCAACAATTTTGTCCGGCCCATTTTTGGAGTTTTGTGTGAAATTATGTCCAATTTGCCTTTTTTTCCCATTTTTTGTGCTGTTTCAATACACACAAAGGAAATAAATATTATAACAAATGTATAACAAAACGTGTAATTGTAATAATTTTCTGGGAGAAATACTTCACTTTCTGGAACAATCTCAAGGTTGCTAAACACTTCCAGCCATGACTGTGTGTATATATGGGCCCTCAATAAACCATCCCTCTCAACGAAAAGGCCACAGCAAGGGTCAGGAATCGGTGGCCTTCCCTCTCCGAATCTTAGGGAGAGACGGTTGTGCTTCCAGCATCCACCTAGGCTGCCACCCCAGTGGAACTAATAGCAGGGTTGCCAACTGTCCAGAAATTCTTGGACAGTCCATAAAAATAGGGCACTTTTTTCCCTGTCCGTAAAAAAAAATGTGATGCGTCCATAATCTTTCTGAAGCTGGAGAGACTTGTTCAGATGGAGGGAGATGTAGGGGCATCATATTGTGTATAGGGAGATGTAGGGGCATCATATTGTGTATAGGTATCATATTGTGTATCTGCATGTGTGGGGACATCATACGGTGTATATGGAGCTGTGAGCACATCATACTGTATTTAGGGAACAATGAGGGAATCATACTGTATACAAGGAGCTGTGGAAACATAATGCTGTGTAAAGGGTCTGTGGGGTCATCATCTAATATACAGTACAGACCAAAAGTTTGGACACACCTTCTCATTTAAAGATTTTTCTGTATTTTCATGACTATGAAAATTGTACATTCACACTGAAGGCATCAAAACTATGAATTACCACATGTGGAATTATATACTTAACAAAAAAAGTGTGAAACAACTGAAAATATGTCTTATATTCTAGGTTCTTCAAAGTAGCCACCTTTTGCTTTGATGACTGCTTTGCACACTCTTGGCATTCTCTTGATGAGCTTCAAGAGGTAGTCACCGGAAATGGTTTTCACTTCACAGGTGTGCCCTGTCAGGTTTAATAAGTGGGAGTTCTTGCCTTATAAATGGGGTTCGGATCATCAGCTGTGTTGTGCAGAAGTCTGGTGGATACACAGCTGATAGTCCTACTAAATAGACTGTTAGAATTTGTATTATGGCAAGAAAAAAGCAGCTAAGTAAAGAAAAATGAGTGGCCATCATTACTTTAAGAAATGAAGGTCAGTCAATGCAAAAAATTGGTAAAACTTTGAAAGTGTCCCCAAGTGCAGATGCAAAAACCATCAAGCGCTGCAAGAAACTGGCTCACATGAGGACTGCCCCAGGAAAGGAAGACCAAGAGTCACCTCTGCTTCTGAGGATAAGTTTATCCGAGTCACCAGCCTCAGAAATCGCAGGTTAACAGCAGCTCAGATTAGAGACCAGGTCAATGCCACACAGAGTTCTAGCAGCAGACACATCTCTTCAACAACTGTTAAGAGGAGACTTTGTGCAGCAGGCCTTCATGGTAAAATAGCTGCTAGGAAACCACTGCTAAGGACAGGCAACAAGCAGAAGAGACTTATTTGGGCTAAAGAACACAAGGAATGGACATTAGACCAGTGGAAATCTGTGCTTTGGTCTGATGAGTCTAAATTTGAGATCTTTGGTTCCAACCACCGTGTCTTTGTGCGATGCAGAAAAGGTGAACGGATGGACTCTACATGTCTGGTTCCCACCGAGAAGCATGGAGGAGGAGGTGTGATGGTGTGGGGGTGCTTTGCTGGTGACACTGTTGGGGATTTATTCAAAATTGAAGGCATACTGAACCAGCATGGCTACAACAGCATCTTGCAGCGGCATGCTATTCCATCCGGTTTGCGTTTAGTTGGACCATCATTTATTTTTCAACAGGACAATGACCCCAAACACACCTCCAGGCTGTGTAAGGGCTATTTGACCAAGAAGGAGAATGATGGGGTGCTACGCCAGATGACCTGGCCTCCACAGTCACCAGACCTGAACCCAATCGAGATGATTTGGGGTGAGCTGGACCGCAGAGTGAAGGCAAAAGGGCCAACAAGTGCTAAGCATCTCTGGGAACTCCTTCAAGATTGTTGGAAGACCATTTCCATTGACTACCTCTTGAAGCTCATCAAGAGAATGCCAAGAGTGTGCAAAGCAGTCATCAAAGCAAAAGGTGGCTACTTTGAAGAACCTAGAATATAAGACATATTTTCAGTTGTTTCACACTTTTTTGTTAAGTATATAATTCCACATGTGTTAATTCATAGTTTTGATGCCTTCAGTGTGAATGTACAATTTTCATAGTCATGAAAATACAGAAAAATCTTGAAATGAGAAGGTGTGTCCAAACTTTTGGTCTGTACTGTATATAATCGTCTTATCCCGTCTGTCTGTCTGTCCTTCTGTCCAGGAAATCCTGCGTCGCTGATTGGTCCAGCCGCGGCCAATCAGCGACGCGGGATTTCAGAAAAAGATGGCGGCCGTTAGCAGCTCATCTGCCGCACGGAGGTCAGCGGCGATGCAGCCGGGAGATGACCGGCGCTAGCCGCTCATCTCCCGGCTGCTCGCAGCAGAAGTACCGCGACCGGCGGCGCCGCTGATCTCCCGACGGCAAGTATGAAGCGAGGACCGGGGAGCGGCGCCGCCAGTCGGGATACTTCGGCTGTGAGCAGCCGGCCATCTCCCGGTTCCTTGCAGCGGAAGTACCCGCACAGGTAGCGTCGCTGCCCGGTCCTCAGTAATACGATTCGCTGATTGGTCGGAATCAGCGATATTGGCGCCGCGACCAATCAGCGATACTGGCGCCAAATTTAAACACCGCTCTGCTGATTGGTCGTGGCCGGCGGCCGCGACCAATCAGCGATTTTGGCGCCACATTTAAACACCACTCTGTTGATTGCGCCTGGTCGGCCGCATACAGATTCTAGAATACCCGATGCGTTAGAATCGGGCCACCATCTAGTACTGTATATAAAGAGCTGTGGGAGCCATCACACTATATATAGAGACCTGTGAAAAGCTTATGTGTTGATCCAGAGGAAGTCAAAAAAAACCATGAGGCAGATACTGCTTGCCCAAAATTAGGGGAAAAATTCCTTCCCGACTCCACATATGGCAATCAGACTAGTTGCTTGGATCAACGTCCCATAATAAAATCTAGTATGAATAACCTGTAATGTTATTCAAGAAAGTCACACAGGACCTCCTTGAACTTTTTTTAGAGAATTAAGTATTACAAGGTCATGTGGTAGAGAGTTCCATACCTCACACAATAAAACATTGCCATCTAAATTCCTTTAGACAAAGCGAATTAGGAGCTTGATGCTAGAGTAGTTGAATTAAAACTGAAAAAAATTATTAACACAGCAAAAAAGAGGAACAGTATTTATTCTCCAGCCCAGGTCTCAAAACTAATGCACTAATCAGGATGAAGCAAACCATATAATAAAGGCAGGGGCAGCACAGGTGCAAAATACTGATGAGACAACCAACTCATAACCTACCAATTCTTGGAGGGGGTCATTGCTTAGTATTAAAACTGCACACAAAAAAATGGCTTGTATAGGTCACTGGTCACACACAGATTGTTAGGGGAATGGTTGCAAACAACTTTATTAAATAATGGAAAGCAAACGAACCCGGGGTCCGTGATGCAGCCTGGAGGACTGTGGACGAACACCTTCCGGGTAAGAAGGTAAAACAACCAACTGAAATAACAATCCCCCCCGTGTTACTGCACACCGGAACGGGAATAGGGATTCGCACTATCTCCATTAACTGCACGAGAGATGTGCGACAAATAATGGAGCCGTAGCCCTGTTAACTGCACAGAGGCTACGCAGCAGGCGCTCGGATGCGTGTGTGATTCACGCCGGCTTATACGTGCTCCCAGCCGGCTTGCTACCGGACTGAGGAGTATCTCTCCACGTGGCTAACAGGCGGTGCCGGGAATACGGAGTCCGCAGTCTGCTCGGGGTGTATAGCGACCCCCTTGTTGGAGCCAGAGTGTCAGACGAAGCTACCTGCCTCCCTCCATCTAAGGCTGTCTATCCCCTGCTAAACCTGCCTGTCAGAAGCTATAACAGCAAAAGCACACGTGGAGCCGAAACGACCAAGCGTCCACACAATAACACCAACTCAGCTCAATGATCAGAGTGCGCCGCCATGTTTGTGGGCGTGCTATTTAAATATTAAGCCCTGCCCATCGTCACATTATTGGTGACGTCACCCGCGACCAATCAGGCGGTGCCAGGTCACCGGATCAGCTGACTCCCAAACCACCAATCACGGTCCGCCATGTCACGGGCATGCTCAGTGCAGTGTATCCTGGACTTAGGCTGTAACAGCCCTGTTTCCCTCCGCAACCTATCCTTCATGTTGCTAGGAACAAAGACCCGAGAGACAACTTGTACATCTCGTGCACCAGCTAGGCGTTGGGACTGACGATGATGCTGAGAAGCATCTGGACCGGAATGGGAGACCACAGAATCCACTGATGATTCTGAACCCATTTCGGATCCAGAAAACACCTGACGCCTAACACAGATAGTGCTCAATATAGGGCTTACAGCCTATTAGTGACCCTCATACTGTTAGATTAGGCAGGCTGCAAAGCACTATCTAAGTGCACCCCATGAGGACAAACCCCCTAGTTTACAAATCCAGCATTGATGGGCTTGTCTGAACCCTGAATAAAAATAACGTGCAAAATCTATATATGAGGTACTGGTAGATATTTTGGCGCTGGTCACGCACAGTGTCTGGTTTACAGCCTATTAGTGACGCCCATACTATTAGATTAGGCAGGCTATGCTCCCCTCATACACCTTACCACGGTGTGTAGTGTGACATGGAGCTAAACCCCCTGTCTGCTTAAGAATAAGGCTGCGAAAAACCTTCTCTTTATTGATAGTAGAGAAACCTCCATACAGTAGATGCGGAAAACATACGATGAACCCCAGTATTGTACCACATAGATAGGGCTCTTACCGGCTAAGCTTGGAGCAGGCTGTGTGCACAGAGCTCAAGATACAAAACTGTAGGGATGTGGACTGTCTTACCCTGTTCCTGCCCCTGAAGACAACAAACGCGTCATGTGAATACTGTCTTGCGGTTTTATATCTAAAAGTGATATGTGTCTTATGTAATGTATAATGGTGATGTAACAGCATGTGAAGTGTTAATGCATAATGTGAGTATAGCATAAGATAAGCTTAGGATACCATAAGACATAAGTATAACATAAACCCTAAAATACAAATTTTATTAAATCTCTTTAAAATCGGGACATGCGGCATAAAGATGATACGCATCAGTATTGCACTTTATCAAGATAAGTTCCTTTTATTGTTTAGTCTTGTGATCATTTATGTCATTGATACCTCTATGGGTGATTAATTCCAGGGCTGGCTAGGGTTATCCAGGGATAGCCGCCGTGGAGCGGGGGCGCCACAGTGTCAACATTAACTAGGGTGTCACCCTCCACTATAAGGCAGGTAATCAGCATCTAGGGTGTTGAACAGGGCTGATTGTAGCCTTTGTTTGGATGCCCGAATGTATCCTTTGGCTTGGAGGTCCAAAGATATTAGGAACGTTCTTGGGTGTTTTTATAAATTTGCACATTGTCACTTTATTCACTGTTGTCACTTTAATCATTTAGTACACACTGAGGATTGATTGTTTGATGTGATATCTGTACCAGTTTCTGGTAGACTGTTAGATCTTTGGTCTATGTAAGTGTGGCACCCCAGGGGTCTGGTTTCCACAGTAACAGCAATGTTATGTCTGAGAGCAGGTGGGTGGTCTCTTGGTCAGGAATCCTATGCATGCCACACCTCCTGCCCAGTCCTGGGAGGGGAAGGACTTCCCCTATATAAACCTGGGGCTGAGGCAGGGTTAGAGAGTTCAAAGGGAGAGTTCAGCCAGGAGGGCTGACAGGGAGCTGTGGCTCCGGCTGGGCCTAGCTCCTGGGCCATGCCAGAAGTAGAGACAGAGAAGAGAAGCAGCTATGGGAAGAAACAACAGGAGCTCTGTGGGAGCAGTGCTACAAGGAGTCAGGGGCTGGCAGCTGCAGAGCTCGCCCTGACTGAGAAGCTATCACCGGACCCGGAGTCCGAGGCTGTGGGGACTAACTCCTATCCAGCAGCAGAAACCGACCGGCAGGGGATTGCAGGTCCTCTGGCCCAGAAACCCGAAGGCACGGTCACACGCGTGGGACCAGCACCGCCGTCGTGGAGCGGAAGCTACTAGAAGGCCCCGAGTCACCGGCCATACGGGTGAGCACCACACGGTACAATCAGGGACGTGGGCTACTTATACCCGCCTCTAGCAAGGTAGCCAGAAGAGTAACGTTAGTTTGGGAGGCCTACAACTCCGCCTGGCCAGGGGAGATCCCATCTGCTCAAGGACTGACCAGGCCCCAATCGCTAGCCAGTACTCCGGGAGAGTCTGTCTTTGTCACAAGTAAAGACCCTGAACTACACCGTACCGTCTCCGAGTGGTTCCTGCTACCCCCATCATCCACGTCGGCTGCCCTGAGGCCATACCCCTCCCGTTGGGGGTTATACTATCACGCTGCACAATCCTACCACCGGCCTCAGCGGTCTGCCCTGCAGCAGCAGCTCCTTAGCTGCACTCAACGGGTGGCGTAGTCGTCCAACATCTACCGCTAATACAGCGCCACTTAGTCTGACTCCCTGGGCACGGACCGGGTCACCGCCACGAGACTACAACCCTCACCAGATCCGGCTCCGGGTAAGCTCCCGCGTGCGCAACGCTGCGCGACACAGGCCCAGGGGCGCGTCAACTTTTGGCGTAGTCGGCAGGATCTCGTGCCCGCAACCACCGGGTACTGCGTGCCTGAAAAAGACTGTTCAAACTTACCAGTGGTGAAGATTCCCGCCATCCGGCGCCATCTTCGGCCTTCTTCCCGCCCTCCGTGGAGGTTTCCCGCCATTGGACGCCATCTTGAGGACGCCGCGCGGGAAGAAGAGGGGCGTGGACTCCGAAAGCGCGCGAGAACTGAAGCCCCGCCTCACGTCCGGACGTTGCGTAAGGTCCTGGAAGGAGCCCAGCAGACGCCGACGTCACAGGAGCGCGACGGAAGGTCCTCAACCCTGACGATCCACTGCGGAGCCGCGGCCTACGGAAGAGGATCATCGCAAGGTAGGCCACGGTCCACTAGGGGGGAGAAGGATGTCGGATACGGAGGAGAGCTTCACCGCTCCAACCCCCGCCAGCGCCACCGCTGTTGCGGTCATGCCTTTCACCATGCCCTATATCCCGGGGGCAGCCTGGCTACCCCAGTACTCAGGGGAGTCACATACCCTGCAGGACTTTAGAGAAAAGCTGGATAGCCTCTTCCAGGTGTACCCCCTCACAGAAGAGCAAAAAGTGAGCATCCTGGTGGCCCAATTAACCGGGGCAGCCCAAAGGGAGGTAAAGTCCTGGCCACCTGGGAGGAGGACTGTCGCAGAGATACTAGCCCGGCTAACCAAGGAGGGGCTGCAGTGCTACCAATAGGAGGAAAGCCAAGAGGACCCGGACGGGTCTGAGGACTACCCTCAGGAGGGAGCACAAAGAGGACACCGCTACTGAAGGGAAGTAGCATAAACAAAGAACTGTATATCGTTACCCGTCAGGGTATGAGAACTGATGCTAATTAAAATATGGTCCCCGTTGGGATTAGTGAATTGTTCCCCGTGTGTCCCTATCCCTTACCAGGCTGAGGACTGTGAGCAGCCATCCCCTATCCCTTACCAGGCTGAGGACTGTGAGCAGCCAATCCTTATCCCCACTGGCCGAGGACTGAGAGCGGCCATATCTTGTAAATAATTATGTGTCTCTAGTAATTTATAGGAGTCTTTGGTGGATTTACCGGGAATCCTGTGTACATAGTTGGAGCGTAGCCTAGGGATGGACTAAAGACTGTTAAGGACTCGGGGCAGGACAGACCCCTACCTGGTTACGTCTCCCTGTTTTGGTGAAATGGACACCTTGCTTTTCTTCAAAGACTGCACCCGGTTGCGGACACGCCGTGACCATCTTTATGTGTTTTTCTTGTTGTATTATTATTGTTTATACCTTATTATGTTTTTCAAAAAAAAAATTGTTTAGTCCCGGAGTACTAAATTTCACTAGGGGGGAATGTGGCACCCCAGGGGTCTGGTTTCCACAGTAACAGCAATGTTATGTCTGAGAGCAGGTGGGAGGTCTCTTGGTCAGGAATCCTATGCATGCCACACCTCCTGCCCAGTCCTGGGAGGGGAAGGACTTCCCCTATATAAACCTGGGGCTGAGGCAGGGTTAGAGAGTTCAAAGGGAGAGTTCAGCCAGGAGGGCTGACAGGGAGCTGTGGCTCCGGCTGGGCCCAGCTCCTGGGCCATGCCAGAAGTAGAGACAGAGAAGAGAAGCAGCTATGGGAAGAAACAACAGGAGCTCTGTGGGAGCAGTGCTACAAGGAGTCAGGGGCTGGCAGCTGCAGAGCTCGCCCTGACTGAGAAGCTATCACCGGACCCGGAGTCCGAGGCTGTGGGGACTAACTCCTATCCAGCAGCAGAAACCGACCGGCAGGGGATTGCAGGTCCTCTGGCCCAGAAACCCGAAGGCACGGTCACACGCGTGGGACCAGCACCGCCGTCGTGGAGCGGAAGCTACTAGAAGGCCCCGAGTCACCGGCCATACGGGTGAGCACCACACGGTACACTCAGGGACGTGGGCTACTTATACCCGCCTCTAGCAAGGTAGCCAGAAGAGTAACGTTAGTTTGGGAGGCCTACAACTCCGCCTGGCCAGGGGAGATCCCATCTGCTCAAGGACTGACCAGGCCTCAATCGCTAGCCAGTACTCCGGCAGGGTCTGTCTTTGTCACCAGTAAAGACCCTGAACTACACCGTACCGTCTCCGAGTGGTTCCTGCTACCCCCATCATCCACGTCGGCTGCCCTGAGGCCATACCCCTCCCGTTGGGGGTTATACTATCACGCTGCACAATCCTACCACCGGCCTCAGCGGTCTGCCCTGCAGCAGCAGCTCCTTAGCTGCACTCAACGGGTGGCGTAGTCGTCCAACATCTACCGCTAATACAGCGCCACTTAGTCTGACTCCCTGGGCACGGACCGGGTCACCGCCACGAGACTACAACCCTCACCAGATCCGGCTCCGGGTAAGCTCCCGCGTGCGCAACGCTGCGCGACACAGGCCCAGGGGCGCGTCATAAGTACGAATAAGGGACTTTTAGGGTCTAGGGGCAGCTGCCGTTCAGCAAGGGTGCCATTGTCATCTATATGTAGGATGCCCATCTCCGTTGACATGCAGGTTCAGGCTAGGGTATCTATAGGGTGAGTTTTATTGAAGTACAGTGGGTACGGAAAGCATTCAGACCCCTTTAAATTTTTCACTCTTTGTTTCATTGCAGCCATTTGGTAAATTCTAAAAAGTTCATTTTTTTCTCATTAAAGTACACTCTGCACCCCATCTTGACTGAAAAAAACAGAAATGTAGAAATTTTTGCAAATTTATTAAAAAAGGAAAACTGAAATATCACATGGTCATAAGTATTCAGACCCTTTGCTCATATTTAAGTCACATGTGTAACGGGTCTGGGAGGCGGAACCTCTGGGCTACTATACAAGGGGGTGGTCCTTGTAAGGGAGCGGGTGGCGACCAGGCAGGCAATCACAGCAGGTGACCGGGACAGTCTCTGGGTGTACGGGCAGGAGGTCACGGCAAGTGATCGAGGCAGTCTCTGGAAGAACGGGCTGGAGGTCACGGCAAGTGACCGGGCAGTCTCTGGAAGAACGGGCTGGAGGTCACGGCAAGTGACCGGGGCAGTCTCTAAGTAAAGGGTAGGTACGACCTGTGATGGCTGAACCTCCAGGTAGGCTAGCAAGGCAGATGGAGGATGTGTGCTCCCAGGTGAGCAAGCGAGAGTCTCTGGAATAGCAGGTGGTCACAGCACGTGACGGCGGAGCCTCCAGGTAGGCAAGCAGGCAGGTAGCGGAGAAGCGCTCCCAGGTGAGCGGGCAAGAGTCTCTGGAATAGCTGGTGGTCACAGCACGTGACAGCGGAGTCTCCGGGCTGGCAAGCAGGCAGGTAGCGGAGAAGCGCTCCCAGGTGAGCGGGCAAGAGTCTGGAATAGCTGGTGGTCACAGCACGTGACAGCGGAGCCTCCGGGTTGGCAAGCAGGCAGGTAGTGGAGAAGCACTCCCAGGTGAGCGGGCAAGTGTCTGGAATAGCTGGTGGTCACAGCACGTGACAGCGGAGCCTCCGGGCAGGCAAGCAGGCAGGTAGCGGAGAAGCGCTCCCAGGTGAGCGGGCAAGCTGGTCCATAGACAGACTGACCGGAGTTGTAAGGCAGACCGTCGGACCTCAGGCAAGCAGGCAGGTAGCTGATGTGCACTCCCAGGTGAGCGGGCAAGTTGGTCCTTAGACAGACTGACCGGAGTTGTAAGGCAGACCGTCGGACCTCAGGCAGGCAGGCAGGTAACAGGAAATCAGGCAGGATTAGGACAGCAAGCTGGCAGGAATCTGGCAGGTAACTGGCAGGTAACTGGCAACGGGACCTGAGGGCTGAAGCAGAGTAGAATGGTGCAACAACATTGCTCGGGCACCTCCATTTTGGAGGAGGTGCCTTATATATGGTAAAGTCCTCCGGCCATTGGCCGGGGACTCCTTAGGACGGCGCGCGCGGCCCCTTTAAGAGGGAGGGAGGGCGCGCGCGCACGCCCTAAGCACAGTGGCCGGGAAGGAGCGCGCGCTGCCAGCAGAGCGGGAGAGGGACGCCGGGCACGGAGCAGAGCGGTGAGGGGAACAGCGTCCCTGCCTAGCAGAGGGCAGGGACGCCGGCACTACAGTACCCCCCCCTTTAGCCCCCCCCTTTTTTAGGTCAGATAGAAATTTAGCTAGGATGAGAGGGGCATGGATGTTCTCCCGGGGCTCCCACGTTCTCTCCTCAGGACCAAACCCCTTCCAATCTACCAAAAAAAAAGGTCTTTCCTCTTACCCTTTTGGTGGCAAGAATGTTCTCTACCTCAAACTCGTCCTCAGCAGAAACCGGAGCAGGAGGCGCACCTGTAGACTTGGAAAAAGAGTTAAGCACCACGGGTTTGAGGAGAGATACATGGAAGGAGTTAGGGATCCGTAAGTTGGCCGGGAGTTTCAATTTATAGGCCACCGGGTTGATCTGACTGATGACCTCCAGAGGACCGATGAACCGAGGCCCTAACTTGTAAGAAGGTATCTTGAGTCGAACATATTTAGATGAGAGCCAGACTTTATCTCCTGGACGAAATTGTGGAGGATCCAGGCGTTTTTTGTCAGCGTGTCTTTTCATACGCTCGGATGACAGAAGGAGTGCGGACCGGGTACTCTCCCATATGGAGGAAAATTTGCTAACGAGAGATTCCGCAGCCGGGTTGTCCACAGAGGTGGAGACAGGAAAAGGAATCCGAGGATGCTGACCAAAGACTACAAAAAACGGGGATTTGGAGGAGGATTCGCTCTCGTGATTATTATAAGAGAACTCGGCCCATGGTAGGAGATCCACCCAGTCAGAATGGTGGGCATTAACGAAGTGCCGGAGGTAACTGGTCAGGTTCTGATTGATCCGCTCCACTTGACCATTGGACTGTGGGTGGTAAGCGGAAGAGAAGTCCAGGGTGACGTCTAGTAGTTTACAAGTGGCTCTCCAGAAACGTGAGGTGAACTGTACCCCACGATCCGACACGATGTGGAGGGGCAGGCCATGAAGACGGAAGATGTGGCGGATAAAGTCGTTAGCCAGCTCGGGTGCAGACGGAAGGCCTGGCAGGGGAATAAAGTGAGCCATCTTGGAAAAGCGGTCAGCGACCACCCAAATGACCGTACAACTGGCAGAGACGGGGAGATCAGTTATAAAGTCCATTGCTATATGCTGCCAGGGGGCAGCAGGTACAGGAAGCGGAAGGAGGCGTCCGGCTGGCAGATGTCTCGGGACTTTGTTGCGGGCGCAGGACACACAGGCAGAAACAAAGTCTATTATGTCCTTGTGCAGGGTAGGCCACCAATAGTGCCGGGCAATAAGCTGGAGGGTCTTTTTCTGACCGGCGTGGCCAGCTAGTTTAGACGAATGGCCCCAGTGTAGGATCTTCTCCCGATCAGGTACTGAAACAAACGTCTTACCGGGAGGGAGACGATTTAGACTCACAGGAGCCACCTGCATTACTCTGGCGGGATCGATGATATGTTTAGGTTCTTCCTCGAGATCGGACACCAGAAAGGATCGGGACAAGGCGTCTGCTTTGACGTTTTTGTCAGCCGGGCGAAAATGAAGAACAAAATCAAAGCGAGCAAAAAACAAGGACCACCGGGCTTGGCGCGGGTTAAGTCTCTGGGCATGCTGGAGGTAAGCCAAGTTCTTGTGGTCAGTGTAAATTATTACCGGATGAAGAGCCCCCTCGAGTAGGTAACGCCACTCCTCCAACGCCAGCTTGATGGCCAATAACTCTCGGTCTCCTATGGAATAGTTGCGCTCAGAAGAGGAGAAGAGTTTGGAGAAGAAGCCACAAGTTACCATTCTCCCGGAAGATGATTTTTGAGTAAGTACCGCTCCGGCTCCAGAGGAGGAGGCGTCAACTTCCAGGAAGAACTGCTTGTTGCCGTCCGGGCGATGCAGCACCGGGGCGGAAGAGAAGGCCTGTTTTAGGGAAAGAAAGGCCTCCTCTGCTTCGGGCGGCCACTCTTTGGGATTAGTACCCTTACGGGTGAGCGCGGAAATTGGGGCAGTCCGGGAAGAGAAGTGCGGGATGAAGAGGCGGTAATAGTTGGCGAAGCCCAGGAACCGTTGAATAGCCTTCAACCCCTCTGGTCGGGGCCATTTCTCGATGGCAGACAGTTTCTCAGGATCCATTTGTAGGCCAGTCTGAGAGATAATGTAGCCCAGAAACGGAAGCGAGGTCTGCTCAAAGAGGCACTTCTCATATTTAGCGTAGAGATGGTTCTGCCTGAGCCTGAGCAGGACCTGACGAACATCCCTCCGGTGAGTCTGGAGATCCGGAGAGAAGACCAAGATGTCGTCCAGGTACACCACTACGCAGGAGTAGAGAAGGTCCCGGAAGATGTCATTGACCAACTCTTGAAAGACGGCAGGAGCGTTACAGAGGCCAAAGGGCATTACCAGATATTCATAGTGGCCGTCCCGGGTGTTGAATGCCGTCTTCCATTCATCCCCCTGACGGATACGAACCAGGTTGTACGCCCCACGGAGATCCAGTTTGGTGAAGATTCTAGCCCCCCTCAGACGATCAAATAACTCCGGAATGAGCGGAAGGGGGTACTTATTCTTCACCGTGATCTGGTTAAGGCCTCTATAGTCTATACAGGGACGGAGAGAGCCGTCCTTCTTTTTGACGAAAAAGAAGCCTGCTCCCGCCGGGGAGGTAGATTTCCGGATGATCCCCTGGCCAGATTCTCCTCAATATATTCGGACATCGACCGGGTCTCAGCAGCGGATAATGGATAAATACGCCCACGGGGAGAAGTACCAGGTAACAGGTCGATAGGGCAGTCGTATGGTCTATGAGGGGGTAGTGTCTCTGCCTCCTTTTTATTAAAGACATCAGCATAAGACCAATAAGGAATCGGAAGTCCAGGTAGATTAGCTGGGGTAGGAGAAGGACGGACGGGATGAACGGGAACCAGACAGGTCTTATGGCAGCCCTGTCCCCAGCGAAGGACTTCTCCGGTCTGCCAGTCAAGAACGGGTGCATGTTTCTGGAGCCAAGGTAGGCCTAGCAAGAGGGCGTGAGAGAGTCCAGGCAGAACATGGAAGGAGATACTTTCAGAATGCAGCATTCCCACCTGCAGAGTAATGGATTCGGTGATGAGTTGGATGGGGCGTGGTAAGAGCCCCCCATCCACGGCAGCAACAGACAAGGGTACAGCCAGAGGTTTGGTGGGGAGACGGTATTTCTCTACCAGGGACTGTGAAATAAGATTCCCGGCTGCTCCAGAGTCCAGTTGGGCTAGTTCGAAATAACGGTTCTCCCCGTAGACGATTGAAACTGACAACAGCAGGGATGGAGAGGATTTATTCTTGTCTAGGTGGACCTCTCTGAGCGAACCTAGACACAGGCGTTTCCCGACCTCTCCGGGCAGGCACGGATCCGGTGCTCCTTACTGCCACAGTAGAAGCAGGTCCCCTCGGCACGGCGTAAGTCCTGACGGGTCTTGACCATCTTGGTCTGGTCGACCTGCATAGGCTCAGGAGGGTGTACCTGGTTAGAGACAGAAGGAGTGACGGGTTTCTGAAAAGTAGGAGCTAGACGTGGTAACCTCCTCTCACGGGTGACCTCTCTGGCACGCTCCTGGAACCGTAGGTCAATCCGGGTGGCAAGAGTTATTAAGTCATCGAGAGTGGTAGGAATGTCCCGACCGGCAAGTTCATCTTTAATACGGCCGGACAGACCCTCCCAGAAGACGGAAACCAGAGCGTCGTTATCCCAGGCCAGCTCCGAGGCAAGGGTACGGAACCGTATGGCATATTGGCCCACGGTGAGACTTTCCTGACGGAGGCGTAGCAGCGATGATGCGGATGAGGTCTTCCGTCCGGGTTCATCGAAGACTTTCCGGAAAGCCGTGAGAAAAGCAGGCAAGTTGGACACCAGGGGGTCTCCTCTCTCCCATAGAGGATTTAGCCAGGCCAGGGCCTCCCCGGTGAGATGGGACATGATGAATGCAATTTTGGCTCGGTCGGAGTTAAACTGGTGGGACAATAGTTCAAAGTGCAGGGTGCACTGATTTATGAAGCCCCGAGCCTGGGCTGAGTCGCCTCTGAAGCGAGGAGGTGCAGAAAGCCGAGGTCCGGGGTAGGATATCATGGTGTTAGTGGACAGCGGAGCTGCCGGATTGCGAGACATGGCACTGGCGGAGGTTGTTGGTGGAGCAGTCAGAGTGTCCAGGCGAGTATTGACATTCCGCAGGTGACCCAGGATGGACTCCTGTTGGGACCTTTGACGGGACAGTTCATGACACAGGTCCGAGAGCGAGGGAGCTTGGGTGCCACCGGGTTCCATGGCCCGAGCAAACTGTAACGGGTCTGGGAGGCGGAACCTCTGGGCTACTATACAAGGGGGCGGTCCTTGTAAGGGCGCGGGTGGCGACCAGGCAGGCAATCACAGCAGGTGACCGGAACAGTCTCTGGGTGTACGGGCAGGAGGTCACGGCAAGTGATCGAGGCAGTCTCTGGAAGAACGGGCTGGAGGTCACGGCAAGTGACCGGGCAGTCTCTGGAAGAACGGGCTGGAGGTCACGGCAAGTGACCGGGGCAGTCTCTAGGTAAAGGGTAGGTACGACCTGTGATGGCTGAACCTCCAGGTAGGCTAGCAAGGCAGATGGAGGATGTGTGCTCCCAGGTGAGCAAGCGAGAGTCTCTGGAATAGCAGGTGGTCACAGCACGTGACGGCGGAGCCTCCAGGTAGGCAAGCAGGCAGGTAGCGGAGAAGCGCTCCCAGGTGAGCGGGCAAGAGTCTCTGGAATAGCTGGTGGTCACAGCACGTGACAGCGGAGCCTCCGGGCTGGCAAGCAGGCAGGTAGCGGAGAAGCGCTCCCAGGTGAGCGGGCAAGAGTCTGGAATAGCTGGTGGTCACAGCACGTGACAGCGGAGCCTCCGGGCTGGCAAGCAGGCAGGTAGCGGAGAAGCGCTCCCAGGTGAGCGAGCAAGAGTCTGGAATAGCTGGTGGTCACAGCACGTGACAGCGGAGCCTCCGGGCAGGCAAGCAGGCAGGTAGCGGAGAAGCGCTCCCAGGTGAGCGGGCAAGCTGGTCCATAGACAGACTGACCGGAGTTGTAAGGCAGACCGTCGGACCTCAGGCAAGCAGGCAGGTAGCTGATGTGCGCTCCCAGGTGAGCGGGCAAGTTGGTCCTTAGACAGACTGACCGGAGTTGTAAGGCAGACCGTCGGACCTCAGGCAGGCAGGCAGGTAACAGGAAATCAGGCAGGATTAGGACAGCAAGCTGGCAGGAATCTGGCAGGTAACTGGCAACGGGACCTGAGGGCTGAAGCAGAGTAGAACGGTGCAACAACATTGCTCGGGCACCTCCATTTTGGAGGAGGTGCCTTATATATGGTAAAGTCCTCCGGCCATTGGCCGGGGACTCCTTAGGACGGCGCGCGCGGCCCCTTTAAGAGGGAGGGAGGGCGCGCGCGCGCGCCCTAAGCACAGTGGCCGGGAAGGAGCGCGCGCTGCCAGCAGAGCGGGAGAGGGACGCCGGGCACGGAGCAGAGCGGTGAGGGGAACAGCGTCCCTGCCTAGCAGAGGGCAGGGACGCCGGCACTACAACATGCTGTCCATTTCCTTGTGATCCTCCTTGAGATGGTTCTACTCTTTCATTGGAGTCCAGCTGTGTTTAATTAAACTGATAGGACTTGATTTGGAAAGGCACACACCTGTCTATATAAGACCTCACAGCTCACAGTGCATGTCAGACCAAATGACCAGTATTGAGTAGAAGCCCCCTTTTGAGCTAGTGCATCCATGAGTCTTCTTGGGAATGATGCAACAAGTTTTTCACACCTGGATTTGGGGTTCCTCTGCCATTCTTCCTTGCAGATCCTCTCCAGTTCTGTCAGGTTGGATGGTGAACGTTGGTGGACAGCCATTTTCAGGTCTCTCCAGAGATGTTCAATTGGGTTTAGGTCAGGGCTCTGGCTGGGCCAGTCTAGAATGGTCACAGAGTTGTTCTGAAGCCACTCCTTTGTTATTTTAACTGTGTGCTTAGGGTCATTGTCTTGTTGGAAGGTGAACCTTCGGCCAAGTCTGAGGTCCAGAGCACTCTGGAAGAGGTTTTCATCCAGGATATCTGTGTACTTGGCCGCAGTCATGTTTCTTTCAATTCCAACCAGTCGTCCTGTCCCTGCAGCTGAAAAACACCCCCATGATGCTGCCACCACCATGTTTCACTGTTGGGATTGTATTGGGCAGGTGATGAGCAGTGCCTGGTTTTTTCCACACATACCCCTTAGCATTATCACCAAAAAGTTCTATCTTAGTCTCATCAGACCAAAGAATCTTATTTCTCATAGACTGGGAGTCCTTCATGTGTTTTTAAGCAAACTCTGTGCAGGCTTTCATATGTCTTGCACTGAGGAGAGGCTTCCGTTGGGCCACTCTGCCATAAAGGCTCGACTTGTGGAGGGCTGCAGTGATAGTTGACTTTATGCAACTTTCTCCCATCTCCCTACTGCATCTTTGGAGCTGAGCCACAGTGATCTTGGGGTTCATCTTTACCTCTCTCACCAAGGCTCTTCTCCCACGATTGCTCAGTTTAGCTGGACGGCCAGGTCTAGGAAGACTTCTGGTGGTCCCAAACTTCTTCCACTTAAGGATTATGGAGGCCACTGTGTTCTTAGGACCCTTGACTAATGCAGAAATTCTTTTGTAAACTTGGCCAGATCTGTGCCTTGCCACAATTCTGTCTCTAAGCTCCTTGGGCAGTGTCAGGATGCCAGGTTTAATTTTACTTTGCCAGTAGTTTTTCCCTTAGCCAAGATGGCTTCCATTGCCTCACTGGGGTCATGTGTTTCCTGCCTGTGGACCTACTTAAACTGCATGTGTTGCAATCATGCCTTGCCTGAGTATTGTGTGCTTTTAGCTTTCTACTCACCTGTGCTAGCCCTCTGAATAGAGTCTTGCTGACCTTGTGTTTACTCCTAGTCATCCGCTGAAAGGATTGCTGCCTGAATCCTCTGCTAAGGGGACTTCTGCTGAAAGGAACCACTGGCTGTTGTTCACTCACGCTGGGATCTCTGAACTTTTGTCTTCCTGAAGAAAACTTCTCCTGGATCTCTACACCTCTGGTATAGTCACCATCTTGCTCTGTGTTTAAATACCCGGCTCCAGCTCTGCTTAAGACATCGCTGTTTCCTCCGCTGCACCTCCTGCATTCTTCAATATCCAGATCCATATTCCAGTTTGTCTTCTCTTCTGCACTACGTGAGTCCACAATCAACTGAGGAATACCTACGTCTGCTTACTATCCTTATTTCTGTTTGCATATTACTGTACCTAAGTAAACTTGGACTATCGTTAACGTTTACATACCCTAATAGTAATGAAGGCCGTGCCTTACAGATTAGGTTCTAAGAAGTATTGTTTGGAATGAACTTACCTTCATAAACTGTTTGCTGTGATCTTTTGCACTTGAGTTTAAAATAGACTTTCACACTACTCTTGTCTCAGTCTCTGCTTTTGGCCCACGCCATTGGACTTCAGGGTATCTACTAACATCGTAACAGGCAGTTCCTTTGAGCTCATGATTCTCATTTGGTCTGACATGCACTGTGAGCTGTGAGGTCTTATATAGACAGGTGTGTGCCTTTCCAAATCAAGTCCTATCAGTTTAATTAAACACAGCTGGACTCCAATGAAAGAGTAGAACCATCTCAAGGAGGATCACAAGAAATGGACAGCATGTGACTTAAATATGAGCAAAGGGTCTGAATACTTATGACCATGTGATATTTCAGTTTTCCTTTTTTAATAAATTTGCAAAAATTTCTACATTTCTGTTTTTTTTCAGTCAAGATGGGGTGCACAGTGTACTTTAATGAGAAAAAAAATGAACTTTTTAGAATTTACCAAATGGCTGCAATGAAACAAAGAGTGAAAGATGTAAAGGGGTCTGAATGCTTTCCGTACCCACTGTATATAGTACTCAATGTTCCAGGCAGTGGGAGGCATTACTGGGATCCAGAGCAGTCGCTCCAGTCACGTCCAGAGCCTAAGGTCTGGCATAGGAGCTGCCGGACACTTTGTGTGCTCTGAAGTACAAAGGAAGATGGACAGGGACCTGCATAGATGGAAGTTGAAGGCCAGTCCCGGGTGCACTGCAGAGGTGGACGAGAAATACAGGATGAGCTAGCAACAGGGCTGAAGAGGAGTTATGCTAAGAAGGAGGATAATGTGAATTGCTGTGCCTTATCCCATCTGTACCCACCTGATGAACTTGAACTGTCAAGTATATGTTTGACTGTTACAAAGAACTTCGTGTCCCCTAAATTGTGTGCGGCGGCTTCTGAGGACAGAAGCCTGAAGGCAGTGGAGGCCTGCGGCCTACAAGAGAGTGTGCTGCACCCCACACCCTAGAGCACACTGGGACTGGGACACCCATTGTCTGTAAAGTGCCAGAGCGAAATCAGACCGACGTTCAGTCACGACTACCGCTCTGTGCCACTTTACAAGATGAGTGATAAGGGAACTTCTCCATCAGAAGAGACGAGGAAATAATGGTCGCTGCCCAAACTGTGACAAGAACAGGACCACAATGCAACAAGAACTGTCTCACAATGCTCTTGGAACTTTCCCATAATGCATTGCAAATTGAAACTAGAGCAAATACATTAAATCACTAGCAGACAGTGCCGTTATCAAACAATAAAAAAGAGACAGGATTCAAATGCAAGCAACATAATGTCAGAACTGATATACACATAAAGTGACTAGATTCCCTGGATAGCTAAATTCGCTGCTGAGGCAAGAACACGGGCTGCCCAGCACTATTTAAGTGCACCCCATGAAGATAGACACTCTAATTTACAAGGCCATAACATATAGGTGCATCTCACAAAATTAGAATATCATCAAAAAGTTAATTTATTTCAGTTCTTCAATGCAAAAAGTGAACCTCATATATATATAGAGTCATTACAAACACAGTGATCTATTTCAAGTGTTTATTTCTGTTAATGTTGATGATTATGGCTTATAGCCAATGAAAACACAAAAGTCATTAACTCAGTAAATTAAAATAATTAACAAAAAACACCTGCAAAGACTTCCTAAGCATTTAAAAAGGTCCCTTAGTCTGTTTTAGTAGGCTCCACAATCATGACAATCATGATGAAGACTGCTGGCTTGACAGATGTCCAGAGTTCCAATTTTCATTTGAAATCAAGGTCCCAGAGTCTGGAAGAAGAGTGGAGAGGCCACAATCCAAGCTGCTTGAGGTCTAGTGTGAAGTTTCCACAATCAGTGATGGTTTGGGGAGCCGTGTCATCTGCTGGTGTAGGTCCACTGTGTTTGTGTTTTTTCAACACAAAAGTCAGCGCAGCCGTCTACCAGGAAATTTTAGAGCACTTCATGCTTCCCTCTGCCACAGTATCAAGCTACCAGGGGGGCAAAGGGGGCGGTGGCCCCGGGCCCCTCGCTCTTAGGGGGCCCATCCAGGGCTACGCCAGTGTAACTGTATCTAGCATGCCCCTGGTGCCAGCATCGGGCCCCACTGCCCGCCACCGCCGCAAGTTTACTGATGAGAGAGGGAGCGCGGATCTCTCTCCCATTAGTCCCTTCTGTGACTGACGTCTCTGACATCATCACTTGGCGCCCAGCCCGCTGTGCTGAAGATGTGTGCGTGCTGGGTGCTCTGAGCAGCGAGGGAACCAGGAGGAGAGATGAGTACTGTTTATTTATTTTTTGCCGGGTGGGGGGCGGCATTATATTACAGACTCTGCCTATGGGAAGGGGGAGGTGCATTATACTACAGACTCTGCCTATGGGGGAGCATTATCCTAAAGACTCTGCCCACAGAGAGGGGGGGCATTATACTAAAGACTCTGCCTATGGGGAGGGGGGGCATTATACTACAGACTGTCTATGGGGAGGGGGGGAGCATTATACTAAAGCCTCTGTCTATGGGGGGGCATTCTACTACAGACTCTGCCTATGGGGGGCATTATACTACAGACTCTGTTTATGAGCAGGGGAGAGCAGTAGACTACAGACTCTGCCTATGGGGGGACATTGTACTACAGACTCTGCCTATAAGAGGGGGAGCATTATACTACAGACTCTGCCCATGGGGGGTGCATTTTACTACAGACTCTGCCTATAGGTGGGGCATTATACTACAGACGCTGCCTATGAGATGGGGGGGGCATTATATCACAGACTCTGCCTATGAGGAGGGGGGGCACATTATACTACAGACTCTGCCTATGAGATGGGGGGGCATTATACTACAGATTCTGCCTATGAGGAGGGGGGGATTATACTACAGACTCTGACTAAGAGTAGGGGGGAGCATTATACTACAGACTCTGCCTATGGGGGGGCATTATACTGCAGACTCTGCCTATGGGGGGGCATTATACCACAGACTCTGCCTATGAGGAGGGGGGGAGCATTATACTACAGACTCTGCCTATGGGGGGGACATTGTACTACAGACTCTGCCTATAAGAGGGGGAGCATTATACTACAGACTCTGCCTATGGGGGGTGCATTTTACTACAGACTCTGCCTATAAGTGGGGCATTATACTACAGACGCTGCCTATGAGATGGGGGGGGCATTATACCACAGACTCTGCCTATGAGGAGGGGGGGCACATTACACTACAGACTCTGCCTATGAGATGGGGGGGGGCATTATACTACAGATTCTGCCTATGAGGAGGGGGGGGGCATTATACTACAGACTCTGCCTATGAGGAGGGGGGAGCATTATACTACAGACTCTGCCTATGGGGGGGGCATTATACTGCAGACTCTGCCTATGGGGGGGCATTATACCACAGACTCTGCCTATGAGGAGGGGGGGAGCATTATACTACAGACTCTGCCTATGGGGGGGAGCTTTATACTACAGACTCTGTCAATGGGGGGAGCATTTTACTACAGACTCTGCCTATAGGGGCGCATTATACTATACGAAGGACTATGGGGAGTGCATTATACTATATTGAGGACTATCTGGTGCATTATACTATATGTAGGCTATTTATACAGTGTGGGAGATAATGTGGGTTCTTTGAACAGCGTGGGGGCCATCATACAGTGTGGGAGATAATGTGGGGTCTTTGTATAGTGTGGAGGCCATCATACAGTGTTGGAGCCATCAGCTTGGGGGCTACTAAGGGGTCAGTATACTTTGTGGGGGTACTATACAGTGAGGGGGAATTATATCGTGAATAGGAGAACATCATACTGGTTAGAGCGGAGCTCTACATGGGGGGAGACTCAGGACATTATTAAATCTTAGGTGGGGACTTATTCTTATAGGGGAACTCAGGTTATCGTGACTGTCGAAGGGGCACTATTACTTTCTAGGGGGCACAATGCGGGCACTGTTTTCTAGGACACTTGCACACGGCATTACTTTATTTTAGAGGTTTGTTTTACCATCTAGAGGGCACACAGTAGGTGCAGTAATAGGGACACATTTTGCAGCAGAGGCTCAGTATTGGGGTATCAGCAGGACGAGAAGTTTGTGCAGGTTGGGGATAGATGTGGTCAGTGCCTGAAATGTAAGGAGTCAAATGTGTCTTTGTTGTGATCTCTGCATACCTGAGACTCTGAGCCCTGGCTGGAGAAGTAGTCGTGTCGGTCTGGGCCAGATGGAAAAGACGGGAAAAGTGAACAATTTAATCAGAAAGAACGTCAGCTGTAAGGTACTATATATAACTGAGCTGTGATCTCTTATATGTTCTGCAGGACTGGCATCTATCAATATATGTCACCATATGGCGGTAATATCAGTGCTGGTCTTTGTATAGAGATTATTTTTAGTAACAGCGCGGTCATCTGCTGAGGTTTTCCTACATCAACTATCTGGGTGCGCCGCTATAGTTGGAATCAGGGTTACCTGGTTAGAGGCCCACTCAGAAGTTTCGGCCCCCTGAAACAAAACCTTAGCTACGCCAAGCTTTTTGGAGATGGAAATTTCATTCTCCAGCAGGACTTGGCCCCTGTCCACACTGACAAAAGTACTAATACCTGGTTTAAAACAACAGTATCACTGTGCTTGATTGGCAGCAAACTCACCTGACCTTAACCCCATAAAGAATCTATGGGGTATTGTCAAGAGGAAAATGAGAGACACCAGACCCAACAATGCAGACGAGCTGAAGGCTTCTATCAAAGCCACCTGGGCGTCCATAACCCCTCAGCAGTGCCACAGGCTGATCCCTCCATGCCACATTGCCGCATTGATGCAGTAATTGATGTAAAAGGATCCCCGACCAAGTATTGAGGGCATTTATTGAACATACATTTCAGTAGGATAACATTTTGGATTTTGAAAACATTTTTCAAGCTGTTGTTATAAGGTATTCTAATTAATTGAAATAATGACTTTTGAGTTTTCATTGGCTGTAAGCCATAATCATCAACATTAACAGAAATAAACACGTGAAATAGATCACTCTGTGTGTAATGGCTCTATATAATATATGAGTTTCACGTTTTGTATTGAAGAACTGAAATAAATTAACTTTTATGGTGATATTCTAATTTTGTGAGATGCACCTGTAGATGGGCTTGGCTGCACCCTGAATAAAAATAGCATGTAAAAAATATATATGATATATATGAGGTATTGGTCGATATTTTGGCCAAAATATACAAGCTCGCAACCTGCTCAAGGGTCCTCATACTTACGAGTCCCTACACTAACATTAAAAGCAAAGTCACAAAAACAAGGAATTAAAGTTCCCACCAAAATTCAAGAATTAACACAGCAAATACAGCAACAATAATTACAAGGATGCAGCAAACCCATATAATGAAGAAGTCAGCAACACAGGTGCAAAATATTGATGAGACAACCACTCACAACCTACCAATTCATGGAGGGGGTGATTGCTTAGTATTAAAACTGCACACAAATAAGCCTTGTATAGGGCACTGGTCACACATAGGTAGTGCACAATGTCTGGCTTACAGCCTATTAGTGAAGCCCAAACTATTAGATTAGGCGGGCTGCCCAGCACTTTTTAAGTACACCCCATGAAGACAGACACCCTAGTTTACAAGGCCAACATTGATGGGTCTGGCTGCACCCTGAATAAAAATAACGTGCAAAAAATATATATGATATATATGAGGTATTAGTAAATATTTTGGCCAAAATACACAAGCTCGCAACCCGCGTCAAGGGTCCTCATACTTGCGAGTCCCTACACTAACATTAAAAGCAAAGACAAATTTAAATTCCCACCAAAATTCAAGAATTAACACAAGAAAAAAGGGCAACATTGTCTACCTGCCTAGGTCTCAGTACTAATCATACCATATAATAACGATGACAGCAATACAGGTGCAAAATATTGATGCGACAACCACTCACATATTACCAATTAATGGAGGGGGGTGATTACATAGTATTAAAACTGCACACAAAATTATATGGGATTGCTACATCCTAATAGTGCATTAGTTCTGAGATCTGGGCAGGTAAATGCTATATTAATAATTGATTTTTTGGGGAAAGTTAAATTCTCTTTTGTTGGCTTTACTTTTAATCTAACTGAAATACACATAAGCTTTTTTCCTAAACATTAGGATCTGTTTAGAGCCATCAGCTCAAAAAGGCTTCCTTTGACAGACTTGGCATAACCAGGTCAAAAGGAACCCTGATCTTTACCATTACACCCCTTTACAGGAATGGAGACTTACCACATGCTCAGGGTTGCATCTACAGAGTAGCTGCTGGCCAGAGGAGCGAGCTTAAGGCTATAACTCTAACTAAAGCTTTTTTATTACTAAATGATGGGTTCTGTCTAAGGCCATTGGCTCAAAAAGACTTCCTCGGACAGACTTGGCGCAAGCTACTCCATTCTGCAGATCCCAAGGGAACCCTGGCCTTTACCATTACACCCCTGTACAGGGATAGATACTTACCATAGGCCCAGGGTTGCATCTACAGAGTAGCTGCTGGCCGGAGGAGCGAGCTTGAGGCTATAGTGGTTGATTCAACTCTAACTAAAGCTTTTTTTTCCTAAATACTGGGATCTGTTTAAGGCTGTTGGCTCAAACAGACTTCCTCGGACAGACTTGGCGCAAGCTACTCCATTCTGCAGATCCCAAGGGAACCCTGGTTTTTACCATTACACCCCTGTACAGGGATAGATACTTACCATAGGCCCAGGGTTGCATCTACAGAGTAGCTGCTGGCCGGAGGAGTGCGCTTGAGGCTTGAGTAGTTGAGTCAATCCTAACTAAAGAAAAACCTATCTAATGACACTTTCTTGTTAGGACCTGTCTGAGGCCTATGGCTCAAAAAAGCTTCTTTGGAAAAACTTGGCAAAAGCCAGTCTATCCTACAGGTTCCAAAGGAACTCTGACCTTCACTCTTACAGCCCTGTACAGTGATACAGACTTATTACAGGGCCTTGATTGCATCTACATAGTAGATGCTGACTGGAGGGGCAAACTTAAGGTTAGAATGGTTCAGCCAACCCTAACTATTGCTACTTTCTTAAATGTTAGGATATTTCTGAGGCCGTTGGCTCAAACAGGCTTCCTTGGACAGACTTGGCGCAAAACACACCATTTCTGATGTTTCCAAATGAACCCTGGGCTTCACCCTTGAACCTCTATACAGGGACCGTTTCATAGTTTTAAGGTTGAAAGACACAAGTCCATCAAGTTCAACCTAAAAGCTAATGTGTTGATCCAGAGGAAGGCAAAAACCCCATGAGGCAGATGCTAATTGCCCCATATTAGGGGAAAAATTCCTTCCCGACTCCACATATGGCAATCAGACTAGTTCCCTGGATCAACGTCCCATAACAAAATCTAGTACGGATAACCTGCAATTTTATATTATTCAAGAAAGGCACACACATGCCCTCCTTGAATTTTTTTTAGAAAATTAAGTATTTCAATTTCATGTGGTAGAGAGTTTCATAACCTCATTGCTCACACAATAAAAATTTGCCAACTAACTTCCTTTAGACAAAGTGAATTAGGATCTTTATGCTAGAGTAATTGAATTAACTCTAACTGAAATAGATTAATGCTTTTTTCCTAAATGTTGAAATTTGTTTAAATCCATCAGCTCAAAAAGGCTTTCTCGGACAGACTTGGCGCAAGCTACTCCATTCTGCAGATCCCAAGGGAACCCTGGCCTTTACCATTACACCCCTGTACAGGGATAGATACTTACCATAGGCCCAGGGCTGCATCTACAGAGTAGCTGCTGGCCGGAGGAGCGAGCTTGAGGCTATAGTGGTTGATTCAACTCTAACAAAAGCTTTTTTTTCCTAAATACTGGGATCTGTTTAAGGCTGTTGGCTCAAACAGACTTCCTCGGACAGACTTGGCGCAAGCTACTCCATTCTGCAGATCCCAAGGAAACCCTGGTTTTTACCATTACACACCTGTACAGGGATAGATACTTACCATAGGCCCAGGGTTGCATCTACAGAGTAGCTGCTGGCCGGAGGAGTGCGCTTGAGGCTTGAGTAGTTGAATCAATCCTAACTAAAGAAAAACCTATCTAATGACACTTTCTTGTTAGGACCTGTCTGAGGCCTATGGCTCAAAAAAGCTTCTTTGGAAAGACTTGGCAAAAGCCAGTCTATCCTACAGGTTCCAAAGGAACTCTGGCCTTCACTCTTACAGCCCTGTACAGTGATAAAGACTTATTACAGGGCCTTGATTGCATCTACATAGTAGATGCTGACTGGAGGTGCAAACTTAAAGTTAGAATGGTTCAGCCAACCCTAACTATTGCTACTTTCTTAAATGTTAGGATATTTCTGAGGCCATTGGCTCAAACAGGCTTCCTTGGACAGACTTGGCGCAAAACACACCATTTCTGATGTTTCCAAATGAACCCTGGGCTTCACCCTTGAACCTCTATACAGGGACCGTTTCATAGTTTTAAGGTTGAAAGACACAAGTCTGTCAAGTTCAACCTAAAAGCTAATGTGTTGATCCAGAGGAAGGCAAAAACCCCATGAGGCAGATGCTAATTGCCCCATATTAGGGGAAAAATTCCTTCCCGACTCCACATATGGCAATCAGACTAGTTCCCTGGATCAACGTCCCATAACAAAATCTAGTACGGATAACCTGCAATTTTATATTATTTAAGAAAGGCACACACATGCCCTCCTTGAATTTTTTTTAGAAAATTAAGTATTTCAATTTCATGTGGTAGAGAGTTTCATAACCTCATTGCTCACACAATAAAAATTTGCCAACTAACTTCCTTTAGACAAAGTGAATTAGGATCTTTATGCTAGAGTAATTGAATTAACTCTAACTGAAATAGATTAATGCTTTTTTCCTAAATGTTGAAATTTGTTTAAATCCATCAGCTCAAAAAGGCTTTCTCGGACAGACTTGGCGCAAGCTACTCCATTCTGCAGATCCCAAGGGAACCCTGGCCTTTACCATTACACCCCTGTACAGGGATAGATACTTACCATAGGCCCAGGGCTGCATCTACAGAGTAGCTGCTGGCCGGAGGAGCGAGCTTGAGGCTATAGTGGTTGATTCAACTCTAACTAAAGCTTTTTTTTCCTAAATACTGGGATCTGTTTAAGGCTGTTGGCTCAAACAGACTTCCTCGGACAGACTTGGCGCAAGCTACTCCATTCTGCAGATCCCAAGGGAACCCTGGTTTTTACCATTACACCCCTGTACAGGGATAGATACTTACCATAGGCCCAGGGTTGCATCTACAGAGTAGCTGCTGGCCGGAGGAGTGCGCTTGAGGCTTGAGTAGTTGAATCAATCCTAACTAAAGAAAAACCTATCTAATGCCACTTTCTTGTTAGGACCTGTCTGAGGCCTATGGCTCAAAAAAGCTTCTTTGGAAAGACTTGGCAAAAGCCAGTCTATCCTACAGGTTCCAAAGGAACTCTGGCCTTCACTCTTACAGCCCTGTACAGCGATAAAGACTTATTACAGGGCCTTGATTGCATCTACATAGTAGATGCTGACTGGAGGGGCAAACTTAAGGCTAGAATGGTTCAGCCAACCCTAACTATTGCTACTTTCTTAAATGTTAAGATATTTCTGAGGCCGTTGGCTCAAACAGGCTTCCTTGGACAGACTGGGCGCAAAACACACCATTTCTGATGTTTCCAAATGAACCCTGGGCTTCACCCTTGAACCTCTATACAGGGACCGTTTCATAGTTTTAAGGTTGAAAGACACAAGTCCATCAAGTTCAACCTAAAAGATAATGTGTTGATCCAGAGGAAGGCAAAAACCCCATGAGGCAGATGCTAATTGCCCCATATTAGGGGAAAAATTCCTTCCCGACTCCACATATGGCAATCAGACTAGTTCCCTGGATCAACGTCCCATAACAAAATCTAGTACGGATAACCTGCAATTTTATATTATTCAAGAAAGGCACACACATGCCCTCCTTGAATTTTTTTTAGAAAATTAAGTATTTCAATTTCATGTGGTAGAGAGTTTCATAACCTCATTGCTCACACAATAAAAATTTGCCAACTAACTTCCTTTAGACAAAGTGAATTAGGATCTTTATGCTAGAGTAATTGAATTAACTCTAACTGAAATAGATTAATGCTTTTTTCCTAAATGTTGAAATTTGTTTAAATCCATCAGCTCAAAAAGGCTTTCTCGGACAGACTTGGCGCAAGCTACTCCATTCTGCAGATCCCAAGGGAACCCTGGCCTTTACCATTACACCCCTGTACAGGGATAGATACTTACCATAGGCCCAGGGCTGCATCTACAGAGTAGCTGCTGGCCGGAGGAGCGAGCTTGAGGCTATAGTGGTTGATTCAACTCTAACAAAAGCTTTTTTTTCCTAAATACTGGGATCTGTTTAAGGCTGTTGGCTCAAACAGACTTCCTCGGACAGACTTGACGCAAGCTACTCCATTCTGCAGATCCCAAGGAAACCCTGGTTTTTACCATTACACACCTGTACAGGGATAGATACTTACCATAGGCCCAGGGTTGCATCTACAGAGTAGCTGCTGGCCGGAGGAGTGCGCTTGAGGCTTGAGTAGTTGAATCAATCCTAACTAAAGAAAAACCTATCTAATGACACTTTCTTGTTAGGACCTGTCTGAGGCCTATGGCTCAAAAAAGCTTCTTTGGAAAGACTTGGCAAAAGCCAGTCTATCCTACAGGTTCCAAAGGAACTCTGGCCTTCACTCTTACAGCCCTGTACAGTGATAAAGACTTATTACAGGGCCTTGATTGCATCTACATAGTAGATGCTGACTGGAGGGGCAAACTTAAAGTTAGAATGGTTCAGCCAACCCTAACTATTGCTACTTTCTTAAATGTTAGGATATTTCTGAGGCCATTGGCTCAAACAGGCTTCCTTGGACAGACTTGGCGCAAAACACACCATTTCTGATGTTTCCAAATGAACCCTGGGCTTCACCCTTGAACCTCTATACAGGGACCGTTTCATAGTTTTAAGGTTGAAAGACACAAGTCTGTCAAGTTCAACCTAAAAGCTAATGTGTTGATCCAGAGGAAGGCAAAAACCCCATGAGGCAGATGCTAATTGCCCCATATTAGGGGAAAAATTCCTTCCCGACTCCACATATGGCAATCAGACTAGTTCCCTGGATCAACGTCCCATAACAAAATCTAGTACGGATAACCTGCAATTTTATATTATTTAAGAAAGGCACACACATGCCCTCCTTGAATTTTTTTTAGAAAATTAAGTATTTCAATTTCATGTGGTAGAGAGTTTCATAACCTCATTGCTCACACAATAAAAATTTGCCAACTAACTTCCTTTAGACAAAGTGAATTAGGATCTTTATGCTAGAGTAATTGAATTAACTCTAACTGAAATAGATTAATGCTTTTTTCCTAAATGTTGAAATTTGTTTAAATCCATCAGCTCAAAAAGGCTTTCTCGGACAGACTTGGCGCAAGCTACTCCATTCTGCAGATCCCAAGGGAACCCTGGCCTTTACCATTACACCCCTGTACAGGGATAGATACTTACCATAGGCCCAGGGCTGCATCTACAGAGTAGCTGCTGGCCGGAGGAGCGAGCTTGAGGCTATAGTGGTTGATTCAACTCTAACTAAAGCTTTTTTTTCCTAAATACTGGGATCTGTTTAAGGCTGTTGGCTCAAACAGACTTCCTCGGACAGACTTGGCGCAAGCTACTCCATTCTGCAGATCCCAAGGGAACCCTGGTTTTTACCATTACACCCCTGTACAGGGATAGATACTTACCATAGGCCCAGGGTTGCATCTACAGAGTAGCTGCTGGCCGGAGGAGTGCGCTTGAGGCTTGAGTAGTTGAATCAATCCTAACTAAAGAAAAACCTATCTAATGCCACTTTCTTGTTAGGACCTGTCTGAGGCCTATGGCTCAAAAAAGCTTCTTTGGAAAGACTTGGCAAAAGCCAGTCTATCCTACAGGTTCCAAAGGAACTCTGGCCTTCACTCTTACAGCCCTGTACAGCGATAAAGACTTATTACAGGGCCTTGATTGCATCTACATAGTAGATGCTGACTGGAGGGGCAAACTTAAGGCTAGAATGGTTCAGCCAACCCTAACTATTGCTACTTTCTTAAATGTTAAGATATTTCTGAGGCCGTTGGCTCAAACAGGCTTCCTTGGACAGACTGGGCGCAAAACACACCATTTCTGATGTTTCCAAATGAACCCTGGGCTTCACCCTTGAACCTCTATACAGGGACCGTTTCATAGTTTTAAGGTTGAAAGACACAAGTCCATCAAGTTCAACCTAAAAGATAATGTGTTGATCCAGAGGAAGGCAAAAACCCCATGAGGCAGATGCTAATTGCCCCATATTAGGGGAAAAATTCCTTCCCGACTCCACATATGGCAATCAGACTAGTTCCCTGGATCAACGTCCCATAACAAAATCTAGTACGGATAACCTGCAATTTTATATTATTCAAGAAAGGCACACACATGCCCTCCTTGAATTTTTTTTAGAAAATTAAGTATTTCAATTTCATGTGGTAGAGAGTTTCATAACCTCATTGCTCACACAATAAAAATTTGCCAACTAACTTCCTTTAGACAAAGTGAATTAGGATCTTTATGCTAGAATAATTGAATTAACTCTAACTGAAATAGATTAATGCTTTTTTTCCTAAATGTTGAAATTTGTTTAAATCCATCAGCTCAAAAAGGCTTTCTCGGACAGACTTGGCGCAAGCTACTCCATTCTGCAGATCCCAAGGGAACCCTGGCCTTTACCATTACACCCCTGTACAGGGATAGATACTTACCATAGACCCAGGGCTGCATCTACAGAGTAGCTGCTGGCCGGAGGAGCGAGCTTGAGGCTATAGTGGTTGATTCAACTCTAACTAAAGCTTTTTTTTCCTAAATACTGGGATCTGTTTAAGGCTGTTGGCTCAAACAGACTTTCTCGGACAGACTTGGCGCAAGCTACTCCATTCTGCAGATCCCAAGGGAACCCTGTTTTTTACCATTACACCCCTGTACAGGGATAGATACTTACCATAGGCCCAGGGTTGCATCTACAGAGTAGCTGCTGGCCGGAGGAGTGCGCTTGAGGCTTGAGTAGTTGAATCAATCCCAACTAAAGAAAAACCTATCTAATGCCACTTTCTTGTTAGGACCTGTCTGAGGCCTATGGCTCAAAAAAGCTTCTTTGGAAAGACTTGGCAAAAGCCAGTCTATCCTACAGGTTCCAAAGGAACTCTGGCCTTCACTCTTTCAGCTCTGTACAGCGATAAAGACTTATTGCAGGGCCTTGATTGCATCTACATAGTAGATACTGACTGGAGGGGCAAACTTAAGGCTAGAATGGTTCAGCCAACCCTAACTATTGCTACTTTCTTAAATGTTAGGATATTTCTGAGGCCATTGGCTCAAAAAGGCTTCCTTGGACAGACTGGGCGCAAAACACACCATTTCTGATGTTTCCAAATGAACCCTGGGCTTCACCCTTGAACCTCAATACATGGACAGTTTTATAGTTTTAAGGTTGAAAGACACAAGTCCATCAAGTTCAACCTAAAAGCTAATGTGTTGATCCAGAGGAAGGCAAAAACCCCATGAGGCAGATGCTAATTGCCCCATATTAGAGGAAAAATTCCTTCCCGACTCCACATATGGCAATCAGACTAGTTCCCTGGATCAACGTCCCATAACAAAATCTAGTACGGATAACCTGCAATTTTAAATTATTCAAGAAAGGCACACATATGCCCTCCTTGAATTTTTTTTAGAAAATTAAGTATTTCAAGTTCATGTGGTAGAGAGTTCCATAACCTCATTGCTCACACAATAAAAATTTGCCAACTAACTTCCTTTAGACAAAGTGATTTAGGATCTTTATGCTAGAGTAATTGAATTAACTCTAACTGGAATAGATTAATGCTTTTTTCCTAAATGTTGAAATTTGTTTAAATCCATCAGCTCAAAAAGGCTTTCTCGGACAGACTTGGCGCAAGCTACTCCATTCTGCAGATCCCAAGGGAACCCTGGCCTTTACCATTACACGCCTGTACATGGATAGATACTTACCATAGGCCCAGGGCTGCATCTACAGAGTAGCTGCTGGCCGGAGGAGCGAAGCTTGAGGCTATAGTGGTTGATTCAACTCTAACTGAAGCTTTTTTTTTTCCTAAATACTGGGATCTGTTTAAGGCTGTTGGCTCAAACAGACTTCCTCGGACAGACTTGGCGCAAGCTACTCCATTCTGCAGATCCCAAGGGAACCCAGGTTTTTACCATTACACCCCTGTACAGGGATAGATACTTACCATAGGCCCAGGGTTGCATCTACGGAGTAGCTGCTGGCCGGAGGAGTGCGCTTGAGGCTTGAGTAGTTGAATCAATCCTAACTAAAGAAAAACCTATCTAATGCCACTTTCTTGTTAGGACCTGTCTGAGGCCTATGGCTCAAAAAAGCTTCTTTGGAAAGACTTGGCAAAAGCCAGTCTATCCTACAGGTTCCAAAGGCACTCTGGCCTTCACTCTTACAGCGCTGTACAGCGATAAAGACTTATTACATGGCCTTGATTGCATCTACATAGTAGATGCTGACTGGAGGGGCAAACTTAAGGCTAGAATGGTTCAGCCACCCTAACTATTGCTACTTTCTGAAATGTTAGGATATTTCTGAGGCCGTTGGCTCAAACAGGCTTCCTTGGACAGACTGGGCGCAAAACACACCATTTCTGATGGTTCCAAATGAACCCTGGGCTTCACCCTTGAACCTCAATACAGGGACAGTTTCATAGTTTTAAGGTTGAAAGACACAAGTCCATCAAGTTCAACCTAAAAGCTAATGTGTTGATCCAGAGGAAGGCAAAAACCCCATGAGGCAGATGCTAATTGCCCCATTTTAGGGGAAAAATTCCTTCCCGACTCCACATATGGCAATCAGACTACTTCCCTGGATCAACGTCCCATAATAAAATCTATTACCACTAACCTGAAATGTTATATTATTCAAGGAACATTTTTCATCAAGCAGTTTTCACCGGAAATGTGTTGCACAACTATTTGAATCTCAGTAAATTCCTGCGCAACTTACATTTGAATACTCTGACCTTTTTACACCCACTCTTTTAACTTCTTAAATAGTGAACAGAGCTTATCTGGACCGCTTGTGGCTTAGCTTTACCTGAAAACTTATTACAAATTAGGCTGGAAAAGTGGTGTAAAATAGGACTGAAATGGACTCCATCTTTTGACTGGAGTACATTTCTTGAGGTGTAGTACGTCAGCTTTAAGGGGATATTTCAATAAATGAATGACCCTGGCTGCAGGTATAAAGAATCAAACTGTGCTGTCCTGACCCATTCCTGGGATTGTGTATGGCACTGACATCACCTCAATACTGCCGCAGCCAACAAATGTATCCAGACGGACTGCCCAGCTGAGCGCACTGAGCTGCTGCAGCTCTGAGATGGTGGAAGCTCTTTTTTTTAATTAAATGACCTGCAGCTAGGGACATTCATTTATTGAAAGGGAACAACCCCTTTAAGGATGAGTCAAGTTCCTTAAGAGGTTTAGTCTTTTTAATGAATTTGGTGCACGTTCCTCCAATAGGCGCTTCATGAATGCTGGTATAGAAATCCACCAGCCTTGATGAATCGGCCACCATAGGTTTACATGGCATGAGCATATACAGAACAGTTGTGTAGTATACGTTACCAGGCCCTCATGATGCTCTTGGTCCTGGATGGCCTTCCACAGTCTGCTTTCTTGCTTCATCATCTTGAAGGGCTCCACTTTCTTTTCTTCTGGCTGGCATGGTGCGGCTCTATCATCCTGCTCCTTTAACACGAAGGGACGACTGTAAAGCTGCCAGGAGCGTTTTTTTATCCCCTTAGATCATTGTGACACCACAAAGTGATGACATAGACAAGTGGGTGAGGCGCCTTTATTCAGTCATCGGGTGTGGTCAGAAGAAATTAGCATATTCCGTGATGTTACTACAATGAGAACAGACATGAACATTCTATTCGGAACCCGACCGCCATTATCAGCGGAACCTTCACTGCTGTCAGATTGGCACTAAAAACAAAAAGAGACAGCGGTGAACCTGGACAGTAACAATCTACAGGGACTGTGACTGCTAAGCGGACTTCATGTCAGATGTTATGCAGTTTTGTCAGAAAAAAAACAATAAAATATATAAAAGACAGGCTCCAATAAACCTTAAACACTGCGCTGTAGTCACAGATTCTCCTTCCACCTGCAGCACATTGCTCCCCTGCCTAACCCTCCCCGTCCTGCAGCATGTTTCTCACCGCTTAATTCTCCCACTCCTGCAGCACATCGCTCCCCTGTCTAAACCTCCCCCTCTTGCGGCACATTGCTCCCGTCTAATCCTCCCCTCCTTGCAGCACATTGTGCCCTTTCTAAATCTCCCCCTTCCTGCACCACATCACCCACTGCCAAATCCCCTCTTGCACCACATCGCCCACTGCCAAATCCTGCACTTCCTGCAGCATATCGCTCCCTGCCTAATCCTCTCCTATTGCATTACATCACTCCCCTGCATAAGCCACCTCTTCCTGCAGCACATCGCTTCCCTGCCTAAGCCTCCCCCTCCTGCATTACATCACTCCCCTGCCTAATCCTCCTCTTCCTGCAGCACAGCGCTCCCTGCCTAATCCTCCTCTTCCTGCAGCACATCGCTCCCCTGACCCCCTCTTACGTGACATCTTTTCTATCAGTTACATTTGTGAAGTAACTGCTGTCTCCTGTGAGCAGTGGAGAGCGAAGCTGAGAGCCGGGAGGCTCTGCCCCTCTGCCCCTTCTTGCCACATCATCATCCATCTACATCAGGGCTGTCAAACTCAAATATATAGAGGGCCAAAAGGAAGAGTTTAACTCAGAAAAATAAGTCAACACTTTATCAGATGTTTCTGTGAAAACTTGAGTACAACAAATAAGATTTTGTTATTTTCCCTCAGTTATAAAAAAAATAGTTATGAGAAAAGTGTGACAAAAAGGAGTCATAAAATGCACCAAAATGAAATATCACAATTTATGGCTCAAATTGAGGTGAAGCAAGGAAGAGGTTGAGCTTAGCTAATGAGATGCATCAAACATACAGGTGCTTCTCACAAAATTAGAATATCATCAAAAAGTTTATTTATTTCAGTTCTTCAATCCAAAAAGTGAAACTCATATATTATACAGAGTCATTACAGAGTGATCTATTTCAAGTGTTTATTTCTGTTAATGTTGATAATGATGGCTTACAGCCAATGAAAACACAAAAGTCATTATCTCAGTAAATTAGAATAATTAACAAAAAACACCTGCAAAGGCTTCTTACGCATTTAAAAAGGTCCCTTTGTCTGTTTCAGTAGGCTCCACAATCATGGGGAAGACTGATGACTTGACAGATGTCCAGAAGGCAGTCATTGACACACTCCACAAGGAGTGTAAACCACAAAAGGTCATTGCTAAAGAAGCTGGCTGTTAACAGAGTGCTGTATCCAAGCATATTTATGGAAAGTTGAGTGGAAAGAAAAAGTGTGGTAGGAAGAGGTGCACAAGCAACCGGGATAACCGCAGCCTTGAAAAGATTGTTAAGGAAAGGCCATTCAAACATTTGGGGGAGATTCACAAGGAGTGGACTGCTGCTGGAGTCATTGCTTCAAGAGCCACCACACAAAGACGTATCCAGGACATGGGCTACAAGTGTCACATTCCTTGTGTCGAGCCACTCATCACCAATAGACAACGCCAGAAGCATCTTACCTGGGCCAAGGAGAAAAACACCTGGACTGTTGCTCAGTGGTCCAAGGTGTTGTTTTCCGATGAAAGTAAATTTTGCATTTAATTTGGAAATCAAGGTCCCAGAGTCTGGAGGAAGAGTGGAGAGGCCACAATCCAAGCTGCTTGAGGTCTCGTGTGAAGTTTCCACAATCGGTGATGGTTTGGGGAGCCATGTCATCTGCTGGTGTAGGTCCACTGTGTTTTATCAAGACCAAAGTCAGCACAGCCGTCTACCAGGACATTGTAGAGCCCTTCATGCTTCCCTCTGCCCACAAGCTTTTTGGAGATGGAAATGTCATTCTCCAGCAGGACTTGGCCCCTGTCCACACTGCCAAAAGTACCAATACCTGGTTTACACAACAGTATCACTGTGCTTGATTGGCAGCAAACTCACCTGACCTTAACCCCATAGAGAATCTATTATAGAGAATCTATGGGGTATTGTCAAGAGGAAGATGAGAGACACCAGACCCAACAATGCAGACGAGCTGAAGGCTTCTATCAAAGCCACCTGGGCTTCCATAACACCTCAGCAGTGCCACAGGCTGATCGCCTCCATGCCACATTGCCGCATTGATGCAGTAATTGATGCAAAAGGAGCCTGGCCAAGTATTGAGTGCATTTACTGAACATACATTTCAGTAGGACAACATTTCAGATTTTAAAAACATTTTTCAAGCTGGTGTTATAAAGTATTCTAATTTACTGAGATAATAACATTAACAGAAATAAACACTTGAAATAGATCCCTCTGTCTGTAATGACTCTATATAATATGAGTTTTACTATTTGTATTGAAGAACTGAAATAAATTAACTTTTTGATGATATTCTAATTTTGTGAGAAGCACCTATAGTATGCTATATGCCCAATTTTAACAAATGTACTGCAATTTTTGCTGAATGTGTTCAGAAATGTACTGATGTGTAAGCAGACAAATGCAGAGACTTAGGCTATGTGCCCACGATGCAGAAATGCTCCGGATTTTTCCTGAGCGTTTCTGCATCTCGCTGGCAGAAAAAACGCATGCGGATTGTACATGCGGATTGTACATGCGGATTGTACACGCGGATTGTACACGCGGATTGTACACGCGGATTGTATATGCGGATTGTGCACGCGGATTGTACATGCGGATTGTACATGCGGATTGTATATGCGGATTGTACACGCGGATTGTACATGCGGATTGTATATGCGGATTGTACATGCGTTTTTCCTGCCAGGGACATGCAGAAGTGGAGCGTTCTTCACATGCATTTCCGCATGCGGGTTGACAAGCGCTTTACAAGCGATTTTAGCATCACTTGGAAAGTGCTTGTCAACTTGGTCACACTATAGAAATCCATGAAAACGGCATGGATTTATATAGTGTGACCCCAACGACTGGTTAAAAATAAAAAAATAAATCTATACTTACCTTCCGATGGCCCCCGCAGTCTTGCTTCGCTCCGTCCTGGCTGCCGGCAGATCGCGGTACACTGAAGGACCTGCCGTCACATGACTATGACGTCAGCGCTGGTCCTTCAGTCCATCGCGAGCTGCCGACATGGGAGGACGAGCGCAGCGGCGGCCGTCAGAAGGTAAATATAACATTTATTTTTTATTTTATTCTTTATTTTGACAGGTTCTATGGTACCCGGGTCCGGAGGAGAGTCTCCCATCCTCCACACGCGGGTACCATCCGCACATTGAACGCATGTATTCCGCATGTGCTTATCTAGTGAAGCGGAATCCATGCGTTCCAATGCAAGTCAATGGCCAGGAAAACGCTGCGCTTCCGCAAAATAATTGGTAGTGCTGCATTTTTTTCCGCAATGATAATCCGCAGCGGAAATTTCCGCAGCATGTGCACAGCACATGCGGACTATCATTGGGGAACATGGCAGACCTTCTAACATGCGTCTTTAAGCGTTTCTGCAGCGTTTTTGCCATGCGGAAACGCTTAAAATACGCGTCGCGGGCACACAGCCTTAGGCTATGTGCCCACGTAGCGTTTTTGTAGCGTTTTTGCGGCGTTTTTACGGCCGCGAAAACGCTTGTAAAACAGTCTGCCATGCAAAGCCATGTGAATTCGGATGTGCTGTGCACATGATGCGCTAATTTGCGCGCCGAATTCGCATTACTTTGCAAAACGCAGCATGACCATTTCTACTGCGATTACGCTGAAGCTTATTCGCGATGCGTGTGGTATCTGGGAGGAAGACGAGACTACAACTCCTCTTCATCCCGGCTACCACGCGGTGAAAAAAAGAAATAAAAAAGTTAAAAACAAACAAAACCTGTATATTCACCTCTCCGGCGGCCCCCGGTCTGCTCTCCGGTCTCCTCCGGTCTGCTGTCTGTACTGTCAGGACCTGCGGTGACGTCATTTAGTCAGGTGATGGTTGCATGACAGCTGACGTCGGCATCAGGTGATGGTCGCGTGACCATCAGCTGACTAAATGACGTCACCGCAGGTCCTGACCGTACACTGCGGGACGCTGAAGAGAGAAGACGCGGCCGGGAGCAGACCGGAGGAGACCGGAGAGCAGACCGGGGGCCGCCGGAGAGGTGAATATACCGTTGTTTTTTTTTATTTATTAACGTTTTCTTTTTTTTACTATAGATGCTGCATTTAAAGCATCTAAGTTGTTCACACATTATAGATCCATGTCGGTTGCATGGATTTATATTGTGTGATCAACTTGTCAAGCACTTTTCCAAGTGATGCTCAAAATTGCTTGGAAAAGTGCTTGAAAAAACGCATGTGAAAACGCTTCTCTCTGGCAGAAAAAACGCATGTAAATCTGCATCAAATCTGCTAGGTGTGCACACAGCCTTATAGCTGGTTTTGCTCTGAGCTGAGATGTCCAGGCTGAATAATGCTCTGGGAGCAGAACCCATCAGCAGAATCTGTCTGTTTCCTGCCTTGTAGCAGTGGATCCCGGCTATTTAGCTCACAGAGCATTGTCTACACAAGATACAATTGTATCCAATTTTCAGCTGGGAACAGGACTATGGACAAGTTTTGCAGCAACTGCATTTGTGATAGGAAATGTTGATCAATCTACCGTATATTCCGGCGTATAAGACGACTTTTGAAGACTGAAAAATCTTCTGTCTAGTCTGGGGTCGTCTTATACGCCGGTAATGCTTTTGAACTTTCAGAAATTGACATGCGGGGATACTCTGGGGGTGTTAATAAGCTGCCGTGGCCGTATCCCTGCCATGTCGGAGTTAATATAAGGTGGAGGGAGTTAAAATACGGCGGCGGTAGGTCCAGACAGTCAGCGCTTCTGTGCTGAAACTGACACATCGCTGCGTATTCCCAGCTCCGGACACAGCACAGGGCTTCTGTGCCGACAGCTTTCACTTGTCACAGAAGCGCTGCGCTGTGTCCGGAGCAGGGAAGTTCGCATCGCTTCTGTGACAATATATGAAAAGCTGGCAATTCAGCAGCGGCATAAGCCGGCACCCGACAATTTAGAATAGAAAGAATAGAGCATCACACATAGACTAGATAGATAGAAACATGTCAGTCACATATATATGAAGTACAGTGACAGTGTTGCTTACTGTACTTGTCATTTAGTGTAAAGGATTTATTAAAAAAAATAAGTGTTTTCATGCACTGTCTCTTTAAAAAAGCCGGCCGGCAATTCAGCAGCGGTACCCGACAATTTATAACAGACAGAATAGAGCTTCACACATAGATTAGATAGATAGAAACATGTCAGTCACATATATATGAAGTACAGTGACAGTGCTGGTTACTGTACTTGTCATCTAGTGTTAAAATAACGGATTTATTTAAAAAAAAATTGGCGTGGGGTTCCCCTTAATTTTAGTCTCTAGCGGAGGTTAAGCAGACGGCTGGGGCAGATGTTTGTAGCCTGGGAAGGGGGTAATACCCACGGAGCTTCCCAGGCTACTAATATCAGCCCCCAGCTGAATACCTAGCCTTTACTAGCTATTAAAATGGGGGATCCCAAAAAAATGACGTGGGGTCCCCCCTATTTTAATAGCTAGCAAAGGCTAGGCAGACAGCTGTAGGCTGATATTAATAGCCCAGGAAGGGTGCCATGAATATTGGCCCCCTCCCAGGCTAGAAACACCAGCCCTCAGCCGCCCCAGAAATGGCGCATCCATAGGATGCGCCAATTCTGGCACTTAGCCTCGCTCTTCCCACTGCCCTGGTGCGGTGGCAGTGGGGTAATAGGACTGGGGTTGATGTCAGCTTATAATGCCAGCTGACATCAAGCCCAGGTTAGTAATGGAGAGGCGTCTATAAGACACCCCCATTGCTAACCCCATAGTCAAGGTTAAAAGAAAACACAAACACCCAGAATAAAGTCCTTTAATTGAAATAAACACACAATTCTTTATTGTTCTAAATTAAACCATACTTACCATCACGCCCATTCCAGCTGAAGCCAACGATCTCCTGCAATAAAAGTAAAATAATAAAGCAACCTCATCCTTACCTTTCCATGGTTCCCAGGACAGCTCCAGCTCTGCTACATCGAGATGACAGGCTGGACCGCAGCAGAACGCCGCCATCCAGCCTGTCATCCCGCGGACACTGAGAAGCACAGGCATGCTTGTGCTCCTCAGTGTCTCGCTGTGACGGCATCCAGATGAGCCGACAATGAACTCAGCTCACCTCCTGGACGTCCGTCACTGACAGCGTGGGAAACTTCTACTGCGCATGCGGGGAGCAGGAGAATTTTCCCACGCTGTCAGTGACGTGCATGAGGTGAGCCGAGTTCATTGGACATGATCTCGGCTCATCTGGATGCCGTCACAGTCAGACACTGAGGAGCACAAGCATGCCTGCGCTTCTCAGTGTCTGCGGGATGACAGGCTGGATGGCAGCGTTCTGCTGCGGTGCAGCCTGTCATCTCGATGTAGCAGAGCTGGACCGGTCCTGGGAACCATGGAGAGGTAAGGATGAGATTGCTTTATTATTTTACTTTTATTGCAGGAGATCGTTGGCTTCAGCTGGAATGGGCGTGATGGTAAGTATGGTTTAATTTAGAACATTAAAAAATTGTGTGTTTATTTCAATTAAAGGACTTTTTTCTGGGTGTTGTGTTTTTTTTAAATACTTTACTAGAAATTCATGGCGGTCATGTCTAATATTGGTGTGACCCCATGAATTTCAGGCTTAGGGCCAGCTGATAATGCCAAGCTGGCCCTAACCCCTTTATTACCCAGTGAGCCACCGCACCTTCCCTGGATGAGTTGGGTACAGCGCCAGAAGATGGCGCTTCTATGAACGCGCCATTTTCTGGGGTGGCTGCGGACTGCAATTTGCAGCGGGTGGGGCCCAGAAAGCTTGGGCCTCCCTGCGCTGCGGATTCCAGCCCCCAGCTGCCTAGTTGTACCTGGCTGGACACAAAAATAGGGCGAAGCCCCACGTCTTTTTTTTTTTAATTATTTCATGAACTAATTAAAAAAAAAAGGGCTTCCCTATATTGTTGTGTCCGGCCAGGTACAAATAGGCAGCTGGTGGTTGGGGGCAGCCCGTTCCTGCCTGCTGTACCTGGCTGGACACAAAAATATGGCGAAGCCCACGTCAACATTTTTGGGAAAAATTAATTACAAAATTAATAATAATTTAGGGACTGCATCTGTATTAACCCCTCAATTGTCATTTAGTGTTAAAATAAAGGATTTTTTAAAAAGAAAATTGGCGTGGGATCCACCATCATTATAGTCTCTAGCGGAGGTTAAGCAGACGGCTGGGGCAGATGTTTGAAGCCTGGGAAGGGGGTAATACCCACGGAGCTTCCCAGGCTACTAATATCAGCCCCCAGCTGAATACCTAGCCTTTACTAGCTATTAGAATGGGGGACCCCCCCAAAAAATGACGTGGGGTCCCCCCTATTTTAATATGTTTATGAGTGACAGTTTTCCTGCTATATACCTGCATGTCATAAGAATTTAAATTAAAAAAGGACCATGTTAAATTCAAATCTGTTTTTTTTTAATTTTTACCGGTGTTTGGTATGCGTTGGAAAAGGGGTAGTCTTATACGATGAATATATCCTAAACTCTATATTTTAACAGGAAACTAGGGGGGTCGTCTTATACACCAGGTCGTCTTATACGCCGGAATATACGGTAGATTTTCTTCAGTGTTCTTATTCATTGCAGAAAATCTTAAAAAAGCCGAGGAATGTGGGCAACATGGTGGGTCAATGATTAACGCTGTGGGGCTGGGTTCATATAATAGCAAGGACAACATCTGCAAGGAGTTTGTATGTTCTCCCCGTGTTTGTGTGGGTTTCCTCCGGGTTCTCTGGTTTCCTCCCACACTCCAAAGACATACTGATAGGGAATTCATATTGTGAGCCCCAATGGGGACAGTGATGATAATGTCTGTAAGGTGCTACAAAATCTAACGGCGCTATATAAGAGAGTAAAATAAATATATAACTAAATAAAATGAATGTATTAAAAGGCTAAGATTGCAAAGAGCTTGTAAAAACAAGAAACTTTGCAATTTCCTTCTTATTCAAAATCTTCTCTGTTCTCAAGAAGGAAAAGATTTTTAATTCTGCAGTGTACAGCTCATTGCTATGGTTACTGACCACCTGAGAAGTGGCTGGTCTCCTTGGCAAGATGCGCTCACTTGCAGACTGGTGGACTTCAGCGCCCCTGTGCCTGTCCCATTCTGCAGAGGCAAAGCCGCCTCTGCCCGCAGAATGCAAGAGGGCACAATTCAGACAAGCGGCTCAGCCAAGCCACCGGCCAGAACTGTAAATCTTCAGCTTCTGATCAGAGGAACACAAGACCACCCCTTTAATAAAGGAGTAGAGCAGAACTCATACAGTGATTAGTGGGGGTCTGACAACTGAAATCCCCAGACATCAGCTACTTCTGCAAGATGATGTACACAGTGTTAAGAGCTGGAATAGCACAGCTCCGCACACTGTGCAATGCCTGGTTTCAGGTACTACAGCTCAGATCACAATCATTTCAATAGGAGCTGCAGTACCAAGATCGGCCACTACACAGTGTACAGCGCTGTGCTGTTTGGTCTCTACGCTGAGTATTTCCAGCTGCTGTCTTATTGGTGAGGGGGCCGTGTGTTGGAACCTCACTGATCTGATATTGATGACCAGGGTCGGACTGCGGTGTCTGGGGCCCACAGGGGAAATTAACTCTAGGGGCCCACCTACAGCAAGATGCAAATATCTGTTATCCGCTCTCCCTGTTATAGTGGAGCATTGACTGGCGGCTCCTGCACATCTACTGGGCGACACTCTAACTGGGATGGACATGTTTGCATTAAAGGGCTTCTTTGGTTAAAACTAGTGTTGAGCGAGTATGTTCTGTTAACCCTTTCGGCGAGTATGCTCGGGCCGAGCTCCGAGTATTTATAGCTGCTCGGTGATATGGTTGAATCGCTCCCATGTGCATGATTTGCGACTGTTTGACGGTTTTAATACATGTGAGGAATGTGTAAGAAATAGACATTCCTCACATGTATTAACCCCTTAAGCCACGGAGCATTTTCCGTTTTTGCATTTTCGCTTTTTGCTCCACTTGTTCCCAGAGCCATAGCGTTTTTATTTTTTAGTCAATATGGCCATGTTAGGGCTTATTTTTTGCGGGACGAGTTGTACTTTTCAACGCCATTACTAGTTTTACCATGCCGTGTACGGGAAAAAAATTCCAAGCGCCGTGAAATTGCAAAAAAAGTGCAATACCACTGAGGTTTTTTTTTTATTTTTTTTACCACGTTCACTGAATGCTAAAACTGACCTGCCATTATTATTCTCCAGGTCATTACGAGTTCGTAGACACCAAACATGTATAGGTTCTTTTTTATTTAAGTGATGAAAAAAAATTCCAAAGTTTGGTAAAAAAAAAAAAAATGGTGCCATTTTCCGAGACCCGTAGTGTCTCCATTTTTCGGGATCTGGGGCAGGGTGAGGGCTTATTTTTTGTGAACCGAGCTGAAGTTTTTATAGATGCTATTTTGGGGTAGATCCGATGTTTTGATCGCCCGTTACTGCATTTTATTGCAATTTTACGGTGACCAAAAAACGTAATTCTGGCGTTTAGAATTTTTTTCTCATTACGCCATTTACCGATCGCATTAATTCTATTTTTATATTGATAGATCAGGCGATTCTGAACGCGGCAATGCCAAATATGTGTATGTGGGGTTTATTTTATGATTTTAGGGGGTGATTTAAACTTTTACATTTTTTTATTTTTTTTCATATTTTTTAAAACTTTTTTTTTTCACTTTTTGCTTGCTTCTGTAGTCTCCATAGGAGACTTGAAGCAGCAACTGTCCGATCGCCTCTGCTACATACAGGGGACCAGCAGTTCCCCTGTATGCAGCAGAAATGGTCCTGTCCTATGAGCGCCGACCACTAGATGGCGCTCATAGCGACAGGATCATTACAACCACTGGTGTCTGCTGCAGACCCAGGGTTGTCATGACCACACATCGCCGACCCGTGATCATGTGACGGGGTCGCCGATGGGCGGGGTAAGTGACGCGCTTCCAGGAAGCGCGCATTAAATGCCGCTGTCGGAGATTGACAGCGGCATTTAATATGTTAACAGCCGCTGGTGGATCGCGATTCCACCCGCGCCTGTTGCGGGCACATGTCAGCTGTAATAATCAGCTGACATGTGCTTGGTTCAGTGCGGGCTCAGCGCCGGAGCCCTCACTGAACCGGAGGATAACGACATGCGCGTACTAATACGTGACATGTCGTTAAGGGGTTAAAGCTGTCAAACAGTTGCAAATCATGCACACGGGAGCGATTCAACCATATCACCGAGCAGCTGTAAATACTCGGCGCTCGGGCCGAGCATACTCGGACAGAACATACTCGCTCAACACTAGTTAAAACAAGTTATCAACAATCCATGGGCTCTACAGGATAGGTGATCACTTATTGAGCATTTGTGTCCGAACATTGGAAAACGCACCTATCGGAAGAATGGGGAAGTTTTATCCCTGACAGAACACTTATCCCTATTTTAAAATGCTGCGGCAGGTGGGACGTCTGACCGCAGCTCTATTCATTCTCTTAGAGACTTGCAAAAAAGAGCAGCGCTCACAGCCACTGAGAGAAAGAATGGATCAGTGGTCGCATCTCACATGCCGCTCCAGTCTAATGGGGAGAAAAGCTCCACATTCTGCCGGTGTGTGCAAGCAGTCAGACCCCCACCAATCAATATTATCACTGATCCTGTGGAGAGGTGATTACTTGTTTTCACCGGAGAACCCCTGTAAGTGCATCTCTGCCGCTCTGGTCCAAGTATTTAATCGCTAAGGCCACGGCCCTACTATCAGTATTCGGTCAGTGTCCAGTCAGTATTTTTTCTCAGGAGTGGGAGCCAAAACAGGTGATGAACAATCAGAGAAAAGGTATAATAGAAACAAGTCACCAATTCTGCATTAATCAACCATTCCTGGTTTCGGCAGCCACTCCTGAGAAAAATACTGACCAAATACTGATGGTGGGGCTGTGGCCTAATGGAAAAAAATCTTTTCCTAGTTAAGATCAGCGAGAATAAAATGACCGCCATACACAACACAGTCCACTATATCAACACCAATAATACCACATACAAAAGGGACAAATATCGCCACACCTTGACTAGATCACATATTACCACTACATAGTGACCGAATAATACCACATACAAGGAACAAATATGGCCAAACTATGACCAGACCATATATTACCACCCCAAGGTGACCAAATACTACAATACTGATCATGAATACAAAACCACAATGCTAACAACACTGTTATTACCACCAGCAACATTATACACAGGAGCTCTGTATATAGTGTCAGTGTACAGGTAACACAGTGATCACCAGTGACATTATAGACAGGAGCTCTGTATATAGTGTATAGGTAATACAGTGATCACCAGTGACATACACAGGAGCTCTGTATATACTATATACACACGTGGTCAAAATTGTTGGTACCCCTCGTTTAATGAAAGAAAAACCCACAATGGTCACAGAAAAAACTTGAATCTGACAAAAGTAATAATAAATTAAAAATCGATGAAAATGAACAAATGAAAGACAGACATTGCTTTTCAACCCTGCTTCCACAGAATTTAAAAAAAAATTAAACTCTTGAAATAGGCCTGGACAGAAATGATGGTACCCCTGAAAATAATGTGACAAAATGGACATGTTAAATCAAGTTGTGTCCACTAATTAGCATCACAGGTGTCGACAATCTTGTAATCAGTCAGTGGGCCTGTATATAGGGCTACAGATACTCACTGTGCTGTTTGGTGACATGGTGTGTACCACACTCAACATGGACCAAAGGAAGCAAAGGAAAGAGTTGTCTCAGGAGATTAGAAAGAAAATTATAGACAAGCATGTTAAAGGTAAAGGTTATAAGACCATCTCCAAGCAGCTTGATGTTCCTGTAACTACAGTTGCACATATTATTCAGAAATTTAAGATCCATGGGACTGTAGCCAACCTCCCTGGACGTGGCCGCAGGAGGAAAATTGATAACAAATCAAAGAGACGAATAATATGAATGGTAACAAAAGAGCCCAGGAAAACTTCTAAAGAGATTAAAGGTGAACTTCAAGCTCAAGGAACATCAGTGTCAGATCGCACCATCCGTCGTTGTTTGATCTAAAGTGGACTTCATGGGAGACGACCAAGGAGTACACCATTGTTGAAAAAAAATCATAAAAAAGCCAGACTGGAATTTGCCAAACTACATGTTCACAAGTCACAAAGCTTTTAGGAGAATGCCCTATGGACAGATGAGACAAAAATGGAAGTTTTTGGCAAGGCACATCAGATCTATGTTCACAGATGGAAAAATGAAGCATATCAAGATAAGAACACTGTCCCTACTGTGAAACATGGAGGAGTCTCTTTTATGTTTTGGGGCTGGTCTGCCGCATCTGGCACAGGGTGTCTTGAATCTGTGCAGGGTACAATGAAATCTCAAGACTATCAAGGGATTCTAGAGAGAAATGTGCTGCCCAGTGTCAGAAAGCGTGGTCTCAGTCGCAGGTCATGGGTCTTGCAACAGTATTATGACCCAAAACACACAGCTAAAAACACCCAACAATGGCTAAGAGGAAAACATTGGACTATTCTGAAGTGGCTTCTATGAGTCCTGACCTAAATCCTATTGAGCATCTTTGGAAAGAGCTGAAACATGACGTCTGGAAAAGGCAACCTTCAACCATGAGACAACTGGAGCAGTTTGCTCATGAGGAGTGGCCAAAATACCTGTGGAGAGGTGCAGAAGTCTCATTGACAGTTACAGGAGTCGTTTGATTGCAGTGATTGCGTCAAAAGGTTGTTCAGCAAAATATTAAGTTAAGAAGAACCATCATTTCTGTCCAGGCCTGTTTCATCAGTTTATTTTATTTTTTTTATTCTGTGGAAGCAGAAAAGCAATGTCTGACTTTCATTTGTTCATTTTCATAGATTTTTAATTTATTATTACTTTTGTCAGATTCAAGTTATTTCTGTGACCATTGTGGGTTTTTCTTTCATTAAACGAGAGGTACCAACAGTTTTGACCACGTGTGTAGTGTAAGTGTACATGTGTGTCACCCTGGCCTGGATGCCACAAGTGTAATTAAAGCTGTGTCTGAGAGCAGGGGGGAGGTTCTCTAGTCAGGGGAACATTAGCATGCAATGCCTCCTGTCTCAGGCCAGTAGGGGGAGCAGGCTGCCCCTATAAAAGCTGGTGCTGAGGGCAGGGTTAGAGAGAACCCAGATGACCTGTCTCAGGACTGAGACGTGTCTCAGCAGAGCAGGGACAGACAGTTGCACTGCACCTAAGAGGAAGTGTGGCAGGAGGAGAGCCACAAGCCAGAGACAAGAGGCGAAGAGAGCCTGTCTTGGCAGATAACAGACTTAATCTACCAGAGTTTGGTGTCTGAGGCTGGAAGGATTCCACATCCCCCAGCAGAGAACCAGTCCGCAAGGGACTGTATATTCCTTGGCCTAAGAAGCCTGGAGGCCCTGCCACAACAGAAGGGACCAGTAAAGCCATACAAGGCTGGGAGCAGAAAGGAACCCACGTCGCAGGCCATACAGGCGAGAAAACATGGAAAGCTCGGAAACGTGGGCTGTTACCCTATCAGGAGGAGATAGCCAGAAGGAGCGCAGAAAGCACGGTAGGCCTACACCCTCACCCTGACCAGGGCCAATTTCCCCGTTGCTCTCAGACATCCAGGTCCCCTCCTAGCCGGGACTGTTTGTGGGTCAGTTTACCTGTTTAGTAAAGACCCTAGACTGCAACCTGTTGTCTGTGTGCTCCTTGCTCCTCCAGCACTATCAGCACTGGGACTCCCACTACCATCACTCCCAACATCCATTATACTGCCCTGGGGCCGCACTCTTCCCGTGGAGAGTCACACTACCCTAGCTGCACACCTCATCAGCCCCAGCGGTCTGCATGCAGCGGCGGTTCCTAATAACCGCAATCCATGGGTGGCGTAGTCGGACATTATCAGCAGAACATAGCAGACTACCATTGGCCTGACCACCCTGAGCCACGGAACCGGGTCGCCACTACTACCCCCATCATCTCCCTATTGCCCGGATCCGAGTGCCGCACGGCCCAGGGGGCGAGTCAGCTTTGGCGTAGTCGGCAGGATTTCGTGCCCGCAACCACCGGGTACTGCGTGCCTGAAAAAGACTTTTGTAACTTACCTGTGGCAAAGTTTCCCGCCGTCCGGAGTATTTTCCCGCCATCCGGAGCCGATTCCCGCCATCGGACGCCATCTTGGACCGTTTCCCGCCATCTTCTGCCGCCTTCCCGCCATCCGCAGCTGCTTCCCGCCATCGGACGCCATCTTCAGGACGCCGCGCGGGAAGAAGAGGGGCGTGGACGTCAAAACCGCGCGAGATCCGAAGCTCCGCCCCACGCACCGACGCTGCGCAAGGTCCTGGAAGGGAGAGAGAGCGACGCTGACGTCATCAGGACGCGACGCCAGGTCCTCGTCCATAGCAGCAGCAGCGGAGCCGCGGCCTACAGAAGAGGATCGTCGGAAGGTAGGCCACGCGTAACTAGGGGGGGAGGAAGATGACGGACACAGAGGCGCCCACTACCACCAACGCAACTGCAGCAGCGGTGATGCCCTTTTCCTTGCACTACATCCCTGGAGCGGCCTGGCTGCCCAAATACTCAGGGGAGCCCCATGCCCTAACTGACTTCAAGGAAAGGCTATACAGTTTGTTCCACGTTTACCCCCTGACAGAGGAACAGAAGGTCAGCATATTAACAGGGCAGTTAACTGGCGCAGCCCAGCGGGAGGTAAAATCATGGCCCACTGAGGAGAAAAGGACTGTGAAGGGTATTCTGGCCCGGCTGCGGGGTACCTTTGACACACGTACCTCCGCTGAGATTAAAATGAGGTTCTATGGATGTAAGCAGCGGGCACAGGACAGCATCAGAGACTATGCCCTAAATCTGCAGGAAGCCTTGAGGGCTATTCAACAAACTGACCCTGGCAGTGTGCAGGAAACGGATAAGCTGCTAACAGAACAATTCATAGAAGGTCTGCTGTCTAGCGCCCACAGGGCCCAACTGCGCCTCATGTTCTTTCAGAACCCCGACCTGACCTTTGCCCAATTTAAGGACAGGGCCATAAGGGTGCTCCGTGAATCTGCAACCAGTAGCGCTATAAACCCCCGGCGCCCTGCTATCACTTACCACCAGGAGGCGGCGCCCTCCTCTATGGACTCCGTGGAGGCTGATGCACAGGCCCTGAACCAAGCCCCCTCGAAAGATCTGCACCACCAAGTCCAGGAGCTGACCAGGAGCGTCGCGGCGTTGACCAGGACCGTCCAGGCGTTGCAAGTGGACCCGTCAAGACCCATCGAGCTGGCTTCAAGTCCGGAGAATGTCCCATGGCGTCGACAGAGGAGGATCCCGTCGTTCCGAGGGAGGCCCACAGACCGCTACGCAGAGGATGGACAGCCCATTTGCCGTCGATGCAACCAGCCCGGACACATTTCCAGGTACTGTAATTTAAACGGGTCCAACCTGGGGCAGAGGGCCAACCCCCAGGCATAAGATCACCAGGCCCTTACAATTGGCGTAATAAGTACGTTGGGGGGCGCCCGGTTTTACCCGTGGTGCTGGACGGTATCCCCATGAGCGCCTTGCTGGATACTGGGTCACAAGTAACCACTATCCCTTATATACTTTTTAAGCAGTATTGGACTGATGCTGATATCACACGGTATCCAGACGGTAACTTGAGCATCATCGCCAGTAATGGCTTACCCGTGCCGCAGATGGGGTTCAAGGAGATGACCATTAAGATTGGTAAAGTTGAACTACCGGCACAGGGAGTGATTATTGTGGACATTGACCGTCATGAAAGTCACCCTAAAATAACTGTGGGTACTAACGTGATTGAAAATTGTCTTTCAGAGGTAATTGTAATCTTACAACAGGTGGCGGTGAATGCTAGTTCCAGCCAACAGAGAATCCTCAACAAGGAGATAAAGGCCCTGATGAGACGGCAGCAGGTAGAACTGTCTGGTGGTGAGATCGGTAGCGTAAGACTGAGTGACCCATTCCCCATTCCCATGCCTCCCAAAAGTGAAATGATGATCTGGTGTCGGACTGCAATCGGGTTGAGAGGTAGAGACTACCAAGACATGGTAGAACCCGTGTACTCAGACAGCAGGCCCACCATTTTGACAGCCCGGGGGGTGGTTGATGTCCGTCATGGGAGGGTGCCCGTCCGCATCCTCAACATTGGGGAGAGGGAGGTACACTTACCCAGGTACGCTACACTTGCCAAGCTGTTTGTGGTCGAACACAAAGCTATCAGGGCCGTGGAACCTTTGCCTCCATCTCCACAGGCGGAGAGTAATGGCTCCCAGAAACAAAAGGAGGACTGGTGCCAGAAACTCCACGTGGGTGCTGACTCCACTCCCCTGCACCAAAAACAAGGAGTCTACTGGGTGGTACAGGAGTACGAGAGAGTCTTTAGTAAGCACCCGCTAGACTTCGGCAGAGTAAAGGGGATAGAACACCACATCCCCACAGGGAGCCACCCACCGATAAAAGAGAGGCACAGACCTGTACCCCCTGCACATTATCAGAACGCAAGGGGCATGCTAAGAGAGATGAAAGAAGCTGGGGTTATTAGAGACAGCTGTAGCCCCTGGGCAGCCCCCTTGGTTCTGGTCAAAAAGAAAGACGGCACCATGAGAATGTGCGTCGACTATAGACAAATCAACCGTATCACTCACAAAGACGCATATCCGCTGCCTAGAATAGAGGAGTCTTTAGCCGCACTAAAATCAGCTAACTTCTTTTCTACTTTGGACCTTACTAGCGGGTACTGGCAGGTTCCTGTGGCAGAGGCTGACAAGGAGAAGACCGCCTTCACCACCCCGATGGGACTGAGCGAATTCAACTGCATGCCTTTCGGGCTCTGCAACGCACCAGGGACCTTCCAGCGGCTGATGGAATGCTGTCTAGGGCATTGAAACTTCGAGATGGTCCTCCTTTACCTGGACGACGTGATCGTCTATTCGAAGACCTACGAGGACCATCTGAAGCACCTGGCCGAGGTGTTCGAAGCCCTGGCAGGCTATGGCCTGAAGGTGAAACCATCGAAGTGTCACCTGCTGAAACCAAAGGTCCAGTACCTAGGGCACGTGGTAAGCGCGGAAGGAGTGGCCCCCGACCCTGACAAGGTCACGGCAATCAAGAGCTGGCCAAGCCCCTCGAACATCAAAGAGGTGAGACAGTTTCTCGGGTTGGTAGGCTACTACCGAAGATTCATCCCCGGGTTCACCAAGATGGCAGCTCCTATGCAGGACCTCCTGATCGGACAGTCTAAGTCCAGGAGCCAAAAGCCGCCCTTCAAGTGGGATAAACCGGAAGAGGAGTCCTTCCGCCAGCTAAAGATGGCCCTCACAGGGGATGAGATCCTGGCCTACCCTGATTATGGCCAGCCTTTCATTCTCCACACAGATGCCAGTAATGTGGGACTGGGAGCCGTATTGTCCCAAAACCAACAGGGCAGATAACAGGTGATCGCATACGCCAGCCGGAAGCTGAGGCCCACCGAAAGGAACCCGGAGAATTACAGCTCCTTCAAGCTAGAATTCTTGGCGGTGGTGTGGGCCGTGACGGAACGCTTCAAGCATTACCTGGCCTCCGCAAAGTTCACCGTGTACACGGACAACAACCCGTTGACACACCTGGACAATGCAAGACTGGGTGCCCTGGAACAGCGGTGGATGGCCCGTCTCTCCAACTATGACTTCGTGATCAAGTACCGGGCAGGCAAAACCAACGCCAACGCGGACGCCCTATCAAGGATGCCTCACTTACCTGAAGGTGACGAAGACCCAGAAGAGCTGGAGGAGGTAGAACTCCCCGCGTTTCACCGGTATGGAGCCGCTCAACACTCTCACCGCGTGAAGGAGGAGGATCTAACAACTGTGATGATGAATCCCCTACCTCACCACAGCTGGGCCGAGACCCAAGATAGTGACCCTGCAGTCCGCCTGGTGAAAGATCTGCTGACCCGGGAAGACGCCCGCTTAGATCCAGATGCCCCAGAGGAAGCCAAGCAGCTATGGAAGGAGAAGAGCAAGCTGTTCCTCTACGAAGGCAAGTTGTGCAGAAGGATTGTCAACCACCGGACGCACGAGCTGACCTGGCAAGTCGTGGTCCCAAGGAGGGATGCAGCTATGGTCCTGGGGGCTTACCATGACAGAGCGGGACACTTCGGTTGGAAGAAACTGGAGTTCCTACTAAGAGGAAGATTCTTTTGGGTCGGCATGAGAGGAGCTGTAGAAAAATGGTGCAGAGACTGTGGCCCTTGTCACCTAAGGAGGAAGGACCGTGCCAGCCAGAAGACACCCTTGAGGCCCATCGTCACCACGCAGCCTCTTGAGCTGGTAGCTCTGGACCACGTCAAATTGGCTCCCAGCCGATCAGGATACATCTATGCCCTGACAATCGTGGACCACTATTCCCGTTTTCTAGTGGTGGTCCCGGTAAAGGACTTGACAGCCCAAACAGCGGCCAGAGCCTTCCAGCAATATTTCTGCCGTCCACACGGGTATCCGGAACAGGTCCTGACAGACCAGGGTCCAGCGTTCGAGGCTGAAATCTTCCAGGAGTTCTGCAACCTCTATGGCTGTAAGAAGATTCGTACAACGCCTTACCACCCCCAAACCAACGGGATGTGTGAGAAGATGAACAATATAGTCATTGATCTCCTGAAGACGTTGCCCCTGGAGGAACGCAGCCTGTGGCCAGAAAAACTGCCGGACCTGATAGACCTATACAACAATATCCCGGTGAATGCTACAAACTGCACCCCGGCTTACCTGATGCGAGCTAGACCAGGAAAGCTGCCCGTAGACCTGGAGATGGGAGTCCTAATACCTGAGGACACCTCCCCGGATGCGGACTGGGATACGGAAAGGCAACTGCAGTACAAGAAGGTACAGGAGAGTGTGGAGAAGAGCCTGGCCCAGGTGAGAGAGAAGCAAGAAAGACTCTTCAATCAACACGCCCCTGCTAGTCCCCTAGAACCTGGTGAGCAAGTCCTAAAGCGAAAAAGAAGGCTACATAAGTTGGACGACCAGTGGGAAAGGGAACCCTACACCGTACTGCAGTCTGACCACGACAACCCAAAGGTGTGCGTAATCACCAAGGACGGAGGAGAAACCACTAGTGTCGTCTCCAGAGACCATCTCAAAAGGTGCCCTGAGCAACTCCGTAGTGCAGAAGAGGATCAGAGTGACCTTGAACCCGCAGAGGACAAAGAAGAAATGATCAGCACCGTTCTCGGAGAGTTCCCTCAGTCCTGGACTCGCATAAATGATGCCATAGTGGTACCTGTCCTGCATTTCCTGCAACCGGCACAGCAACAACCAACACCAGAGCCGGAAGGTGAAGAGGAGCAAGCAGTTCCAGAGGCAGAAGAGCCTGTACCAGCAGCCCAGGAGAGTCAACCCTCTGCTGACAGTGAGCCTGCCATGCCTGCGGTAAGCCAAAAGACCCGCAGACAGCTGCCTGCCCTACCTGTACACCCAGCTGGTAGCTGCACCCCTAACGCTAGTGGGGAAAGCCAAGTCAGTCCACCACCAGACAGTGGGCTACGTAGGTCAACCAGGAGCACAAAGGGACAGATACCCGCTCGCTGGAGAATATAGAGTGTACTAAAATTGTAAATAACCCTGTTGCCAAATGTTGAATTGTTTGCAAAGTTACATGCATGTTTGGTAATACTCTGTTTCAGTTTCTTGCAGCTACCGTAAGGACTCACAGGTTATGGACTTTTTATAACCGGGACCTTGTATGGACTGCGTTCAGAGCCTAACCCAGGAATGAACTAAGACTGTGAAGGACTTGGGGTAGGACAGACCCCCACCTGGTTAAGGCTCCCCGTTGTGCTGGTGATATGGACACCCGGTCACAGGCCACACTGTGACCTTAAGAACTCAATTTGTGCGTCGTCTGTCTATTAATGTTTTATTGTTATGCATATTGTCTTTGTTTACTGTTTAGTCCCGGAGTACTAAATTTCACTAGGGGGGAATGTGTCACCCTGGCCTGGATGCCACAAGTGTAATTAAAGCTGTGTCTGAGAGCAGGGGGGAGGTTCTCTAGTCAGGGGAACATTAGCATGCAATGCCTCCTGTCTCAGGCCAGTAGGGGGAGCAGGCTGCCCCTATAAAAGCTGGTGCTGGGGGCAGGGTTAGAGAGAACCCAGATGACCTGTGTCAGGACTGAGACGTGTCTCAGCAGAGCAGGGACAGACAGTTGCACTGCACCTAAGAGGAAGTGTGGCAGGAGGAGAGCCACAAGCCAGAGACAAGAGGCGAAGCAAGCCTGTCTTGGCAGATAACAGACTTAATCTACCAGACTTTGGTGTCTGAGGCTGGAAGGATTCCACATCCCCCAGCAGAGAACCAGTCCGCAAGGGACTGTATATTCCTTGGCCTAAGAAGCCTGGAGGCCCTGCCACAACAGAAGGGACCAGTAAAGCCATACAAGGCTGGGAGCAGAAAGGAACCCACGTCGCAGGCCATACAGGCGAGAAAACACGGAAAGCTCGGAAACGTGGGCTGTTACCCTATCAGGAGGAGATAGCCAGAAGGAGTGCAGAAAGCACGGTAGGCCTACACCCTCACCCTGACCAGGGCCAATTTCCCCGTTGCTCTCAGACATCCAGGTCCCCTCCTAGCCGGGACTGTTTGTGGGTCAGTTTACCTGTTTAGTAAAGACCCTGGACTGCAACCTGTTGTCTGTGTGCTCCTTGCTCCTCCAGCACAATCAGCACTGGGACTCCCACTACCATCACTCCCAACATCCATTATACTGCCCTGGGGCCGCACTCTTCCCGTGGAGAGTCACACTACCCTAGCTGCACACCTCATCAGCCCCAGCGGTCTGCATGCAGCGGCGGTTCCTAATAACCGCAATCCACGGGTGGCGTAGTCGGACATTATCAGCAGAACATAGCAGACTACCATTGGCCTGACCACCCTGAGCCACAGAACCGGGTCGCCACTACTACCCCCATCGTCTCCCTATTGCACGGATCCGAGTGCCCCACGGCCCAGGGGGCGAGTCACATGTAATACACTGACTCACCAGTGACGTCTCTAGGTGAAGTCCTTCATCTTCGCTTTTCTTCTTCATCTGGCACAGACGGCCATCACTTCTTCCAGCCAGGAATCATCTCTGCAGAAAATAACACACAGTTATCAATAACTGATCTCTTCTAGGGAATATTCCCACTCCACCCCCCGACTTCTACACTACACCAGTTGAAGAAAAAAAGCGATATAGTGCCGCCCTGCACAGTAACAGGAGCCCGCTTTTGTCCTATCCCATGGAAAACAATTTCCTAAAAAGTTAATTATATTACAGAAGTAATAATGTCTCTAATTGGACTCTAAAATAATAATGTTCCTCACTGGCCACCATAAACTAATAAAGTATGTTCCTCAATCTGGCACCAAACAGTAATTAAGTCCCTTGTTCAGCCTGGCACCCCCATATATCCATCCTGGCCCCCCCTTCCCTGCATATATCCATCCTGACACCCCCCATATATCCCTTCTGGCCCCCATATGTCCAGTGTGACCCCTCCATATATTTATCCTAGCCCACGTGTATCGAGCCTGCCCCCTCCCATATACCCATCCTAGTCCCCCATGTGGCCCTCCTGTTCCCCCCATATATCCATCCTGGCCTCCATGTGTCCAGCCTGCCCCCCCACATATCCATCCTGGCCTCCATGTTTCCAGCCTGCCCCCCCATATAACTGTCCTGGCCTCCATGTGTCCAGCCTGCCCCCTCCCATATATCTGTCCTAAAGCCCCATGTGTCAAGCCTGCCCCCCCATATATCCATCCTGGCCTCCATGTGTCCAGCATGCCCCCCCTACATATCCTTCCTGGCCTCCATGTGTCCAGCCTGCCCCCCCCCATATATCCATCCTGGCCTCCATGTTTCCAGCCTGCACCCCATATATCCATCCTGGCCTCCATGTGTCCAGCCTGCCCCCTCATATATCCATCCTGCCCTTCCCCCCTGCATATATCCATCCTGACACCCCCCCATATATCCATACTGGCCCCCATATGTCCAGCGTGGCCCCTCCATATATTTATCCTAGCCCACGTGTATCGAGCCTGCCCCCCCACATACCTATCCTAGCCCCCCATGTGTCCAGCCTGCCCCCCACATATCCATCCTGGCCATCATGTGTCCAGCCTGCCCCGCCCCCCATATATCCAGCCCCCCATATATCCATCCCCCTCACATATCCATCCTGGCCTCCATGTGTCCAGCCTGCCCCACCATATAGCCATCCTGCCCACCCTTTCCCATGTGTCCAGCCAGGCTCGCCCTTATGTGTCCAGCCAGGCTCCCCCCCTTGTGTGTCCAGCCAGGGTTCCCCCTTGTGTGTCCAGCCAGGCTCTCACCCTTGTGTGTCCAGCCAGTGTTCCCCCTTGTGTGTCCAGCCAGGGTTCCCCCTTGTGTGTCCAGCCAGGGTTCCCTCTTGTGTGTCCAGTCAGGGCTTCCCCTTGTGTGTCCAGCCAGGGCTCCCCCTTGTGGGTCCAGCCAGGGTTCCCCCTTGTGTGTCCAACCAGCTCCCCCCTTGTGTGTCCAGCCAGGGCTCCCCCTTGTGTGTCCAGTCAGGGCTCCCCCTTGTGTGTCCAGCCAGGGCTTCTCCTTGCGTGTCCAGCCAGGGCTCCCCCTTGTGTGTCCAGCCAGGGTTCCCCCTTGTGTGTCCAGCCAGGGCTCCCCCTTGTGTGTCCAGCAAGGCCCCCCTTGTGTGTCCATCCGGTCCCCCCCTTGTGTGTCCAGCCAGGGTCCCCCCTTGTGTGTCTAGCCGGGCCCCCCCTTGTGTGTCCAGCCAGGGGCCCATCCCATTCTGCATCCACTCATATATACACAGACACACACACAGACACCTCTTACCTTCCTGCTCTCCCGTGCGGTGTCCTCCTTCTCCGGCGGCTGAGTTGCGCGCCTCCTTCACTGCAGGCGCATGACGATGACGTCATACGCCGGCCGGGGAAGGGAGACGCGCAGCTTTAGCTGCTTCACTGGGACGTGTGTCACGGCGGTTCAGGTAATGAACGCCGCGTGAGCGAGTCCCTGCATACACTGCCTGCGCTTTTAAAGGGCCCGTGCCCCTTAAAACCGCAGGTTTTTTTATTTTTTCATTCTCTTCTCCCCCTCTCCTCTGCAGAAGGGTACCCCGCCAGCCCAGTCCCTCCCTGTTGATGACTTATCCTAAAATCGGTCATTAATATATAAGTCCTGGACAGTCCCGTTAAGCTTGTTTTACCTAGTTATAAAAGCCCTTTAAGTCCTCATTATAAGGTAAGGTATGAATGGATCTAATTAAATTCTCCAAAGAGAACTATTTATACATTTTAGTCACTGTGAGCTTTCTACAAGATATTGCGGGCAGTATATAGCGAATATACGGACACAGAGCCATTCGCCGGCTCAGATTGCCAATAAGCACCTTGTAAATATGAGACCTTGACATCATAGGTTACTTGGCTTAATATGAAATTGTCCCTCATGTGTACCGCATTGTGGGCAGGGACTATATGTACATCACTGCAGAATATGTTGGCAATAAAAAGTCAACAGAAATGAATATCATGCAGATCCTCACCAGGACTCCAGCAGTGTCACCATCCTGCCACCATACAGCTATAGAAGGACAATAAACCTGCAGGGTTCTCCCCTCAGTTATTTTTCCTTTAATTTTATTATCTGTTTCTTACTCACAGTGAAAGAACAGTCATCAGATATTTTATTGTTCACTTTTTATTTTACAGTCTCAGCTCTGAAGAATAGAACGTCTTATGAATAAATGACAGCTCACTTATTACAGTGGTGGCCAAAAGTATTGGCACCCCTGCAATTCTATCAGATAATACTTAGTTTCTTCCTGAAAATGATTGCAATCACAAATTCTTTGGTATTATTATCTTCATTTAATTTGCTTGCAAGGAAAAAATACAAAAGAGAATGAAGCAAAAATCAAAACCTTGATCATTTCACACAAAACTCCAAAAATGGGCCAGACAAAAGTATTGGCACCCTCAGCCTAATACTTGGTTGCACAACCTTTAGCCAAAATAACTGCGAACAACCGCTTCCGGTAACCATCAATGAGTTTCTTACAATGCTCTGCTGGAATTGTAGACCATTCTTCTTTGGCAAACTGCTCCAGGTCCCTGATATTTGAAGGGTTCCTTCTCCAAACTGCCATTTTGTGATCTCTCCACAGGTGTTCTATGGGATTCAGGTCTGGACTCATTGCTGGCCACCTTAGAAGTCTCCAGTGCTTTCTCTAAAACCATTTTATAGTGCTTTTGGAAGTGTGTTTTGGGTCATTGTCCTGCTGGAAGACCCATGACCTCTAAGGGCGACCCAGCTTTCTCACACTGGGCCCTATATTATGCTGCAAAATTTGTTGGTAGTCTTCAGACTTCATAATGCCATGCACACGGTCAAGCAGTCCAGTGCCAGAGGCAGCAAAGCAACCCCAAAACATCAGGGAACCTCCGCCATGTTTGACTGTAGGGACCATGTTCTTTTCTTTGAATGCCTCTTTTTTTTTCCTGTACACTCTATGTTGATGGTTTTTCCCAAAAAGCCCGACTTTTGTCTCATCTGACCAGAGAACATTCTTCCAAAACATAGTAACATAGTTTGTAAACATAGTTAGTAAAAGCCGAATAAAGACTTGCGTCCATCAAGTTCGACCTGTTAGTTCTGTAATTGCTAAAGTTGATCCAGAGGAGGGCAAAAACCCCAAATGATTTGGCCAATCTTTACCTGAGGAAAAATTCCCTCCTGACTCTGAAACCAGCAATCAGAATAAATCCCTGTATCAACTTACTATTTTATTTTATTTTTAAGTATATGCTGAAATCTGCCTGGTATCTAGAAAAGCATCCAGTCCCCGCTTGAACTGGTGTAGTGAATCTGACATCACCGTCTCCTCACTCAGTGAATTCCATATTCTCACTGCTCTTACCGTAAAGAACCCCTTCCTATGCTGGTGCTGAAACCTTTTCTCTTCCAGTCTTAGTGAATGCCCTCTTGTTACCGTAATATCCCTCCTTTTGAACAAATCCCGGGCAAGGTCTCTATACTGTCCCCTAACATATTTGTACACATTTATTATGTCCCCCCTCAACCTTCTCTTTTCCAGGCTGAATAGTCCTAGTTTTGCCAACCTCTCTGGGTATTGCAGTCCCTCCATTCCCTTTATTAATTTTGTTGCCCTCCTTTGTACCTTTTCAATCTCATTTATATCCTTTCTATATATTGGGGCCCATAACTGAGCACAGTATTCCAAGTGTGGTCTGACCAGTGCTTTGTACAGTGGAAGAACAATGTTCTCCTCCTTTGCAGCTATACCTCTTCTGATACATCCCATTACCCTGTTTGCCCTTACAGCAGCGGCCTGACTTTGGGCACTCCAATTTAGTTTGCCATCAATCAAGATGCCCAAGTCCTTCTCCATCTCTGAATTCCCCAATGATTTCCCATTCAGTGAGTACTGGTGACTTCCATTTTTCCTTCCCATATGTATGACCTTACATTTCTCCTCGTTAAACCTCATTTGCCATTTAATGCTCCACCTACCCAGCTTATCCAAATCCCTCTGTAGGTCTGCACTGTCCTCTTTTGTATTAATTGTTTTACATAACTTTGTGTCATCTGCAAATATTGATATTTTACTATTTATCCCGTTGACTATGTCGTTAATAAAGATATTAAATAACATTGGGCCTAGTACAGACCCCTGTGGTACCCCACTAGTGACGCTTACCCAATCTGAGTATATTCCATTTATAACCACCCTCTGCCTTCTATCCCTTAGCCAGTTAGCTACCCACTTGCAGACATTTTCCCCCAGCCCCATCATTCTCATTTTGTATACCAACCTATTATGTGGCACGCTATCGAAAGCTTTTGAGAAGTCGAGATACTCGACATCCACTGGTTCCCCCTGATCTACTCGAGAGCTAACCTCCTCGTAGAAGTCAATCAGGTTTGTTTGGCAGGAGCGATTCCTCATGAATCCATGTTGGTTCGGGATTAAAAGATTATTAGCATCAAGATGCTCCGTAATTGCCTCTTTAATGAAGCTTTCAAAAATTTTGCCCACAACGGACGTCAGACTCACCGGCCGATAGTTTCCGGCGTCACTTTTCGCTCCCTTTTTGAATATTGGCACTACATTCGCCTGTCGCCAATCAAGTGGCACAGACCCAGTCTCAACAGAGTCCTTAAATATAAGATATAACGGTCTGTCTATCACATTACTTAGTTCCCTTAGTACCCGTGGGTGTATGCCATCAGGTCCTGGTGATTTGTTTATTTTAATGTTACTGAGGCGTTTCTGTACCCCAGCTTGGGTTAGATTTGTCATACTTAGTGGAGGATTAAGTTTGTCACTTCTCATTTCTCCTGTTAGTTCTTTTTCCTTTGTGAAAGTTGTCGAAAAAAATTTATTTAATAGATTAGCTTTATCCTCATCTTTCTCTATGATTTTGCCTTCCTCGCTTTTTATCTTTCCAATATTATCCGATTTAATCCTTTTACTATTTATATACGTAAAGAACAGTTTGGGATTTGATCTACTTTCCCTAGCAATACGTCTCTCTGTTTCCTCCTTCGCTATTTTTATTTGTTTTTTACAGGTTCTCGTTTTTTCCTTGTAACACATTAGTGCCTCCTTACTGTTTTCCTGTTTTAATCTCTTGAATGCCTCTTTTTTGCTATTTAACGCCCCTTTTACGTTCTTGTTCAACCATATTGGTTTCCTCTTATTTCTGGCCCTTTTATTCCCATACGGTATATATCTCTCGCACTGAGTATTCAGAATTCTTTTGAAGGTTTCCCATTTACTATTCGTATTCCTTTGATTAAGAACTTTGTCCCAGTCAATAAGTTGAAGGCTTTCTTTCAGCTGATCAAACTTCGCCCTCCTAAAGTTTAATGTTTTTGTTGTTCCCTTATTGATAACCCTACTGAAGGGCATTTTGAAGTCGATAATATTATGGTCGCTATTACCTAGGTGCCCCCCTATCTGTACCTCAGTTATTCTATCAGGCCTATTAGTCAATATTAAGTCCAACATGGCCGTCCCTCTCGTTGGTTCCTGCACTAGTTGGGAGAGATAATTATCCTTAATATTTGTCAAGAACCTTTTTCCTTTCTGAGATCTACAGGTTTCTGTTTCCCAGTCAATATCCGGGTAGTTGAAATCCCCCATTACAATCACTTCATTATGTTTTGCTACTTTGTCTATTTGTCCTAATAGCAGATTCTCATTCTCCTCTGTTATATTTGGTGGCTTATAGCAGACCCCCAGTAATATTTTATTATTATTTTTTGCCCCCTCTATCTCTACCCACATGTACTCGACCCCCTCTTCTCCCTCTCCTATATCTTCCCTTAGTCTGGGCTTTAGACATGACTTTACATATAAGCAGACTCCTCCGCCTTTCCCCTGTTTCCGGTCCCTTCTAAATAAACTATAATCTAATAAATTTACCGCCCAGTCGTAGCTATCGTCTAGCCAAGTCTTCATAGAATCATAGAATGGTAGAATTGGAAGGGACCTCCTGGGTCATCTGGTCCAACCCCCTGCTCAAAGCAGGATTCACTAAATCATCTCAGACAGATGTCTGTCCAGCCTTTGTTTGAAGACGTCCATTGAAGGGGAACTCACCACCTCTCGTGGCAGCCTGTTCCACTCATTAATCACCCTAACTGTCAAAAAGTTTTTTCTAATATCTAATCTGTGTCTCCTCCCATTTAGTTTCATCCCATTGCTTCTAGTCTTGTTGCAGTGAGCGGGCCCCCGACCTGTGCTGAGCTCAGTGAGCAATGCCCTGTCACTCAGTGAGCTCAGCGTAGGGGCCCGCTCGCTGCAGGGAGTCATTCTCCTCAGCATGTGTGGTCGTCTCAAGCCAGGTGAATATGTTTTTATTTTCTTATATTTACTGGTTTTGGCGACATCGGGAGGTGAACCTACTACTCTCAACATTGTCCCTTGCTAGTGCTGATGGCAGCGCCGGCAGGGGACAAGGATGAGTGACTGCTTAAGCACCTGGGAACAGCATGAACTGTACCGCTGATTCACAGGCGCCGGTATGTGTCACACGGATAACACACGCATGTCATCTGTGTGTCATCAGTGTGCACGTGTGTGGGACGTTTTTCGGCCAGTGCAGTGTATAAAAAAACTGACATGTCAGCGTGTTTTGCCCACGGACACACGGTCCGTGGAAACACTGACATTCATTTGAATGTGCACAGACGCATTCATTTGAATGTGTCTACGTGTGTATGTTTCTCCGGTACGTGTGGAAACTGTCACCACATGAACTAGAAACACAGATGTGTTAAAGACCCTTTATAGACTATATATGTCTTATAAGAGGCCGAGAGTGTGATCTATATTTCATATAGGAGGCAGAGAGTGCGATATATAGATCATATAGGCGGTGACCCCATATATGACTTATACTGCACTCTCTGCCTCCTATAGCCTATATTTGACTTTATATAGGAGTCCGAGTGTGTTGTACATCATGTAGGCCCGTACTTTAGGCCTCATATAAAATGTATACCGCACTCTTGGCCTCCTATATGACATATAGACTGTATATGTTATAAAGAGGCCAAGAGTATGATCTACATTTCATATAGGAGGCCGAGAGTGCAATGCATAATGTATAAAATAAATTACAGTATATTATTGTTGGCCAATGCTAGGAACACTCACCCATAAAAACTTTATTGAATATTTGGCACAGTGCTCTTGACTTGAAATTGAAGCAGTGAGAGCTGTAGGCCTGCAGCCTTGTTTCCAATTCCAAGCCAGGCCAGGTTGGAGAGTTGAACTGTAGAGTGCTGCAGGTCACCGTCCACATATCCAGCCCCGGAGCAGGTATAAAAAAGCCCAGAGTCAGAGCAGGAGAGAAGAGGGCGGTGCTCCGATGCCAGTGCCACCACCCGGTCCAGAGTGGAGCCGGAGTTACTACAAGGGGCCAGGGCAGATAAGGAGCCGGGATGGTACCATATAAGAAGCCCGGGAGCAGGGAGAGCAGAGCGAGACGTCGGCTTCGGTGGCGCCGGCGTATCAGAGGCCGGCCCTGGAGCAGAGAGAGAGCACTGCAGAGCGCTGCCGCGGCGCATCAGAGGCCAGAAGAGAGTGGCGTCAGTGTCAACTGACACCACACCACAGTCTGCCAGCCAGCGGGAAAGCAGAGCGCGGTGCGTGTCACCGCCCTGAAAGAACTTCCATCCTCTTAGTGTCACGGACTCACGTGGTAAGTATGCTGCATGCACGTCATTGCAGTCCCGCTGTCACCAATGAATGTGCCATGCGCGCGACGCTACATTTGCTTCAGCCACGCTATTAAAGAGTCCGCACTTTTAAAGGGCCCCCGCCACCAATTTTCTCACTCTCATTTCGGGGCCCACCGGAAAATTTCCCAATTTCCCGCCAGGCCAGGCCGACCCTGGTGCAAAGGTCAGAAGGGAAGGAGCACTATATTATAGTGCAGATTTTACTGTTATGGCTTGAGGGTGCCATCACCCACTGGGAGAGCCCCTGAGGTGCCATAACAGCACAATTCCTCGTAAGTGATCCCATTTTACAAACTACACCTCTCAATGAATTCATCTAGGGGTGCAGTGATCATATTGACACCACAGGTGTGTCACAGAATTTTATACCATTGGGCAGTGAAGAAAAAATAATTACATTTTTACCGCAAAAAATTTGTTTTAGCCCCAGATTTCTCATTTTCAAATGGGGATAATGGATAAAACTGGCACCAAAATTTGTCCCACAATTTCTGCTGAATGTGGCAATACCTCATATGTGGCTGTACAGTACTGCTTAGCCACACGGCGACACTCGGGCAGGACGGAGCGCTATTTGCCTCCTGGAGGGCAGATTTTCCTAGAATACTTTGTGGACTCCTTATGCAGAGCCCCTAAGTGCTAGAAGAGCAGAATCCCCCCTCAAATTACCCCATTTTGGAAATTATACCCCTGCCAAACATGTGGATGCTATATGTGGTTTAGGCACACTGTGGGGCTCAGAAGGGCGGGGGGGTATTAGAATTTCGGATGCCTTTGTTTTACCAGTAACGTGGAAGCCCCCTATATTTTCATTGACAGATGACGGACCTGAGTGAGGTTTTTTTTGTGGATTGATTTGAAGCTTTTATTGGGAACATTTTACACAGCATTTGGGATCACATTTATCCGGCGCTGTACGCTGAGCAATTGCTTTGGGGTTTCCATCTAAATCTCTGAGTGACGTGATTCAGGTGACATCTCCCAGGGGATCCATTCACTATAATGAGGCAGCAGAGTTACTCTGGGCTCCATCTGTACAAAACTGTGACGACCTAAAAAGACGGACACCGCCGGATCACAGGTCAGACAGCGTCCACAATGCCTCCATCTGCCTCATTATAGGGAATCTTCCTCCAGGACAGTCGTGTAAGGGCTGTTTTTTTGCGGGACGGGCTGACGTTTTTATTTGTACCATTTTCGGGCACATGACATTTTTTGATCGCTTTCTATTCCAATTTTCAGGGAGGGAGAATGAACAAAAACCGGCAATTCAGGAATTGTTTTTTTTTTATGCTGTTCTGCGTGTGGTAAAATTGATAAGGCAGCGTTATGCTTCAGGTCGGTGCGATTACAGTGGTACCACATAGCGTTTTTTTATGCTTTGGCGCTTTTACACAATAAAAACTTTTATAGAAAAAATATATCTTTATGCATCGCTTTATTCTGAGAGCTATAACTTTTTTATTTGTCCGCTGATGGGGCTGTATGGCGACTTGTTTTTTGCGGGACAAGATGACGTTTTCACGGTACCAATTTTATTTATATTTGTTTTTTTTATCACGTTTTATTCCACTTTTTTCCAGTGATGATAAAGCATTGTTTGCCTCGTTTTTTTGGGGGGGTTACGGCATTCACTGAAGGGGTTAACTAGTGTGGCACTTTTATAGGTTGGGTTGTTCCGGATACGGAAATACCAAATATGTGTACTTTTTTATTTTTTTTTTTTACATAAAAATGTGTATTTCTTAGTGAATATTTTTATTATTATTATTTTGTAATATTTTTTTTTACAATTTTTTTAAACTTTTTTACTTAGTCCCTTTATGGGACTTTCACTTTTTTTCTCTTTGATCACAGGCAGGGGTGGATTAAGAGTAGCAAGGGCCCTGGGCAGTTTAGAAGGTGTGGCACCCCCACACACACACACACACACCTGATGTATCATGTGACATGTCACATGATCCCCTGTGATAGATCATGTGATAGTTCACGTGAAATTAATTTGGCACAATATTAATATATTAATTATAATATTTTTTTTACATTAATTGTATGACTTAATATTGAGCACATTTAAGTATGCTGACATCCCCTATGTACAGTATGAGACCCTATACACAATATGAGCTGCCACAATCCTCCTATACACTTCAGGAGGCCACACGGTGCCATCTATACACAGCAGGAGGCCGGACTGTGCCATCTATACACAGCGGGAGGCCGCACGGTGTCATCTATACACAGCGGGAGGCCGCACGGTGCCATCTATACACAGCGAGAGGCCGCACGGTGCCATCTATACACAGCGGGAGGCCACACGGCACCATCTATACACAGCAGGAGGCCGCACTAAGCCATCTATACACAGCGGGAGGCCGCAGGTAGCCATCTATACACAGCGGGAGGCCGCAGGTAGCCATCTATACACAGCAGGAGGCCGCACGTAGCCATCTATACACAGCAGGGGGCCACACGTAGCCATCTATACACAGCGGAAAGCCGCACGGTGCCATCTATACACAGCAGAAGGCCGCACGTAGCCATCTATATACAGCGGGAGGCCGCACATAGCCATCTATACACAGCGGGAGGCCGCACGGCGCCAGCTATACACAGCTGGAGGCCACATGGCGCCATCTATACACAGTGGGAGGCCGCACGGCACCATCTATACACAGCGGGAGGCCGCACGGCGCCCCCCCCAGAGACAGCGGGAAGCCGCACGCAGTCACACAAACATATACAGACATATACATACACATATACATAAACACATATCTGCACACTCACACACACACACTCACCATCCCCCGGCTTCTGTCGTCCAGCTCCTCTCCGGTGGTAAGTAGCAGTGCAGGGCGCGCACTGCGTGACGTCACACTAGCAGACACGGCCGCACACAGGGCCGTGTCTCCTATCTGTGACGCGGCCGGGAAAACACGGGGAAGTTAACAGGTGCAGTGCTGGCCCGGCCGAAGAAGAAGCAGTGGCCATGCGCCGCTGCTGGGGGAGCGATCCAGGGGCCCCCCGCCTATGACTGCCGGTATGTGCCGCGACACCGCACATATTATAATGAGGGCAATCTGGCCATAGACCCCCCGGGGTCCCGGGCACCCCAGAGCCCCGGGAGGTAGCCCAAATTGCCCTCATTATAATCCGCCTATGATCACAGGTATAATGCATTGCAGTACATTATACCTGTAGTGAAAGCTCCTGAGACCATGCTGTGAACATGGTTTCAGCAGCTTTCTGTAGCTTGGTGACCTGGGTCACCATGGCAACGATTGGGCCCCGCGATTACATCGCAGGGGCGCCGATCTGAAAGGCAGAGGGAGCTGCCGTCCCTCTGCCTGCCTCCTGAACACTGCGATCACGCTCAATCGCAGCATTCAGGGGGTTAACAGCCAGGGGCGGTGCTGACACTGCTCCTGGCTGTTTAGTGGCGGAGCTCAGCCACCAGCAGCGCTGAGCTTTGGCACTGAACATGCAGGAGGTGCTGATATTACAGCCTCTCCTGGGCGATCATGCCGAGATCAGTCAGTCAGATTGACTGACCGATCTCAGCGATCTGGGTGCGGGGACCAACAGCATGGATCCCTGCACCCCTTCTCGTGCCACTCAGCTGTCACAGACAGCTGTCGGTACTTAACTACTTAACTGTCACTGCGTGTCTACACACAGTGAGTTTAAAGCCATGACGGACACTGAACGGCAAGGAGCGTTAACATACACCCGCTCATGCCGTGCAGTGTCTGTCATTGGGCGTTAAGGGGTTAATATGGGGATTGGGGAATCTGGCGACAAGCCTCACTCACCTGCCCCTTGTCCTGTGTCCAGTCCAACTATGCAGGGCCACTGGCTTGTCTGATGGCATCACAGGCCCTAGACCATCAGAGGAACCCACTCGCCGTCGGGGCCTGGACTGCTCCCCAAGCATCTCCACAGGGAGAACCTCCGGCGGTGTTTGATTGCCGGCACTTCACCAGGACCCCCCTCCTGCCCCCCCCCCCCCCCCCGCTCTGCCAGCGGTGCTTAATTACCGGCGCTTTATCAGGGCCCCCCTCAGGGGCTCCCTTCATTGGGGCCCCCCTCGGGGCCTCCCTTCATCAGGGCCCCCCTCGAGGCCTCCCTTCATCGGGGCCCCCCCTCGAGGCCTCCCTTCATCGGGGCCCCCCCTCGGGGCCTCCCTTCATCGGGGCCCCCCTCGGGGCTTCCCTTCATCAGGTCCCCCCTCCTGCACCCCCGCTCCGCTGCTTGAATGCCGCAGTCGCCCACCAGCTCTGTCTTCAGGCATGGCCGCATGCAGTGCGGCTGGTCTGCTAGTAATGACAGCAGGGGCGACACAAGCACAATTGAAGGTGTAGCGTCGCCTCTGCCGTGTCATTACTACAAGACACAGCCACACAGCGCACAGCTCACAGTCATGCCTGAAGACAGTGCTGGCGGGCGACGGAGGCAATCAAGCAGCGGAGTGGGGGGTGCAGGAGGGGGGCGACTGCTATGGGACACCCCCGGCTCACGGGCCCCATAGCAGTCACGTGGCCTGCCGCTAAATGTTGGTCAGGTGCCCCCACTCGGCCCAGTCCCACGCAGATTGTGTTCTCAATTAGAGCTGAGGATCGCAACAGAAACATTTGTATCACAATGATATCGTAATATGGTCTGCTATTTAAAAACATTATGATAGGGAAGCTCACATGCAAAATTACATATATACAGTACAGACCAAAAGTTTGGACACACCTTCTCATTTAAAGATTTTTCTGTATTTTCATGACTATGAAAATTGTACATTCACACTGAAGGCATCAAAACTATGAATTAACACATCTGGAATGATATACTTAACAAAAAAGTGTGAAACAACTGAAAATATGTCTAATATTCTAGGTTCTTCAAAGTAGCCACCTTTTGCTTTGATGACTGCTTTGCACACTCTTGGCATTCCCTTGATGAGCTTCAAGAGGTAGTCACCGGAAATGGTTTTCACTTCACAGGTGTGCCCTGTCAGGTTTAATAAGTGGGATTTCTTGCCTTATAAATGGGGTTGGGACCATCAGTTGTGTTGTGCAGAAGTCTGGTGGATACACAGCTGATAGCCCTACTGAATAGACTGTTAGAATTTGTATTATGGCAAGAAAAAAGCAGCTAAGTAAAGAAAAAAGAGTGCCCATCATTACTTTAAGAAATGAAGGTCAGTCAGTCTGAAAAATTGGGAAAACTTTGAAAGTGTCCCCAAGTGCAGTTGCAAAAACCATCAAGCGCTACAAAGAAACTGGCTCACATGAGGACCGCCCCAGGAAAGGAAGACCAAGAGTCACCTCTGCTTCTGAGGATAAGTTTATCCGAGTCACCAGCCTCAGAAATCGCAGGTTAACAGCAGCTCAGATTAGAGACCAGGTCAATGCCACACAGAGTTCTAGCAGCAGACACATCTCTACAACAACTGTTAAGAGGAGACTTTGTGCAGCAGGCTTTCATGGTAAAATAGATGCTAGGAAACCACTGCTAAGGACAGGCAACATGCAGAAGAGACTTGTTTGGGCTAAAGAACACAAGGAATGGACATTAGACCAGTGGAAATCTGTGCTTTGGTCTGATGAGTCCAAATTTGAGATCTTTTGTTCCAACCACCGTGTCTTTGTGCGACGCAGAAAAGGTGAACGGATGGACTGTACATGCCTGGTTCCCAACGTGAAGCATGGATGAGGAGGTGTGATGGTGTAGGGGTGCTTTGCTGGTGACACTGTTGGGGATTTATTCAAAATTGAAGGCATACTGAACCAGCATGGCTACCACAGCATCTTGCGGCGACATGCTATTCCATCCAGTTTGCGTTTAGCTGGACCATCATTTATTTTTCAACAGGACAATGACCCCAAGCACACCTCCAGGCTGTGTAAGGGCTATTTGACCAAGAAGGAGAGTGATGGGGTGCTACGCCAGATGACCTGGCCTCCACAGTCACCAGACCTGAACCCAATCGAGATGGTTTGGGGTGAGCTGGACCGCAGAGTGAAGGCAAAAGGGCCAACAAGTGCTAAGCATCTCTGGGAACTCCTTCAAGATTGTTGGAAGACCATTTCCGGTGACTAACTCTTTAAGCTCTTCAAGAGAATGCCAAGAGTGTGCAAAGCAGTCATCAAAACAAAAGGTGGCTACCTTGAAGAACCTAGAATATAAGACATATTTTCAGTTGTTTCACACTTTTTTGTTAAGTATATAATTCCACATGTTAATTCATAGTTTTGATGCCTTCAGTGTGAATGTACAATTTTTATAGTCACAAAAATACAGAAAAATCTTTAAATGAGAAGGTGTGTCCAAACTTTTGGTCTGTACTGTGTATATATATATATATATATATATATATATATATATATATTTTATATATATAAATATATCTATAATATAAGGCGGGATGCGTGTCTCTGTCTGAAGCCTCGATAGACAGCGCATGCGTGACGCGCAGTCTGGCTCCAGAGAGAAGCACGCATCCAGCCGTTACAGGTAAGAGGAGGTATATGGCGCCGGAGTTCGCGGCATGCGTAGACACTGAACGTATACCGCGATCTCCGGCGCCATACTTAGATACTTACCTGACCGGGAGGAGCGCTGCCGCGGCGCCTCTCTCCGCTGGAGACCAGGGGCGGAGTGAAGGCGTCGGACCGGCGCGTGCGCATTGCGCTATCCGGCGCCATTTTACTGAAGACACATTTACAGCGTGTCTTCAGCAAAATGGCACCGGACAGCGTGGTGCTCCGGCGCCGCACTCCTCCCCCGGCCTCCGGCAGAAGAGGACGCAGCAGCGCCGGAGTACAGAGAAGAAAGGTGAGTATAACTGTTTTTTTTTTTTTGTATGTGTGTACAGTGTGAAAGGGATGAGGGGGCCACACATAACAGGATTGTGGGGTGAGGGGACCATGCATATATCAGGATTGGGGGGTGAGGGGTACCACACATACCAGGATTGGGGATGAGGGGTGCCACGCATGCCGGGATTGGGGATGAGGGGTGCCACGCATACCGGGATTGGGGATGAGGGATGGAATGCCATGCATACCGGGATGAGGGATGGGGTACCATGCATACCAGGATGAGGGATACCATACACACCACGATAGTGATGAGGGGTGCCATACATACCAGGATAGGGATGAGGGGTGCCACGCATACCGGGATGAGGGGTGCAAAGCATAACGGGATTGGGGGTGAGGGGTGCCACGCATACCGGGATTGGGGGTAAGGGGTGCCACGCATACAGGGATTGGGGATGAGGGGTGCTACGCATACCGGGATTTGGGGTGAGGAGTGCCACGCATACCGGGATTGGGGGTGAGGGGTGCCACGCATACCAGGATTGGGGGAGAGGGGTACCACACATATCAGGATTGGGGGTGAAGGGTACCACGCATACCAGGATTGGGGGGTGAGGGGTACCACACATACCAGGATTGGGCGGTGAGGGGTGCCACACATACCAGGATTGGGGGGTGAGGGGTGCCACACATACCAGGATTGGGGGGTGAGGGGTGCCATACATACCAGGATTAGGGGGTGAGGGGTACCACGCATAACAGGATTGGGGGGTGAGGGGTACCACGCATACCAGGATTGGGGGGTGAGGGATACCACACATACCAGGATTGGAGGGGGTGAGGGGTACCACGCATACCAGGATTGTGGGGTGAGGGGTAACACGCATACCAGGAGGGGGGTGAGGGGACCATGCATACCAGGATTGAGGGTGAGGGGTGCCATGCATACCGGGATTGGGGATGAGGGGAGCCACGCATACCGGGATTGGGGATGAGGGGTGCCACGCATACCGGGATTGGGGGTGAGGAGTGCCACGCATACCGGGATTGGGGGTGAGGAGTGCCACGCATACCGGGATTGGGGGTGAGGGGTGCCACGCATACCAGGATTGGGGGAGAGGGGTACCACACATACCAGGATTGGGGGTGAAGGGTACCACGCATACCAGGATTGGGGGGGTGAGGGGTACCACGCATACCAAGATTGGGCGGTGAGGGGTGCCACACATACCAGGATTGGGGGGTGAGGGGTGCCACACATACCAGGATTGGGGGGTGAGAGGACCATACATACCAGGATTAGGGGGTGAGGGGTACCACGCATAACAGGATTGGGGGTGAGGGGTACCACGCATACCAGGATTGGGGGGTGAGGGGTACCACACATACCAGGATTGGAGGGGGTGAGGGGTACCACGCATACCAGGATTGGGGGGTGAGGGGTAACACGCATACCAGGATTGGGGGGTGAGGGGACCATGCATACCAGGATTGAGGGTGAGGGGTGCCATGCATACCGGGATTGGGGGTGAGGGGTGCCATGCATACCGGGATTGGGGGTGAGGGGTGCCACGCATACCGGGATTGGGGATGAGGGGTGCCACGCATACCGGGATTGGGGATGATGGGTGCCACACATACAAGGATTGGGGATGAGGGGTGCCACGCATGACGGGATTGGGGATGAGGGGTGCCACGCATGCCGGGATTGGGGATGATGGGTGCCACGCATGCCGGGATTGGGGATGATGGGTGCCACGCATACCGGGATTGGGGATGAGGGGTGCCACGCATGCCGGGATTAGGGATGGAGTGCCATTCATACCGGGATGAGGGATGGGGTACCATGCATACCAGGATGAGGGATACCATACACACCAGGATAGTGATGAGAGGTGCCATAGATACCAGGATAGGGATAAGGGGTGCCACGCATACCGTGATGAGGGGTGCCAAGCATAACGGGATTGGGGATGAGGGGTGCCACGCCATACCGGGATTGGGGGTGAGGAGTGCCACGCATACCGGGATTGGGGGTGAGGGGTGCCACGCATACCGGGATTGGGGGTGAGGGGTGCCAGGCATACCGGGATTGGGGATGAGGGGTGCCAGGCATACTGGGATTGGGGATGAGGGGCGCCACGCATACCGGGATTGGGAATGAGGGATGGGGTGCCATGCATACCAGGATGAGGGATACCATACACACCAGGATAGGGATGAGGGATGGGGTACCATGCATACCAGGATGAGGGATACCATACATACCAGGATAAGGATGAGGGGTGCCACACATACCGGGATTGGGGGTGAGGGTTGCCACGCATACCGGGATTGGGGGTGAGGGGTGCCACGCATACCGGGATGAGTGGTGCCACGCATACCGGGATTGGGGGTGAGGGGTGGCACTCATACCGGGATTGGGAGTGAGGGATAGGGTGCCATGCATACCAGGATGAGGGATACCATACACACCAGGATAGGGATGAGGGGTGCCACGCATACCAGGATTGGGGGTGAGGGGTGCCACGCATACCAGGATTGGGGGTGAGGGGTGCCATGCATACCAGGATTGGGGGTGAGGGGTGCCACGCATACCAGGATTGGGGATGAGGGGTACCACGCATACCAGGATTGGATGGTGGGTACAGTATGGGGGCAGCACAAATACAAGGAGGGGGCAGCACATACCAGCATGGGAGACTATATACCAATAAAAATGCTCGCCAATAGCGAGTATATACCGTATATATATATATATATATATATATACACACACACAGAGTTGAAACCAGAAGTTTCCATACACTATATAAATAGACACATATGCATGTTTTTCTCAATATCGGACATGAAATCAGAATAAATCTTTCCCGTTTTAGGTCAATTAGGATTACCATAATTTTTAATATTTGCTAAATGCCAGAATAATGAGAGAATGTTTTAAGGCATCATTTTTATTAGTTACTGCAAAGTCTGTAACATCTGTCCCTGCTGAAAAGACACTATGATTATCATCTTTATATATAAGTACAAAGTCAGTAGGCTATAACATAATTGTGTGACAGGAGGCGTGCAGTAATCATCAGTAACTGTAATAGGAGTTTCTAACCCCCTCGGTGGAGAACTTCAGTGGCCCCATATGGTGCCCCACAGCGTAATGGCCCTATATGGTGAGCAAAAGCGTAATGGCCCCATATGGTGAGCCACAGCGTAATGGCCACATATGGTGAGCCACAGCGTAATGGCCACATATGGTCAGCCACAGCGTAATAGCCCCATATGGTGAGTCAAAGGCGTAATGGCCCCATATGGTGAGCCAAAGGCGTAATGGCCCCATATGGTGAGCCACAGCGTAATGGCCCTATATGGTAAGCCACAGCGTAATGGCCCCATATGGTGAGCCACAGCGTAATGGCCCCATATGGTGAGCCACAGCGTAATGGCCACATATGGTGAGCCACAGCGTAATGGCCATATATGGTGAGCCACAGCGTAATGGCCACATATGGTGAGTCAAAGGCGTAATGGCCCCATATGGTGAGCCACAGCGTCATGTCCCCATAGAGTGCTCTACAGCGTAATGGTCCCATATATGCCCCACAGTATATGCCCTCCCCATACTTGTATATGACCACATCTTCGTATATGGTATATGGTGCCCATCCTGGTTAGGTGTATATGCCCCTCCATCCATCCATTCTGGGTAGGTATATATGCCCTTCCATCCATCCATCCTGGGTAGGTGTATATGCCCCTCCATCCATCCATCCATGCTGGGTAGGTTTATATGCCCACCCATCCATCCATCCTGGGTAGATGTATATGACCCTCCATCGATCCATCCATTCTGGGTAGGCGTAGATGCCCCTCCATCCATCCATCCTGGGTAGGTGTAAATGCCCCTCTATCCATCCATCCTGGGTAAGTGTAAATGCCCCTCCATCCATCCATGCTGGGTAGGTTTATATGCCCCCCCCCCATCCATCCATCCTGGGTAGATGTATATGCCTCTCCATCCATCCATTCTGAGTAGGTGTATATGCCCCTCCATCCATCCTGGGTAGGAGTATCTGCCCCTCCATCTTTCCTGGGTAGGTGTATATGCCCCTCCATCCATCCATCCATCCTGGGTAGGTGTAAATGCCCATCCATCCATCCTGGGTAGGTGTAAATGCCTCTCCATCCATCCTGGGTAGGTGTAAATGCCCCTCCATCGATCCATCCATCCTGGGTAGGTGTAAATGCCCCTCCATCCATCCATGCTGGGCAGGTGTAGATGCCCCTCCATCAATCCTGGGTAGGTGTATATGCCCCTCCATCCATCCATCCATCCATCCTAGGTAAATGTATATGCCCCTTCATCCATCCATCCTGGCTAGGTGTAAATGCCCATCCATCCATTCATCCATCCTGGGTAGGTGTAAATGCCCCTCCATCCATCCATCCCTCCTGGGTAGGTGTAAATGCCCCTACATCCATCCTGGGTAGGTGTAAATGCCCCCCCCATCCATCCATCCATCCTGGGTAGGTGTAAATGTCCCTCCATTCATCCATTCATCCTGGGTAGGTTTAAATACCCCTCCATCCGTCCATCCTGGGTGGGTGTACATGCCTCTAAATCCATTTATCCATCCATGGTAGGTGTAAATGCCAGTCCATCCAGGGAAGGTGCAAATGCTCCTCCATCCATCCATCCTGGGCAGGTGTAAATGCCCCTCCATCCATCCATCCTGGGTAGGTGTAAATGCCCCTCCATCCATCCATCCCTCCTGGGTAGGTGTAAATGCCCCTCCATCCATCCATCCCTCCTGGGTAGGTGTAAATGCCCCTCCATCCATCCATCCCTCCTGGATAGGTGTACATGCCCCTCCATCCATCCATCTATCCTGGGTAGGTGTACATGCCCCTCCATCCATACATCCTGGGTAGGTTTAAATGCCCCTCCATCCATCCATCCATCCTGGGTAGGTGTACATGCCCCTCCATCCATCCATCTATCCTGGGTAGGTGTACATGCCCCTCCATGCATCCATCCATCCATGGTAGGTGTAAATGCCCCTCCATCCATCCATCCATCCTGGGAAGGTGTAAATGCCCCTCCATCCATCCATCCTGAGAAGGTGTAAATGCCCCTCCATCCATCCATCCTGAGTAGGTGTAAATGCCCCTCCATCCATCCATCCTGGGTAGGTGTAAATGCCCCTCCATCCATCCATCCTGGGTAGGTGTAAATGCCCATCCATCCATCCATCCATCCTAGGTAGGTGTACATGCCCCTCCATCCATCCTGGGTAGGTGTATATGCCTCTCCATCCATCCATTCTGAGTAGGTGTATATGCCCCTCCAGCCATCCATCCTGGGTAGGTGTATATGCCCCTCCATCCATCCATCCTGGGTAGGTGTATATGCCCCTCCATCCATCCTGGGTAGGAGTATCTGCCCCTCCATCTTTCCTGGGTAGGTGTATATGCCCCTCCATCCATCCATCCATCCTGGGTAAATGTATATGCCCCTTCATCCATCCATCCTGGCTAGGTGTAAATGCCCATCCATCCATCCTGGGTAGGTGTAAATGCCCCTTCATCCATCCATCCCTCCTGGGTAGGTGTAAATGCCCCTACATCCATCCTGGGTAGGTGTAAATGCCCCTCCATCCATCCATCCATCCATCCTGGGTAGGTGTAAATGCCTCTCCATCCATCCATCCATCCTGGGTAGGTGTAAATGTCCCTCCATCCATCCTGGGTAGGTGTAAATGCCCCTCCATCCATCCATCCTGGGTAGGTGTAAATGCCCCTCCATCCATCCATCCATCCTGGGTAGGTGTACATGCCTCTAAATCCATCCATCCATCCATGGTAGGAGTAAATGCCCCTCCATCCAGGGAAGGTGTAAATGCTCCTCCATGCATCCATCCTGGGTAGGTGTAAATGCCCCTCCATCCATCCATCCTGGGTAGGTGTGAATGCCCCTCCATCCATCCATCCCTCCTGGGTAGGTGTACATGCCCCTCCATCCATCCATCTATCCTGGGTAGGTGTACATGCCCCTCCATGCATCCATCCATCCATGGTAGGTGTAAATGCCCCTCCATCCATCCATCCATCCTGGGAAGGTGTAAATGCCCCTCCATCCATCCATCCTGAGTAGGTGTAAATGCCCCTCCATCCATCCATCCTGGGTAGGTGTAAATGCCCCTCCATCCATCCATCCTGGGGAGGTGTAAATGCCCCTCCATCCATCCATCCTGAGTAGGTGTAAATGCCCATCCATCCATCCATCCTAGGTAGGTGTACATGCACCTCCATCCATCCATCCATCCTGGGTAGGTGTATATGCCTCTCCATCCATCCATTCTGAGTAGGTGTATATGCCCCTCCAGCCATCCATCCTGGGTAGGTGTATATGCCCCTCCATCCATCCATCCTGGGTAGGTGTATATGCCCCTCCATCCATCCTGGGTAGAAGTATCTGCCCCTCCATCTTTCCTGGGTAGGTGTATATGCCCCTCCATCCATCCATCCATCCTGGGTAAATGTATATGCCCCTTCATCCATCCATCCTGGCTAGGTGTAAATGCCCATCCATCCATCCTGGGTAGGTGTAAATGCCCCTTCATCCATCCATCCCTCCTGGGTAGGTGTAAATGCCCCTAAATCCATCCTGGGTAGGTGTAAATGCCCCTCCATCCATCCATCCATCCATCCTGGGTAGGTGTAAATGCCCCTCCATCCATCCATCCATCCTGGGTAGGTGTAAATGTCCCTCCATCCATCCATCCTGGGTAGGTGTAAATGCCCCTCTATCCATCCATCCTGGGTAGGTGTAAATGCCCCTCCATCCATCCATCCATCCTGGGTAGGTGTACATGCCTCTAAATCCATCCATCCATCCATGGTAGGAGTAAATGCCCCTCCATCCAGGGAAGGTGTAAATGCTCCTCCATGCATCCATCCTGGGTAGGTGTAAATGCCCCTCCATCCATCCATCCTGGGTAGGTGTGAATGCCCCTCCATCCATCCATCCCTCCTGGGTAGGTGTACATGCCCCTCCATCCATCCATCTATCCTGGGTAGGTGTACATGCCCCTCCATCCATCCTGGGTAGGTGTAAATGCCCCTCCATCCATCCATCCTGGGTAGGTGTACATGCCCTTCCATCCATCCATCTATCCTGGGTAGGTGTACATGCCCCTCCATGCATCCATCCATCCATGGTAGGTGTAAATGCCCCTCCATCCATCCATCAATCCTGGGTAGGTGAAAATGCCCCTCCATCCATCCATCAATCCTGGGTAGGTGTAAATGCCCCTCCATCCATCCATTCTGGGTAGGTGTAAATGCCCCTCCATCCATCCATCCTGGGTAGGTGTAAATGCTCCTCCATCCATCCATCCTGGGTAGGTGTATATGCCCCTCCATCCGTCCTGGGTAGGTGTACATGCCCCTCCATCCATCCATCCATTCTGGGTAGGTGTATATGCCTCTCCATCCATCCATTCTGAGTAGGTGTATATGCCCCTCCATCCATCCTGGGTAGGAGTATCTGCCCCTCCATCTTTCCTGGGTAGGTGTATATGCCCCTCCATCCATCCATCCATCCTGGGTAGGTGTAAATGCCCATCCATCCATCCTGGGTAGGTGTAAATGCCTCTCCATCCATCCTGGGTAGGTGTAAATGCCCCTCCATCCATCCATCCATACTGAGTAGGTGTATATGCCCCTCCATCCATCCATCCTGGCTATGTGTATATGCCCCTCAATCCATCCTGGTTAGATGTATATGCCTCTCCATCCATCCTTTCTGGGTAGGTGTATATGCCCCTCCATCCATCCATACTGGGTAAGTGTACATGTACCTCCATCCATCCTGGTTAGGTATATATGCCTCTCCATCCATCCCAGTCAGTACATGCCCCCCTCCATCCATCCATCCTGGTGGGTATATCCCCCCTCCATCCTGGTGGGTATATGCCCTCCTCCATCCATCCTGGTGGGTATGTGCCCCCCCTACATCCATCCTGGTGGGTATATGACCCCCCTACATCCATCCTGGTGGGTATATGACCCCCCTACATCCATCCTGGTGGGTATATGACCCCCCTCCATCCATCCTGGTGGGTATATGACCCCCCTCCATCCATCCTGGTGGGTATATGCCTCCTCCTCCATCCTGGTGGGTATATGCCTCCTCCTCCATCCTGGTGGGTATATGCCTCCTCCTCCATCCTGGTGGGTATATGCCTCCTCCTCCATCCTGGTGGGTATATGCCTCCTCCTCCATCCTGGTGGGTTTATGCCTCCTCCTCCATCCTGGTGGGTATATGCCTCCTCCTCCATCCTAGTGGGTATATGCCTCCTCCTCCATCCTGGGGGGTATATGCCTCCTCCTCCATCCTGGTGGGTTTATGCCTCCTCCTCCATCCTGGTGGGTTTATGCCTCCTCCTCCATCCTGGTGGGTTTATGCCTCCTCCTCCATCCTGGTGGGTTTATGCCCCCATATATTCAATGCAAAGGAAAAAAAACAAAAACAATAAAACGCTTCTACTCACCTTCCACGTTCCCACGCAGCGCTGTGTCTGTGGTGCCTGAAGATGTTGGCAGTGATAACAGCAGAGAAGCTGAGATCACCGCACGGCGCCGCCGCAGATACTCACTCGGGGCCTCCACTCCCAGGCATTTCCTCCCCGGCAGCTCCTGTCATGGCACGCTCTGACTGAGCAGTGCTTGCGACGACAGGGGGAATGTACAGCTTACACTGCAGGCTCCACAAAGATGGCTGCAATCTCCTCCCACGGCTGCGACCTGGACAGCCAAGGGGGCGTGCCCAGGTCACAGCTAGAGGCAGGAGGAGCGGCCTGTAATGTTAGAGATAGGGTCGGTGACAGACTACTGTCTCTTATGGCCAGGGCTGCCGTAAATGAGGTGTGTAAGAGCGCTTCTTACACACCCCCAAAATAAAAATGGCAGCCCCTAGTGGCCAATGTCAACATAAATACATAAAAAACTAATAAAGTGGTACATTTAATTTTGTATTAAAAATAATTGATTACATAATTATTAATACAAAACATAAAATGGTGGCCCCTTCCCTGTAAGAATAGCACACGGCTCTTTTCACGTCTGGTTATTTCTCTAACAGGTAGAATATGCTCCGTTATAGACCGGGGACAGGTTTACAGCTCTATTTTTTGTGGACGATTGATCTGTAAATCAGAACTGAGACCGGTCCGATTTCCATCCAATTTGTAGTTAAAGATCATCTATTGAAGTCAATGAGTCTGTCAGAAAAATGGCCAGAACCAACCATGTTGCCTGTACTGCCTGTTTTCCAGGGTCTATAGGCCGGGCAAGCGAGGCTAGGAAACCTTTAGCTTTTTACTTTACATATAAAAAAATATGCCCCACTGAGGAGAAAAACTGACACACTGACCAAAATCAGATGAAAATTAGAAAAAAAACACTGATTAAAACCTGACATGTGAACGGGGCCTTAGGCCTTAATCAGATGTCAGTGACTTATCGTATATGCAAAAAATGTCTGAAAGTGGTCAGTTTTTATCTTCAGCGTTTCATCAGCTTTTCTTGTATGCAAAATAAATCCATAAATTCAGAAGCTTCTCCTTCCCTTTGGAAGTGCATTGAGGTGAAGGGTACATTGCTGGAAAAGGAAGAAAAAAAAAAAAACTCTTTAAATCTCTTAGTTTGCGAGTGTGAACGAGCTGCGTGTGTCTGGAGCGTAAGTGCGAACGAAAGTAAGTGTGTGACTTGTTTTTCAGTGACTTTGGATTCAGGGAGTTTGGAAGGGAGGACTTAGGACTGAATTGCTGACTGTATTTCATTCTTTCTTTACTTTACTTTTTACTTAATTAATCCACCTGACCTACTTAGCTGATTCCCCCGTCCATACTTGATACTTAATTGATCCCCCGTCCATACTTAACTGATCCCCCGCCGATATCTAATTGATACACTTGCACATCCCTAATTGATCCCCATCCATACACCTATATATAAATAATTGTGTTTTGTGCTTGTATATATATACTGACTGTATCCCCATATTTAGAATGACGTCCATTTTGGCCGGAGCCGTGCAGTGTACATCTTGCGCAATGTATGCATTCCGTGAGCACCCACTCGAGGATCCATACTGCTGCGAGAGATGTGAGCATATCGTGCACTTGGAAGCCCAAATTCTGGATCTAAGTGCTCAGATAGCGGTACTGAGGAGCATCGACAACATGGAACGGAGTTTGCTGCTCACCGAGCAGACACTCAATGGGTCAATACTGGGGGTGGAGCATAGAGGGGAAGTGCAGGCTGAACAGGCAGGGAGCTGGATAACAGTTAGGAGGAATAGAGGGAAGAAGTATAGGAAGGCTGGTTCAGAACCGGCATTATTGGAGCACGACAGATCCTCTGACCGCAGGGGGAGTGTATGCTCCAGTAATGAGGGGGAGGGGGGAAGTGTAGGGCAGGCAAGACAGGTTCTGGTAGTGGGTGACTATTATTAGGGGGACAGACAGGGCAATCTGTCACAAAGACCGGGATCGCCGAACGGTGTGCTGCCTCCCTGGCGCTCGAGTCCGGCACATCGCGGATCGGGTTGACAGGTTACTGGGTGGGGCTGGCGAAGACCCAGCGGTCATGGTCCACATCGGCACCAATGACAAAGTGAGTGGTAGATGGAGGGTCCTTAAAAATGATTTCAGGGACCTAGGTAGGAAGCTTAGGGCAAGGACCTCCAAGGTAGTTTTCTCAGAAATACTACCAATCCCGCGAGCCACACAGGAGCGCCAACGGGAAGTTAGGGAGGTGAATAAGTGGCTAAAGAGTTGGTGCAAGGCAGAAGGGTTTGGGTTCATGGAGAACTGGGCCGACTTCGCGGTCGGCTACAGGCTCTACCGTAGGGACGGGCTGCACCTCAATGGGGAGGGTGCAGCGGTGCTGGGGAAGAAGATGGCTAATAGGTTGGAGGAGTTTTTAAACTAGAGACAGGGGGGGGTGGGAACCAAGGAAATAGGTGGGATGTGAGGCAAGCAAGGGGGAAGGGGAGAAGTGAATATAATGAGGGTGGAGAGGGGGGTGGGGATAGTACAGTTAGATCGTTAGAGAAGAATAGGATGCTAAGTAACCCCAAAGTTTTATCTTGCATGCTGACCAACGCAAGAAGCCTGACCAATAAGGCGGATGAGCTGCAGGCGCTTATATCGGAGGAGAGGTATGACATCGTAGGTATAAGAGACTTGGCTAGACGATAGCTACGACTGGGTGGTAAATTTATTAGCTTATAGTTTATTTAGAAGGGACCGGAAACAGGGGAAAGGCGGAGGAGTCTGCTTATATGTAAAGTCATGTCTAAAACCCAGACTAAGGGAAGATATAGGAGAGGGAGAAGAGGGGGTCGAGTCCATGTGGGTAGAGATAGAGGGAACTAAAAATAATAATAAAATATTACTGGGGGTCTGCTATAAGCCACCAAATATAACAGAGGAAAATGAGAATCTGCTATTAGGACAAATAGACAAAGTAGCAAAACATAATGAAGTGATTGTAATGGGGGAATTCAACTACCCGGATATTGACTGGGAAACAGAAACTTGTAGATCTCAGAAAGGAAAAAGGTTCTTGACAAATATTAAGGATAATTATCTCTCCCAACTAGTGCAGGAACCAACGAGAGGGAAGGCCATGTTGGACTTAATATTGACTAATAGGCCTGATAGAATAACTGAGGTACAGATAGGGGGGCACCTAGGTAATAGCGACCATAATATTATCGACTTCAAAATGCCCTTCAGTAGGGTTATCAATAAGGGAACAACAAAAACATTTAACTTTAGGAGGGCGAAGTTTGATCAGCTGAAAGAAAGCCTTCAACTTATTGACTGGGACAAAGTTCTTAATCAAAGGAATACGAATAGTAAATGGGAAACCTTCAAAAGAATTCTGAATACTCAGTGCGAGAGATATATACCATATGGGAATAAAAGGGCCAGAAATAAGAGGAAACCAATATGGTTGAACAAGAACGTAAAAGGGGCGTTAAATAGCAAAAAAGAGGCATTCAAGAGATTAAAACAGGAAAACAGTAAGGAGGCACTAATGTGTTACAAGGAAAAAACGAGAACCTGCAAAAAACAAATAAAAATAGCGAAGGAGGAAACAGAGAGACGTATTGCTAGGGAAAGTAGATCAAATCCCAAACTGTTCTTTACGTATATAAATAGTAAAAGGATTAAATCGAATAATATTGGACCGATAAAAAGTGATGAAGGCAAAATCATAGAGAAAGATGAGGATAAAGCTAATCTATTAAATAAATTTTTTTCGACAACTTTCACAAAGGAAATCGAACTAACAGGAGAAATGAGAAGTGACAAACTTAATCCTCCACTAAGTATGACAAATCTAACCCAAGCTGGGGTACAGAAACACCTCAGTAACATTAAAATAAACAAATCACCAGGACCTGATGGTATACACCCACGGGTACTAAGGGAACTAAGTAATGTGATAGACAGACCGTTATATCTTATCTTTAAGGACTCTGTTGAGACTGGGTCTGTGCCACTTGATTGGCGACAGGCGAATGTAGTGCCAATATTCAAAAAGGGAGCAAAAAGTGACGCCGGAAACTATCGGCCGGTGAGTCTGACGTCCGTTGTGGGCAAAATTTTTGAAAGCTTCATTAAAGAGGCAATTACGGAGCATCTTGATGCTAATAATCTATTAACCCCGAACCAACATGGATTCATGAGGAATCGCTCCTGCCAAACAAACCTGATTGACTTCTACGAGGAGGTTAGCTCTCGAGTAGATCAGGGGGAACCAGTGGATGTCGTGTATCTCGACTTCTCAAAAGCGTTCGATAGCGTGCCACATAATAGGTTGGTATACAAAATGAGAATGATGGGGCTGGGGGAAAATGTCTGCAAGTAGGTAGCTAACTGGCTAAAGGATAGAAGGCAGAGGGTGGTTATAAATGGAATATACTCAGATTGGGTAAGCGTCACTAGCGGGGTACCACAGGGGTCTGTACTAGGCCCAATGTTATTTAATATCTTTATTAACGACATAGTCAACGGGATAAATAGTAAAATATCAATATTTGCAGATGACACAAAGTTATGTAAAACAATTAATACAAAAGAGGACAGTGCAGACCTACAGAGGGATTTGGATAAGCTGGGTAGGTGGAGCATTAAATGGCAAATGAGGTTTAACGAGGAGAAATGTAAGGTCATACATATGGGAAGGAAAAATGGAAGTCACCAGTACTCACTGAATGGGAAATCATTGGGGAATTCAGAGATGGAGAAGGACTTGGGCATCTTGATTGATAGCAAACTAAATTGGAGTGCTCAAAGTCAGGCAGCTGCTGTAAGGGCAAACAGGGTAATGGGATGTATCAGAAGAGGTATAGCTGCAAAGGATGAGAACATTGTTCTTCCACTGTACAAAGCACTGGTCAGACCACACTTGGAATACTGTGCTCAGTTATGGGCCCCAATATATAGAAAGGATATAAATGAGCTTGAAAAGGTACAAAGGAGGGCAACAAAACTAATAAAGGGAATGGAGGGACTGCAATACCCAGAGAGGTTGGCAAAACTAGAACTATTCAGCCTGGAAAAGAGAAGGTTAAGGGGGGACATAATAAATGTGTACAAATATGTTAGGGGACAGTATAGAGATCTTGCCCGGGATTTGTTCAAAAGGAGGGATATTACGGTAACAAGAGGGCATTCACTAAGACTGGAAGAGAAAAGGTTTCAGCACCAGCATAGGAAGGGGTTCTTTACGGTAAGAGCAGTGAGAATATGGAATTCACTGAGGAGACGGTAATGTCGGATTCACTACACCAGTTCAAGCGGGGACTGGATGCATTTCTAGATACCAGGCAGATTTCAGCATATACTTAAAAATAAAATAAAATAGTAGGTTGATACAGGGATTTATTCTGACTGCTGGTTTCAGAGTCGGGAGGGAATTTTTCCTCAGGTGAAGATTGGCCAAATCATTTGGGGTTTTTGCCCTCCTCTGGATCAACTTTAGCAATTACAGAACTAACAGGTCGAACTTGATGGACGCAAGTCTTTATTCGGCTTTACTAACTATGTTACTATGTTACTATGGTAACAGTGTTATCACAGACAGCACATGGATGGCAATGCCAGCTGTCAGCGATGTCATGGACCCATATATCTGACTGGAGAATTTTCATCAACCACTAGGATAAAAAAACGGACACTACGCGGTTTTCAACAAAAAAAAATGACATGTGGACGACTCCACAGATTATATTGTGTATGTGATCTATCCGTAACAAATATGGAGAGGACACAAACATGAAAAACAGACGTCTGAATGAGGCCAAAGATATATGTTTCCACACTGATAAGGGAGCGAGAAATATCTATTTCAGATTTGCCAATGAGTCCATGGCAGAAAATTCCAGTTAACCCCTTTATCACCTCAGGTTTTTGCGCTTTCATTTTTTGCTCCCCTTCTTCCCAGAGCCATAACTTTTTTATTTTTCCATCAATATGGCCATGTGAGGGCTTGTTTTATTGTGGGATGAGTTATTCTTTTGAACACCACCATTGATTTTACCATATTGTGTACTGGAAAATGGGAAAAATATCCAAGTGCAGTGAAATGGCAAAAAAAGTGCAATTCCACAAAAGGTTTTTTTTTACCATGTTCACTAAATGCTAACACTGACCGGCCATTATGATTCTCCAGGTCATTACGAGTTCGTAGTTACCAAACATGTGGAGCTTCTATTTTATTTAAGTGGTGAAATCAAAATTCAAAGCTTGTAAAAAAAAATAATCATTTTTCCGAGACCCGTAGCGTCTCCATATTTCCTGATCTAGAGCCGGGTCAGGGGTTATTTTTTGCGCACTGAGCTGATATTTTTATTGATACCGTTTTGGTGTAGATATGATGTTATCATCGCCTGTTATTACATTTTAATGCAATGTTGCGGCGACCAAAACAACTTAATTCTGGAGTTTTGTTTTTTTTCTCGTTATACAGTTTACTGATGGAAGTCATTCTTCTTATATATTGATAGATCGGGCGATTCTAAATGCGGCGATACCAAACGTGTATTTTTGATTGTTTTATTTTGAATGGGGTAAAAGGGGGGTGATTTGAACTTTTAAATATTTTTTTTTACTTTTTACATGCTTCAATAGTCTCCTTAGCAGACTAGAAGCTGTGATCTTCCGATCGCTTGTGTTACACAAATGGCCGCCTGAGGCAGCAGATGCGCAATTGAGACCTCAGTAGCCGAGATCTCAGGAGACATTTACTTGGTTTGGCTTTCTACTTCTTTATCTAACTGTATTGCCCTCTATATCATCCATTCTGTATGGACTGCTCTGTACTCATATTGGACATTTATGCATTTAGTAGGGCTTAAGGGGATTATTGTGCTTGTTACCCATCAAATCTGTAGATGCGCTCACTAATTAGACTTTGTTTAGGGCAATTTTAAAGTATAATATTGATAACGGTCCTGCACAGTGACAAGATTATGTTACAGGATTCTGGACAAATGTACAATGCCAGTCATTCAAGGGTTAATTCTTTGGAACACAGAGAGACTTTCTAGCCAGTGAAATACCAGTAATAAACACCTGTGGTAACTACGGCAACTGTGCTGATGTCATAAACACATACATCTATGATATAGAAGATGATTCCGGAAGCACAGGTCATTCAGCCGTATGAAGCGCCGTACTTGATGTGTCTGGAGACCTGGGGCTTCATCACTCCACAACCTGTAAGGGAGGAAGGGGATACGGCCTAGCCAGCCAGATCAGCCATACCGCCTAGCCAGCCAGATCAGCCATATCGCCTAGCCAGCCAGATCAGCCATACCGCCTAGCCAGCCAGATCAGCCATACCGCCTAGCCAGCCAGATCAGCCATACCGCCTAGCCAGCCAGATCAAACTAACCCTAGCGATCAATGGGGTGACAGATGTTGCAGCCAGATCTCCCTCACGTCCGGTACTAGTTGCCTTCACCTTTATGTGTACGGCCTGGAGATGTTGCATTAGACTTCTCCATATGGTGCTCGCACAGGGCACCTACTTTGACCTTCTCCATTACTGTCTGTTTTCTGATGATGTAATGTGTAACTTGTGTGACTATGTGATTTCACTGCTATCATATCTATAGTGGATGTATATCATGTCTCACTGTAAATATGATACAATGTACAAATTCTAGTACAATTTGCTGTTACTTGTTGGCACTATCCTTCTAAGCCCGAGGGATGGGCAAGTCCTCCAGCCATGGTTCCCTAGAGGTTTCCTCCACAGGGGGTTTTCCTCTCCTGAGTGCTGACGGATGATTCTTCGTGAGTCGGAGGTTTGCCATTTTCAGTGTCTTTTTCATAGCAATTGGCTGATTCTAAATTTCAGACACTGAATGAAATAATATGATTTGTAATAAAATTTGGTCTATTTAACATTCACTAAAAGTGTTTTGTGCATTTCTTTCACAATCTTGGGTTGGTGGGATTTTCTTGGGAATCAGGATCTAGCATCTATGATCAAGCCATGAAGCCGGATATGGAGTCAGAGCATTGTTAACCCTGTGCTTGAAGACAGAATGCAGCAGAAATGACAAAGTGTTACTTCACAAGTAGCACAAGTTCACAATCTTCCTTGCATTCAGATAATGGAGGTGGCTGCTGCAGAAAAACATACCCACAGCATGATACTACAACCACCATGTTTCACTGTGGGGATGGTGTTCTTGGGGTGATGAGCTGTTGGTTTGGTGCCAGACACAGCATTTACCTTGGTGGCCAAAAAGTTCAATTTTGGTCTCATCTGACCACAGCACATTCCTCCATATATTTTGGGAGTCTCCCACATGTTTTTTGGCAAACTCAAATCGAGACTTACAATTTTTAAGTAAAAGCTTTTTTCTGCCCACTGAGCGAGACAACTGTAGACTGGACAAGGGGATCAGAGGATGCCCGCAAGCTCGGACACTGAGTTTTCAGCTCCTGCAGTGTCAGTGTGTGCAGGGCTGAGGATTCAATATAGGCAGTGCTGTCAATCATTGTAAGGGGCAGAGGATGGTAATTAAGCGTGGGGTGTAAATGCTGTTTTTGCATAAAAATATAATCTGTACCTAAAGTATAATTTTTTTTATAGGGGCCAAGATTCCTATACAAATCCATAAATGATTTGAGTATTGGGGGTGACAGACTCCCTTTAAGAAACTGAGACCACCCCATTAACTGGTTGTAGAAAAAACATGAAAAGTGTGAATTAACCAGACAGGTAAATTACAAAAAAGGAGATAAACACGAATGGAAATTCTCTGAAAATGTGATCAGTTTATTTTTATTAAGCATAAAACACGTTTTCCTGGAATATCCCTGTGTTTCCAAATAAATACCAGTAACGCAGTGAAGGATGGACATGGTGGAACAGGTTTCTATTAAAGTGCTTGAGCATATATTATGAATGCACCAAAATTCTGTAGTATAATAAAGCCTGCATCTTGGAGGGTTTCGTCCATATCTGGAGTAATATTAATAAAAATGTGGAGTTGGTGCATCTCTAGTATACTGCTATATCACTAGTAACACAATGGGACACACACAAAGCACTGTGTGCGGCCACCTAGACAGGGTAGCTGCTCAGCAGTGAGGGGTGCGGATTCGGCACAGATTGTCTATGATGACAGATATGTTGAGTTGTCCTCCACATTTATCTGATAGAAACTAAAGGGCTCCACAGCAAACAATCTTAGCATATCCAGTTCTAGGGGATGCATGCAGCCGCTGACCACCAGGGAATGAAGAGGACCTCCAAAGTCAACAGTGCTGAGTTGCTGCAGAGTGCCCGCCGCTATATGTTGGCCAGATGCCCCCCACTCGGCCCAGTCCCATGCAGATTGTGTTCTCAGGTAGAGCTGAGGATCGCAACAGAAACATTTATATCTCAATGATATCGCAATACGGTCTTCTATTTAAAAACATTATAAGAAAACTCACATGCAAAAATACTTATATATATATATATATATATATACCTTTAGGCACAATGGATATTGATGCAAATCAAGGTATTTATTCAGACAATAAATTGTTCATGATACAGATGTATGACCAACACTTCGGCCTCAGTCTTTATCAAGGTTTATCTAAAACAATACAAAAATGGGAAGAACTGTATAAAAAACGAAAATCCATCGTCTCATGATAAATCAAATTACAATCATATCTGAGAAAAAGAGGAGGGATAACAAATAATCCGACACTCAGCACATGAAAATATCTCATATAAATGAATACAAAGCGGTGCTTCATTCCAGAGTTAACCACTAAAGAGGAAAAATAAGAAATATACACGATTTAGTTATGGATTGTAACAAATATATGCTTCAAGTGTAAAACAGCCTCCTTCAAAAGAGTAAAAAGGGGGGGGACATACTATGAGGTCAGACGTATCACAGGTATCAAAAGAGCCAAAGCGTAATGACACCATATACGCCCTACAGTATATGCCCCTCATCCTTCTATATGCCCCATCCTGGTATATTGAATATGGTCCCCATCCTGGGTAGGTGTATATGCCCCTCCATCCATCCTGGGTAGGTGTATATGCCCCTCCATCCGTCCATCCTGGGTAGGTGAATATGCCTCTCCATCCATCCATCCTGGGTAGGTGAATATGCCTCTCCATCCATCAATCCTGGGTAGGTGTATATGCCCCTCCATCCATCAATCCATCCTGGGTAGGTGTTTCGGCCCATCCATCCATCATGGGTAGGTGTAGATGACCCTCCATCCATCCATTCTGGGTAGGCGTAGATGACCCTCCATCCATCCATCCTGGGTAGTCTATTCTAGTATGTGTTTATGCCCCTCCATCCATCCATACTGGGTAGGCGTAGATGGCCCTCCATCCATCCATTCTGGGTAGGCGTAGATGACCCTCCATCCATCCATGCTGGGTAGTCTATTCTAGTATGTGTTTATGCCCCTCCATCCATCCTGGGTAGCAGTATATGTCCCTTCCTCCATCCATGCTGGGTAGGAGTATATGCCCCTCCATCCATCCTTGGTAGGAGAATATGCCCCTCCATCCATCCATTCTGGGTAGGTGTATATGCCCCTCCATCCATCCATCCTGGGTAGGTGTATATGCCCCTCCATCTATCCATCCTGGGTAGGTGTATATGCGCCTCCATCCATCCATCCTGGGTAGGTGTATATGCGCCTCCATCCATCCATCCTGGGTAGGTGTATATGCGCCTCCATCCATCCATCCTGGGTAGGTGTATATGCGCCTCCATCCATCCATCCTGGGTAGGTGTATATGCGCCTCCATCCATCCATCCTGGGTAGGTGTATATGCGCCTCCATCCATCCATCCTGGGTAGGTGTATATGCCCCTCCATCCATCCATCCTGGGTAGGTGAATATGCCTCTCCATCCATCAATCCTGGGTAGGTGTATATGCCCCTCCATCCATCCATCCTGGGTAGGTGTATATACCCTTCCATCCTTCCTCAGTAGGTGTAAATGCCCCTCCATCCATCCATCCTGGGTAGCAGTATATGTCCCTCCCTCCATCTATCCATCCTGGGTAGGTGTATATGCCCCTCCATCCATCCATCCTGGGTAGGTAAATATGCCTCTCCATCCATCAATCCTGGGTAGGTGTATATGCCTCTCCATCCATCAATTCTGGGTAGTTGTAGATGCCCCTCCATCCATCAATCCATCCTGGGTAGGTGTTTCGGCCCCTCCATCCATCCTGGGTAGGTGTATTTGCCCGTCCATCCATCCTGAGTAGGTGTATATGTCCCTCCATCCATCCATCCTGGGTAGCAGTATATGTCCCTTCCTCCATCCATCCTGGGTAGGTGTATATGCCCCTCCATCCATCCTGGGTAGGTGTATATGCCTCTCCATCCATCCATCCTGGGTAGGTGTATATGCCTCTCCATCCATCCATCCTGGGTAGGTGTATATGCCTCTCCATCCATCCATCCTGGGTAGGTGTATATGCCTCTCCATCCATCCATCCTGGGTAGGTGTATATGCCTCTCCATCCATCAATTCTGGGTAGTTGTAGATGCCCCTCCATCCATCAATCAATCCTGGGTAGGTGTATCGGCCCATCCATCCATCATGGGTAGGTGTATATGCCCCTCCATCCATCCATTCTGGGTAGGCGTAGATGACCTTCCATCCATCCATTCTGGGTAGGCGTAGATGACCCTCCATCCATCCATCCTGAGTAGTCTATTCTAGTATGTGTTTATGCCCCTCCATCCATCCATTCTGGGTAGGCGTAGATGACCTTCCATCCATCCATCATGGGTAGGTGTAGATGACCCTCCATCCATCCATGCTGGGTAGGAGCATATGCCCCTCCATGCATCCTTGTTAGGAGAATATGCCCCTCCATCCATCCATCCTGGGTAGGTGTATATACCCCTCCATCTATCCATCCTGGGTAGGTGTATATGCCCCTCCATCCATCCATCCTGGGTAGGTGTAAATGCGCCTCCATCCATCCATCCTGGGTAGGTGTATATGCGCCTCCATCCATCCATCCTGGGTAGGTGTATATGCCCCTCCATCCATCCATCCTGGGTAGGTGTATATGCCCCTCCATCCATCCATCCTGGGTAGGTGTATATGCCCCTCCATCCATCCATCCTGGGTAGGTGTAGCTACCCCTCCATTCATCCATTCTGGGTAGGTGTAGATGTCCCTCCATCGATCAATCCATCCTTGGTAGGTGTAGTTGCCACTCCATCCATCCATAGTGGGTGTGGATACCCCTCCATCCATTCTAGGTAGGTGTATATCCCCCTCCATCCATCCATCATGGGCAGGTGTATATGCCCCTCCATCCATCCATCCTGGGTAGGTGTATATACCCTTCCATCCATCCATCCTGGGTAGGTGTATATCCCCCTCCATCCATCCATCCAGTGTAGGTGTATATCCCCCTCCATCCATCCATCCTGGGTAGGTGTATATGCCCCTCCATCCATCCATCTTGGGTAGGTGTATATGCCCCTCCATCCATCCATCTTGGGTAGGTGTATATGCCCCTCCATCCATCCATCTTGGGTAGGTGTATATGCCCCTCCATCTATCCATCATGGGTAGGTGTATATGCCCCTTCATCCATCCATCCTGGGTAGTCTATTCTGGTAGCTGTATATGCCCCTCCATACATCCATCCATCCACCCTGGGTAGGTGTAGATGCCCCTCCATCCATCCATCCTGCGTAGGTGTATATGCCCCTCCAACCATCCATCCTGGGTAGGTGTATATGCCCCTCCAACCATCCATCCTGGGTAGGTGTATATGCCCCTCCAACCATCCATCCTGGGTAGGTGTATATGCATCTCCATCCATCCATCCTGGGTAGGTGTATATGCCCCTCCATCCATCCATCCTGGGTAGGTGTAGATGCCCCTCCATCCATAAATCCATCCTGGGTAGGTGTATATGCCCCTCCATCCATCCTGGGTAGGTGTATATGCCCCTCCATCCATCCTGGGTAGGTGTATATGCCCCTCCATCCATCCTGGGTAGGTGTATATGCCCCTCCATCCATCCTGGGTAGGTGTATATGCCCCTCCATCCATCCTGGGTAGGTGTATATGCCCCTCCATCCATCCTGGGTAGGTGTATATGCCCCTCCATCCATCCTAGGTAGGTGTATATGCCCCTCCATCCATCCTGGGTAGGTGTATATGCCCCTCCATCCATCCTGGGTAGGTGTATATGCCCCTCCATCCATCCTGGGTAGATGTATATGCCCCTCCATCCATCCTGGGTAGGTGTATATGCCCCTCCCTCCATCCTGGGTAAGTATATATGCTCCATCATCTATCCATCCTCGTTAGGTGTAGATGCCCCTCCATCCATCCTGGGTAGGTGTATATGCCCCTCCATCCATCCTGGGTAGATGTATATGCCCCTCCATCCATCCTGGGTAGGAGTATATGCCCCTCCTTCCATCCTTGGTAGGAGAATATGCCCCTCCATCCATCCATCCTGGGTAGGTGTATATGCCCCTCCATCCATCCATCCTGGGGAGGTGTATATGCCCCTCCATCCATCCATCCTGGGGAGGTGTATATGCCCCTCCATCCATCCATCCTGGGTAGGTGTATATGCCCCTCCATCCATCCATCCTGGGAAGGTGTATATGCCCTTCCATCCACCTATCCTGGGTAGGTGTATATGCCCCTCCATCCATCCATCCTGGGAAGGTGTATATGCCCTTCCATCCATCTATCTTGGGTAGGTGTATATGCCCCTCCATCCATCTATCCTGGGTAGGTGTATATGCCCCTCCATCCATCCATCCTGGGTAGGTGTATATGCCCCCTCCCTCTACTCCCTCTATTCTGGTGAGTATATGCCACCTCTCCATCCTGGTGGGTATATGCCACCTCTCCATCCATCCTGGTGGGTATATGCCTCCCTCCATCCATCCTGGCGGGTATATGCCCCCCCTCCATCCATCCTGGTGGGTATATGCCCCCCCTCCATCCATCCTGGTGGGTGGGTATATGCCCCCCCTCCATCCATCCTGGTGGGTATATGCCCCCTCCATCCATCCTGATGGGTATATGCCCCCCTCCATCCATCCTGATGGGTATATTCCCCCCTCCATCCTTGTCGGCATAAGCCCCACCTTCATCCTTGTGGATATATGCCCCCCCTCCATCCATCCTGGTGGATATATGCCCCCTTCATCCATCCTGGTGGGTAAATGCCCCCCTTCATTGGTGGGTATATGCACACTCCCTACATCCTGGTTGGTATATGCCCCTTCCATCCATCCTGGTGGATATATGCCCCCCCCCCCCTCCACCCTGGTGGGTATATGCCTCCAACTACACCCTTGTGTGTATATGCCCCCATATATTCAATGCAAAGGAAAAAAACCAAACAAAACAATAAGCGCTTCTACTCACCTTCCACGTTCCCATGCAGCGCTGTGTCTGTGTTGCCTGAAGATGTCGGCAGTGATAACAGCAGAGAAGCTGAGATCACCGCACGGCGCCGCCGCAGATACTCACTCGGGACGTCCACTCCCAGGCATTTCCTCCCCGGCAGCTCCTGTCATGGCACGCTCTGACTGAGCAGTGCGTGCGACGACAGGGGGAATGTACAGCTTACACTGCAGGCTCCACAAAGATGGCTGCAATCTCCTCCCACGGCTGCGACCTGAACAGCCAAGGGGGCGTGCCCAGGTCACAGCTAGAGGCAGGAGGAGCGGCCTCTAATGTTAGAGATAGGGTCGGTGACAGACTACTGTCTCTTATGGCCAGGGCTGCTGTAAATGAGGCGTGTAAGAGCGCTTCTTACACACCCCCCAAATAAAAATGGCAGCCCCCAGTGGCCAATGTAAAAATAAATACATAAAAAACTAATAAAGTGGGATATTTAATTTTGTATTAAAAATAATTGATTACATAATTATTAATACAAAACATAAAATGGTGGCCCCTTCCCTGTAAGAATAGCACACGGCTCTTTTCACGTCTGGTTATTTCTCTAACAGGTAGAATATGCTCCGTTATAGACCGGGGACAGGTTTACATCTCTATTTTTTGTGGACGATTGATCTGTAAATCAGAACTGAGACCGGTCCGATTTCCATCCGATTTGTAGGTAAAGATCATCTATTGAAGTCAATGAGTCTGTCAGAAAAATGGCCAGAACCAACCATGTTGCCTGTACTGCTTGTTTTCCAGGGTCTATAGGCCGGGCAAGCGAGGCGAGGAAACCTTTAGCTTTTTACTTTACATATAAAAAATATGCCCCACTGAGGAGAAAAACTGACACACTGACCAAAATCAGATGAAAATGAGAAAAAAAACACTGATTAAAACCTGACATGTGAACGGGGCCTTAGGCCTTAATCAGATGTCAGCAGGGTCGGACTGGGGCGTCTGGGGCCACAGGGGACAGTGACTCTAGGGGCCACCTACAGCAATATGCAGATCTCTTTTCTCTGCTCTCCCTGTTATAGTGGAGCAGTGACTGGCGGCTCCTCACATCTACTCTGCACAGACTAGAACAGGGATGGACAATTTCTGGAGTTTGCATGAAAGGGCTTCTGTGGTTAAAACAAGTGATCACAGATTCATGGGCTGCACAGGATAGGTGATCACTTATTGATTGGAAGAATTGGGAAGTTTTATCCCTGACAGGACACTTATCCCCATTTTACAATGCAGCGACAGGTGGGACGTCTGACCACAGCCTCATTCGTTCTCTTGGGGGCTTCCAAAAAAGAGCAGCGCTCGCAGCCTCTGAGGGAATGAATGGATCAGTGGTCGAGTCGCACATGAGCTCCAGTCTAATGGGGAGAAAAGCTCCACATTCTGCCGATCGGTGCAGGTCCCAGTAGTCAGACCTCCACCAATCAATAAGTTATCACTGATCCTGTGGAGAGGTGATGACTTGTTCTCACCGGAGAACCCCTGTAAGTGCATCTCAGACGCTCTGCTCCAAGTATTCCATCTCTAAGGCCACAGCCACACTATCAGTATTCAGTCAGGATTATTCTCAGGAGTGGGAGCCAAAACCAGGTGAGGAACAATGAGAGAAAAGGGAGAATAGAAACAAGTCACCAATTCTGGATTTATCACCCACTCCTGCTTTTGCCTCTCACTACTGAGAAAAAATACTGACCAAATGCTGATAGTGAAGCCGTGGCCTCATGGAAAAAAATCTTTTCCTAGTTAATCTCAGCGAGAACAAATGACCGCCATACACAACATAATCCACTATAACAACACCAATAATACCACATACAAAAGGGACAAATATCGCCACACCATGACCAGACCACATATTACCACCACATAGTGACCAAATAATACAATACTGATCAGGAATACAAACCACAATACTAACAACACTGTCACTATACATATTACATATGAGCTCTGTATATAGTGTCAGTGTACAGGTAATACAGTGATCACCGGTTACATTATACACAGGAGCTCTGTATATAGTGTACAGGTAATACAGTTATCACGAGTGACATTATACACAGGAGCTCTGTATATAGTGTATAGGTAATACACTGGTCACGAGTGACATACACAGGAGCTCTGTATATACTATATAGTGTAAGTGTACAGTAATACACTGACTCACCAGTGATGTCTCTAGGTGAAGTTCTTCATCTTCGCTTTTCTTCATCTGGCACAGTCCGCCATCACTTCTTCCAGCCAGGAATCATCTCTGCAGAAAATAACACACAGTTATCAATAACTGATCTCTTTTAGAGCACATTCCCACTTTTCCCCAGGCTTCTACACTACACCAGTTGAAGAAATAAAGCGACATAGTGGCGCCCTGCACAGTAACAGGACCCCCCTTTTGTCCCCTCTTATGGAAAACAGTTTCCTAAAAAGTAAATTATATTACAGAAGTAATAATGTCCCTAATTGGACTCTAAAGTAATAATGTTCCCCACTCGCCATCATAAACAAATAAAGTTCCTCAATCTGGCCCCTAAACAGTAATAAAGTCCCTTGTCCAGCGTGGCCACCCATCTATCCAACCTGACCCCCCCCCCCCACCATATATCCATTCTGGTCTCCATGTGTCCAGCCTGCCCCTCCCATATATCCATCCGGGCCTCCATGTGTCCAGCCCGCCCCCCTCATATATGCATCCCACCCCACCCCATATATCTATCCAGGTCCCCATGTGTCCAACTTGCCGCCCTTCACCTCCATGTGTCCATCCAGGTCTCCAACTTGGCCACCTTCACCTCCAAATGTCCGATAATGCGTCCATCCAGCCCCCCGCCTTCAGCCCCATGCCTCAATCCATGTCTCCCCATGTATCCAGCCAGCCCCCCCTTCAGCCCCCTGCCTCCATCCATATGTCCCCCCATGCGTCCACCCAGCCCCCCCTTCAGCCCCATGCCTCCATCCATATGTCCCCCCATGCGTCCATCCAGCCCCCCCTTCAGCCCCATGTCCCCATGGGTCCATCCAGCCCCCCCTTCAGCCCCATGTCCCCATGGGTCCATCCAGCCCCCCCTTCCGCCCCATGTTCCCCTCCATGTCCCCCTCCATGTCCCCATGGGTCCAGCCAGCCTCCCCTTCCGCCCCATGTCCCCATCCATGTCCCCATGGGTCCAGCCAGCCCCCCTTCAGCCCCATGTCCCCCTCCATGTCCCCATGGGTCCAGCCAGCCCCCCCTTCAGCCCCATGGGTCCAGCCAGCCCCCCCTTCAGACCCATGTCCCCCTCCATGTCCCCATGGGTCCAGCCAGCCCCCCCTTCAGCCCCATGGGTCCAGCCAGCCCCCCCTTCAGACCCATGTCCCCCTCCAAGTCCCCCCCTTCAGCCCCATGTATCCCTCCTTGTACCCATGGGTCCAGTCAGCCCCCGCTTTAGCCCCATGTCCCCCTCCATGTCCCCCCCTTCAGCCCCATGTATCCCTCCTTGTCCCCATGGGTCCAGTAAGCCCCCGCTTTAGCCCCATGTCCCCCTCCATGTCCCCATGGGTCCAGCCAGCCCCCCCCCTTCAGCTCCATGTCCCCCTTCATGTCCCCAGCCAGCCCCCCCTTCAGCCCCATGTCCCCCTCCATGTCCTCAGCCAGCCCCCCCTTCAGCCCCATGTCCCCCTCCATGTCCCCAGCCAGCCCCCCCCTTCAGCCCCATGTCCCCCTCCATGTCCCCAGCCAGCCCCCCCCTTCAGCCCCATGTCCCCCTCCATGTCCCCAGCCAGCCCCCTCTTCAACCCCATGTCCCCCTCCATGTCCCCATGGGTCCAGCCAGCCCCCCCTTCCGCCCCATGTCCCCCTCCATGTCCCCCTCGGTCCAGCCAGCCCCCCCTTCAGCCCCATATCCCCCTCCATGTCCCCATGGGTCCATCCAGCCCCCCCTTCAGCCCCATATCCCCCTCCATGTCCCCATGGGTCCATCCAGCCCCCCCTTCAGCCCCATATCCCCCTCCATGTCCCCATGGGTCCATCCAGCCCCCCCTTCAGCCCCATGTCCCTATGGGTCCAGCCAGCCCCCTCTCCAGCCCCATGTCCCCAGCCAGCCCCCCCTTCAGCCCCATGTCCCCCTCCATGTCCCCATGGGTCCAGCCAGCCCCCCCTTCAGCCCCATGTCCCCCTCCATGTCCCCATGGGTCCAGCCAGCCCCCCCTTCAGCCCCATGTCCCCCTCCATGTCCCCATGGGTCCAGCCAGCCCCCCCTTCAGCCCCATGTCCCCCTCCATGTCCCCATGGGTCCAGCCAGCCCCCCCTTCAGCCCCATGTCCCCCTCCATGTCCCCATGGGTCCAGCCAGCCCCCCCTTCAGCCCCATGTCCCCCTCCATGTCCCCATGGGTCCAGCCAGCCCCCCCTTCAGCCCCATGTCCCCCTCCATGTCCCCATGGGTCCAGCCAGCCCCCCCTTCAGCCCCATGTCCCCCTCCATGTCCCCCCCTTCAGCCCCATGTATCCCTCCTTGTCCCCATGGGTCCAGTCAGCCCCCGCTTTAGCCCCATGTCCCCCTCCATGTCCCCATGGGTCCAGCCAGCCCCCCCCTTCAGCTCCATGTCCCCCTTCATGTCCCCAGCCAGCCCCCCCTTCAGCCCCATGTCCCCCTCCATGTCCCCAGCCAGCCCCCCCTTCAGCCCCATGTCCCCCTCCATGTCCCCAGCCAGCCCCCCCCTTCAGCCCCATGTCCCCCTCCATGTCCCCAGCCAGCCCCCCCCTTCAGCCCCATGTCTCCCTCCATGTCCCCAGCCAGCCCCCCCCTTCAGCCCCATGTCCCCCTCCATGTCCCCAGCCAGCCCCCTCTTCAACCCCATGTCCCCCTCCATGTCCCCATGGGTCCAGCCAGCCCCCCCTTCCGCCCCATGTCCCCCTCCATGTCCCCCTCGGTTCAGCCAGCTCCCCCTTCAGCCCCATATCCCACTCCATGTCCCCATGGGTCCATCCAGCCCCCCCTTCAGCCCCATGTCCCTATGGGTCCAGCCAGCCCCCTCTCCAGCCCCATGTCCCCCTCCATGTCCCCAGCCAGCCCCCCCTTCAGCCCCATGTCCCCCTCCATGTCCCCATGAGTCCATCCAGCCCCCCCTTCAGCCCCATGTCCCCCTCCATGTTCTCATGGGTCCAGCCAGTCCCCCCTTCAGCCCCATGTCCCCCTCCATGTCCCCATGGGTCCATCCAGCCCCATGTCCCCATCCATGTCCCCATTGGTCCAGCCAGTCCCTCCTTCAGCCCCATATCCCCCTCCATGTCACCAGCCAGCCCCCCCTTCAGCCCCATGTCCCCATCCATGTCCCCATGGGTCCATCCAGCCCCCCCTTCAGCCCCATGTCCCCATCCATGTCCCCATGGGTCCAGCCAGCCCCCCTTTCAGCCCCATGTCCCCATCCATGTCCCCATGGGTCCAGCCAGCCCCCCCTTCAGCCCCATGTCTCCATCCATGTCTCCATCCATGTCCCCATGGGTCCAGCCAGCCCCCCCTTCAGCTTCATGTCCCCATCCATGTCCCCATGGGTCTAGCCAACCCCCCCTTCAGCCCCATGTCCCCATCCATGTCCCCATGGGTCCAGCCAGCCCCCCCTTCAGCCCCATGTCTCCATCCATGTCCCAATGGGTCCATCCAGCCCCCCCTTCAGCACCATGTCTCCATCCATGTCACCATGGGTCCAGCCAGGCCCCCCTTCAGCCCCATGTCCCCATCCATGTTCCCATGGGTCCAGCCAGCCCCCCCCTTCAGCCCCATGTCCCCATCCATGTCACCATGGGTCCAGCCAGCCCCCCCCTTCAGCACCATGTCTCCATCCATGTCACCATGGGTCCAGCCAGGCCCCCCTTCAGCCCCATGTCCCCATCCATGTTCCCATGGGTCCAGCCAGTCCCCCCTTCAGCCCCATGTCCCCATGTGACCAGCCTGCGACCCCTCCATATATGGATGATGACCAATGCTGGGAACACTCACCCAGAAAAACGTGGATATTGCACTTGACTTGAAGTTGAAGCAGGGAGAGCTGTAGCCAGGCCTGCAGCCTTGTTTCCAGAGTGATGGTGAGAGAGCAGAGTGCAGGTCACCGCATACTCAGCCCAGGAGCCGGCTTAAAAGGCCAAGAGAGCAGGAGAGAAGAGGGCGGTGCGGTGTTACATACCCGGACGGGAGCCGGTGTTACAAGGCCAATTCCAAGGGAGCAGGAGCCGGGACTGGAGAGCAGAGCGCGGCGTCAGCGTATCAAAAGCCGGCAGGGGAGCAGGGAGAGGAGAGCGTGACGTCAGCGTGTCACCTGACACCACACAACTGCCAGCCACCAGCGGGAAAGCAAAGCGCGGTGCGTGTCACCGCCCACCAAGATCACGTCCTCCTGTCATGTGACTATGCGCGTCACCCGCTGTCACCACTGAATAGTATGAGCGCCGCACGCGACGCTACATTTCCTTCGGCTGCGCTTTTAAAGGGTCCGCACTTTTTAAGAGCCCCCGCTACCAATTCTCTCACTCTCTCATCGGGGCCCCCCGGGAATTTATCACACCAGGCCAGTCCGACCCTGCATGGGCCCATCAGGTAAAGTGATGGAATGAAGTTTTCTCTCCTCATGTTGAAAAATGACATTTTCTGCCACCTATTGATGAGAGAAAAAAAGTGATGAAGATTTACAAACTTCTAACATTAGTCAGTGAAAAACATACAGAACAAGGATGCAAATGGATCTTTTTTTGGCAATCCAATCATTTGAATGGGCCAGTTTTATCTGCAAATCAGATTACAATCAAACATGTCTCAAATTTCTTTTGTGAACCATCAGCATCAGAAAAGGTCCATAGACTATAATTATTATAGGGACACTGGACGATTATCTGGTGGCCCAGGGTCCTTGGCAGGACCCTGAGCAGGACGTAGAGGGGGCCCACTGGTTTCAACTGAATGTGCGTCCGAGGACATTTCATTAATGATCAGTATTGTAATATTCGGTCACTATGTTGTAATATCTGGTCCGGTCATGGTGTGGTATTTATCCCTGTATGTGTTATTATTTGGTCACTATGTGGTGTGGACATGGTGTGGTGGTATTTCTCCCTTGTATGTGGAATTATTTGGTCGCTATATGTTGGTAATATCTGGTCTGGTCATGGTGTGGCGATATTTCTCCCTTTTACAGTCTGAGGTATTGTTCGGTCACTATGTGGTGGTCATATGTGGTCTGCTCACGGTGTGACGGTAGTTCTCCCTTGTATGTGGAATTATTTGGTCGCTATATGTTGGTAATATCTGGTTTGGTCATGGTGTAGCGATATTTGTCCCTTTTACAGTATGAGGTATTGTTCGGTCACTATGTGGTGGTCATATGTGGTCTGCTCACGGTGTGACGGTAGTTCTCCCTTCTATGTGGAATAATTTGGTCGCTATATGCTGCTAAAATCTGGTCTGGTCATGGTGTGGCGATATTTGTCCCTTATACAATATGTGGTATTATTGGGTCACTATGTGGTGGTAATATGTGGTCTGGTCACGGTGTGGCTGTATTTCTCCCTTCTACATGGGATTATTCGGTCGCTTTATGCAGGTAATAAGTGGTCTGGTAACAGTGTCACGTTAGTTCTCCCTTGAATGTGGTATTATTGGTCTTGAAAAAGTGGATTGTGTTGTGTATAGCAGTCAATTGTTCTCTCTGATATTAATTAGGAGAATAATCTTTATTTAGATTTGTGATTAAATACTTGGAACAAGATGCACTTACAGGAATTCTACTGTGAAAACAAGTAATCACCTTTCCAAAGGATAAGTGATAAGTTATTGATTGGTGGGGGTCTGACTGCCGGGACCCGCACCGATTGGTAGAATGTGGAGCTTTTATCCCCACTAGACTGGAGCAGCATGTGCGACTTCACCACTGATCCATTCATTCCCTCAATGGCTGCGAGCGCTGCTCTTGTTTTTTTCTGGAAGCCCCAAAGAGAATGAATGGATCTGCGGTCAGACATCCCACCTGACGCTGCATTTTAAAATGGGGATAAAAGTGTCCTGTCAGGGATAAAACTTCCCAATTCTGTTCAGTGCAGTTTCCAATGGTCGGACCCAAACGATCATTAAGTTATCACCAATCCTGAGGAGCCCATGGATCGGTGATAACTTGTTTTCACCAAAGAAGCCCTTTAATGCAAACTACCGTAATTGTCCATCCCAGTTGTGCTGTGCGCACAGTAGCTGTGTAGGAGCCGCCTGTGTTTTACAGTCGAGGTCCCACTATAACGGGGATAAAGGCTAACAGGTATCTGCATCTAGCTGTAGGGTGGGCCCCAGTCTCCCCAGTCCCACGCTGTGGGCAAATATAACCTGTCTGGGCAATTGTAGCCAATTTTGCTGCAAAAAAAGAAAAGTCTTTTTACCTTTTTAACCATAACTTTCAATGTCTTGGATAAATGTGTAACCCTATATTAAATTCTGCCTTTATTATGGGGATCTCATGGTAGTAGAGCATACCAGAGGTTGACTATATTTTATTTTTTATAGAAAGATCCACGTAAAGAAAAAAAAAAAAGTAAAAAAAAATGGAAACCAAAAGAAAATAAACAGAACACACCTTTTTGGTAAATTTTTATACTTTGAGCAGCCCCATGATATAAGCTGGTGCAGGTCACTAATCAGACAAATCCACATGAATGAGTGTAAGAAGTGAATGCAGCACTCACCGCTATAATAAAACATTGTATTCCATCATTAATAACCATCAGCTTCTCACAGAGGGAGGTCAGCGAGTGGTAGATACACTGCATTGTGAAAGGATTTGGCCCCCTTGAACTTTTCCACCTTTTGCCACATTTCTGGCTTCAAACATAAAGATATAAAATTAAATCAACAAGTGGGAATGAAATTTATTGGATATTTTAAACTTTAAAAAAAAAAAAAAAAAAATGAAAAGTGGGGCGTGCAATATTATTCGGCCCCTTTACTTTCAGTGCAGCAAACTCACTCCAGAAGTTCAGTGAGGATCTCTGAATGATCCAATGTTGTCCTAAATGACTGGTAATGATAAATAGAATCCACTGATCCAATGTTGTCCTAAATGACTGGTAATGATAAATAGAATCCACTGATCCAATGTTGTTCTAAATGGCTGGTAACGATAACTAGAATCCACCTGTGTGTAATCAAGTCTCTGTATAAATGCACCTGCTCTGTGATAGTCTCAGGGTTCTGTTTCAAGTGCAGAGAGCACCATGGAGACCAAGGAACACACCAGGCAGGTCCGAGATACTGTTGTGGCGAAATTCAAAGCCGGATTTGGATACAAAAAGATTTCCCAAGTTTTAAACATCTCAAGGAGCACTGTGCAAGCGATCATATTGAAATGGAAGGAGTATCAGACCACTGCAAATCTACCAAGACCCGGCCGTCCCTCTAAACCAGTGTTTCCCAAACTCCAGTGCTCACGGACCCCCACAGGTCGTGTTTTCAGGATTTCATTAGTATTGCATAGGTGATGGAAGTATCATCAAGGCATCAGGAATTCTCTCACCTGTGCAATACTATGTAAATCCTGAAAACATGACCTGTGGGGTCTGTGAGGACTGGAGTATGGGAAACACTGCTCTAAACTTTCATCTCCAACAAGGAGAAGACTGATCAGAGATGCAGCTAAAAGGCCCATGATCACTCTGGATGAACTGCAGAGATCTAGAGCTGAGGTGGGTTAGTCTGTCCATAGGACAACAATCAGTTGTACACTGCACAAATCTGGGTTTTACGGAAGAATGGCAAGAAGAAAGCCATTTCTCAAAGATATCCATAAAAAGTCTCGTTTGAAGTTTGCCACAAGCCATCTGGGAGACACACCAAACATGTGGAATAAGGTGCTCTGGTCAGATGAAACCAAAATCGAACTTTTTGGCCACAATGCAAAACGATATGTTTGGCGTAAAAGCAACACAGCTTATCACCCTCAAAACACCATCCTCAATGTCGAACATGGTGGTGGCAGCATCATGGTTTGGGCCTGCTTTTCTTCAGCAGGGACAGAGAAGATGGTTAAAATTGATGGGAAGATGGATGGAGCCAAATACAGGACCATTCTGGAAGAAAACTTGTTGGAGTCTGCAAAAGACCTGAGACTGGGACGGAGATTTATCTTCCAACAAGACAATGATCCCAAACATAAAGCAAAATCTACAATGGAATGGTTCAAAAATAAACATATGCAGGTGTTAGAATGGCCAAGTCAAAGTCCAGACCTGAACCCAATCGAGAATCTGTGGAAAGAGCTGAAAACTGCTGTTCACAAACGCCCTCCATCCAACCTCAATGAGCTCGAGCTGTTTTGCAAGGAAGTATGGGCAAGAATTTCAGCCACTCGATGTGCAAAACTGATAGAGGCATACCCCAAGCGACTTGCAGCTGTAATCGCAGCAAAAGGTGGCGCTACAAAGTATTAACTCAAGGGGGCCGAATAATATTGCACGCCCCACTTTTCAGTTTTTAATTTGTTAAAAAAGTTTAAAATAGCAAATAAATTTCATTCCACTTCACGATTGTGCCCCACTTGTTGTTGATTCTTTCCCCAAAAAATAGAATTTTATATCTTTATGTTTGAAGCCAGAAATGTGGCAAAAGGTAGAAAAGTTCAAGGGGGCCAAATCCTTTCACAATGCAGTGTATAGGCGACGGCAGTGCTGTGTATCTGCAGGATTCCAGGCCAGTATCTGCCACCCGCTGGATTTCCCATGTGAGAAGCTCTGGGATTTTATTACAGGGAAACTGTCATCAGGTTTTTGCTATGTAATCTAAAAGCAACAAGTCGGGGCAGAGGACCTTATGCCAGCGATGTGTCACTTGCTGGTCTGCATGATGGCATTTTGATATAATCCCTCTTTTATCTGCTGCAGATCTAGCAGTTCCCTGAATTCACAGATTATGTAGAGACCAATGCGGGAAAGTTACCCCAAATGTTCTAGAAGTCAGCATTGGATTTTCTGCTTTCAGATCACCTCACAGACCAATGTAAGTTAAGGGACAAGTTCACATGACTGTTTATCCCACTGTTTTTTGAAAGAAATTCGCCATTAAAACTCATGCATACAGTACAAAAAGAAATAGATGCCACAACCAGGGCCGGCTCCAGGATTTCATGGGCCCCGGGCAAAAGTCTCAGTGGGCCCCTTTCACACCTACCACGATTCATGATGCACAGAAATATAGGTATAGTACAATGCTAAAGATTTCACTTCTCACATTACATGAGTGATATCTATTGTAAAGTCTACAACAGCTCAGAAACCAGCGAATCCTCCCAGCGCACAGTTCAGACCAGACAATATAGTCCTCTATACAGTATTATGGGCCCCACGTAGTCCTCCATATACAGTATTATGGGCCCCACGTGGTCCTCCATATACAATATTATGGGCACCACGTGGTCCTCCATATACAGTATTATGGGCCCCACGTGGTCCTCCATATACAGTATTATGGGCCCCACATAGTCCTCCATATACAGTATTATGGGCACCACGTGGTCCTCCATATACAGTATTATGGGCACCACGTGGTCCTCCATATACAGTATTATGGGCACCACATGGTCCTCCATATACAGTATTATGGGCACCACATGGTCCTCCATACAGTATTATGGGCACCACATGGTCCTCCATACAGTATTATGGGCACCACATGGTCCTCTATACAGTATTATGGGCACCACGTGGTCCTCCATACAGTATTATGGGCACCACGTGGTCCTCCATATACAGTATTATGGGCACCACGTGGTCCTCCATATACAGTATTATGGGCACCACATGGTCCTCCATATACAGTATTATGGGCACCACATGGTCCTCCACACAGTATTATGGGCACCACATGGTCCTCTATACAGTATTATGGGCACCACATGGTCCTCTATACAGTATTATGGGCACCACATGGTCCTCCATACAGTATTATGGGCACCACATGGTCCTCCATACAGTATTATGGACACCACATGGTCCTCCATACAGTATTATGGACACCACATGGTCCTGCATCCAGTACTATGGGCACCATATATTGCTCCATACAGAATAATGGACCGCATATAATGCTCCATACAGTATGATCCCCATATATTGCTCCATTCAGTATAATGGACCCCATATATTACTCCATAAAGTAAAATGAGCCCTATATATTGCTCCATACATAATGGGTACCATATAATGCTCCATACAGAATAATGGAGCCCAAATATTGCTCCATACAGTATGGGCCCCATATATTGCTCCATACAGTATGGGCCCTATATATTGCTCCATAAATAGTGGGCCCAATATATTGCTCCATAAAGAATAGGCCCCATATAATGCTCCATAGATAATGGGCCCTATATAATACTCCATGCATAATGGGCCCCATATATTGTTCAATAGATAATGAGCCCCATATAATACTCCATACATAATGAGCCCCATATATTGTTCAATAGATAATAAGCCCCATATAATACTCCATGCATAATGGGCCCCATATATTGTTCAATAGATAATGAGCCCCATATAATTCTCCATACATAATGAGTCCCATATATTGTTCAATAGATAATAAGCCCCATATAATACTCCATACATAATGAGCCCCATATATTGTTCAATAGATAATGATCCCCATATATTACTCCATACATAATGATCCCCATATATTACTCCATACATAATGGGCCCCATATATTGTTCAATAGATAATGAGCCCCATATAATACTCCATACATAATGAGCCCCATATATTGTTCAATAGATAATAAGCCCCATATAATACTCCATACATAATGAGCCCCATATATTGTTCAATAGATAATAAGCCCCATATAATACTCCATGCATAATGGGCCCCATATATTGTTCAATAGATAATGAGCCCCATATATTACTCCATACATAATGAGCCCCATATATTGTTCAATAGATAATAAGCCCCATATAATACTCCATACATAATGAGCCCCATATATTGTTCAATAGATAATAAGCCCCATATAATACTCCATGCATAATGGGCCCCATATATTGTTCAATAGATAATGAGCCCCATATAATACTCCATACATAATGAGCCCCATATATTGTTCAATAGATAATAAGCCCCATATAATACTCCATGCATAATGGGCCCCATATATTGTTCAATAGATAATGAGCCCCATATATTACTCCATACATAATGAGCCCCATATATTGTTCAATAGATAATAAGCCCCATATAATACTCCATACATAATGAGCCCCATATATTGTTCAATAGATAATAAGCCCCATATAATACTCCATGCATAATGGGCCCCATATATTGTTCAATAGATAATGAGCCCCATATAATACTCCATACATAATGAGCCCCATATAATGTTCCATAGATAATGAGCCCCATATAATACTCCATACATGAGCCCCATATATTGTCCAATAGATAATGATCCCCATATATTACTCCATACATAATGAGCCCCATATATTGTTCAGTAGATAATAAGCCCCATATAATACTCCATACATAATGAGCCCCATATATTGTTCAATAGATAATGATCCCCATATATTACTCATTACATTAAAAAAAAAAAATCAAATACTCACCGCTCCTTGCTGGAAGCAGGCCTGTCTCATCAGGGTCTTCCGACTCTCTGCACTGGGACTGCTCAGCAGAGGGCGCTCTGTAGTGACGTCATCGCGCCCTCTGCCCTGAGATGTCACAGAGTAAGAAGACGCAGAAGACAGAGGAGCAACAGAGGAACAGGGAGAGGTAAGTATTGCAAACAGTTTAAAGCACTACGGAAGGCCCAGTGCAAGTGCCCTTTCGCTGGCATCAGGCCCCGCTGACTCATGGGCCCCATAGCGCGCTGGTGTTCCAGAGGGTGAGTGGGCCCCCCTGCTCGCTCAGGGCCCAGGCACTTGCCCGGGTGGTGATGCCGGCCCTGGGTACAACACATACGGCACCCGTTTTTAACTGATCCGCTGCAATGATTATGTAGGAAACTGTATTCATTTACAATCATCCACAGCGTGAGAGAAAACAGCTACAACATTACTGAATAAACAGAAACCCTGCAAGTATAAGAAAATGATTTTATTAAAAATATTTTGCATATCAATCCAGTTTGAAAAAAAATAACTCATTAAGCATTTTTTGCAACGTAGCAGTCCACATCTGACCGACTCCTGTAACTCTGGACACAGTATAATAGTGTGGCCGCTGTTCTCTAGCAGGACCCTCTAATGATAGAAGCAGGACGGCATACTGGATCTCGCACAACGCTACCTGCATGCCATCTGATTGGCTACTGTAAGTGCTCCAGCCGTATAAAGATCACTATGTATACAATATACTCCGAAAAGATGTCAGTGATTACTGTGAAGTAAAAATATTGTGGCCCCCATTGAGCAGGAATGATTAGAGATGGACAAGCTCCAGTTGGCAGACAGTCAGTGATGGCGGAGAGCTGATCATCTTTACTCGCTGCTCATTAGGAAAGTGCTCGCTTTCTGAAACCATTTGACTCTGAACTCGGCGTCAGACGCCATTATGTAAGAGGCCAATGTCTGAGTGGTTTTTGTGTCCATTTGTCCTTCCTCTGTTCTTTCTGCCAAAAGATCCTCACCCATAACCTAAGGATTAAAATAAAGTTGAATTGTTACTAATATTTTTGTAAATTTAGGACATGAATTGAATTTCATAAATTAAAAGAAAACTTTCCCTCCGATGTCCACAAAACTGAGCGCCACTACATAAGCCACAAATAGTCTCCCCTCTCTCTCCCAGTCTGTGCAGCGGACGGGAACCATTTAAATGGGTGCAGGGCCGATTTTAGATACAGTGGGGCCCTGGGGAAAAGTTTAAAGTGGGGTCCCAAATGCTGACATACAGCACCACACAAACATTTAGCTTGTATTTACATGCGCTGAGATCAGGCCGCTAAACGAGCGCAATCCACAATACTGAAGCCGTTCGACGCTTGTTTCCCGACCTCTTTACACCAGCTGAGGAAGAATGATGGATACAGAACAATCACTAATAGATCAATCTGTCCCCATACAGCATCATGTTATCAGCAGCACATCTGCAGGTTACACCGGCCGATGTGCTGCTGAGAACAAGGATTTTTGTTCTGGCATAAACAATCCAATTACTCGATGAATAGGCAGCATTTTGCTTGTTTAGTATAATACATGCCATAGTCCTCCATATTTTATAATGTGCCCCACAGCCCCCCATATTGTATAATGAGGCCCATAGTCCTCCATATAGTATAATACACTCCCGATAGCCCTCCATATAGTATAATGCACTCCCCATAACCCTCTATATAGTATAATATACTCCCCATAGTCCTCCATACAGCCCTCCATATTGTATAATGTGGCCCATATTCCTCCAAATAGTATAATGCACTCCCCATAGCTCTCTATATAGTATAATGCACCTCATAGTTCTCCATATAGTATAATGCACCTTGTTATGTTCTGCTACCAAAGCTAAGGAAAGAGAGGAGATCTGTCCCTACTATAAGACTCAGCTGAATCCCTACGATGTAACAGGGAACCTGATCCTGCGATCAGACCTGCTAAAGTCCTAATCTAGTCTGTACGGAGACCTATAGATTTGGGGAGGGAATCCCTACAAGTACTAAGGACTGGGAGGAATATGGGACACCTCCTAACAGAAATAGCAGCAGACAGACGAACAAACAAAATAGATAGAACCTAGAGGTCCGTAGACCAAGCAAACTAACAGAGTTAGATACAGAGCACAGGCTAGCTAGAAAGTAGATATACAATGAAGTCCAGCAAAGCCAGAAGGGCGGAGCAGGATTAAATAGGCCAACAAGGTCATGTGACCAGCAAAGGAAAAAAAACCTAACAGCAAGGTTCTAACAGTACCCCCCCTTCTAAGAGGATCCTCCGGATCCCCTAGGACCAGGCTTATCAGGAAATCTCCTGTGAAACGCTCTGATAAGTCTGGACGCGGAAACATCATCTGACCTCACCCAAGAGTTATCCTCGGGTCCGAAACCTTTCCAGGCCACAAGATACTGCAAACTACCTCTATACCGTCTAGAGTCAAGGATGCGAGAAATTTCATATTCCCCGTCCTCCACCACCGGAGGAACAGAGGCAGAGGCGTCACCATCCGACACAACAGCTTTTTTTAACAGAGAGACATGAAAGACCGGATTAATTCTCCAGGAGGTAGGAACCTCCAACCTAACAGCAGATTGGTTGACAACCTGAAGCACCTTAAAGGGCCCTACAAACTTGGGACCCAATTTCTTAGAAGGAATCCTCAACCGCAGATTCCTAGAGGACAACCAAACCACGTCACCAACAGCGAACAAAACCTCCTGTCGTTTCCTATCAAAGTAGTCTTTAGATTTTCTGTTGGCCTCCTGAAGATTACCACGCACATCCGTCCAAACTCTTTCCAAATCACCGGAAAAATTCTCCTCCTCAGGCACGGCAGATCCCAACTTGGAGAACGACCCAAACGACGGATGTCTCCCAGAACAACAAAAAAAAGGCGAACAACCAGCAGAAGAAGATGTATGATTGTTCAGAGCAAATTCGGCAAGTGGCAGAAACTCAGACCACCCCTCTTGATTGTCTGCCACAAAACAACGCAAGAACTGCTCAACATCCTGGTTTTTCCTTTCTGTCTGGCCATTAGATTCAGGATGATATCCGGACGAAAACGACAAATGAATTCCCAACCTGTCACAAAAGGCACGCCAAAAACGAGCCACGAACTGAGGACCCCTATCAGAAACAATGTCAGTAGGAACGCCATGAAGTCTGACAATTTCCTTGACAAAGGCCTTAGCGAGAGTTTTAGCGCAGGGCAGTTTGACGAAGGGAACCAAGTGACACATCTTGCTAAAACGGTCCACGACCACCCAGATGACAGTAAAACCCTCAGAGGGGGGAAGGTCAGTTATAAAGTCCATAGCCAAATGTGTCCAAGGAGCACTGGGGACCTCCAAAGGACAAAGCAACCCCGCAGCAGGAGTATGTGAGGACTTAGATCTAGCACATATAGTACATTGGCGCACCCACTTAATGACTTCCTTCTGCCATCCAGGCCACCAAAAACTGCGACCCACCAGTCTCTTGGTCTCAGAGATTCCGGGATGACCTGCCAACCGAGATTCGTGACACTCAACAAACAAATCTCTCCTAAAGGTCCCAGGCACAAACAACCTCCCATGAGGAGTGTTAGATGGGGCATTCTCCTGAGCTTTAAGAATCTCATCTTCCAAAACGGAGTCTAAAGCAGCTATCACAACACCTTCTTGTAAAATGTTTTCCTCTTTCTCAGCACCGACTATGGGAGAAAAACTGCGAGACAAGGCATCCGCCTTAACATTCTTAGTACCAGGGATGTAAGTAACGGAGAAATTAAACCGCGAGAAAAACAGTGCCCACCTAGCCTGACGGGCATTCAGGCGCTTGGCAGCGTCAAGATATATCAGATTTTTATGATCCGTAAGAACCTGAACGGGAAATTCCGCACCTTCTAAGAAGTGGCGCCAGTGTTCAAATGCGAGTTTAATAGCCAATAATTCCCGATTACCAATATCGTAATTCAATTCAGTCTCCGAAAATTTTTTTGAAAAAAATGCACAGGGATGTAATCCATCCCCGTTATCCTGAGACAATACTGCGCCAACCCCCACAGAGGAAGCATCAACCTCAACCAAAAACGGCCTAGTAACATCAGGCTGCATAAGGATGGGAGCAGAGGTGAACCTCTCCTTGAGATACACAAAAGCTTCAATGGCCTCAGAAGACCACTGAACCGCATCAGCACCTTTCCTGGTGAGATCAGTCAGAGGTTTGACAATACTAGAAAAATTTTTTATGAATTTTCTATAGTAATTGGCGAAACCCAAAAACCTCTGTATTGATTTCAAACCAATAGGCCTAGGCCATTCCTGCACAGCCTGAACCTTAACCGGATCCATCTCAAAACCTTTGCTGGAGATAATGTAGCCCAAAAAACTAATTCTCTGTACAGCGAACTCACATTTCTCCAGCTTAGCAAAAAGCGAATTGTCCATTAATAACTGTAATACCTCACGCACGCTCCGCCAATGAGACTCCAGATCTGGCGAATAAATCAAAATGTCATCCAAATACACAACCACATTTTTACCGATCAAAGGTCTAAGGATGTCATTAATCAGATTCTGAAAAAATGCAGGAGCATTAGTAAGACCAAAAGGCATAACCAGATTCTCAAAATGACCCACAGGAGTGTTAAAAGCAGTCTTCCATTCATCACCCTCCTTCATGCGCAACAGATTGTATGCCCCCTTAAGGTCAATTTTAGAGAACCACTTGGCCCCCAATAACTGGTTAAACAGATCAGGAATCAATGGCAGTGGGTAAGGATTGCGTACCGTAATTTTGTTAATCTCACGAAAATCCAGACAAGGACGTAAACCGCCGTCCTTTTTTTTTACAAAAAAAAAAATCCAACCGCCACAGGAGACTTAGAGGGCCTAATGTGACCGGCGGCCAAACTTGTCTGTATGTATTCCTCCAAAGCCTTCCTCTCAGGAATAGTAAGGTTAAATAAACGACTTTTAGGAAGAGTCGCTCCAGGGACAAATTCAATAGAACAATCATAGTCTCTATGGGGAGGCAAAACCTGCGATTCTTTCTCAGAAAAAACTCTCCAAAAATCCTGAATAGGAACAGGCAATTCTCCCCTATCCAAAGCTGCAATACGCCCGTTACAACACTTGTCATAACATTTATGGCTCCAGGATTTAATTTCACTGGTAGACCAATCCAGTACAGGATTGTGAAATTTTAACCAGGGCAAACCCAATATTACTGGAGAAGGCAAGTTATTCAACACTACCAAATCCAATTTCTCATGGTGAACACCATTAATAGTGAGAGGAAATTCACAGACCTTGAGAGTAATATTCTTCAAAGGGGAGCCATCCACAGAAACCACAGCAATGGGGGATGATAAAGGTTCAGGTTTTAAATTGAGTTTTTCCACGAATCCCCCATCAATAACATTCAGTGTAGACCCGCAATCAACAAACACCCGAAATTCCATTAATTTTTCCTGAGCAATCGTGGAAGCAGCTAAAAATATACCCTTGGAATTTAAACAGGCAATACGGGCGTGACTGACCATTTTTTTTTCTTTCTTCATACGAAGCTCACAGCCTTTAATCAAATGACCAGATTTTCCACAATAGAAACACAAGCCTTCTGAAAAACGACGGTGTTTTTCTTGAGAGCGAGGTGCCACCGATCCAATCTCCATCGGTTCACCACTGTTAGTACACACATTATCATAACCAGAAACTGACATAGCAGAGGATTTGCTCTCATTAACCCTAGCACGCAGTCTTCTGTCCACCCGTATAGCTAATTGCATAGCCTGTTGCAAATCCTCAGGTGTAGGATAAGCAATTAGCAGGTCTTTAACCTTTTCACTGAGCCCAGCAAGAAATAGACTTTTCAGAGCAGAATCGTTCCACCCTGTTTGAGTGGACCAACGACGAAAATGTGTACAATATTTTTCCATATTACCTGATCCTTGTTTTAAACGTCTCAACTCAGTCTCAGCTGATGCCACACGGTCAGGATCATCATATAATAGTCCTAAAGCAGAAAAAAAACTATCCACTGATCTGAAGCATGTATCACTAGGTTGCAAAGAAAAGGCCCACTCCTGAGGCTCTTTGCGCAAAAGTGACATTATGAACCCTACGCGCTGGGATTCATCCCCAGAGGACTTGGGTCTCAAACGAAAATACAATAAGCAAGCATTTTTAAATGAAAAAAATTCTCGATGTTCACCAAAAAATAAATCCGGCAAACATACCTTAGGCTCCAAGAAATATGCTCCAGGACAGTTACTCACGTGCTGACGGAGCTCGGCCACTTCCAGAGAGAGTCCCTGCAGGTGTTTAGCCAAATCCTGAACCGACACCATGATGGAACAAAAAAAAATCTTTCCTTAGAGAATTTACAGGCTGGACTTACTGTTATGTTCTGCTACCAAAGCTAAGGAAAGAGAGGAGATCTGTCCCTACTATAAGACTCAGCTGAATCCCTACGATGTAACAGGGAACCTGATCCTGCGATCAGACCTGCTAAAGTCCTAATCTAGTCTGTACGGAGACCTATAGATTTGGGGAGGGAATCCCTACAAGTACTAAGGACTGGGAGGAATATGGGACACCTCCTAACAGAAATAGCAGCAGACAGACGAACAAACAAAATAGATAGAACCTAGAGGTCCGTAGACCAAGCAAACTAACAGAGTTAGATACAGAGCACAGGCTAGCTAGAAAGTAGATATACAATGAAGTCCAGCAAAGCCAGAAGGGCGGAGCAGGATTAAATAGGCCAACAAGGTCATGTGACCAGCAAAGGAAAAAAAACCTAACAGCAAGGTTCTAACACACCTCATAGTCCTCCATATAGTATAATGCACCTCATAGTCCTCCATATAGTATAACGCACCTCATAGCCCTCCATATAGTATAATGCACCTCATAGTTCTCCATATAGTATAATGCACCTCATAGTCCTCCATATAGTATAACGCACCTCATAGCCCTCCATATAGTATAATGCATTCCCCATAACCCTCTATATAGTATAATATACTCCCCATAGTCCTCCATATTGTATAATGTGCCCCACAGCCCTCCATATTGTATAATGTGGCCCATATTCCTCCAAATAGTATAATACACTCCCCATAGCTCTCTATATAGTATAATGCACCTCATAGTTCTCCATATAGTATAATGCACCTCATAGACCTCTATATAGTATAAGTCACCTCATAGCCCTCCATATAGTATAATATACTCCCCATAGTCCTTCATATAGTATAATGCACTCCCCATAGGCTTTCATATTGTATAATGTGCCCCACAGCCCTCCATATTGTATAATGTGGCCCATATTCCTCCAAATAGTATAATACACTCCCCATAGCTCTCTATATAGTATAATGCATCTCATAGTTCTCCATATAGTATAAAGCTCCTCATAGTCCTCCATATAGTATAATGCACCCCATAGTCCTCCATATAGTATAATACACTCCCAATAGCCCTCCATATAGTATAATGCACTCCCCATAGCCCTCCATATAGTATAATACACTCCCTATAGTATAATGCACTCCCCAAAATCTTCAATATTGTATAATGTGCCCCACAGAGCTCCATATTGTATAATGTGACCCATATTCCTCCAAATAGTATAATACACTCCCCGTAGCCCTCCACATAGTATAATACACTCCCCATAGCCCTCCATATAGTATAATGCACTCCCCATAGCCCTCCATATAGTATAATGCACTTCATAGTCCTCCATATAGTATAATACTCTCCCCATAGCCTTCTAAATAGTATAATGCACTCCCAATAGTCCTCCATATAGTATAATGTGCCCCACAGCCCTCCATATTGTATAATGTGACCCATATTCCTCAATATAGTATAATACATTCCCCATAGTCCTCCATATAGTATAATACACTTCCCATAGCCCTCCATATAGTATAATGCACTCCCTATAGCCCTCCCTATAATATAATGTACTCCCCATAGTCCTCCATATTGTATAATGTGCCCCACAACGCTCAATATTGTATAATGTGGCCCATATTCCTCCAAATAGTATAATACACTCCCCATAGCCCTCCACATAGTATAATATACTACCCATAGTCCTCCATATAGTATAATGCACCTCATATTACTCCATATAGTATAATACACTCCCCATAGTCCTCCATATAGTATAATGCACCTCATAGCCCTCCATATAGTGCAATGCACTCCCCATAGCACTCCATATTAGTATAATGCACCTCATAGTCCTCCATATACTATAATACACTCCCCATAGCCCTCCATATAGTATAATACACTCCCCATAGCCCTCCATATAGTATAATACACTCTCCATAGCCCTCCATATAGTATAATGCACTTCATAGTCCTCCATATAGTATAATACACTCCCCATAGCCCTCTAAATAGTATAATGCACTCCCCAAAGTCCTCCATATAGTATAATATACTCCCCATAGTCCTCCATATAGTATAATGCACTCCCAATAGTCCTTCATATAGTATAATGTGCCCCACAACACTCCAAATGGTATAATGTGACCCATATTCCTCAATATAGAATAATACATTCCTCATAGTCCTCCATATAGTATAACACACTTCCCATAGCCCTCCATATAGTATAATGCACTCCCTATAGCCCTCCCTATAATATAATGTACTCCCCATAGTCCTCCATACTGTATAATGTGCCCCACTGCGCTCAATATTGTATAATGTGGCCCATATTCCTCCAAATAGTATAACACACTCCCCATAGCCCTCCACATAGTATAATATACTACCCAGAGTCCTCCATATAGTATAATGCACCACATATTCCTCCATATAGTATAATACACTCCCCATAGCCCTCCATATGGTATAATGCACCTCATAGCCCTCCATATAGTGTAATGCACTCCCCATAGCCCTCCATATTAGTATAATGCACCTCATAGTCCTCCATATAGTATAAAACACTCCCCATAGCCCTCCATATAGTATAATGCACCTCATAGTCCTCCATATAGTATAATACACTCCCCATAGCCCACCATATAGTATAATATACTCCCCATAGCCCTCCATATAGTATAATACACTCCCCATAGCCCTCCGTATAGTATAATGCACCTCATTGTCCTCCATATAGTATAATGCACCTCATTGTCCTCCATATAGTATAATGCACTCACCATAGCCCTCCATATAGTATAATATACTCCCCATAGTCCTCCATATAATGGAATGCACCTCATAGTCCTCCATATAGTATAATGTACTCCCTATAATCCTCCCTATAGTATAATGCACTCCCCATAGCCCTCCCTATAGTATAATGCACTCTCCATAGTCCTTCATAGTGTATAATGCACTCCCCATAGTTCTTCATATAGTATAATGCTTTCTCCTCAGTCCTTAATAGAGTATAATGCAGCCTCCCTATAGTATAATGCAGCCAAACATACAGTACATATAATATAATGCAACCCATAGATCTCGATAAAGTATAATTGGGCCCCAACCATAGAGTATAATTCCATATGCCTATAATGAATTAAATAAACCATTTTCTGGTCTCCATGGGAATCAAACCCACAACCGCTATCATTGCCGGTAACAACTAAAGCTATGAGCAACAGCCTCTGCTGATATCACGGAGGATTTTCGATATTTGCACACTCTGAACCCACAGGCAAATGCTACTGATACATAGAGATACATCTATACATAGCAGTGTATTTTTTGTCCCTGTATTATAGAGGGAAATTAAAAGATTTTTTTCCTATAACATTACTAAAAAATAATGAAAAACAATTACAATAATGGCATTTTCATTGAGCTTTTTTAGATAATAAACATCACAAATCAGCAAATACCATGGACATATGTGTTCCTGTACCTATAACGACCCGCACAACACAGCGATCAGACGATTTATCGCAGGGATGTCAAACTCAAATACACAGATGGCCAAAATTAAAAACTTAGACAAAGTCGCAGGCTAATGTTCATATTTAAAAAAATGTCTAGAATTGCAGACGTTTTTCCTTATCAAATATAATGATGATACTTTTCTTAAAGGGGTTGTGCCACGAACAAAGTACATTTTAATTAATAGATCTTAGAATAAAATAAAACACAATCACAAATAGGGCATACTGGAATAATATAATGTTATGTAAGAGCAGTAAAAAGCAAATGGCCCAATGGCCTAATTTAAATATGTAATAACAAAGGATAAAAAACTTTGACTTAATAAATAATACAGATAATAAAGTATGATGCAAACAAAAGTGCCTCCCAAACACAGTATGATACCCTCACAGTGAATTCCTCCACTGTATCATCCATACACACGGTATGATGACCCTACTGTGACGCGAACACAATATGATGCCGCAACTGTGATTTGCACAAAGTCCTCCATACAGTATAATGGGCCCCATAGAGTCCTCCATACAGAATAATGTGCCACCTCATAGTCCTCCATACAGAATAATGGGCCTCACATAGTCCTCAATACTGAATAATGGGCCCACATAATGCTCCATACAGTTTAATGTGCCACCTCATAGTCCTCCATACAGTATAATGGGCCCCACATAGTCCTCCATACTGAATAATGGGCCCACATAGTGCTCCATACAGTATAATGAGCCCCTCATAATCCTCCATACAGTATAATGGGACCCTCATAATCCTCCATACAGTATAATGGGCCTCATATAGTCACCCATACAGTATAATGGGCCCCACATAGTCCTCCACACAGTATAATGGGCCTCACATAGTCATCCACACAGTATAATGGGCCCCACATAGTCCTCCATACAAAATAATGGGCCCCACATTTTCCTCCATACAGAATAATAGGCCCCACATAGTCCTCCATACTGAATAATGGGCCCACATAGTGCTACATACAGTATAATGTGCCCCACATAGCCCTCCATACAGAATAATGAGCCAACTCATTGTCCTCCATACAGAATAATGGCCCCCACATATTCCTCCATACAGAATAATGGGCCCTAGATAGTCCTCCATACAGAATAATGGGCACCACATATTCTTTCATACAGAATAATGGGCCCTAGATAGTCCTCCATACAGAATAATGGCCCCACAAAGTCCTCCATACAGAATAATGGGTCCCACATAGTCCTCCATACAGAATAATGGCCCCACATCGTCCGCCATACAGAATAATGGCCCCACATAGTTATCCATACAATGTAATGTGCCACCTCATAGTCATCCATACAGTATAATGGGCCTCACAGTCATCCATACAGAATAATGGGCCCCACATAGTCCTCCATACAGAATAATGGGCCCCACATATTCCTCCATACAGAATAATGGGCCCTAGATAGTCCTCCATACAGAATAATGGCCCCACATACTCCTCCATACAGAATAATGGGCCCCACATAGTCCTCCATACAGAATAATGGCCCCACATCGTCCTCCATACAGAATAATGGCCCCACATAGTTATCCATACAAAGTAATGTGCCACCTCATAGTCCTCCATACAGTATAATGGGCCTCACAGTCATCCATACAGAATAATGGGCCCCACATAGTCCTCCATCCAGAATAATGGGCACCACATGGTCCTCCATACAGAATAATGGGCCCACATAGTGTTCCATACAGTATAATATGCCACCTCATAGTCCTCCATACAGTATAATGGACCCCACATAGTCCTAGATACAGAATAATAGTCTCCACATAGTCCTTCATACTGAATAATGGGCCCACATAGTGCTCCATACAGTATAATGGGCCCCTCATAATCCTCCATACAATTTAATGTGCCACCTCATAGTCCTCCATGCAGTATAATGGGCCTCACACAGTCATCCATACAGAATAATGGGCCCCATATAGTCCTCCATACAGTATAATGGGCCTCACATAGTCCTCCGTACAGAATAATGGGCACCACATGGTCCTCCGTACAGAATAATGGGCACCACATAGTCCACCATACAGAATAACAAGCCAACTTATTGTCCTTCATACAGTATAATGGGCCCCACATAGTCATCCACCCAGAATAATGAGCCCCTCATAGTCCTCCATACAGAATAATGGCCCCAAATAGTCCTCGATAAAATATAATGGGCTCCACATAGTCCTCCATAGAGAATAATGGCCCCACATAGTACTCCATTCAATATAATGTGCCACCTCATAGTCCTCCATACAGTATAATGGGCCTCACATAGTCCTCCATACAGAATAATGGGTCCCACAACTTCCTCCATACAGTATAATGGGCCCCACAACTTCCTCCATACAGTATAATAGGCCCCACATAGTCCTCCATACTGAAAAATGGGCCCACATAGTGCTCCATACAGTATAATGAGCCCCTCATAATCCTCCATACAGTATAATGGGCCCCTCATAATCTGCCATACAGTATAATGGTCCTCACATAGTCACCCGTACAGTATAATGGGCCCCACATAGTCCTCTACACAGTATGATGGGCCTCACATAGTCATCCATACAGTATAATGGGCCCCACATAGTCCTCCATACAGAATAATTGGCCCCGCATCTTCCTCCATACAGAATAATAGGCCCCACATAGTCCTCCATACAGAATAATGGGCCCCACATAGTCCTCTGTACAGAATAATGGGCCCCAGATAGTCATCCACACAGAATAATGGGCCCCTCATAGTCCTCCATACAAAATAATGGCCCCAAATAGTCCTCTATACAATATAATGGGCCCCACATAGTCCTCCATACAGAATAATGGCCCCACATAGTCCTCCATACAATATAATGTGCCACCTTATAGTCCTCCATACAGTATAATGGGCCTCACACAGTCATTCATACAGAATCATGGGCCCCACATAGTCCTCCATACAGTATAATTGTCCCCACATAGTCCTCCATACAGAATAATGGGCATCACATAGTCCTCCATACAGAATAATGGGCCAACTCATTGTCCTTCTTACAGTAAAATAGGCCCCACATAGTCCTCAATATTGAATAATGTGCCACCTCATAGCCCTCCATACAGAATAATTGGCCCCACATATTTTTCCATCCCGAATAATGGTCCCCACATAGTCCTCCATACAGAATAATGGGACCCACATAGTCCTCCATACAGAAAAATGGCCCCACATAGTCCTCCATACAGAATAGTGGCCCAACATAGTCCTCCATACAATATAATGTGCCATGTCATAGTGCTCCACACAGTATTATGGGCCCCACATAGTCCTCCATACAGAATAATAGGCCCCACATACTCCTCCATACTGAATAATAGGCCCACATAGTGCTCCATACAGTAAAATAGGCCCCTCATAATCCTCCATACAGTATAATGGGCCCCTCATAATCCTCCCTACAGTATAATGGGCCTCACATAGTCACCCATTCAGTATAATGGGCCCCACATAGTCCTCCATACAGAATAATGGGCCTCACATAGCCCTCCATACAGAATAATAGGCCCCACATAGTCCTCAATACTGAATAATGGGCCCACATAGTGCTCCATACAGTTTAATGGGCCACCTTATAGTCCTCCATACAGTATAATGGGCCCCACATAGTCCTCCATACAGTATAATAGGCCCCACATAGTCCCCCATACTGAATAATGGGCCCACATAGTGCTCCCTACAGTATAATGAGCCCCTCATAATCCTCCATACAGTATAATGGGCCCCTCATAATCCTCCATAAAGTATAATGGGCCTCACATAGTCACCCATACAGTATAATGGGCCCCACATAGTCCAACACACAGTATAATGGGTCTCACATAGACATCCATACAGTATAATGGGCCCCACATAGTCCTCCATATAGAATAATGGGCCCCACATCTTCCTCCATACAGAATAATAGGCCCCATATAGTCCTCCCTACTGAATAATGGACCCACATAGTCCTCCATACAGTATAATGTGCCCCACATAGTTCTCCATACAGAATAATGGGCCAACTCATTGTCCTCCATACAGAATAATGGCCCCCACATCTTCCTCCATACAGAATAATGGGCCCTAGATAGTCCTCCATACAGAATAATGGGCCCCACAAATTCCTCCATACAGAATAATAGGCCCTAGATAGTCCTCCATACAGAATAATGGCCCCACATACTCCTCCATACAGAATAATGGGCCCCACATAGTCCTCCATACAGAATAATGGGCCCACATACTCCTCCATACAGAATAATGGGCCCCACATAGTCCACCATACAGAATAATGGGCCAACTTATTGTCCTTCATACAGTATAATGGGCCCCACATAGTCATCCACCCAGAATAATGGGCCCCAAATAGTCCTCGATAATATATAATTGGCACCACATAGTCCTCCATACAGAATAATGGCCCCACATAGTCCTCCATACAATATAATGTGCCACCTCATAGCCCTCCATACAGTATAATGGGCCTCACATAGTCCTCCATACAGAATAATGGGTCCCACATCTTCCTCCATACAGTATAATTGGCCCCACATAGCCCTCCATACAGAATAATAGGCCCCACATAGTCCTCCATACTGAATAATGGGCCCACATAGTGCTCCATACAGTATAATGAGCCCCTCATAATCCTCCATATAGTATAATGGGCCCCTCATAATTCTCCATACAGTATAATGGGCCTCACATAGTCACCCATACAGTATAATGGGCCCCACATAGTCCTCTACACAGTATAATGGGCCTCACATAGTCATCCATACAGTATAATGGGCCCACATAGTCCTCCATACAGAATAATGGGCCCCACATCTTCCTCCATACAGAATAATAGGCCCCACATAGTCCTCCATACAGAATAATGGGCCCCACATAGTCCTCCGTACAGAATAATGGGCCCCACATAGTCATCCACCCAGAATAATGGGCCCCTCATAGTCCTCCATACAGAATAATGGCCCCAAATAATCCTCTATACAATATAATGGGCCCCACATAGTCCTCCATTCAGAATAATGGCCCCACATAGTCCTCCAAACAATATAATGTGACACCTCATAGTCCTCCATACAGTATAATGGGCCTCACACAGTCATTCATACAGAATCACGGGCCCCACATAGTCCTCCATACAGTATAATTGTCCCCACATAGTCCTCCATACAGAATAATGGGCATCACATAGTCCTCCATACAGAATAATGGGCCAACTCATTGTCCTTCTTACAGTAAAATAGGCCCCACATAGTCCTCAATATTGAATAATGTGCCACCTCATAGTCCTCCATACAGAATAATTGGCCCCACATATTTTTCCATACAGAATAATGGGCCCCACATAGTCCTCCATACAGAATAATGGGCCCCACATCTTCCTCCATACAGAATAATAGGCCCCACATAGTCCTCCATACTGAATAATGGGCCAACATAGTGCTCCATACAATATAATGGGCCCCACATAGTCCTCCATACAGAATAATGGGCCCCACATAGTCCTCCATACAGAATAATAGGCCCCACATAGTCCTCCATACAGAATAATGAGCCAACTCATTGTCCTCCATACAGAATAATGGGCCAACTCATTGTTCTCCATACAGAATAATGGGCCAAACATATTCCTCCATAAAGAATAATAGTCCCTAGATAGCCCTCCATACAGAATAATGGGCCCCGCATAGTCCTCCATACAGAATATTGGCCCCACATAGTCCTCCATACAGTATAATGGCCCTACATAGTCCTCCGTACAGGATAATAGGCCCTACATAGTCCTCCATACAGTATAATGGGCCTCACACAGTCATTCATACAGAATCATGGGCCCCACATAGTCCTCCATACAGTATAATGGGCCCCACATAGTCCTCCATACAGAATAATGGGCATCACATTGTTCTCCATACAGAATAATGGACCAACTCATTGTCCTTCTTACAAAAAATAGGCCCCACATAGTCCTCAATATGAAATAATGTGTCACCTCATAGTCCTCCATACAGTATAACGGGCCTCACATAGTCATCCATACAGTATAATGAGCCCCACATAGTCCTCCACATAGTATAATGGGACTCACATAGTCCTCCATACAGAATAATGGCCCCACATAGTCCCCCATACAGAATAATGGCCCCACATAGTCCTCCATGCAGAATATTGGGTGCCACATAGTCCTCCATACAGAATAATGGCCCCACACCGTCCTCCATACACAATAATGGCCCCACATAGTTTTCCATACAATATAATGTGACACCTCATAGTCCTCCATACAGTATAATTGGCCTCACAGTCATCCATACAGTATAATGGGCCCCACATAGTCCTCCATACAGAATGGGCACCACATATTCCTGCATACAGAATAAAAGGCCCACATAGTGCTCCATACAGAATAACGTGCCACCTCATAGTCCTCCATACAGTATAATGGGCCCCACATAGTCCTCCATACTGAATAATGGGCCCAAATAGTGCTCCATACAGTATAATGGGCCCCTCATAATCCTCCATACAATATAATGTGCCACCTCATAGTCCTCCATACAGTATAACGGGCCTCACATAGTCATCCATACAGAATAATGGGCCCCACATAGTCCTCCATACAGTATAATGGGGCTCACATAGTCCTCCATACAGATTAATCGGCACCACATAGTCCTCCATACAGAATAATGGGCCAACTTATTGTCCTTCATACATTATAATGGGCCCCACATAGTCATCCACCCAGAATAATGGGCCCCTCATAGTCCTCCATACAGAATAATGGCCCCAAATAGTCCTCGATACAATATAATGGGCCCCACATAGTCCTCCATACAGAATAATGGCCCCACATAGTCCTCCATACAATATAATGTGCCACCTCATAGTCCTCCATACAGTATAATGCGCCTCACATAGTCATCCATACAGTATAATGGGCCCCACATACTAGTCCATACAGAATAATGGGCCCTAGATAGTCCTCCATACAGAATAATGGCCCCACATACTCCTCCATACAGAATAATGGGCCCCACATAGTCCTCCATACAGAATAATGGCCCCACATACTCCTCCATACAGAATAACGGGCCCCACATAGTCCACCATACAGAATAATGGGCCAACTTATTGTCCTTCACACAGTATAATGGGCCCCACATAGTCATCCACCCAGAATAATGGGCCCCTCATAGTCCTCCATACAGAATAATGGCCCCAAATAGTCCTCGATAATATATAATGGGCACCACATAGTCCTCCATACAGAATAATGGCCCCACATAGTCCTCCATACAATATAATGTGCCACCTCATAGCCCTCCATACAGTATAATGGGCCTCACATAGTCCTCCATACAGAATAATGGGTCCCACATCTTCCTCCATACTGAATAATGGGCCCACATAGTGCTCCATACAGTATAATGAGCCCCTCATAATCCTCCATATAGTATAATGGGCCCCTCATAATCCTCCATACAGTATAATGGGCCTCACATAGTCACCCATACAGTATAATGGGCCCCACATAGTCCTCTACACAGTATAATGGGCCTCACATAGTCATCCATACAGTATAATGGGCCCACATAGTCCTCCATACAGAATAATGGGCCCCACATCTTCCTCCATACAGAATAATAGGCCCCAAATAATCCTCTATACAATATAATGGGCCCCACATAGTCCTCCATTCAGAATAATGGCCCCACATAGTCCTCCAAACAATATAATGTGCCACCTCATAGTCCTCCATACAGTATAATGGGCCTCACACAGTCATTCATACAGAATCATGGGCCCCACATAGTCCTCCATACAGTATAATTGTCCCCACATAGTCCTCCATACAGAATAATGGGCATCACATAGTCCTCCATACAGAATAATGGGCCAACTCATTGTCCTTCTTACAGTAAAATAGGCCCCACATAGTTCTCAATATTGAATAATGTGCCACCTCATAGTCCTCCATACAGAATAATTGGCCCCACATATTTTTCCATACAGAATAATGGGCCCCACATAGTCCTCCATACAGAATAATGGGTCCCACATAGTCCTCCAGACAGAAAAATGGCCCCACATAGTCCTCCATACAGAATAATGGCCTAACATAGTCCTCCATACAATATAATGTGCCACCTCATAGTGCTCCATACAATATTATGGGCCCCACATAGTCCTCCATACAGAATAACAGGCCCCACAAACTCCTCCATACTGAATAATAGGCCCACATAGTGCTCTATGCAGTATAATGGGCCCCTCATAATCCTCCATACAGTATAATGGGCCCCTCATAATCCTCCATACAGTATAATGGGCCCCTCATAATCCTCCCTACAGTATAATGGGCCTCACATAGTCACCCATTCAGTATAATGAGCCCCACATAGTCCTCCATACTGAATAATGGGCCAACATAGTGCTCCATACAATATAATGGGCCCCACATAGTCCTCCATACAGAATAATGGGCCCCACATAGTCCTCCATACAGAATAATAGGCCCCACATAGTCCTCCATACAGAATAATGGGCCAACTCATTGTCCTCCATACAGAATAATGGGCCAAACATAGTCCTCCATAAAGAATAATAGTCCCTAGATAGTCCTCCATACAGAATAATGGGCCCCGCATAGTCCTCCATACAGAATATTGGCCCCACATAGTCCTCCATACAGTATAATGGCCCTACATAGTCCTCCGTACAGGATAATAGGCCCCACATAGTCCTCCATACAGTATAATGGGCCTCACACAGTCATTCATACAGAATCATGGGCCCCACATAGTCCTCCATACAGTATAATGGGCCCCACATAGTCCTTCATACAGAATAATGGGCATCACATTGTTCTCCATACAGAATAATGGACCAACTCATTGTCCTTCTTACAAAAAATATGCCCCACATAGTCCTCAATATGAAATAATGTGTCACCTCATAGTCCTCCATACAGTATAACGGGCCTCACATAGTCATCCATACAGTATAATGAGCCCCACAAAGTCCTCCACATAGTATAATGGGACTCACATAGTCCTCCATACAGAATAATGGCCCCACATAGTCCCCCATACAGAATAATGGCCCCACATAGTCCTCCATGCAGAATATTGGGTGCCACATAGTCCTCCATACAGAATAATGGCCCCACATCGTCCTCCATACACAATAATGGCCCCACATAGTTTTCCATACAATATAATGTGACACCTCATAGTCCTCCATACAGTATAATTGGCCTCACAGTCATCCATACAGTATAATGGGCCCCACATAGTCCTCCATACAGAATAATGGGCACCACATATTCCTGCATACAGAATAATAGGCCCACATAGTGCTCCATACAGAATAACGTGCCACCTCATAGTCCTCCATACAGTATAATGGGCCTCACACAGTCATTCATACAGAATCACGGGCCCCACATAGTCCTCCATACAGTATAATTGTCCCCACATAGTCCTCCATACAGAATAATGGGCATCACATAGTCCTCCATACAGAATAATGGGCCAACTCATTGTCCTTCTTACAGTAAAATAGGCCCCACATAGTCCTCAATATTGAATAATGTGCCACCTCATAGTCCTCCATACAGAATAATTGGCCCCACATATTTTTCCATACAGAATAATGGGCCCCACATAGTCCTCCATACAGAATAATGGGCCCCACATCTTCCTCCATACAGAATAATAGGCCCCACATAGTCCTCCATACTGAATAATGGGCCAACATAGTGCTCCATACAATATAATGGGCCCCACATAGTCCTCCATACAGAATAATGGGCCCCACATAGTCCTCCATACAGAATAATAGGCCCCACATAGTCCTCCATACAGAATAATGAGCCAACTCATTGTCCTCCATACAGAATAATGGGCCAACTCATTGTTCTCCATACAGAATAATGGGCCAAACATATTCCTCCATAAAGAATAATAGTCCCTAGATAGCCCTCCATACAGAATAATGGGCCCCGCATAGTCCTCCATACAGAATATTGGCCCCACATAGTCCTCCATACAGTATAATGGCCCTACATAGTCCTCCGTACAGGATAATAGGCCCTACATAGTCCTCCATACAGTATAATGGGCCTCACACAGTCATTCATACAGAATCATGGGCCCCACATAGTCCTCCATACAGTATAATGGGCCCCACATAGTCCTCCATACAGAATAATGGGCATCACATTGTTCTCCATACAGAATAATGGACCAACTCATTGTCCTTCTTACAAAAAATAGGCCCCACATAGTCCTCAATATGAAATAATGTGTCACCTCATAGTCCTCCATACAGTATAACGGGCCTCACATAGTCATCCATACAGTATAATGAGCCCCACATAGTCCTCCACATAGTATAATGGGACTCACATAGTCCTCCATACAGAATAATGGCCCCACATAGTCCCCCATACAGAATAATGGCCCCACATAGTCCTCCATGCAGAATATTGGGTGCCACATAGTCCTCCATACAGAATAATGGCCCCACACCGTCCTCCATACACAATAATGGCCCCACATAGTTTTCCATACAATATAATGTGACACCTCATAGTCCTCCATACAGTATAATTGGCCTCACAGTCATCCATACAGTATAATGGGCCCCACATAGTCCTCCATACAGAATGGGCACCACATATTCCTGCATACAGAATAAAAGGCCCACATAGTGCTCCATACAGAATAACGTGCCACCTCATAGTCCTCCATACAGTATAATGGGCCCCACATAGTCCTCCATACTGAATAATGGGCCCAAATAGTGCTCCATACAGTATAATGGGCCCCTCATAATCCTCCATACAATATAATGTGCCACCTCATAGTCCTCCATACAGTATAACGGGCCTCACATAGTCATCCATACAGAATAATGGGCCCCACATAGTCCTCCATACAGTATAATGGGGCTCACATAGTCCTCCATACAGATTAATCGGCACCACATAGTCCTCCATACAGAATAATGGGCCAACTTATTGTCCTTCATACATTATAATGGGCCCCACATAGTCATCCACCCAGAATAATGGGCCCCTCATAGTCCTCCATACAGAATAATGGCCCCAAATAGTCCTCGATACAATATAATGGGCCCCACATAGTCCTCCATACAGAATAATGGCCCCACATAGTCCTCCATACAATATAATGTGCCACCTCATAGTCCTCCATACAGTATAATGCGCCTCACATAGTCATCCATACAGTATAATGGGCCCCACATACTAGTCCATACAGAATAATGGGCCCTAGATAGTCCTCCATACAGAATAATGGCCCCACATACTCCTCCATACAGAATAATGGGCCCCACATAGTCCTCCATACAGAATAATGGCCCCACATACTCCTCCATACAGAATAACGGGCCCCACATAGTCCACCATACAGAATAATGGGCCAACTTATTGTCCTTCACACAGTATAATGGGCCCCACATAGTCATCCACCCAGAATAATGGGCCCCTCATAGTCCTCCATACAGAATAATGGCCCCAAATAGTCCTCGATAATATATAATGGGCACCACATAGTCCTCCATACAGAATAATGGCCCCACATAGTCCTCCATACAATATAATGTGCCACCTCATAGCCCTCCATACAGTATAATGGGCCTCACATAGTCCTCCATACAGAATAATGGGTCCCACATCTTCCTCCATACTGAATAATGGGCCCACATAGTGCTCCATACAGTATAATGAGCCCCTCATAATCCTCCATATAGTATAATGGGCCCCTCATAATCCTCCATACAGTATAATGGGCCTCACATAGTCACCCATACAGTATAATGGGCCCCACATAGTCCTCTACACAGTATAATGGGCCTCACATAGTCATCCATACAGTATAATGGGCCCACATAGTCCTCCATACAGAATAATGGGCCCCACATCTTCCTCCATACAGAATAATAGGCCCCAAATAATCCTCTATACAATATAATGGGCCCCACATAGTCCTCCATTCAGAATAATGGCCCCACATAGTCCTCCAAACAATATAATGTGCCACCTCATAGTCCTCCATACAGTATAATGGGCCTCACACAGTCATTCATACAGAATCATGGGCCCCACATAGTCCTCCATACAGTATAATTGTCCCCACATAGTCCTCCATACAGAATAATGGGCATCACATAGTCCTCCATACAGAATAATGGGCCAACTCATTGTCCTTCTTACAGTAAAATAGGCCCCACATAGTCCTCAATATTGAATAATGTGCCACCTCATAGTCCTCCATACAGAATAATTGGCCCCACATATTTTTCCATACAGAATAATGGGCCCCACATAGTCCTCCATACAGAATAATGGGTCCCACATAGTCCTCCAGACAGAAAAATGGCCCCACATAGTCCTCCATACAGAATAATGGCCTAACATAGTCCTCCATACAATATAATGTGCCACCTCATAGTGCTCCATACAATATTATGGGCCCCACATAGTCCTCCATACAGAATAACAGGCCCCACAAACTCCTCCATACTGAATAATAGGCCCACATAGTGCTCTATGCAGTATAATGGGCCCCTCATAATCCTCCATACAGTATAATGGGCCCCTCATAATCCTCCATACAGTATAATGGGCCCCTCATAATCCTCCCTACAGTATAATGGGCCTCACATAGTCACCCATTCAGTATAATGAGCCCCACATAGTCCTCCATACTGAATAATGGGCCAACATAGTGCTCCATACAATATAATGGGCCCCACATAGTCCTCCATACAGAATAATGGGCCCCACATAGTCCTCCATACAGAATAATGGGCCCCACATAGTCCTCCATACAGAATAATAGGCCCCACATAGTCCTCCATACAGAATAATGGGCCAACTCATTGTCCTCCATACAGAATAATGGGCCAAACATAGTCCTCCATAAAGAATAATAGTCCCTAGATAGTCCTCCATACAGAATAATGGGCCCCGCATAGTCCTCCATACAGAATATTGGCCCCACATAGTCCTCCATACAGTATAATGGCCCTACATAGTCCTCCGTACAGGATAATAGGCCCCACATAGTCCTCCATACAGTATAATGGGCCTCACACAGTCATTCATACAGAATCATGGGCCCCACATAGTCCTCCATACAGTATAATGGGCCCCACATAGTCCTTCATACAGAATAATGGGCATCACATTGTTCTCCATACAGAATAATGGACCAACTCATTGTCCTTCTTACAAAAAATATGCCCCACATAGTCCTCAATATGAAATAATGTGTCACCTCATAGTCCTCCATACAGTATAACGGGCCTCACATAGTCATCCATACAGTATAATGAGCCCCACAAAGTCCTCCACATAGTATAATGGGACTCACATAGTCCTCCATACAGAATAATGGCCCCACATAGTCCCCCATACAGAATAATGGCCCCACATAGTCCTCCATGCAGAATATTGGGTGCCACATAGTCCTCCATACAGAATAATGGCCCCACATCGTCCTCCATACACAATAATGGCCCCACATAGTTTTCCATACAATATAATGTGACACCTCATAGTCCTCCATACAGTATAATTGGCCTCACAGTCATCCATACAGTATAATGGGCCCCACATAGTCCTCCATACAGAATAATGGGCACCACATATTCCTGCATACAGAATAATAGGCCCACATAGTGCTCCATACAGAATAACGTGCCACCTCATAGTCCTCCATACAGTATAATGGGCCCCACATAGTCCTCCATACTGAATAATGGGCCCAAATAGTGCTCCATACAGTATAATGGGCCCCTCATAATCCTCCATACAATATAATGTGCCACCTCATAGTCCTCCATACAGTATAACGGCCCTCAGATAGTCATCCATACAGAATAATGGGCCCCACATAGTCCTCCATACAGTATAATGGGCACCACATAGTCCTCCATACAGAATAATGGGCCAACTTCTTGTCCTTCATACATTATAATGGGCCCCACATAGTCATCCACCCAGAATAATGGGCCCCTCATAGTCTCCATACAGAATAATGGCCCCAAATAGTCCTCAATACAATATAATGGGCCCCACATAGTCCTCCATACAGAATATTGGCCCCACATAGTCCTCCATACAATATAATGTGCCACCTCATAGTCCTCCATAGAGTATAATGGGCCTCACATAGTCATCCATACAGTATAATGGGCCCCACATAGTAGTCCATACAGAATAATAGGCCCCACATCTTCCTCCATACAGAATAATAGGCCCCACATAGTCCTCCATACTGAATAGTGGGCCCACATAGTGCTCCATACAGTATAATGAGCCCCTCATAATCCTCCATACAGTATAATGGGCCTCTCATAATCCTCCATACAGTATAATGGGCCTCATATAGTCACCCATACAGTATAATGGGCGCCACATGGTTCTCCACACAGTATAATGGGCCTCACATAATCATCCATTCAGAATAATAGGCCCCACATAGTCCTCCATACTGAATAATGGTCCCACATAGTCCTCCATACAGAATAATGGGCCTCACATAGCCCTCCATACAGAATAATAGGCCCACATAGTCCTCCATACTGAATAATGGGCCCCACATAGTGCTCCATACAGTATAATGTGCCCCACATAGTCCTCCATACAGAATAATGGCCCTCACATATTCCTCCATACAGAATAATGGGCCCTAGATAGTCCTCCATACAGAATAATGGGCCCCACATATTCCTCCAGACAGAATAATGGCCCCACATCGTCCTCCATACAGAAAAATGGCAGCACATAGTTATCCATACAATATAATGTGCCACCACATAGTCCTCCATACAGTATAATGGGCCCAGCATAGTCTTAGATACAGAATAATAGGCCCCACATAGTCCTCCATACTGAATAATGGCCCCACATAGTGCTCCATACAGTATAATGGGCCCCTCATAATCCTCCATACAATATAATGTGCCACCTCATAGTCCTCCATACAGTATAATGGGCCTCACATAGTCATCCATACAGAATAATGGGCCCCACATAGTCCTTCATACATTATAATGGGCCCCACATAGTCCTCCATATAGAATAATGGGCCACACATCTTCCTCCATACAGAATAATAGGCCCCACATAGTCCTCCATACTGAATAATGGGCCCACATAGTGCACCATACAGTAAAATGTGCCCCACATAGTCCTCCATACAGAATAATGGGCCAACTCATTGTAATCCATAAAGAATAATGGGCCCCACATATTCCTCCATACAGAATAATGGGCCCTAGATAGTCCTACAAACAGAATAATGGGCCCCACATAGTCCTCCATAAAAAATAATGGGCCCAACATAGTCCTCCATAAAGAATAATGGGCCCACATAGTCATCCATACCGAATAATAGGCCCCACATAGTCGCCTATACTGAATAATGGGCCCACATAGTGCTCCATACAGTATAATGTGCCACCTCATAGTCCTCCATACAGTATAATGGGCCCAAAATAGTCCTCCATACAGAATAATAGGCCCCACATAGTCCTCCATACTGAATAATTGGCCCACATAGTGCTTAATACAGTATAATGGGCCCCTCATAATCCTCCATACAGTATAATGGGCCCCTCATAATCCTCCTTACAGTATAATGGGCCTCACATAGTCACCCATACAGTATATTGGGCCCCACATAGTCCTCCACACAGTATAATGGGCCTCACATAGTCATCCATACAGTATACTGGGCCCCATATCTTCCTCCATGCAGAATAATAGGCCCCACATAGTCCTCCATTCTGAATAATGGGCCCACATAAGGCTCCATACATTATAATGTGCCCAGATAGTCCTCCATACAGAATAATGGGCCATCTTATTGTCCTTCATACAGAATAATGGGCCCCACATATTCCTCTATACAGAATAATGGGCCCTAGATAGTCCTCCATACAGAATAATGTGCCCCACATAGTCCTCCATACATAATATTGGCCCCACATAGTCCTTCATATAGTATAATGGCCTCACATAGTCCTCCATACAGTATAATGGCCCCACATAGTCCTCCATACAGTATAATGGCCTCACATAGTCCTCCTTACAGGATAATAGGCCCCACATAGTCCTCCAGACAGTATAATGGCCCCACATAGTCCTCCAGACAGTATAGTGGCCCCATATAGTCCCCAGCGTCGCAGGCCAAACACAATCACCCTGAGAGCCAGACTTGGCCCGTGGGCCAGAATGTGACACGTGTGCTCTACATAGCGCCCCTGTAGGACTGGTATCTACTACTTTATGCTCACCGTATGGTGGGAATATTGGTTTTTGTACAGCAGTTTTGTCAATGATCAGTATATAGTCACTACTGTAGTGCTGGTGATATGCGGTTATGGCCTGTTGATATATTGTGTAGTATTAATGGTAGTATCTCTATAAATTAAAATTAAAAATTCTAAAAAAATATCTGATTCATGACGGATAATTGGCACAAGTCCATTAACCTTCATTCAGATGCACGTGGTGGATCACTGAGGCGTCACATCACTTTTTTATATACGATATGTATATCTCTTTTTTTATTTTTTTTTATTTTTTTTTTCTTTAGTGCAGACACTGAGGCGTCACATCACTTTTTTATATACGATATGTATATCTTTTTTTTTTCTTTTTTTTTTTCTTTAGTGCAGACTACCCCTCACCTCCAATATACTCCTGCGACCTATACTGTATTTATAGTCCGTAAAATGAGAAACTTTGACTTTAGGGAGAGAAACTTTTTTTTCTGCTAATATAATGAGCCGCCCCTGCTGAACACCCTCCTGCTATAGAAAGCTCAACTACGGCGAAAATTTAGGAGATTTACCCTGAATACACGTTGCCTCTGTCCCTTTTCCCAGAAGCTCATTTGCATATGTCACTGATGGAGCTCAGTGATTGGCTGACACAGTAGCTCAGTAGTTAGTGCAGCCCTGCCCACACAGAGCTTCATTGTAGTCTTCATCCTGCCGCCATAGGCCCGGGCTGCAGACAAACGGCTTATAGTGCGACAGTTATTGTAAAACTTGTTATTCATGATGGATGTGCTCTGCTCTAGGAAACGCCCCAGACATCATCCAGCAGGGGGCAGTGTTAATGCCTTCATCAGGCTCTCTTTCCCAACAGTAAGCAGTGATGGATATCTGCTCTGTCCTAATAGAAAGGGGTTGTCTAATAACTGATGCAGATGGGAGCAGAGCGACCCCATTGATTTCTGCATGATGTGATTTTTTTCTGAGAGCGGTGTACGGACACAAGGACTTACCATTGAGCCCCCACACAGCTTATGCAGGCGCTGCGCACTTCAGAGTGGTCTTTTGACCAATAGGTGCTGGGATCAGGACCTTATATCCCATTGATTGGCAGCATAAACAGCACCTATAATATATACAAATGATTGATACATTTTTTAAGTATTTTTATTTTTTTAAGTGGGAAGGATAGATATCTTTATAGTCTCTAGCAACAGCTATGGCTCCAACACCAAGACCGAAGAAAAATGTTTTTTTTTCCTAATCTATAGGGGATTTGAAGATCCAATCTCCTGATCACTTAGATCAGGGCTTTTCAGTCTTCTTATCATTGGGGATCACTTTTTCTTATGCGGACTTTTATGTTCCATCCCTAACCCTGCCTCTTCTTGCCTCATCAGAAATTCTCACTTCTAGGTGGGGTTAAAATAAAACCCACTACACTTTTTGTCCAATGGGTGTCAGCACATGCTCCTTTGGGTGGGGTCTGCATCTCTGCTTTGTTCTTACATGAATTAAATAAACCATTTTCTGGTCTCCATGGGAATCAAACCAACAACCGCTATCATTGCCGGTAACAACTAAAGCTATGAGCAACAGCCTCTGCTGATATCAGGGAGGATTTTCGATATTTGCACACTCTGAACCCACAGGCAAATGCTACTGATACATAGAGATACATCTATACATAGCAGTGTATTTTTTTGTCCCTGTATTATAGAGGGAAATTAAAAGATTTTTTTCCTATAACATTACTAAAAAATAATGAAAAACAATTACAATAATGCCATTTTCATTGAGCTTTTTAAGATAATAAACATCACAAATCAGCAAATACCATGGACATATGTGTTCCTGTACCTATAACGACCCGAACAACACAGCGATCAGACGATTTATGGCAGGGATGGCAAACTCAAATACACAGATGGCCAAAATTAAAAACTTAGACAAAGTCGCAGGCTAATGTTCATATTTAAAAAAATGTCTAGAATTGCAGACGTTTTTCCTTATCAAATATAATGATGAAACTTTTCTTAAAGGGGTTGTGCCACGAACAAAGTACATTTAATTAATAGATCTTAGAATAAAACACAATCACAAAAAGGGCATACTGGAATAATATAATGTTATGTAAGAGCAGTAAAAAGCAAATGGCCCAATGGCCTAATTTAAATATGTAATAACAAAGGATAAAAAACTTTGACTTAATAAATAATACAGATAATAAAGTATGATGCAAAAAAAGTGCCTCCCAAACACAGTATGATACCATCACAGTGATTTCCTCCATGGTAACCCTCCACACACACGATATGATGACCCTACTGTGACCCCAACACAATATGATGCCGCAACTGTGATCCCCACAAAGCCCTCCATACAGTATAATGGGCCCCATTGAGTCCTCCATACAGAATAATGGGCCTCACATAGCCCTCCATACAGAATAATAGGCCCCACATAGTCCTCAATACTGAATAATGGGCCCACATAGTTCTCCATACAGTTTAATGTGTCACCTCATAGTCCTCCATACAGTATAAAGGGCCCCACATAGTCCTCCATACAGAATAATAGTCCCCACATAGTCCTCCATACTGAATAATGGGCCCACGTAGTGCTCCATACAGTATAATGGGCCCCTCATAATCCTCCATACAGTATAATGGGCCCCTCATAATCCTCCATACAGTATAATGGGCCTCACATAGTCACCCATACAGTATAATGGGTCCCACATAGTCCTCCACACAGTATAATGGGCCTCACATAGTCATCCATACAGTATAATGGGCCCCACATAGTCCTCCATACAGTATAATGGGCCCCATAGAGTCCTCCATACAGAATAATGGGCCTCACATAGTCATCCATACTGTATAATGGGCCCCACATAGTCCTCCATACAGAATAATAGGCCCCACATAGTCCTCCATACTGAATAATGGTCCCACATAGTCCTCCATACAGAATAATGGGCCTCACATAGCCCTCCATACAGAATAATAGGCCCACATAGTCCTCCATACTGAATAATGGGCCCCACATAGTGCTCCATACAGTATAATGTGCCCCACATAGTCCTCCATACAGAATAATGGCCCTCACATATTCCTCCATACAGAATAATGGGCCCTAGATAGTCCTCCATACAGAATAATGGGCCCCACATATTCCTCCAGACAGAATAATGGCCCCACATCGTCCTCCATACAGAAAAATGGCAGCACATAGTTATCCATACAATATAATGTGCCACCACATAGTCCTCCATACAGTATAATGGGCCCAGCATAGTCTTAGATACAGAATAATAGGCCCCACATAGTCCTCCATACTGAATAATGGCCCCACATAGTGCTCCATACAGTATAATGGGCCCCTCATAATCCTCCATACAATATAATGTGCCACCTCATAGTCCTCCATACAGTATAATGGGCCTCACATAGTCATCCATACAGAATAATGGGCCCCACATAGTCCTTCATACATTATAATGGGCCCCACATAGTCCTCCATATAGAATAATGGGCCACACATCTTCCTCCATACAGAATAATAGGCCCCACATAGTCCTCCATACTGAATAATGGGCCCACATAGTGCACCATACAGTAAAATGTGCCCCACATAGTCCTCCATACAGAATAATGGGCCAACTCATTGTAATCCATAAAGAATAATGGGCCCCACATATTCCTCCATACAGAATAATGGGCCCTAGATAGTCCTACAAACAGAATAATGGGCCCCACATAGTCCTCCATAAAGAATAATGGGCCCAACATAGTCCTCCATAAAGAATAATGGGCCCACATAGTCATCCATACCGAATAATAGGCCCCACATAGTCGCCTATACTGAATAATGGGCCCACATAGTGCTCCATACAGTATAATGTGCCACCTCATAGTCCTCCATACAGTATAATGGGCCCAAAATAGTCCTCCATACAGAATAATAGGCCCCACATAGTCCTCCATACTGAATAATTGGCCCACATAGTGCTTAATACAGTATAATGGGCCCCTCATAATCCTCCATACAGTATAATGGGCCCCTCATAATCCTCCTTACAGTATAATGGGCCTCACATAGTCACCCATACAGTATATTGGGCCCCACATAGTCCTCCACACAGTATAATGGGCCTCACATAGTCATCCATACAGTATACTGGGCCCCATATCTTCCTCCATGCAGAATAATAGGCCCCACATAGTCCTCCATTCTGAATAATGGGCCCACATAAGGCTCCATACATTATAATGTGCCCCAGATAGTCCTCCATACAGAATAATGGGCCATCTTATTGTCCTTCATACAGAATAATGGGCCCCACATATTCCTCTATACAGAATAATGGGCCCTAGATAGTCCTCCATACAGAATAATGTGCCCCACATAGTCCTCCATACATAATATTGGCCCCACATAGTCCTTCATATAGTATAATGGCCTCACATAGTCCTCCATACAGTATAATGGCCCCACATAGTCCTCCATACAGTATAATGGCCTCACATAGTCCTCCTTACAGGATAATAGGCCCCACATAGTCCTCCAGACAGTATAATGGCCCCACATAGTCCTCCAGACAGTATAGTGGCCCCATATAGTCCCCAGCGTCGCAGGCCAAACACAATCACCCTGAGAGCCAGACTTGGCCCGTGGGCCAGAATGTGACACGTGTGCTCTACATAGCGCCCCTGTAGGACTGGTATCTACTACTTTATGCTCACCGTATGGTGGGAATATTGGTTTTTGTACAGCAGTTTTGTCAATGATCAGTATATAGTCACTACTGTAGTGCTGGTGATATGCGGTTATGGCCTGTTGATATATTGTGTAGTATTAATGGTAGTATCTCTATAAATTAAAATTAAAAATTCTAAAAAAATATCTGATTCATGACGGATAATTGGCACAAGTCCATTAACCTTCATTCAGATGCACGTGGTGGATCACTGAGGCGTCACATCACTTTTTTATATACGATATGTATATCTCTTTTTTTTTTTTTTTTTTTTTTTAGTGCAGACACTGAGGCGTCACATCACTTTTTTATATACGATATGTATATCTTTTTTTTTTCTTTTTTTTTTTCTTTAGTGCAGACTACCCCTCACCTCCAATATACTCCTGCGACCTATACTGTATTTATAGTCCGTAAAATGAGAAACTTTGACTTTAGGGAGAGAAACTTTTTTTTCTGCTAATATAATGAGCCGCCCCTGCTGAACACCCTCCTGCTATAGAAAGCTCAACTACGGCGAAAATTTAGGAGATTTACCCTGAATACACGTTGCCTCTGTCCCTTTTCCCAGAAGCTCATTTGCATATGTCACTGATGGAGCTCAGTGATTGGCTGACACAGTAGCTCAGTAGTTAGTGCAGCCCTGCCCACACAGAGCTTCATTGTAGTCTTCATCCTGCCGCCATAGGCCCGGGCTGCAGACAAACGGTTTATAGTGCGACAGTTATTGTAAAACTTGTTATTCATGATGGATGTGCTCTGCTCTAGGAAACGCCCCAGACATCATCCAGCAGGGGGCAGTGTTAATGCCTTCATCAGGCTCTCTTTCCCAACAGTAAGCAGTGATGGATATCTGCTCTGTCCTAATAGAAAGGGGTTGTCTAATAACTGATGCAGATGGGAGCAGAGCGACCCCATTGATTTCTGCATGATGTGATTTTTTTCTGAGAGCGGTGTACGGACACAAGGACTTACCATTGAGCCCCCACACAGCTTATGCAGGCGCTGCGCACTTCAGAGTGGTCTTTTGACCAATAGGTGCTGGGATCAGGACCTTATATCCCATTGATTGGCAGCATAAACAGCACCTATAATATATACAAATGATTGATACATTTTTTAAGTATTTTTATTTTTTTAAGTGGGAAGGATAGATATCTTTATAGTCTCTAGCAACAGCTATGGCTCCAACACCAAGACCGAAGAAAAATGTTTTTTTTTCCCAGTCCATAGGGGATTTGAAGATCCAATCTCCTGATCACTTAGATCAGGGCTTTTCAGTCTTCTTATCATTGGGGCTCACTTTTTCTTATGGGGACTTTTATGTTCCATCCCTAACCCTGCCCCCTTTTGGGCTCATCAGAAATTCTCACTTCTAGGTGGGGTTAAAATAAAACCCACTACACTTTTTGTCCAATGGGTGTCAGCACATGCTCCTTTGGGTGGGGTCTGCATCTCTGCTTTGTTCTTACATGAATTAAATAAACCATTTTCTGGTCTCCATGGGAATCAAACCCACAACCGCTATCATTGCCGGTAACAACTAAAGCTATGAGCAACAGCCTCTGCTGATATCACGGAGGATTTTCGATATTTGCACAATCTAAACCCACAGGCAAATGCTACTGATACATAGAGATACATCTATACATAGCAGTGTATTTTTTTGTCCCTGTATTATAGAGGGAAATTAAAAGATTTTCTTCCTATAACATTACTAAAAAATAATGAAAAACAATTACAATAATGGCATTTTCATTGAGCATTTTAAGATAATAAACATCACAAATCAGCAAATACCATGGACATATGTGTTCCTGTACCTATAACGACCCGCACAACACAGTGATCAGACGATTTATGGCAGGGATGGCAAACTCAAATACACAGATGGCCAAAATTAAAAACTTAGACAAAGTCGCAGGCTAATGTTCATATTTAAAAAAATGTCTAGAATTGCAGACGTTTTTCCCTATCAAATATGATGATGAAACTTTTCTTAAAGGGGTTGTGCCACGAACAAAGTACATTTAATTAATAGATCTTAGAATAAAAGACAATCACAAAAAGGGCATACTGGAATAATATAATGTTATGTAAGAGCAGTAAAAAGCAAATGGCCCAATGGCCTAATTTAAATATGTAATAACAAAAGATAAAAAACTTTGACTTAATAAATAATACAGATAATAAAGTATGATGCAAAAAAAGTGCCTCCCAAACACAGTATGATACCATCACAGTGATTTCCTCCATGGTAACCCTCCACACACACGGTATGATGACCCTACTGTGACCCCAACACAATATGATGCCGCAACTGTGATCCCCACAAAGCTCTCCATACAGTATAATGGGCCCCACATAGCCCTCCATACAGAGTAATAGGCCCCACATAGTCCTCAATACTGAATAATGGGCCCACATAGTGCTCCATACAGTTTAATGTGTCACCTCATAGTCCTCCATACAGTATAATGGGCCCCACATAGTCCTCCATACAGAATAATAGGCCCCACATAGTCCTCCATACAGAATAATGGCCCCACATAGTGATCCATACAGTATAATGAGCCCCTCATAATCCTCCATACAGTATAATGGGCCCCTCATAATCCTCCATACAGTATAAGGGGTCTCACATAGTCACCCATACAGTATAATGGGCCCCACATAGTACTCCACACAGCATAATGGGCCTCACATAGTCATCCATACAGTATAATGGGCTCCACATACTTCTCCATACAGAATAATAGGCCCCACATAGTCCTCCATATTCAATAATGGGCCCACATACTGCTCCATACAGTATAATGTGCCCCACATAGTCCTCCATACAGAAAAATAGGCCAACTAATTGTCCTCCATACAGAATAATGGCCCCCACATATTCCTCCATACAAAATAATGGGCCCTAGATAGTCCTCCATACAGAATAATGGCCCCCACATATTCCTCCATACAAAATAATGGGCCCTAAATAGTCCTCCATACAGAATAATGGCCCCACATAGTCCTCCATACAGAATAATGGGTCCCACATACTCCTCCATACAGAATAATGTGTCCGACATAGTCCTCCATACAGAATAATGTCCCCACATCGTATTCCATACAGAATAATGGCCCCACATAGTTATCCGTACAATGTAATGTGCCAACTCATAGTCCTCCATACAGTACAATGGGCCTCATAGTCATCCATACAGAATAATGGGCCCCACATAGTCCTCCATACAGAATAATGGGCACCACATAGTCCTCCATACGGAATAATGGGCCCACGTAGTGTTCCATACAGTATAATGTGCCACCTCATAGTCCTCCATACAGTAAAATTGGCCCCACATAGTCCTAGATACAGAATAATAGGCTCCATATAGTCCTCCATACTGAACAATGGGCCCACATAGTGCTCCATACAGTATAATGGGCCCCTCATAATCCTCCATACAATATAATGTGCCACCTCATAGTCCTCCATACAGTACAATGGGCTTCACATAGTCATCCATACAGAATAATGGGCCCCACATAGTCCTCCATACAGTATAATGGGCCTCACATAGTCCTCCGTACAGAATAATGGGCACCACGCAGTCCACCATACAGAATAATGGGCCAACTTATTGTCCTTCATACGGTATAATGGGCCCCACATAGTCATCCACCCAGAATAATGGGCCCCTCATAGTCCTCCATACAGAATAATGGCCCCAAATAGTCCTCGATTCAATATAATGGGCCCCACATAGTCCTCCATACAGAATAATGGCCCCACATAGTCCTCCATACAATATAATGTGCCACCTCATAGTCCTCCATACAGCATAATGGGCCTCACATAGTCCTCCATGTAGAATAATGGGCCCCACATAGTCCTCCATACAGAATAATGGGCCCCACATAGTCCTCCATACAGAATAATGGGTCCCACATCTTCCTCGATACAGTATAATGTGCCACCTCATAGTCCTCCATACAGTATAATGGGCCTCACATAGTCCTCCATGTAGAATAATGGGCCCCACATAGTCCTCCCCATACAGAATAATGGGCCCCACATAGTCCTCCATACAGAATAATGGGTCCCACATCTTCCTCGATACAGTATAATGTGCCCCACATAGTCCTCCATACAGAATAATAGGCCCCACATAGTCCTCCATACTGAATAATGGTCCCACATAGTGCTCCATACAGTATTATGAGCCCCTCATAATCCTCCATACAGTATAATGGGCCCCTCATAATTCTCCATACAGTATAATGGGCCTCACATAGTCACCCATACAGTATAATGGGCCACACATAGTCCTCCACACAGTATAATGGGCCTCACATAGTCATCCATACAGTATAATGGGCCCACATAGTCCTCCATACAGAATAATGGGCCCCACATCTTCTTCCATACAGAATAATGGGCCCCACATAGTCCTCCGTTCAGAATAATGAGCACCACATAGTCCACCATACAGAATAATGGGCCAACTTTTTGTCCTTCTTACAGTATAATGGGCCCCACATAGTCATCCACCCAGAATAATAGGCCCCTCATAGTCCTCCATACAGAATAATGGCCCCAAATAGTCCTCCATACAATATAATGTACCACCTCATAGTCCTCCATACAGTATAATGGGCCTCACACAGTCATTCATACAGAATCATGGGCCCCACATAGTCCTCCATACAGTATAATTGTCCCCACATAGTCCTCCATACAGAATAATGGGCCAACTCATTGTCCTTCTTACAATAAAATAGGCCCCACATAGTCCTCCATATTGAATAATGTGCCACCTCATAGTCCTCCATACAGAATTATTGGCCCCACATAATCCTCCATACAGAATAATGGGTCCCACATAGTCCTCCATACAGAAAAATGGCCCCACATAGTCCTCCATACAATATAATGTGCCACCTCATAGCCCTCCATACAGTATAATGGGCCTCACATAGTCCTCCATACAGAATAATAGGCCCCACATACTCCTCCATTCTGAATAATAGGCCCACATAGTGCTCCATACAGTATAATGGGCCCCTCACAATCCTCCCTACAGTAAAATGGGCCTCACATAATCACCCATACAGTATAATGGGCCTCACATAGTCATCCATACAGCATAATGGGCCCCACATAGTCCTCCATACAGTATAATGGCCCCACATAGTCCTCCATACAGTATAATGGCCCCACATAGTCCTCCGTACAGGATAATAGGCCCCACATAGTCCTCCAGACAGTATAGTGGCCCCATATAGTCCCCAGCGTCGCAGGCCAAACTCAATCACCCTGAGAGCCAGACTTGGCCCGTGGGCCAGAATGTGACACGTGTGCTCTACATAGCGCCCCTGTAGGACTGGTATCTACTACTTTATGCTCACCGTATGGTGGGAATATTGGTTTTTGTACAGCAGTTTTGTCAATGATCAGTATATAGTCACTACTGTAGTGCTGGTGATATGCGGTTATGGCCTGTTGATATATTGTGTAGTATTAATGGTAGTATCTCTATAAATTAGAATCAAAAATTCTAAAAAAATATCTGATTCATGACGGATAATTGGCACAAGTCCATTAACCTTCATTCAGATGCACGTGGTGGATCACTGAGGCGTCACATCACTTTTTTATATACGATATGTATATCTTTTTTTTTTTTTTTTTTTTAGTATTTTTTTTTTTATTATTTTTTTATTTTTTATTTTTTTCTTTAGTGCAGACTACCCCTCACCTCCAATATACTCCTGCAACCTATACTGTATTTATAGTCCGTAAAATGAGAAACTTTGACTTTAGGGAGAGAAACTTTTTTTTCTGCTAATATAATGAGCCGCCCCTGCTGAACACCCTCCTGCTATAGAAAGCTCAACTAAGGCGAAAATTTAGGAGATTTACCCTGAATACACGTTGCCTCTGTCCCTTTTCCCAGAAGCTCATTTGCATATGTCACTGATGGAGCTCAGTGATTGGCTGACACAGTAGCTCAGTAGTTAGTGCAGCCCTGCCCACACAGAGCTTCATTGTAGTCTTCATCCTGCCGCCATAGGCCCGGGCTGCAGACACACGGTTTATAGTGCGACAGTTATTGTAAAACTTGTTATTTATGATGGATGTGCTCTGCTTTAGGAAACGCCCCAGACATCATCCAGCAGGGGGCAGTGTTAATGCCTTCATCAGGCTCTCTTTCCCAACAGTAAGCAGTGATGGATATCTGCTCTGTCCTAATAGAAAGGGGTTGTCTAATAACTGATGCAGATGGGAGCAGAGCGACCCCATTGATTTCTGCATGATGTGATTTTTTTCTGAGAGCGGTGTACGGACACAAGGACTTACCATTGAGCCCCCACACAGCTTATGCAGGCGCTGCGCACTTCAGAGTGGTCTTTTGACCAATAGGTGCTGGGATCAGGACCTTATATCCCATTGATTGGCAGCATAAACAGCACCTATAATATATACAAATGATTGATACATTTTTTAAGTATTTTTATTTTTTTAAGTGGGAAGGATAGATATCTTTATAGTCTCTAGCAACAGCTATGGCTCCAACACCAAGACCGAAGAAAAATGTTTTTTTTTCCTAATCTATAGGGGATTTGAAGATCCAATCTCCTGATCACTTAGATCAGGGCTTTTCAGTCTTCTTATCATTGGGGATCACTTTTTCTTATGGGGACTTTTATGTTCCATCCCTAACCCTGCCCCCTTTTGGGCTCATCAGAAATTCTCACTTCTAGGTGGGGTTAAAATAAAACCCACAACACTTTTTGTCCAATGGGTGTCAGCACATGCTCCTTTGGGTGGGGTCTGCATCTCTGCTTTGTTCTTACATGAATTAAATAAACCATTTTCTGGTCTCCATGGGAATCAAACCCACAACCGCTATCATTGCCGGTAACAACTAAAGCTATGAGCAACAGCCTCTGCTGATATCACGGAGGATTTTCGATATTTGCACACTCTGAACCCACAGGCAAATGCTACTGATACATAGAGATACATCTATACATAGCAGTGTATTTTTTTGTCCCTGTATTATAGAGGGAAATTAAAAGATTTTTTTCCTATAACATTACTAAAAAATAATGAAAAACAATTACAATAATGGCATTTTCATTCTGCTTTTTAAGATAATAAACATCACAAATCAGCAAATACCATGGACATATGTGTTCCTGTACCTATAACGACCCGCACAACACAGCGATCAGATGATTTATGGCAGGGATGGCAAACTCAAATACACAGATGGCCAAAATTAAAAACTTAGACAAAGTCGCAGGCTAATGTTCATGTTTAAAAAAATGTCTAGAATTGCAGACGTTTTTCCTTATCAAATATAATGATGAAACTTTTCTTAAAGGGGTTGTGCCACGAACAAAGTACATTTTAATTAATAGATCTTAGAATAAAATAAAACACAATCACAAATAGGGCATACTGGAATAATATAATGTTATGTAAGAGCAGTAAAAAGCAAATGGCCCAATGGCCTAATTTAAATATGTAATAACAAAAGATAAAAAACTTTGACTTAATAAATAATACAGATAATAAAATATGATGCAAAAAAAAGTTCCTCCCAAACACAGTATGATACCATCACAGTGAATTCCTCCATGGTAACCCTTCACACACACGGTATGATGACCCTACTGTGACCCCAACACAATATGATGCAGCAACTGTGATCCCCACAAAGTCCTCCATACAGAATAATGGGCCTCACATAGCCCTCCATACAGAATAATGGGCCTCACATAGTCCTCCATACAGAATAATAGGCCCACATAGTCCTCCATACAGAATAATGGGCCCACATAGTCCTCCATACAGAATAATGGGCCTCACATAGCCCTCCATACAGAATAATGGGCCTCACATAGCCCTCCATACAGAATAATAGGCCCACATAGCCCTCCATACAGAATAATGGGCCTCACATAGCCCTCCATACAGAATAATGGCCCCACATAGTCCTCCATACAGAATAATGGGCCAACTCATAGTCTTCCGTAAAGTATAGTGGGCTTCACATAGTCGTTCATACAGTATAATGGGCCCCACATAGTTCTCCATACAGTATAATGGGACCCACTTAGTCCTCCATACAGTATAATGGGCCCCACTTAGTCCTCTATATAGTAAAATGGCCCCACATAGTCCTCCATACAGTGTAATGGGCCCCACATAGTCCCCAGCGTCGCTGGCCAAATATAGTAGAGTGTGACGTGTCTTAAAGGGGTTTTCCCACAAACAAAAGTTAATTTTAATCAATGAATCTTGTAATAATAATTATTTCCACAATTGAATGTATTTAAATAAAATGTTCCTGTGCTGAGATAATCTTATAAATGTGCCTCTGCTCTGTATTGTGTAATGACTGTTTCTGACCGTGCAGGAACATGGTCTGATCATACCACATCTCCTGGACAGGGGAGGAAGCAAAAGAGTGTACAGACATTACAGGACGGGATCACAGCTGATTCTTTCTTAGAAGTAAAACATTGTTTAAAAACAGGCAGGGAAATGTTTTACCTCAGAAAATGAATCAGCTGCGTTCCCTGCTGTAATGTCTGTATACTCTTTTCCTTCTTCCCCTGCCCAGGAGCTGTGGAATGATCAGACCATGTTCCATACACGGTCAGACACGGCCATTACACAGGGGAACATTTATAAGATTATCTCCGCACAGGAACATTTTATTAAAACACATCCAATTGTGGAACTTATTATTATTCCAAGATCTATTGATTAAAATCAACTTTCATTAGTGAGAAAACCCCTTTAAGTCTCTTTCACACGTACCGGAGACACTGACACACATAGACCCATTCAAATTAATGGGTCTGCGCACATGTCAATGTGTTTCCACAGACCGTGTGTCCATGGGCAAAACATGCTGACATGTCCGTTTTTGGATGACAGCAGCACGGATCACAAGTACCCATTCAAATCAATGGGTCCGTGTAAACACATACCGCACACAGATACCATCCGTGTGACACATACCGGCGCCTGGGAATCAGCAGTACAGTTAGCGCTGTTTCCAAGCACCGGGTTCTGAATGCTGCCCTCATCACGATTCCCTGGCAACGCTGCGATCAGCACCAGCAGGGGACCATGATGAGAGTAGTAGTGTCTGCTCCTCCAGTGTCCGACTGTCAGAATAAGAATAAAATAAAAACTCCTTATACTCACCTGTTCTACTGTAAGTGTCCACCGCTGTAATCCATGTGACCGCTCAGCAGAGGAGCTGGTGAGAATGAGCCGCTGCAGTGAGCGGGCCGCGGAGCTGCGCTGCACTCAGTGAGTGCCAGGACACCGCTTACTGAGCACAGCTCTGGGGCCAGCTTGCTGCAGTAGTCATTCTCCCCGGCTCCTCTGCCTGAGCGGTCGTATGGATTACAGCGGTGGACACTTAAGACAGGTGAGAATAAGGATTTTTTATTCTATTCTTATTCTTACAGTCGGACACTGCGGGAGCAGACACTACTACTCTCATCATGGTCCCTGCTGGTGCTGATCGCAGCGCCGGCAGGGAACCATAATGAGGGCAGCGTTTAGAACCCAGCGCTTGGTAACAGCGCTAACTGTACCACTGATTTCCAAGCGCCGATACGTTTGCTCCTGATGCGGCACACAGCTGCTACATGTGTGCCACACATGGACATGGATATCTCCTGTATGGGTTTTCCCAGTACCAGAAATATCTGGACGTGTGAAACCGGCCTTAGTCTGACTGATTAGTAGGGGGCGTGACCCCTTAACATGCCTAGGGCAGCATGAATGCCAAATATGGCCCTGCTGCTGACCATCTTATTGTTAGGCTGCCTGCAGGTGTTTTATAAATTAGCCAGTAGGGCAGCATTGATTCTCCAATATAGAAAAAGGCTTGGATGGTGATATACTCAGCTTCTAGCGTTCCTGTAGATCCAGTGCAGATCACTATGGAGGTCTGCACCAGCTCTGAAAACGATGCTTGCGCCATTCGTAAGTAGAAGGACTGCTACAACCTGTGATTGGCCACAGTGGTGAGGTGATGAGAAGAGCACGTCATCATATGTTTCACTAATGGTGGGCTCTGCTAGTCACTTGCCTGCTGCTAAGGCTGTGTGCCCACGATGCAGAAATGCTCCGGATTTTTCCTGAGCGTTTCTGCATCTCCCTGGCAGAAAAAACGCATGCGGATTGTACATGCAGATTGTACATGCAGATTGTACATGCGGATTGTTAATGCGGATTGTACATGCAGATTGTACATGCAGATTGTACATGCGGATTGGGCATGCGGATTGGGCATGCGGATTGTGCATGCAGATTGTGCATGCAGATTGAGCATGCAGATTGAGCATGCAGATTGTACATGCATTTTTCCTGCCAGGGACATGCGGATGTAAAGCGTTCTTCACTTGCATTTCCGCATGCGGGTTGACAAGCGCTTTCCAAGCGATTTTAGCATCACTTGGAAAGTGCTTGTCAACTTGGTCACACTATATAAATCCATGCAAACGGCATGGATTTATATACTGTGACCCCAAAGAATGGTTAAAAATAAAAAAAGAAATCAATACTTAACTTCCGATGGCCCCCGCAGTCTTGCTTCGCTCCGTCCTGGCTGCCGGCAGATCATGGTACACTGAAGGACCTGCCGACGTCAGCATCGCGTGACCCGTCACATGACTATGACGTCAGCGCAGGTCTTTCAGTCCACCGCGATCTGCCGGCATGGGAGGACGAGCGCAGCGGGGGCCATCAGAAGGTAAATATAACATTTATTTTTTATTTTATTCTTTTTTTCACAGGTTCTATGGTACCCGGGTCCGAAGGAGAGTCTCCTGTCCTCCACACCCGGGTACCATCCGCGCATTGGAACGCATGGATTCTGCATGTACAGATGCAGTGATGCGGATTCCATGCGTTCCAATGCAAGTCAATGGCGGTGAAAACGTAGCGCTTCCGCAAAATAATGCGGATTATCATTGGGGAACATGGAAGGCCTTCTACCATGCGTTTTTTTAAGCGTTTCTGCAGCATTTTTGCCACTGTGGAAACTCCTAAAAAACGCATCGTGGGCACACAGCCTAACAATCACAGACTGAAGTGATTTTGCTACTTCTTGAAAGAGCAGGTATTGCAGTCAGAGCCAGTAGAGACCTCTATTGCAACCTGCACTAGATCAGTGTCTGCACCGAAAGGTGAGTTTAAGGCCACGTGCACACGTTGAGTGTTTGGTCAGTATTTTATCTCAGAATTTGTAATCCAAAACCAGGAGTGGGTGATAAATACAGAAGTGGTGACGAGTTTCTATTATACTTTTCCTCATTGTTTCACTCCTGGTTTTGGCTTACAAATACTGAGATAAAATACTGACCAAATACTGAACGTGTGCACGTGGCCTAATGCCATTTTTATATTAAGCCCATCCGTGAGTTAAAAATGTTTTTTCCTATATTGCGCAACCTCTTTAAGATTATACCTTAATGGGGTTGTTCAGCCGAGTGCAATTTGCCAAACCTTAAAAGCGAGTAATATACACAGTGTTAGGCTATGCATGAGTTTTTTTGAGATGTTAAAAAACGACAGCTTTTTCAAGGGTAAATTGCTTCAGCAAAGTATTCTCTTTTCCTTTTGGTTTTAGAAGAATTTTTTTCCTAAAGCATTATTTCCTGCCTTCAGATTGGACAGTGCCTAGTTTGGTGCAGTTTCCATCAGGACACACTTCAAAGAAGTGACATGTAGTTTATTTTTTTAGACCAGGATTTTTTTTTTATTTTTTAGAAAAAAAATCTCATTATCAGCAAAGTGGATTTGCCACAGAAATGAATAGGGAGAGTTTTCCAAGTGTTTTTGAAAAGGTTTTTGATGGGAATTTTGGAAAGCAAAAGCAAAAAAAAGCTCCTAAATAAACTCTGCTTGTATATAGAATTAGGGTTTGAGTCTGCTTGCCAATTTGAATAGTCGTCACTTGACCACAAGTTAGCGATTTGTATCCTTATGTCACATGCCAACTAGTTTCTTTTCCTGCCACTCTCAATAGAACACTGAGAGAAGCAGATGAGAATCTAGTCGGCATGTGAGTGTAGCTAAGCAAATCCCATACTTGGGGTCACATGGCGACCACTTGAATTGGCAAGAATATTACACACTATTAGGACTCAATTAACTGCAGTGCTTGTCAAAAATGTTGGAAACCTGACAACTGATACATGCTGCCCAATCCTAGGGTAACCTGCATGTATCAGTCACTGGCTGTAAGATTTCAGCAATGTTTGTTTGACCTGAAACACTGCAGCATTTCAGGGAAAAAGATACTTAAAAAGCCACCTGGACTGAGCTGCACATGTGACTAGTCAGAAAGGCGGGTCCCTGGCAGCTCATCCCTGCCTGCTCCCCTTGAGTGACTGGTCTCTCTCTATGCATGCACACAGGGGACTGGCCTTCTCGACTAGTCACTGCGTGGCTTGGTCCTTGACAGCTTTTAAAGTAAATGCTGTGGCGTTTCAGAGTCAAACATACCTGGCTGTGATAATACAGCCAGTGACTGATACACGCATGGTATCAGTGGACCGGGCAGCATGTATCAGCTGTCAGGTTCCCTTTAAGGACAGGAACAATGAATTTTCAGATAAGTGTTTTAATACCATAGATGGTCCTTATTGAACAAGGACTACTTATGGCTGATGTCTCATTTTACTGCTTTTAAAGCCTTTAAAGAAGAGTGGACCAAAAATTCATTTCATAAAAGCTTTAACCGATGAAGTAAAAACCTTCAATGAATTAACCTTGAAAACTGAAATGAAGTCTTTTAAAAGATTCCAAGTATGGACACCTGTCCTGTCTCATGTATAAGAATACACCGTCTCAACAATACAGACAGCAATCTAAGGGATTTTCAAGTGATTCTATAAAATGTGTTGAATATAGAGTTTAGGTGACTTTTATCTAACTTTCAATGCCCATTTAACGCTATCAGAAACGTTCAGCACATGGATCCATATGTATTTTAACTCTTCTTATGCTCTCCTCTAGGTTGTCAACCAGATCTCCAATGTTTTACCAAGGATTTGTTAGGTCTTCTAATGTGATTCTTCCTTTGAGAGTACATTCTTGTTTCCCTCCCGCACTCTTCGCAGCTCCCTTCAGTCAGATAGAATACAGTAGTTAGACTGGATCCAGCTTTGTTCTGGTAGTTATTGCAGCTTTTATCTCACAAGCGACCATTTTAACTCACGGTGAGACAAAATGGGTTCACAGTCATCAATGCTTTTCCCCATTCTTTTCATAAAAGTACACTATTATACTAAACTAATTGATCAAATAATAGGAGGACAATTTTGTGAAAAATGTTTCTGAAAAAGTCATGAAAAGCTACCTTGCTGATAATCTCTGCGGGAAGCTAATGGCATAGTGCTCTTATGATTACTAAGAGAAACACGCAATTCTGTTACTGACATGTAATGGATTCTGACGGATTGCCAAGGGCAGTGTCACACTCTGCTGTGCACTCGTTCTAGAAATGTTGCCCACTTTGCTAGTGTCAGTTAATGGTTACAGTATGTGTAGGAGACAATTGTCGGAGCTTTGGTATTGGTTTGGCATTATACAATAAAAGCATAAAGAAGAGGGCAAGCAGTGATCTATGGACGATGCCCTCCCAACAGTTCCCAGCATCGACTGAAAATATAATCTCTTAGTGGTGGGCAATTAATATTCCCGAGGGGCCACATGAGAGACAGTTACTATTCTGGAGGCCGAACCAGAAGTCTAAAATTAATTCTGCTCAATATTAATATTAACATATTAATTATAATTATTATATTATATTAATATTAATTGTATCACTTAATATTGAGCAGAATTAAGTATGCTGACACCCTCCCATATACCATATGAGCCTGCACACAGCCCCATATATACAGTATGAGCCCCCACACAGCCTCCTACATACAGTGTAAGCAGGTGACCAGATGCAACGCGCAGGGACAAGGTGGAAGTACCCAATGAAACTGTTTGTGTCCCTAATGTGGCTGGAAATTGTGGTAACTATAGCAATGGTAAATAATAGTGTTGAGCGAGCATGCTCGACACTGCTCGGTACTCGCCCGAGCATCACGCTACTTGGGATGTTCAGCGAGCACCGAGCATTTCCGGGTTACTCGGGCGGGAGCTCGGGTCTCGGCGCTGCACTTTTGGCGCTCTTTACAGAGCCAATGAACATGCAGGGATTGCCAGCCAGTCACTGTAATGTCGCAGCCATGTTGGTTGTGGGCATTACAGTGATTGGCTGACCGCACAGCGTCACCTCGAGTATTTAAAACAGGGCGCCGCCATCTTGGACACAGTCGCTCCGGATCAGACAGTGTAGGAACAGCGCTGCTGATTTAGGGAGAGATATATCCTGCGAAATAGTTAGTGTAGGGTCTGTAAAGGCTGCCAGATCAAACAAACAGTCCTTCTCAGGACTAATATCCATCCCAGATACCAGGCAGGCAGGCTGTATAGGAGACGCAGTGTTTATACCAGCAAATGCTGCATTACAGTCCTGTGTGCTCCTGTTGCTGAAATTGATGGACTTAGCTCCAGGTCTCGGGGGCCAGGAAAAATCCTTTTTTTTTTCATCTAAATCCTCTTTTTTTTTCCTCCTTCACACTGTACAAATACCCGTCTTATTAACCTTTTGGTGTGTCCCCCCCCCCCCAAAAAAAAAAAGTGTGTCTCTGATTTTTCAGACAAATATATCTGTTGAAAATAGTGTGGTGTAGGCCCGAGAAATACAAGTGTGGTTTTGCAGTTCCACGGTTCAAACCTCTGTATTATCCACTTTTGGGCCATTTAGAATCATAGAATCATAGAATGGTAGAGTTGGAAGGGACCTCCTGGGTCATCTGGTCCAACCCCCTGCTCAAAGCAGGATTCACTAGATCATCTCAGACAGATGTCTGTCCAGCCTCTGTTTGAAGACGTCCATTGAAGGGGAACTCACCACCTCTCGTGGCAGCCTGTTCCACTCATTAATCACCCTAACTGTCAAAAAGTTTTTTCTAATATCTAATCTGTGTCTCCTCCCATTTAGTTTCATCCCATTGCTTCTAGTCTTTCCTTGTGCAAATGAGAATAAAGATGATCCTTCTACAATGTGACAGCCCTTGACATATTTGTAGACAGCTATTAAGTCTCCTCTCAGTCTTCTTTTTTGCAAGCTAAACATTCCCAAATCCTGCAACCGTTCCTCATAGGACATGGTTTGCAGACCAGTCACCATTCTGGTCGCTCTTCTCTGAACTTGCTCCAGTTTGTCTATGTCTTTTTTAAAATGTGGTGCCCAAAACTGTACACAGTATTCCAGATGAGGTCTGACCAAAGAGGAGTAAAGACCGATAATGACTTCACGTGATCTAGACTGTATGCTTCTGTTAATACATCCCAGAATTGTATTTGCCTTTTTTGCTGCTGCATCACACTGTTGACTCATGTTCAGTCTATGATCTATTAGTATACCTAAGTCTTTTTCACATGTACTGTTGCTTAGCTCTATTCCTCCCATTCTGTATATGCTTTTTTCATTTTTATTGCCCAGATGTAGTACTTTGCATTTTTCCCTGTTAAAAACCATTCTGTTGGTTGCTGCCCACTGCTCCAGTTTATTTAGGTCTTTTTGAATCCTCTCTCTCTCTTCTCTAGTATTAGCTATCCCTCCTAGCTTTGTGTCATCAGCAAATTTAATCAGTTTACCATCAATTCCTTCATCTAAATCATTGATAAAGATGTTGAACAATACAGGTCGCAGGACGGAGCCCTGTGGTACCCCACTTGAGACATTCATCCAGCTGGATATGAAGCCATTTACAATCACCCTTTGAGTCCGATCACTAAGCCAGTTATGAATCCACCTAACAGTTGCCTGGTCCATTGCATACTTGGTCATTTTTTCAATAAGGATGGTGTGAGATACTTTGTCAAATGCTTTGCTGAAGTCAAGATATACTATATCTACAGCATTTCCCTGATCCACCCAGTCAGTGATTCTGTCATAGAAGGAAATTAAGTTAGTCTGACATGACTTGTTAGTTACAAACCCATGCTGACTCTGCTTAATCACTTCATTCTTATCCATGTACTTACATACATGTTGTTTAATAATTTGTTCAAAGATCTTTCCTGGTATAGAAGTCAGACTCACCGGCCTATAGTTCCCTGGGTCCACCTTCTTCCCCTTTTTGAAGATAGGAACAACATTTGCTCTTCTCCAGTCTTCTGGGACTTCTCCTGTTCTCCAAGAATTTTCAAAGATTATGGAGAGTGGTTCTAAAATTTCTTCTACGATCTCCTTCAGTACTCTGGGGTGTAATTCATCTGGACCTGGAGACTTGAACTCATTTATGTTAGCTAAATATTCCCTCACAATCTTTCTGTTTACAGATAACTTGGATTCCTCTATTCCTTTAAAAGGACAGTGAAGATCAGTTGATGTTACATTTTCTTTCTGAGAGAAAACAGATGCAAAATAGGAATTAAAAAGTTCGGCCTTCTCAACATCCTCTCTTACCATTTCTCCATTTTCATCCTGTAAAAATCCTATAGCATCTTTGACTTTTCTTTTACTTTTGACATACCCCCAAAATCCTTTTTTATTGCTTTTGACATCTCTTGCAAGCCTTAATTCATTGTCAGCTTTAGCTAACCTGATACGTGCCCTGCAGGATCTGCAGACTGCATTATAATCTTCTTTAGATATGCCTCCCTCTTTCCATTTAATAAACATTTCTTTCTTTCTTTTTAGCATGTGTTTAAGTTCTGTGTTCATCCATCCTGGTTTCCTTAAATGCTTCCCATTCTTCCTACTTTTCGGGATTGTTAACGATTGTGCTTTGAGAATCTCATTTTTAAAAATTTCCCATCCTTCCTGGACATTTTTGTCCTTAAGGACATCCAGCCATTGGATCCCTCCTATTCTCTTTCTGAGTCTCTTAAAATCTGCCTTTCTAAAATCTAACCTTGAAGTCTGAGTCTTCACATGTCTTCCTCCTCTAGTTATCCAAAATTCTATAATAGCATGATCGCTGCCTCCTAGGGTCCCAGCCACCTTTACCTCCTCAACCATTTCCTCCCTGTTTATAAGGATTAGATCCAAAGTAGCAGATCCCCTTGTTTTCTCCCCTACCTTTTGGAAGATAAAGTTGTCAGCAAGAGAGGATAAGAATTTGCTTGACCTGTTAGTTTTACTTGAGAGAGATTCCCAACAAATGTCTGGATAGTTGAAATCTCCCATGACCACTACGTCATATTTTTTGGAGAACTTGGTCATTTGATACATAAAGAGTTCATCCATATCTTCAGCTTGCCCAGGTGGCCTGTAGTAAATGCCTACAATGGTGTCCTTTCCGTTGTTCTCTCCTTGTATTCTTACCCAAACAGTTTCCACAGAACTCCCAGTCTCTGAAGCTTCAATCTCTGTGCAGATATACGCTTTTCTAACATACAATGCAACACCTCCTCCTCGTTTATCAAGTCTGTTTCTTGCAAATAAGTTGTATCCTTTTAGCCTTTTATTCCAATCATGTGTATCGTCCCACCAAGTTTCAGTGATTCCAATGACATCATATTCCTTTTCCTGCATTAGTAGTTCCAATTCTCCTTGTTTGTTGCCCATGCTTTGTGCATTTGTATAAAAACATTTTAGTTTGTGATTGGTTTCTCTTCCTCCCATATTTTTATTATTTAAATTGTTTTGTCTTTGTTCTTCCTTTCCACTTCCAGTAGCAGAGATCTCAATAGTATTTGTCAGCTGTATGGCTTTTTCTGGCCTTTTGCTTCCCTTCCCACATTGTTCTAGTTTAAAGCTCTTCTGATGAGTGTAGCAAGGCGACTTCCAAATACATGTTTTCCAGTCTTCGTAAGGTGCACCCCATCTCTAGCAAGTAGTCCATCGTATAGGTAATTCATTCCGTGATCCAGAAATCCAAATCCTTGTTGACGGCACCATCGACGTAGCCAGTTGTTCACCTGTAGAATCTTATTCCACCTCATTGTTCCATGGCCATCCACTGGGAGGATGGATGAGAAGACCACCTGCGCTCCCAATTCTTTCACTTTCTTGCCTAAGTCTTCAAAGTCACTGCAGATGGTTTCCAGGTCCTTTCTTGCGGTGTCATTTGTCCCCACATGTATTAGCAGGAATGGGTAGTGATCTGTAGGTCTGAAGAGTCTTGATATCCTGTCAGACACATCTTTAATTTTTGCTCCTGGAAGACAGCACATTTCTCTTGAGGTTATGTCTGGTCTGCAGATAGCGGCCTCTGTTCCTCTTAACAGGGAATCCCCCATGACCACCACTCTCCGTTTTTTCTTCACAACATTCTTCTTTCTCCATCCAGGAGGATTCTGAGGGCTTACAAGGTTATTCATTGCTGGCAAAGTCTTATTTTGCTGTATTTCTTCATGGTTCTCCAGCGTGAGAGCCTGGTACTGGTTCCTGAGCAGTATGGGTGCTGACTGCCTCTCGATCCTCCTGCTTCTGTGGGTCACATGCTTCCATTCCTCTGTTTCGTCAGGTGCAGTTCGAATTTCTTCTCTTTCTGAATCATGAAGAGATAATTCTGCTCTGTCTAAGAACTCTTCACCTTCCTTAATGATTTTCAAGGTAGTTAACCTCTCTTCTAGATTTCGCAACTTTTCCTCCAACAGGGACACAAGCTTGCATTTCTGGCATGTGAAGTTTGGCTTTTCCACTGGCAAGTCTGTGAACATGTAGCAGGATATGCAGCTCACCATATCTAAAAAAAACAGTTTGAGTGTATCGCTCACTGTTCAGCTGCAAATATATATATTTAAAAAAGTCTAGTATACCCCAGTAAACAATAACTGTGGTTTTGCCATTCCACGGTAAAAAATCTCTATTATCCAGCTTTTGGTATTTTTTCCGTAAACAGTAATAGTTTCTCCCTGATTGTTCAGATTGTTTAAAAGAGTAGGGTGTAGGCCAGAGAAACAGAACTGTGGTTTTCCTCTTCCACGGTTCTAATCTACTTTTTATTACCCTTTTTCCATTGATAGTGCGAGTGTCAGCTATTTTACTTCCTTTACAATGGGCAAGGCGCGTGGCAAGGGCATGGAACTGGACATTCTGGTGATGGTGCGTGCAGAGGACGGGGCCGTGGCCAAGGTGAAAATGTGCCACAACCAACAGCCACATCTTCTCGCTCCCACTTCTTGACCGAATTACTAGGGAAGCACAGAACAACACCAGTATTGTGAACTGATCAGTGCGAACAGGTTATTAATTGGATAGCAGATAATACTTCCAGTTACCTGCGCACCACCACCTCCGGTCTGTCTTCCACATGGTCAACTCTTAGAAGCCGTGAGTCTCGACCGCATACTCCTCCTCACCCTGATGCTCCTTCCTCCCACCATGCCGAGTGTCGTCAGACAGCAACTGATCCCACACTTGGACACTCTGAAGAGCTGTTCACTGGTCCATTTCCAGATTTGTGCCCCTCTCCTGCTCCGCTTGAAGTGGTGGAAGAGGAGATCCCATGTAGCGATGCCCAAATATTTGAACAGCCACGGCCACAGGAAGTCGACGCTGGCAATTTGTCACAAGAGGTGGACGATGATGAGACACAATTGCCAGGAAGTGAGGAGGATCGTGGTGTGCAAGTGGAAGAGGAGGAGGTGGTGGATGATCTAGTAACTGACCCAACGTGGCAGGAGGGCATGCAGAGCGAGGCCAGCAGCACACAGGGTGAGGGAGGCAGAGTACCCCAACAGGCAGGAAGAAGCAGTGTGGTGGCCGCACACAGAAGGCGGGCAACAGTTTCCCGTAACACCAACATGAGGGACGTTGCCAGTACAACCGGTAGGTCTTCCAGAGCCTGGAATTTTTTTAAAGACTCTGCTGATAACCTCAAAAAGGCCATTTGTACCACCTGCCATGCCAGCATCAGCAGGGGTGACAAAACTACCAGCCTGACCACCACCAGCATGATCAGGCACATGGCAGCAAAGCACCCGACTTTATGGGGCGAACCCCAGGGTCCACAACCCATGTCAGCGGGTGTCTCCACTGCTTCTTCCACTGTTGTGCATGCAAGGCAATCCCCTGTCCATACTGCATGCAAAGATGCCCCCTCCTCTCAGTCTTCACTTGTTATGGCAGTTTCTCAAGAAACAGCATCAACGTCCACCTCCACGTCCCACCGCAGCGTTCAATTGTCCATATCCCAGACCTTTGAACGAAAGCGGAAATTCGCAGCTAACGCCCCACAGGCCACAGTCCTAAATTCTCACATTTCACGACTGCTTGCGTTGGAAATGCTGCCTTTTAGGCTGGTGGAGACGGAATCCTTCCACAACCGTATGGCGGTGGCCGTCCCTCGGTATTCGGTCCCCAGCCAACACTATTTTGCCCTGTGTGCCATCCCCACACTACACAAGCACGTGTCCCAAAACATCTGCCGTGCCCTCAACAACGCAGTTACTGGGAGAGTCCACCTGACAACGGACAGGTGGACAAGTGCTTGTGGCCAGGGACGGTACATCTCCCTGACGGCACACTGGGTAAACATAGTGGAAGCCGGGACCCAGTCGGACCTTGGGACGGAACACATCCTCCCCACACCGAGGATTGCGGGCCCTATGTCAGTCAGAGTTGCCCCCACAGTGTACAGCTCCTACGCATCATCCTCCTCCTCCTCCTCCTCATGTTCAGCCTCCATCTCAGATATCACCACATCAGTTACAAGCTGGAAGCACTTCAGTACTGCCTCCGCCAAGCGGCAACAGGCTGTGCTGAAACTCATAAGCTTAGGTGAGAAACCTCACACTGCTTGTGAGTTATGGACAGCTGTGAAAGAGCAGGCAGATCTGTGGCTGAGACCGCTGAACCTACATCCAGGCATGGTCGAGTGTGACAATGGCTGTAACCTGGTGGCGGCTCTGAGGCGAGGCGAGATCACACACGTACCATGCCTGGCTCATGTGCTTAACCTCGTGGTTCAGCGGTTTCTTAAATCGTTCCCCGAGTTGCCAGATCTGCTCGTCAAAGTACGCCGCCTGTCAACTCATTTTCGCAAGTCGGCTACAGCTTCCGCCGCCCTTGCAGCTTCCGGCACACCGACTGGTGTGTGATGTCCCCACACATTGGAACTCTAGCCCCCACAGAAGAGAGCAGTTGTGGAATACCAGCTGCAACAAGGCCGTCGATATTTAGGTCTGACTCCACACATAAGACCTCAGGAGTGGACCTGGATGTCTGACATATGTACCATCCTGACAAACTTTGAGGATTCCACCAAGCTGGTGAGTGGCGATGACGCCATCATTAGCGTCAGCATTCCACTTGTCTGTCTTTTGCAACGCTCTCTGCAGAGAATTAAAGAGGAGGCATTGCAGCCAGAGTATGATGAGATGGATCAAGAAGCCGTAGCGGGCGATTACACACAGCCCAGCCTCATCTCATCCCAACGTGCATTGGGGGACAATGAGGGAGAGGAGGAGGAAGGAACAGGAGCTGGTATCATGCGCTGTAGACGGTAGTACCTGTACAACTGTCATGCCGTCAGTTCAGCGTGGGTGGCCTGAGGGGAGGGAGGAAGAGGAGGAGGAAGAACAGGAGCTGGTATCATGCGCTGTAAACGGTAGTACCTGTACAACGGTCATGCTGTCCGTTCAGCGTGGGGGGCCTGAGGGGAGGGAGGAGGAGGATTAAGAACAGGAGCTGGTATCATGCGCTGTAGACAGTAGTGCCTGTACAACTGTCATGCCGTCGGTTCAGCGTGGGTGGCCTGAGGGGAGGGAGGAGGAGGAAGAACAGGAGCTGGTATCATGCGCTGTAGACGGTAGTACCTGTACAACTGTCATGCCGTAGGTTCAGCGTGGGTGGCCTGAGGGGAGGGAGGAGGAGGAAGAACAGGAGCTGGTATCATGCGCTGTAGACGGTAGTACCTGTACAACTGTCATGCCGTCGGTTCAGCGTGGGTGGCCTGAGGGGAGGGAGGAGGAGGAAGAACAGGAGCTGGTATCATGCGCTGTAGACGGTATTACCTGTACAACTGTCATGCCGTCGGTTCAGCGTGGGTGGCCTGAGGGGAGGGAGGAGGAGGAGGAAGAACAGGAGCTGGTATCATGCGCTGTAGACGGTAGTACCTGTACAACTGTCATGCCGTCGGTTCAGCGTGGGTGGCCTGAGGGGAGGGAGGAGGAGGAGGAAGAACAGGAGCTGGTATCATGCGCTGTAGACGGTAGTACCTGTACAACTGTCATACAGTCGGTTCAGCGTGGGTGGCCTGAGGACAGGGGGGAGGAGGAGACCATGGTCAGTCGTCATCTTGGTGAGGACACGGCAAGCAGTCTGGCACGCATGGCTGACTTTATGTTACGCTGCCTTAACCGTGACCCTTGCGTTGTCAAAATATTGGGTGACAGTCATTACTGGTTGGTGACACTTTTAGACCCCCGCTACAAGGAGAACTTTCACTCTCTTATTCCTGAGGTGGAGAGGTCTACAAAAATGTGGCAGTACCAGAAGGCCCTTGCTGCAGAACTGTTAAAAAAATTCCCATCTGAACACGGTTGCGGCAGAGGTCACAGTTCGTTGACCAACCAAGGCGTAAAAGCGAGAGAGAGGCAACTCCAATCCAGCAGAGGCAGGGGAACACTGTCAACGTTCTGGGACAGTTTTCTCAGACCCGCCAAGCTTACAGGCCCTGAGGCGCGGGGTACTCTCACAAAGAGTGGAAAGTTTCAAAAGATGGTGAGGGAGTACCTTGCCGACCGTACCAACGTTCTCTGTGATTCCTCTGTGCCTTGTAATTATTGGGTATCCAAGCTGGACACTTGGAATGAACTCGCTCTGTACACCTTGGAGGTCCTGGCCTGCCCTGCCGCTAGCGTGTTATCGGAGCGTGTTTTTAGTGCCGCTGGGAGAATTATAACTGATAAGCGCATTCACCTGTCAACTGACAATGCTGACAAGCTGACTCTTATCAAAATGAACAAGGGCTGGATTGGGCCAGACTTCTCATCACCACCAAATGACAGCAGAGTAACAAAGTCAAATCCACTGTGTTATTTCGGGAGGTGTAATCACATGCACTGCTTCACACCCACACATGGGTATACGCTTCCTCATTTCGGCTGTTTTATGTTCTTCTCCTTATCCTCAGCCTCCACCACCACTATACCACCAGGGTGACCGTGGTCCATGTTGCCATTATTGAAAGTTCCTCCGTCCTTATTTTTGTCAGCTTTTGCTTGGAAGGCATAAGCAAAGACTGTGGGAGACCCACTCCCCAATAATGGGAATAATATTTTTAAGATGCTGTACTGTATGGCTCTTGTAAGGGGCATTAAAAGCATCTTGCTAAGCTACTGGGACCTCCACCACTTTTCCGAGGGGCAGTAAAACCGTCTTGTTAAGCTACTGGGACCTCCACGTCTCTTCCAAGGGGCATTCAAACCGTCTTGTTAAGCTACTGCGACCTCCACCACTTTTCCAAGGGGCATTAAAACCATCTTGTTAAGCTACTGTGACCTCCACCACTTTTCCGAGGAGCATTAAAACCATCTTGTTAAGCTACTGGGACCTCCACCACTTTTCCAAGGGGCATTAAAACCATCTTGTTAAGCTACTGGGACCTCCACGTCTCTTCAAAGGGGCATTCAAACCGTCTTGTTAAGCTACTGCGACCCCCACCACTTTTCCAAGGGGCATTAAAACTGTCTTGTTAAGCTACTGGGACCTCCACATCTCTTCCAAGGGGCATTCAAACCATCTTGTTAAGCTACTGCGACCTGCACCACTTTTCCAAGGGGCATTAAACCGTCTTGTTAAACCACTCTGAACTCCACAGCTCTTCCAAGGGTCATTGAAATGTTGTTTTTAATTAACTCTAACCTCCACGACTCTTCGAACAGGCATTGCATTTCCTCCTAATTTTTGGCAGCTTTTGCTTGGAAGGCATAAGCAAAGACTATGGGAGACACACTCCTCAATAATGGGAATAATGTTTGTAATATGCTGTACTGAATGGCTCTTGTAAGGGGCATTGCAAGTTCCTCCGTCCTAATTTTTGGCAGCTTTTGCTTGGAAGGCATAAGCAAAGACTATGGGAGACACACTCCCCAATAATGGGAATAATGTTTGTAATATGCTATACTGCATGGCTCTTGTAAGGGGCCTTAAAACCGTCTTGTTAAGCTACTGTGACCTCCACGTCTCTTCCAAGGGGCATTCAAACCGTCTTGTTAAGCTACTGGGACCGCCACGTCTTTTCCGAGGGGCATTAAAACCGTCTTGTTAAGCTACTGTAACCTGCACGACTCTTCCAACGGGCATTGCATTTCCTCCTAATTTTAGTCAGCTTTTGCTTTTCAATGCAAAGGCGAAAACTAAGGGAGAACCACTCCCCAATAATGGGTAGAAGGTTTTTAGTATGCTGTAATCCACGTCTGTTTCAAGGGGCATTGCAGCTCCTCATAATTTTTGGAAAGCCTTCCATTCACTGCTTAGGCCAACAGTGTACAGGAGACCCAGTTGCTATAAATGGAAAAAAAACAGTTTAGTTAAGGCCCTCTGACCTCCATGTCATTTCCAAGGGGCATTGGAGTGCCTCAAAATATTTGGTAGGCATTGCACTCACTGTATGCCCTATAACTGTGTAGCCGAACTGCTCCTTTTGTTACAGAAACATGTCCTACAAGACATATGTGGTTGACTGGCCTGATATTGATGTGAATGGTCCCTGTTCCTCCTGCTGTTCCTCCTTTGCCACCACCTCATCCATCATTTATCACCTGAAGCTTTGTTTTAACAGGAGTCATAGAACTGGGATAGTAGCAGGAAAACATCCAACAATCCTCGGAGGAGGTAGGATATGCGCCAAAACGCTGACCACCTCAGGCCTAGCCGCTACTACATACATGCGCTTGCATTCCAAGAAAACAAAGCATATGCTAACTTCTATCATCATCATCATGCTCCTCACCTTGGCACTCTCAACTCCCCTGATGGAGAAGCCAGGGCCCACCGGAGGAGTCTGGTTCTCTGGTGGGCTCGTCCAATGCTGCCCTAAAGCAGGCCGGGCTAAGAAAAGTGTGTGGGGGGAAGTTGACAGGAGAAATAGGGGCGGCTGGGGACCGTGTGTGGACACCCGGTCGCGGGGCGGCTGGGGACCGAGTGTGGACACCCGGCCGACGGGGCAGCTGGGGACCGAGTATGGACACCCAGCCACCCCCTGGCGGCTGGGGACCGAGTGTGGACACCCGGCCGCCCCCTGGCGGTTGGGGACCGAGTGTGGACACCCGGCCGCCGAGCGGCTGGGGAGTAAGAATGGATACCAGGCCGCCAACGCAGCCATGACGTGGTGGCCAGATTCCGCCTCCACATGCCTAAAAGGCCCAATTTCAAGTGCAAGCAAGCAGTATAGTATTGCACCCTGGGGTGGGGGGGGGGGAGTTGGGTGGTTGGCTGCATATTTGCGCTTGCATTGCAAGGAATGGAGGAGGTACAATTGAACACTGCCCTGGACAAGAACTTGCACGGGGATAGTTGCAAGTCTGCATCTTCTGATGCTGCCAGGATGACTTCTGATGGACACACTTTTAGGCAGTGACCTGGGTGTCAGAGATGCTTCCAGGGGTCTTCCCCATGCTGTTCCCATGTCTTTTCAGCACTGTATGCATGTGTCACACAGCACATGGCCAGATAAGGTTGTAAAATGTTAAAATGACATTTCCCGGTGAATGCATTTGTCATGGTTGAAAGCAATACAAAAGTGCAAAAAGGCATAAAAAAATGCTACTTGTGAACATAGCCCAAGGTGTGGAGGAGTATTTTTGTTTTTGGTTATTTATTTTACCTTTTACACAAGTCTTTACCCTGGAAAGGAACTTCCTTAACATATTTCACAGAAAAGCATTTTCAGTTTCGTTTGTGAACGTTTTATTGTGTGCCCTTAAAAATGGGTTATACCTCTGACCACGTTGTTGACAGCAGTGACCTGGGGGTCAGAAATGCTTCCTGGGGCGATCCCCATGCTGTCCCCATGTCATATGAGCACTGTCACTATCGTTTTGGGCACTTGTTAGGCTTTTAAAAGACTGCCGGGGGTGCTGCCGCAAAAATGCTTGGGTCTCCCATAGACTAACATTGGGCTCGTTGCTCGGGTCGAGCACCCGAGTATCACGGCGAGCTCGGCCCGAGCTTCGAGCACCCGAGCATTTTAGTGCTTGCTCAACACTAGTAAATAATGAATAACAGGGTAATTACAGCATGAAATATACAATATCAATCATATAATGAATCCTCAGGTCCACTCTATTATAACAGTCTCTTCTTATATATAGTATTTGTATAGTCTTCTAGCAGGCATGGTGTTCCCGATAACGAGAGTCACTGTACTGTTTCTTCCTCTAGCACAGGCATTAGCGGGCGTTTCCAGTTCTTCCCTCTAATCCGCAAGAACTCCTGACAAAGTCTAGCAAGGCTCACTGGGCCTCCTTCACTTCTCCCTTTCTGTTGCACTGGCCTAGGCCGACCACTGTACCGTACGTCAGTGCTGGAAGCAACGGCCCAGCTCACTCGCGCCTCCTGTTGACACAGGTGTCCACCCCCAAGCGTAGTTTCCTCAAAATCTTCAGGTATTGACCAACGGCGGATGTCTCTCGTACCCGGTGGGATGGAGGCTGGGCCTCGGCTTTTGACTTGCGTCGTCTGGGCTCCGGTTCTTGGGTCTGATCTTTAGGACTTGAAACTTGCCTTGGGCAGGTCTGGTCTTTGGGCCTTGACTGGCATCATCTGGATTCCGGGGCTTGTCTGGGACTGCCTAGGTCTTGCTTCCAGACGCGCCACAAGGTTTGCGCTTCCTGTAACGGCCCGGCACCCTGCCCTCAGCATCTCTCTAGACACACATCCTGTCCATCCCTTCTCTTGGCGCCAAATTTCCTCCCGTTTTGGAGTGCTGTCCTTTTATACCCGGGAACTGCATCATCAAGGTCACCAGATCGGGTGCTCCATCTAAACTCAGCCCTCCTGAAACTCTCCCTCTTCTGGTCTGTCCCGCAGGGTCCCGTTTGGACAGTAGATAGCAGTCCTCATGCACAAATGCTACACAGCGCTGGGGATTCTCATCCTTGATGTCACACCCTCTTACAACAGTATGAGCCCTCAAATAGCCACTGTATACAGACACTCTTCCCATATAAATATGAAAAAGAAAACTACACAAACTCAATTCGCTCCCACTCCCCCAACGCTCTGTTAAGATCTTTGGTGCACTCACACTCTGCAAAGCAGATGCGATGTAGTGACGTCATTACTAGTGTTGAGCGAGCATGCTCGACACTGCTCAGTACTCGCCCAAGCATCTCACTACTCGGGATGTTCGGCGAGCACAGAGCATTTTCGGTTAACTCGGGCGGGAGCTCAGGTCTCCGCCCTGCACGTTTGGCGCTCTTTACAGAGCCAGTGAACATGCAGGGATTGCCAGCCAGTCACTGTAATGCCGCAGCCATGTTGGTTGTGGGCATTACATTGATTGGCTGGCCGCACAGCGTCACCTCGGGTATTTAAAACCGGGCGCCGTCATCTTGGACACAGTCGCTCCGGATCAGACGGTGTAGGGAGAGTGCTGCTGAGCTAGGGAGAGATTTAAACTGCGAAATAGGTAGTGTAGGGCCTCTAAAGCCTGCAAAAATCGTCTTATTAACCTTTTGGTATTTCCCCCCCCCAAAAAAAGTTGAGTGTGTCTGTGAGTGTTCAGACACAAATAAATCTGTTTAAACTGTGGTTTTGCAGTTCCACGGTTCAAATCTCTGTGTTATCCACTTTTTTGCCTTTTTTTCATAAAAAAAAAAGTTTGAGTGTCTGGCTGACTGTTCAGACACAAATATATCTGTTTAAAAGATTCTGGTGTAGGCCAGAGAACTAGAACTGTGGTTTTTCTCTTCCACAGTTCAAATCTCCTTTTTATTACCCTTTTGCCATTGATAGTGCAAGTGTAAGCTATTTTACTTCATTTACAATGGGCAAGGTGCGTGACAAGGGACGTGGAACTGTACGTTCTGGTGATGGTGCGTGCAGAGGACGGGGCCGTGGCCAAGGTGAAAATGTGTCACAACCAACAGCCACATCTTCTCGCTCCCAGTTCTTGACCGAATTACTAGGGAAACACACAACAGCACCACTATTGCCAACTGATCAGTGTGAACAGGTTATTAATTGGACAGCAGATAATACTTCCAGTCACCTGGGCACCACCACCTCCGGTCTGTCTTCCACATGGTCAAGTGTTAGTAGCCGTGAGTATCAACTGCATACTCCTCTTCACTCTGATGCACCTTCCTCCCACCATGCTGAGTGTCGTCAGACAGCAACTGATCCCACAGTTGGACACTCTGAAGAGCTGTTCACTGGTCCATTTCCATATTTGGGCCCCTCGTCTGCTGCGCTTTAAGTGGTGGAAGAGGAGCGATGGCCAAATATTTGAACAGCTATGGCCACAGGAAGGCGACGCTGGCAATTTGTCACAAGAGGTGGACGATGACGAGACACAATTGCCACGAAGTGAGGAGGAGGACCGTGGTGCGGAAGTGGAAGAGGAGGAGGTGGTGGATGATCTAGTAACTGACCCAACGTGGCAGGAGGACACGCAGAGCGAGGCCAGCAGCTCACAGGGGGAGGGAGGCAGAGTACCCCAACAGGCAGAAGAAGCAGTGTGGTGGCCGCAGACAGAAGGCGGGCAACCATTCCCCGTAACAGCAACACGAGGGACGTTTCCAGTACAATCGGTAGGTCTTCCAGAGTCTGGAATTTTTTTAAAGACTCTGCTGATAACCCCAAAAAGGCCATTTGTATCACCTGCCATGCCAGCATCAGCAGGGGTGACAAAACTACCAGCCTAACCACCACCAGCATGATCAGGCACATGTCAGCCAAGCACCCGACTTTGTGGGGCGAACCCCAGGGTCCACGACCTGTGTCAGTGGGTGTCACCACTGCTTCTTCCGCTGTTGTGCATGTAAGAGAACCCCCTGTTGTGCGTGCAAGGCAATCCCCTCTCCATACTGCATACTCAGTCTTCACTTGTTATGGCAGTTTCTCAAGAAACAGCATCAACGTCCACGTCCCACCGCAGCGTTCAATTGTCCATATCCCAGACCTTTGAACGAAAGCGCAAATTCGCAGCCAACGCCCCACAGGTCACAGTCCTAAATTCGCACATTTCACGACTACTTGCGTTGGAAATGCTGCCTTTTAGGCTGGTGGAGACGGAATCCTTCCGCAACCTTATGGCGGCGGCCGTCCCTCGGTACTCGGTCCCCAGCCAACACTATTTTGCCCGGTGTGCCATCCCCACACTACACAAGCACGTGTCCCAAAACATCTGCCGTACCCTCAACAACGCAGTTACTGGGAGAGTCCACCTGACAACGGACAAGTGCTTGTGGCCAGGGACGGTACATCTCCCTGACGGCACACTGGGTAAACATAGTGGAAGCCGGGACCCAGTCGGACCTTGGGACGGAACACATCCTCCCCACACCGAGGATTGTGGGCCCTATGTCAGTCAGAGTTAAGGACCTCTGACCTTCATGTCATTTCCAAGGGGCATTAAAACCGTCTTGTTAAGCTACTGCGACCTCCACCACTTTTCCCAGGGGCATTGATATTGTCTTTTTATTCCACTGCGACCTCCACGTCTCTTCCAAGGGGTATTAAAACCGTCTTGTTAAGCTACTGCGACCACCACTTTTCCCAGGGGAATTGATACTGTCTTTTTATTCCACTGCGACCTCCACTACTTTTCCCAGGGGCATTAAAACCAACTTGTTAAGCTACTGCGACCTCCACCACTTTTCGCAGGGGCATTGATAGTCTTTTTATTCCACTGCAACCCAGTCGGACCTTGGGACGGAACACATCCTCCCCACACCGAGGATTGTGGGCCCTATGTCAGTCAGAGTTAAGGACCTCTGACCTCCACGTCTCTTCCAAGGGGCATTAAAACCGTCTTGTTAAGCTACTGCGACCTCCACCGCTTTTCCCAGGGGCATTAAAACCGTCTTGTTAAGCTACTGCGACCTCCACCACTTTTCCCAGGGGCATTAAAACCGTCTTGTTAAGCTACTGCGACCACCACTTTTCCCAGGGGCTTTAATATTGTCTTTTTATTCCACTGCGACCTCCATGTCTCTTCCAAGGGGCATTAAAACAGTCTTGTTAAGCTACTGCAACCTCCACCACTTTTCCGAGGGGCATTGATATTGTCTTTTTATTCCACTGCGACCTCCACCACTTTCCCAGGAGCATTAAAACCGTCTTGTTAAGCTACTGCGACCTCCACAATTCTTCCAAGGGGCATAAAACTGTCTTGTTAAGCTACTGCGACCTCCACCACTTTTTCAAGGGCCATTGATATTGTCTTTTTATTCCACTGCGACCTCCACCAATCTTCCAACGGGCATTGCATTTCCTCCTAATTTTAGTCAACTTTTGCTCTTCAATGCGTAGGTGAACACTAACGGAGACCCACTCCCCAATAATGGGTAGAAGGTTTTTAGTATGCTGTCATCCACGTCTGTTTCAAGGGGCATTGCAATTCCTTATAATTTTTGGAAAGCCTTCCATTCACTGCTTAGGCCAAAAGTGCACAGGAGACCCAGTTGCTATAAATGGAAAAAACGGTTTAGTTAATGCCCTCTGACCTCCATGTCATTTCCAAGGGGCATTGGAGTGCCTCAAAATTTTTGGTAGGCATTGCACTCACTGTATGCCCTATAACTGTGCAGCCGAACCACTCCTTTTGGTACAGAAACATATCCTACAAGACATGTTTGGTTGACTGGCCTGATATTGATGTGAATGGTCCCTGTTCCTCCTGCTCTCTCCTTTGCCACCACCTCATCCATCATTCATCTGTAAGGTGCCCCAGCAAGGTAGTCGTGGGCGAGCTGTAGCCCCCTCTCGCTCTGACACCCTACAGACAATTTGTGTCCTCCCTCTGATGTGTGGCTGTGTATGTGGTGCTCTCCACTTACTTCAAACCATCCGATCGCGGCTGTCTCCAGGCATTTCTCTTCTGGGACCAGGGCAGCAATAAATTCAGAGGACACGAAGTTCTTAACCAGAACTTGAACTTTACTTGGGGAAGAGGAATATGTACAATATTTACAGGCAGATATAATGGATATGGCCCGACAGGTTATTATCTCTCTCACAGGCACTGGCAACATCTTCAGCCCTGGTTCCCTCTTTAAGTGAAGCATCTCTGTGACTCTAATCTCTAGCCCAAGAGACTCTTCTGCAATACCAACAGTGATCTGGATCCGATCTCTCCCCCACATCTAAGCCGGGAGTCCTATTTATCTTCCTCTGCTTCCTGCAGACTAGAAGTGCCCCGGGTCCTCACTACCTCTGATGAGTTTCTCCAGCCGGCTAACAGGACTCTTGCTCTTGCGTAGGGAGACTTTCACACTAGTGATCCCACTGTCTGAGGGTATGGAGCTCCCGTCTACCCTAGAAGCCACCATATATTCAGGCTGCCCGTACGGTTCACCGTCCTATCTCTAACTGAAGAATCACTTCCTGATCCTGGAAACTAAAGAGATTTTCCTAATGTGCCCACCCTCAGTGAGCTGTCTTCACACAGCATTAACCCATCACTGTCTGTAACACTGCCAGCAGACTCAACCTGACATCTTCACCCAGGATAGTGGCATCTTGTGGCTGTTTACAGGTACTGCAGCCCACAAGGAATTATGTCAGGAACAAGCTCTATATCACTTAAGGCTTGATCTGGGCACTAAGTTCCCCCTCCACTCTATTGACTGGACCACTAAAGCTAACCCCTTAGCTTGGTCTACCAACAGTTCAGAGAGGTCTAACTACGGGAACACTTTCTTTAACTACTTCAGTGCCAAAGGAAGGCTACGTCCTTCCCCACTATTACACATCACCTGAAGCTTTGTTTTAACTGGAGTCATAGTACTGGGATAGTAGCAGGAAAACATCCAGCAATCCTTGGAGGAGGTAGGATATGCGCCAAAATGCTGACCACCTCAGGCCTAGCTGCTACTACATACATGTGTGTCACCCTGGCCTGGATGCCACAAGTGTAATTAAAGCTGTGTCTGAGAGCAAGGGGGAGATTCTCTAGTCAGGGGAACATTAGCATGCAATGCCTCCTGTCTCAGGCCAGTAGGGGGAGCTGGCTGCCCCTATAAAAGCTGGTACTGAGGGCAGGGTTAGAGAGAACTGGACAACCTATCTGAGGATTCAGGTCCCAGAGCAGGGAGGGACAGTTGTATTGCACCTAAGAGGAAGTGTGGCAGAAGGAGAGCCACAAGCCAGAGACAAGAGGCGCAGTGAGCCTGTCTTGGCAGAGAAAAGACTTACTTTACCAGACTTTGGTGTCTGAGGCTGGGAGGATTCTACATCCTCCAGCAGAGAACCAGTCCGCAAGGGACTGTATATTCCTTGGCCTAAGAAGCCTGGAGGCCCTGCCACAACCGAAGGGTCCAGTAAAGCCGTACAAGGCTGGGAGCAGAAAGGAACCCACGTCGCAGGCCATACAGGCGAGAATACACGGAAAGCTCGGAAACGTGGGCTGTTACCCTATCAGGAGGAGATAGCCAGAAGGAGCGCAGAAAGCACGGTAGGCCTACACCCTCACCCTGACCAGGGCCAATTTCCCTGTTGCTCTCAGACATCCAGGTCCCCTCCTAGCTGGGACTGTTTGTGGGTCAGTTTACCTGTTTAGTAAAGACCCTGGACTGCAACCTGTTGTCTGTGTGCTCCTTGCTCCTCCAGCACTATCAGCACTGGGACTCTCACAACCATCACTCCCACCATCCACTATACTGCCCTGGGGCCGCACTCTTCCCGTGGGGAGTCACACTACCCTAGCTGCACACCTCATCAGCCCCAGCGGTCTGCATGCAGCGGCGGTTCCTAATAACCGCAATCCACGGGTGGCGTAGTCGGACATTATCAATAACGCATAACGGACTACCACTGGCCTGACCACCCTGAGCCACGGAACTGGGTTGCCACTACTACTCCCATCGTTTCCCTAATTGCCCGGATCCGAGTGCCCCACGGCCCAGGGGGCGAGTCAGCTTTGGCGTAGTCGGCAGGATTTCGTGCCTGCAACCACCGGGTACTGCGTGCCTGAAAAAGACTTTTGTAACTTACCTGTGGCAAAGTTTCCCGCCGTCCGGAGTCGTTTCCCGCCATCTGGAGCCGATTCCCGCCATCAGACGCCATCTTGGACCGTTTCCCGCAGTCTTCTGCCGTCTTCCCGCCATCCACAGCTGCTTCCCGCCATCGGACGCCATCTTCAGGACGCCGCGCGGGAAGAAGAGGGGCGTGGACGTCAAAACCGCGCGAGATCCGAAGCTCCGCCCCACGCACCGACGCTGCGCAAGGTCCTGGAAGGGAGAGAGAGCGACGCGGACGTCATCAGGACGCGACGCCAGGTCCTCGTCCAAAGCAGCAGCAGCGGAGCCGCGGCCTACAGAAGAGGATCGTCGGAAGGTAGGCCACGCTTAACTAGGGGGGAGGAAGAGGTCGGACACAGAGGCGCCCACTACCACCAACGCAGCTGCAGCAGCGGTGATGCCCTTTTCCCTGCCCTACATCCCTGGAGCGGCCTGGCTGCCCAAGTACTCAGGGGAGCCCCATGCCCTAACTGACTTCAAGGAAAGGCTGTACAGTTTGTTCCAGATTTACCCCCTGACAGAGGAACAGAAGGTCAGCATATTGACAGGGCAGTTAACTGGAGCAGCCCAAAGGGAGGTAAAATCATGGCCCACTGAGGAGAAAAGGACTGTGAAGGGTATTCTGGCCCGGCTGCGGGGTACCTTTGACACATGTACCTCCGCTGAGATTAAAATGAGGTTCTATGGATGTAAGCAGTGGGCACAGGACAGCATCAGAGACTATGCCCTAAATCTGCAGGAAGCCCTGAGGGCCATCAAACAAGCTGACCCTGGCAGCGTGCAGGATACGGATAAGCTCCTAACAGAACAGTTCATAGAAGGTCTGCTGTCTAGCGCCCACAGGACCCAGCTGCGCCTCATGTTCTTTCAGAACCCTGATCTGACCTTTGCCCAATTCAAGGACAGGGCCATAAGGGTGCTCCGTGAATCCGCAACAAGTGGCGCTATAATCCCCCGGCGCCCTGCTCTCACCTACCACCAGGAGACGGCGCCCTCCTCTATGGGTCCCGTTGGGGCTGATGCACAGGCCCTGAACCAAGCCCCGTCGAAAGACCTGCACCACCAAGTCCAGGAGCTGACCAGGAGCGTCGCGGCATTGACCAGGACCGTCCAGGCGTTGCAAGTGGACCCATCAAGACCCATCGAGCTGGCTTCAAGTCCGGAGGATGTCCCGTGGCGTCGACAGAGGAGGATCCCGTCGTTCCGAGGGAGGCCCACAGACCGCTACGCAGAGGATGGACAGCCCATTTGCCGTCGATGCAACCAGCCCGGACACATTTCCAGGTACTGTAATTTAAACGGGTCCAACCTGGGGCAGAGGGCCAACCCCCAGGCATAAGATCACCAGGCCCTTATAATTGGCGTGATAAGTACGTTGGGGGGCGCCCGGTTTTACCCGTGGTGCTGGACGGTATCCCCATGAGCGCCTTGCTGGATACTGGGTCACAAGTAACCACAATCCCTTATGTACTTTTTAAGCAGTATTGGACTGATGCTGATATCACACGGTATCCAGACAGTAACTTGAGCATCATCGCCAGTAATGGCTTACCCGTGCCGCAGATGGGGTTCAAGGAGATGACCATTAAAATTGGTAAAGTTGAACTGCCGGCACAGGGAGTGATTATTGTGGACATTGACCGTCATGAAAGTCACCCTAAAATAACTGTGGGTACTAACCTAATTGAAAATTGTCTTTCAGAGGTAACTGTAATTCTACAACAGGTGGCAGTGAATGATAGTTCCAGCCAACAGAGAGTCCTCAACAAGGAGATAAAAGCCCTGATGAGACGGCAGCAGGTAGAACTGTCTGGTGGTGAGATCGGTAGCGTAAGACTGAGTGACCCATTCCCCATTTCCATGCCTCCCGAAAGTGAAATGATGATCTGGTGTTGGACTGCAATCGGGTTGAGAGGTAGAGACTACCAAGCCATGGTAGAACCCGTGTACTCAGACAGCAGGCCCACCATTTTGACAGCCCGGGGGGTGGTTGATGTCCGTCATGGGAGGGTGCCCGTCCGCATCCTCAACATTGGGGAGAGGGAAGTACACTTACCCAGGTACGCTACACTCGCCAAACTGTTTGTTGTCGAACACAAAGCTATCAGGGCCGTGGAACCCTTGCCTCCATCTCCTCAGGCGGAGGGTAATGGCTCCCAGAAACAAAAAGAGGACTGGTGCCAGAAACTCCACGTGGGTGCTGACTCCACTCCCCTGCACCAAAAACAAGGAGTCTACCGGGTGGTACAGGAGTACGAGAGAGTCTTTAGTAAGCACCCGCTAGACTTCGGCAGAGTAAAAGGGATAGAACACCACATCCCCACTGGGAGCCACCCACCGATAAAAGAAAGACACCGACCTGTACCCCCTGCACATTATCAGAACGCCAAGGGCATGCTAAGAGAGATGAAAGAAGCTGGGGTCATTAGAGATAGCTGTAGCCCCTGGGCAGCCCCCTTGGTTCTGGTGAAAAAGAAAGACGGCACCATGAGAATGTGCGTGGACTATAGACAAATCAACCGTATCACCCACAAAGACGCATATCCGCTGCCTAGAATAGAGGAGTCTTTAGCCGCACTAAAATCTGCTAACTTCTTTTCTACTTTGGACCTTACTAGCGGGTACTGGCAGGTTCCTGTGGCAGAGGCTGACAAGGAGAAGACCGCCTTCACCACCCCGATGGGACTGAGTGAGTTCAACTGTATGCCTTTCGGGCTCTGCAACGCACCAGGGACCTTCCAGCGACTGATGGAATGCTGTCTAGGGCACCGAAACTTCGAGACGGTCCTCCTTTACCTGGACGACGTGATCGTCTATTCGAAGACCTACGAGGACCATCTCAAGCACCTGGCCGAGGTGTTCGAAGCCCTGGCAGGCTATGGCCTGAAGGTGAAACCATCGAAGTGTCACCTGCTGAAACCAAAGGTCCAGTACCTAGGGCACGTGGTAAGCGCGAAAGGAGTGGCCCCCGACCCTGACAAGGTCACGGCAATCAAGAGCTGGCCAAGCCCCTCGAACATCAAAGAGGTGAGACAGTTTATCGGGTTGGTAGGCTACTACCGAAGGTTCATCCCCGGGTTCACTAAGATGGCAGCTCCTATGCAGGACCTCCTGATCGGACAGTCTAAGTCCAGGAGTCAGAAGCCACCCTTCAAGTGGGATAAACCGGAAGAGGAGTCCTTCCGCCAGCTAAAGATGGCCCTCACAGGGGATGAGATCCTGGCCTACCCTGATTATGGCCAGCCTTTTATTCTCCACACGGACGCCAGTAATGTGGGACTGGGAGCCGTACTGTCCCAAAACCAACAGGGCAGAGAACGGGTGATCGCATACGCCAGTCGGAAGCTGAGGCCCACCGAGAGGAACCCGGAGAATTACAGCTCCTTCAAGCTAGAATTCTTGGCGGTGGTGTGGGCCGTGACGGAACGCTTCAAGCATTACCTGGTCTCCGCAAAGTTCACCGTGTACACGGACAACAACCCGTTGACACACCTGGACAATGCAAGACTGGGTGCCCTAGAACAGCGGTGGATGGCCCGTCTCTCCAACTATGACTTTGTGATCAAGTACCGGGCAGGCAAAACCAACGCGGACGCCCTATCAAGGATGCCTCACTTACCTGAAGGTGACGAAGACCCAGAAGAGCTGGAGGAGGTAGAACTCCCCGCGTTTCACCGGTATGGAGCCGCTCAACACTCTCACCGCATGAAGGAGGAGGATCTAACAACTGTGATGATCAATCCCCTACCTCACCACAGCTGGGCCGAGACCCAAGATAGTGACCCTGCCATCCGCCTGGTGAAAGATCTGCTGACCCAGGAAGACGCCCGCATGGATCCGGATGCTCCAGAGGAAGCGAAGCAGCTGTGGAAGGAGAAGAGCAAGCTGTTCCTCTACGAAGGCAAGTTGTGCAGAAGGATTGTCAACCACCGGACGCACGAGCTGACCTGGCAAGTCGTGGTCCCAAGGAGGGATGCAGCTATGGTCCTGGGAGCTTACCATGACAGAGCGGGACACTTCGGTTGGAAGAAACTGGAGTTCCTGCTAAGAGGAAGGTTCTTTTGGGTCGGCATGAGAGGAGCTGTAGAAAAGTGGTGCAGAGACTGTGGCCCTTGTCACCTAAGGAGGAAGGACCGCACCAGCCAGAAGACACCCTTGAGGCCCATCGTCACCACGCAGCCTCTTGAGCTGGTAGCTCTAGACCACGTCAAGTTGGCTCCAAGCCGGTCAGGGTACATCTACGCCCTGACAATTGTGGACCACTATTCCCGTTTTCTCGTGGTGGTCCCGGTAAAAGACTTGACAGCCCAAACAGCAGCCAGAGCCTTCCAGCAATACTTCTGTCGTCCACACGGGTATCTGGAACAGGTCCTGACAGACCAGGGTCCAGCGTTCGAGGCTGAAATCTTCCAGGAGTTCTGCAACCTCTATGGCTGTAAGAAAATTCGTACAACGCCTTACCACCCACAAACCAACGGGATGTGTGAGAAGATGAACAATATAGTCATTGATCTCCTGAAGACGTTGCCCCTGGAGGAACGCAGCCTGTGGCCAGAAAAACTGCCGGACCTGATAGACCTATACAACAATATCCCGGTGAATGCTACAAACTGTACCCCGGCTTACCTGATGCGAGCTAGACCAGGTAAGCTGCCCGTAGACCTGGAGATGGGAGTCCTAATACCTGAGGACACCTCCCCGGATGCGGACTGGGATACGGAAAGGCAACTGCAGTACAAGAAGGTACAGGAGAGTGTGGAGAAGAGCCTGGCCCAGGTGAGAGAGAGGCAAGAAAAACTCTTCAATCAACACGCCCCTGCTGGTCCCCTAGAACCTGGTGAGCAAGTCCTGAAGCGGAAGAGAAGGCTACATAAGTTGGACGACCAGTGGGAAAGGGAACCCTACACCGTACTGCAGTCTGACCACGACAACCCAAAGGTGTGCGTAATCACCAAGGACGGAGGAGAAACCACTAGTGTCGTCTCCAGAGACCACCTCAAAAGGTGCCCCGAGCAACTCCGTAGTGCAGAAGAGGATCAGAGTGACCTTGAACCCGCAGAGGACAAGGAAGAAATGATCAGCACCGTTCTCGGAGAGTTCCCTCAGTCCTGGACTCGCATAAATGATGCTATAGTGGTATCTGTCCTGCATTTCCTGCAACCGGCACAGCAACAACCAACACCAGAGCCGGAAGGTGAAGAGGAGCAAGCGGTTCCAGAGGCAGAAGAGCCTGTACCAGCAGCCCAGGAGAGTCAACCCTCTGCTGACAGTGAGCCTGCCATGCCTGCGGTAAGCCAAAGGACCCGCAGACAGCTGCCTGCCCTACCTGTACACCCAGCTGGTAGCTGTACCCCTAACGCTAGTGGGGAAAGCCAGGTTGGTCCACCACCAGACAGTGGGCTACGTAGGTCAACCAGGAGCACAAAGGGACAGATACCCGCTCGCTGGAGAATATAGAGTGTACTAAAATTGTCAATAGCCCTGTTACCAACTGTTGAAATGTTTGCCAAGTTACATGCTTGTTTGGTAATACTCTGTTTCAGTTTCTTGCAGCTACCGTAAGGACTCACAGGTTATGGACTTTTTATAACCGGGACCTTGTATGGACTGCGTTCGGAGCCTAACCCAGGAATGAACTAAGAATGTGAAGGACTTGGGGTAGGACAGACCCCCACCTGGTTAAGGCTCCCCGTTGAGTTGGTGATATGGACACCCGGTCACAGGCCACACTGTGACCTTAAGAACTCAATTTGTGCATCGTCTGTCTATTAATGTTTTATTGTTATGCATATTGTCTTTGTTTATTGTTTAGTCCCGGAGTACTAAATTTCACTAGGGGGGAATGTGTCACCCTGGCCTGGATGCCACAAGTGTAATTAAAGCTGTGTCTGAGAGCAAGGGGGAGGTTCTCTAGTCAGGGGAACATTAGCATGCAGTGCCTCCTGTCTCAGGCCAGTAGGGGGAGCTGGCTGCCCCTATAAAAGCTGGTACTGGGGGCAGGGTTAGAGAGAACTGGACGACCTATCTGAGGATTCAGGTCCCAGAGCAGGGAGGGACAGTTGTATTGCACCTAAGAGGAAGTGTGGCAGAAGGAGAGCCACAAGCCAGAGACAAGAGGCGCAGTGAGCCTGTCTTGGCAGAGAAAAGACTTACTTTACCAGACTTTGGTGTCTGAGGCTGGGAGGATTCTACATCCTCCAGCAGAGAACCAGTCCGCAAGGGACTGTATATTCCTTGGCCTAAGAAACCTGGAGGCTCTGCCACAACCGAAGGGACCAGTAAAGCCGTACAAGGCTGGGAGCAGAAAGGAACCCACGTCGCAGGCCATACAGGCGAGAATACACGGAAAGCTCGGAAAAGTGGGCTGTTACCCTATCAGGAGGAGATAGCCAGAAGGAGCGCAGAAAGCACGGTAGGCCTACACCCTCACCCTGACCAGGGCCAATTTCCCCGTTGCTCTCAGACATCCAGGTCCCCTCCTAGCTGGGACTGTTTGTGGGTCAGTTTACCTGTTTAGTAAAGACCCTGGACTGCAACCTGTTGTCTGTGTGCTCCTTGCTCCTCCAGCACTATCAGCACTGGGACTCTCACTACCATCACTCCCACCATCCACTATACTGCCCTGGGGCCGCACTCTTCCCGTGGGGTCACACTACCCTAGCTGCACACCTCATCAGCCCCAGCGGTCTGCATGCAGCGGCGGTTCCTAATAACCGCAATCCACGGGTGGCGTAGTCGGACATTATCAATAACACATAACGGACTACCACTGGCCTGACCACCCTGAGCCACGGAACCGGGTTGCCACTACTACTCCCATCGTTTCCCTAATTGCCCGGATCCGAGTGCCCCACGGCCCAGGGGGCGAGTCACATGCGCTTGCATTCCAAGAAAACAAAGCAGACGCTAACTTCTATCATCCTCATCATGCTCCTCACCTTGGCACTCTCAACTCCCCTGATGGAGAAGCCAGGGCCCACCGGAGGAGTCTGGTTCTCTGGTGGGCTCGTCCAATGCTGCTCTAAAGCAGGCCGGGCTAAGAAAAGTGTGGGGGAACTTCCAAGGAGAAATAGGGGCGGCTGGGGACCGTTTATGGACACCCGGCCGCCGGGCGGCTGGGGACTGAGTATGGATACCTCGCTGCCAAAGCAGCCATGAGGTAATGGCCAGCTTTGGCCTCCTCCAAACTAAAAGGCCCCATTTCAAGTGCAAGTTAGCAGTATGGTATTGCAGCCTGGGGGTGGGTGTGTGGCAGGCTGCATACTTGCGCTTGCATTGAAAGGTATGGGGGAGGTACAAATTGAACACTGCCCTGGGACAAGGATTTGCACGGGGATAGTTGCAAGTCTGCATCTTCTGATGCGGCAAGGATCACTTCTGATGGGCACACTTTTAGGTAGTAACCTGGGTGTCAGAGATGCTTCCAGGGATCTTACCAATGCTATTCCCATGTCTTTTCAGCACTGTATGCGTGTGTCACACAGCACATGGCCAGATAAGGTTGTAAAATGTTAAAATGACATTTCCCGGTGAATGCATTTGTCACTGTTGAAAGCAATACAAAAGTGCAAAAACGCATAAAAAATGCTACTTGTGAACATAGCCCAAGGTGTGGAGGAGCATTTTTGTTTCTGGTTATTTATTTTACCTTATACACAAGTCTTTACCCTGGAAAGGAAGCTCCTTAACCAGGGGCGTACATAGAAATCATGGGGCCCCATAGCAAAAGTCCAAATTGCCCCCCCCCAGTAAAAAATAATAATAAATTCTGCAGTGTAAGTAGAATCGCAGTATATAGGTGCTTTCACAAAGGGCATAGCTCAACTTTTGAAGACAGGGAAATGAACATGTCTTGTGGCATGCACATAGTGAATGTGCCCATACTGAAGTCCTTTAGTATTCTCATCCCTTTTTATCACCCTGTTGATTTAAATACAACAAAACATGCATCCAACACACAGTATTATACCCCCCTACAGTAAATTCCTGTACAGTAACCCTGACACACACACAGTAAGATGACTCCATAGTCCCCCCAGTAAGGTATGATGCCCTCACAAACACCCACACAGCATGATGGCCCCCCATATACCCACACTGTATGATGGCTCCCTAGCAACTCCCCTCCCTCACACAGTATTATGGTTCCCAAGAAGTATGATGGTCCCCACAGACCCACATTGTATGATGGCCCTCACAGCTGCCCACACAGTATAATGGCCCACAGGTCCTCCACTGTATCATGGTCTCCACAGGACCTCCATACAATATGATGAAAGTAGCCACAGTATAATAGCCTGCACAGGTACCCTACACACAGAGTGATGACCCCACAGTAGGCGCCTCCACAGTATAAGGCTCCACAACCCCCTACAAGTCCTGACTGATAAAAAAATATATAAAAATTAATCACCTACCCCTGTTTCCCCAATGAGCTGCTCTATGCACCGTGTGAACGGAGGCGATGCACAGCAGACGTGACATAGTGACATCATGCTTGGTGCACTGAGACACAGACTCATGGCTGAATGGTACAGCAGGGAGCCTTTAAGCATCTGGTCTCCTAAAGAGCTCAAATGTGGCCATATGATCTGCCGCTATTAGTGGTATGCCACTGGTACTATAGTAAGAGCTATTTTACACAGTGACATTCTTTTGTACATATGTGTGACGCTGTAAGCCCTATCCTGGGAGATGGGGGACTCGGAGCCGGGTCCTGTGTTGTAGATGGGGTGCAGCCGTGGCCCGGACCCGCTCCGTGCCCAGGGCCGTCACATTAAAAAGGATGGTATGGGCTTATCCGGGTTGAGTGGCTGATCTCGACTATGTCACCTGTGGCACCTGGTGAAGGCGACCAGTGCCGCTACAGTCCGCTGAGGCAGGGTGTTATTGCAGCCATCGTTGTTACTACTCCCCACAGGCAGAGCAGGGCCTCAGGGCAGAGGGACAGGATGGAGGGGGTTGTAGTCTAGGAGGTCTGGTACTGCGTAGTGCGGTGTAATGCAGAATAAAGAGTCCGGAGGCCATAGGGGTTAACTTCCAGAGTTTTTACTCACGGTGGAGATTGCAGTTGGAAGGCTTCTCTCTGCTCCTCGCGGAGTTCTGCGGTCACCAGAGACGGGGGGGGTCCGTCAACCTCCGAGTAAGTCCAGTGTTCAATCAGGACCCCGCACCAGAGTGTTCCTAGACTTCAGACCGGGTCCTTTCCCGTCTGTGTGTGTGTAGATAGGCCGGGTCTCCCTCTGAACTTCACTCAGAAAAAGGGTACGGGTGGCAGCTCCGCTCCTTCCGTTACCCGGTGGGATCCTCAGGGCCTACCGGACTTCCCTGACCAGGACGTAGAGTGGCAAGGTCAGGTGTCGGGGACCGGTACCCCTCTTGCAGCCAGAATCTCTCTGAATAAATCAGGTTGGCAAGGATAGGTGGCGTATACCGCTCCGTCTGCATCCCCCTGGGATCCATTTGCGGTGGAGCTACACTCCTGAGCTCCGGGCCTTCTTGGTCATGGTCCTTGACCGGGCTGAGACATTCATTATCTGCAACCTGCCCCTCGACCCAAAGCCAGGGTACGAGGGCCATGCCTCCATCCTATGCAGGTCCACACAGGATCCACGCTCAGGGAGGAAGGTCACGATCAAAGAACAATCAAAGAACCCAGAACCAAGATGGCTTTGTATTAAATATGAAATTTAAAGTGTCACTAAAATGTGAATCCTCCACCCTCACCCAATAATTGATTCCCCTATCTCTTGGTTCCCCAGTCTCCCGTTTCCCAGTAGGGGCAGCACCTAGTGCCTACTAGCCCCCTCTGGTGGGAGAAGTGTGGTGTTGGATGTGGAGGTAGGGTCCTGACCATCGCACTGTTCTTACCTCAGAGGAGGAACACTACACCCCATTAAAGAGGTGCAGCATCCCTGTGGCGGTCGAACCCTCAGGGGCGCCACATTCCCCCCTGGTGAAACACAGCACGTCCGCGGGCTGCAAAAGAGCAATACCTGGTACAGTTTTTTTTTTTTTATATATGAACAATAAACTATCTTCCCTTTATGGGAGGCACTTCTTCTTAAACGTTTCGAACAGCATATAATATAAAAGTACAAAGGTATAAAAATATAAAAGTACAAGAATCATCCAGAGACATTTATGCACAGACAGACGGGTTAAAGTGCAGGGACTTAAAGGCAGTTCAGAAGCACGAGGGACCTGTCCCAAACCCCCAACGTAGGCCCTGGGGTGGCTGCAGGGCATGAAGATCCCGAGTTGGACCTCCAGGAGAGCCACTCCAGACAGGTTTTTCTTCTGAGGTCTGAGGCAGAAATAGCCACGGTTTTACATAAAACCAATATAAGGAGCACCTAAAGAGATGCAAACTATTTACAGGGTATGAGTCTGTCTGCTGCAAGTCCGCAGGGCCAAATGTCTCTAGAAACCGGGAATGTAAATTAAAACATAAACACAACCATTACAACTTTAAACAAGTTACAGCCGCCAGGGCTGCTTAATTCTCGGGTCCCCTCCGGGGAAAAGGCTCACTCCTCCTGACGGAGGTTGACCGATCCTCTAAGGCCGAGCGTGAGGGGGCATCGCTCCTGAACACCTTGTGGACATCCAGGGCGTACCACCCCCGCACCCCGTGGTGGCGGGTGTACGTGACTATGTCACCCGGGACGAGGTTCCGGCCAGGGTGTCCCTTTTTCAGCCGCGGCTCGACGTCCCGCCGGCTGACAAAGACGTCGTGCTCATGCTGGGAACTCCGAATGAATCCCCACCCCGCCTCATGGTGGAAGCGGACAACTTGCCCTTCCACACGGGGGCTTGGACGGGTCTTCTCCTCCTGGCGGGCCCGGGACTTTGCAGCCTTGGCGCGCACCTCGAGGCGCTCGCAGCGAATCTCCCTCTGGCGCTGCTCCCGGCTGAGTTGAAGGATCTGCTGACGGCACAGCTCGCTCCTCCTGCGCGCTTCAGCCTGGGTCTCTCGGGGGAAGCCCATCAGGTCCCCCCCCGGTTGTCCCAGGCCCACTCCTCAGCCGCCGGCCAGGTGACTGTTGGTGCGGGTAGCGGTGTCAGCAGGGGTTGCAGCGGGTCCTCTGCAAGTGCGGACCGGTCCGGGTTGGGGTCGGTGGATACCCCAGCAGCCTCAGGTATTTCCGAATCAGGAGTTGGACGGCAGTGCAGGTCTCCGCCTATAGCAGAAGCTTGCAGCTCCGGGGCAAAGACCTGCTCCCAGGGGACCGCGCCAAGCAGGAGATACTCGGCCATGAGGTCCAGTACGGGCACGGTAGGTTCAGCAGCCGGGGCAGGTGAAGCACACTCACCTGCCTCTGGGCCGCTCACGACCTTTGTCACCGCTTCTCCCTGAGCTTCGGCTCCTTGATGGCGGGTTCGTATGCGCAGCAGCATTTCTTCCTGCCACGCAGCAGACGCCGCCTTCTGGGCCTCATCCAGTCTCTGTGCAAGACCCGGGGCTTCCTGATGGAGAAATTCAATATCTCCCGCTGTAAGTATTGTGTCGCTTCGCTCCCTGCCGGGGGAAGGACCTGGGCCAGGTTAGGAAGGTTCCGTTTGTTGCGCTCCAGCAGCGTCCATGTCCGCTCCTGAAGGCCGCCAAACCTCAACTGCAATAACCGCACCTTGTTGTTTTTTTTCTTTTTCCTCCTCTTTTGGGGCGGCTCCAGGGCGGTATGCTGACAGCCACGCCTTCGTTTGGCCCATCCATTTTGACGGGCATTACCCCGCGGACAGTTTCTGATGGAAGGGGCGGTCCACACTTTTGGCGCCATGTGGGAGCCTGGCCCATGATAGGAGGTGTTAGAAGACCGTCTTTCCAATAGACTATGGCATCTGTTCTTCTTGGGCGGGCGCCATTTTAAGTGGAAATGACAGTCTAAGGTGTAAGGCACACAGTACCCGGTAGCAATGGGTAATTCCTTCCTTTGCTGCGGGCACGCGATCCTGCTGACTACGCCAGTTGAGTGACGCTGTAAGCCCTACCCTGGGAGATGGGGGACTCGGGGTCCTGTGTTGTAGATGGGGTGCAGCCATGGCCCGGACCCGCTCCGTGCCCAGGGCCGTCACATTAAAAAGGATGGTATGGGCTTATCCGGGTTGAGTGGCTGATCTCGACTACGCCACCTGTGGCACCTGGTGAAGGCCACCAGCGCCGCTACAGTCCGCTGAGGCAGGGTGTTATTGTAGCCATTGTTGTTACTACTCCCCACAGGTGGAGCAGGGCAGAGGGACAGGATGGAGGGGGTTGTAGTATAGGAGGTCTGGTACTGCATAGTGCGGTGTAATGCAGAATAAAGAGTCCGGAGGCCATAGGGGTTAACTTCCAGGGTTTTTATTCACGGTGGAGATTGCAGTTGGAAGGCTTCTCCCTGCTCCTCGCAGAGTTCTGCGGTCACCAGAGACGGGGGGGGGGGTCCGACAACCTCCAAGTAAGTCCAGTGTTCAATCAGGACTCCGCACCAGAGTGTTCCTAGACTTCAGACCGGGTCCTTACCTGTCTGTGTGTGTGTAGATAGGCCGGGTCTCCCTCTGAACTTCACTCAGAAAAAGGGTACGGGTGGCAGCTCCGCTCCTTCCGTTACCCGATGGGGTCCTCAGGGCCTACCGGACTTCCCTGACCAGGACGTACAGTGGCAAGGTCAGGTGTCGGGGGCCGGTACCCCTCTTGCAGCCGGAATCCCTCTGAATAAATCAGGTTGGCGAGGATAGGTGGCGTATACCGCTCCGTCTGCATCCCCCTGGGATCCATTTGCGGTGGAGCTACACTCCTAAGCTCCGGGCCTTCTTGGTCATGGTCCTTGACCGGGCTGAGACATTCATTATCTGCAACCTGCCCCTTGACCCAAAGCCAGGGTACGAGGGCCGTGCCTCCATCCTCTGCAGGTCCACACAGGATCCACGCTCAGGGAGGAAGGTCACGATCAAAGAACGATCAATGAACCCAGAACCAAGATGGCTTTGTATTAAATATGAAATTTAAAGTGTCACTAAACTGTGAATCCTCCACCCTCACCCACTAATTGGTTCCCCTATCTCTTGGTTCCCCAGTCTCCCGATTTCCAGTAGGGGCAGCACCTAGTGCCTACTAGCCCCCTCTGGTGGGAGAAGTGTGGTGTTGGATGTGGAGGTAGGGTCCTGACCATCGCACTGTTGTTACCTCAGAGGAGGAACACTACACCCCATTAAAGAGGTGCAGCATCCCTGTGGCGGTCGAACCCTCAGGGGCGCCACACATACATATATAGTGAAGTCCATATTACGTATAGAGCTTCACTTATAAAGACAACCTTTGTCCATTTGCCGAAATATCAACATCGTGGATGAAATCCCCTGATAAGAAACTGAGCTAACTTTAGGCTATGTTCACATGTTGCGTTTTTGCAGCATTTATGAATTTTCTGCTGCGTTTTACAGTACCAGCAAAGACTGAGATTTCAGAAATCTCATGCACACTCTTTGTTTTTTTTTCCTGACTGTTTTGTCAAAGAGCTGCGTTTTTGCAAACAGCAGCATGTCACTTCTTTTAGCGTTTTTCACCCATAGAAAGCAATGGGTAGCGCAAAATTGCAGCAAAAACGCAGGTATCAAGTTTTGCTGTGTTTTTGGTGCAAAAACCTGAGGAAATTGAATCATGTTTCTTTTTATGCACTAAACTTTATCAGCATGCACAAGAAACAAATGTACCCTGACAAAAACGCAGAAAAAAACTCAGCAAAACGTGCTTTTTCTCTACTGCCAAGAGAGCAGGTTTTGGCAGCGGAAAAAAAATTAGCAAAAACACAATGTGTGAATATAGCCTTACGGGTTGTAACCTGTGAAGATTGTGCAAAGCGCATCTCTCTACACTCCACTGTGTTAGCACTCAGAACGTCAGCTGGCTGTGAAGAACAGACTGGCCTGCCGAGAATCTGATCAAAAATATGGATGTGTGAATGAGGTCTTAGGCTGATGGGAGGGGATCAGTCAGATATGGAGACAGTCACCACCTCCAATAGTATATGATCTCCCATCAGCCTAAGGCCTCAATCACACGTGCAATATTTGCATACGAGTGCTATCCATCGTCTTCAAGGATAGCACTCGTACCTGTGATAGTCTATGGGGCCATTCACATGTCCGTGATTTTAGAGACATGCCCGATTTTGATCCAAGGGTCAGATTACACTTGGCCATGCAAGGTCAATGGGTTTGTGAAAAAAAAACGGACTGCACTCTGACATCTCAGTGCAGTCGATTTTTATGGTCTGTAAGAATGAAGAAGGTGGAGAATTGTTTTATTTTTTTATTTCTCCAGATACGAGAACAACGGATGACACTCAGGTCACACTCTGATTAAAGTCTGATCAGAATAATTGGCCATTTTTCTTGTATGTGGAAAAATCAGAAGTGTGAATGAGTCCTAAGGTTGTTTTTAATTAGTAGTGGATCCTACCTGCCCTTTAAATTTGGTTAGACAAAATAGGGGGTGGGGTGGAAAAGCGCAGTGCTTGTGTGAACCTGTATGGAAGTGGAATATACGTGCAGATACAGTGGTCTGCTCACCTGAGTGGGTTGTGCAGACCGCACAACCCAGGTTAAACAGCTACTGGCGCTGATAGCGCTGCCACGATGCCTTCAGTGTCTCCTCTGGATTAGCAGATGGAGCTTCCAATCGTGATTCCGGGTGGGGTCACATGGGTGATGACATCATCGCAGGTCCTACAGGTCCTGCAGCTGAAATTGTATCCAGTTCTCTGCAGCCTCCAGCCACAACTCCCAAGGGAAAAGTGAACAGTGTGCAAATTGAAGTGGTCAGTGGGGCGCTAGAAACTGGATAAGGCGCTGGAAAAGGATAAAACAAACCTCTTTATTGAAGTATTAATGTCCACAACACGTTTCTGCAGCGGTCTGCTGCCTTCATCAGGTGGAGTTATGGGAAAATGGCAGAAACAGGCACTTTTTGGCACTGACCACTTCAATTTGCACACTTTAAATTTGGTTAGTCCTATGAAAGAATGGTACATCTTGTCGTTCTTGATGGGCTCCCATGAATTGGCCAATTTATGCACCAAGTACCTTCATTTTCCATATCTCTACGCTTACAGAGGCGACTGTATTCTTTATTATGCAGTGATAGCAGCAGCGCCTGTTCACACTTAATTTATTCTGTCTGGAGGCGATATACATACATAAACACAGAGGGGTTGTCCAAGTTTGGGATGAAAGTCTACAATCGCTCTATATGACTACGGTCATCTGAATCCTCACATCATACGCTGTCAGGATTCTTCGATGACAGTGGCAAGAGCAGCCGGTCACGTACAAGTATGTGTTTTGCATATCTGTGGTCACGTGTCGATTAAACGTGCTCTGCCGCATTCAGTTCCCTTGTATTGATCGAGGACGAACACGTCTAGTCAGAATGTGACTGGAAGCATGCAAATTGTTAGAACCCTCCTGTTTGTTTGTTTTTTCCTTCCTGTGTATAGCGGTCATGTGACCATTTGCCTTTATATTACAGCTCCGCCCTTTTGGCTCTGTTGGACTTCAGTGTTGTTTGACTGCTTCTCTAGCCAGGTGCTTCTGTGCCTATCTGGCAGCTCGCTTGGTCCTTCTGGGACCTCTAGTACCCTTTTGTCAGTTTGTATTTTTGTGTTCTGCAACTACTCTGTTTAGGAGGTGTCCCATTTTTGTCCCAGTCCTTAGTTCTTTTAGGGACCCCTCTCCTTTATGCTATAGGTCTCCGTTCAGACTAGCTGAAGACTAAGGCGGGTCTGTTCACTCGGAACAGGCAGCCCGCTACATCGTAGGGATTCAGCTTAGTCTTATTGTAGGGACAGCCTTCCCCTATCTTTCCTTAGTTCATGTTGCAGATCATAACACAAATCACATACTTGTGGTGGCATGACCGCCTGCACGCGATGTGTGCGCTCTGAGGATTCAGAAGTCTGCAGTCATAGAGTGATTGCAGACTTTCATCTCAAGCCTGGACAACCCTTTAAAGGGGTTGTCCACTACTTTGACATTGATGCCCTGTCCTTAGGATAGGGCATCAATGTATGATCGGCTGGGGTCCCACACGTGGCATCGCTGCCGATCAGCTGTTATCGTGCCGGTGGCCGCCGGCCGGAAGTCCTTGCCTGTGGTGCCTGGCCGTCAAGTTGTAGTGGCGGCCGCTTGTAACTGTATATCCGCCTCCTATTCAATTGAATGGGAGGCGGATGTGCAGTTACGAGCGGCGGCCACTACAGATGGACGGCCAAGCACCGCAGATAAGGACTTGTGGCCGCTGCCGCCGGCATAACAGCTGATTGATGGGGATGGGGCGTCCGGGACCCCGGCCGATCATACATTGGTGCCCTATCCTATGGATAGAGCATCAATGTCAAAGTAGTGGATAACTTTTTTAAGAGTACATTCCCACTTTCAGGATTTGTTGCGGTTTTCACGCTGCAGAATTTTTGTACTTATTATGTAAATTACTGGACACGCATTTTTACACATGCGGATCTTCCTCAACTAAGCAAGTCTATGAGGAAAGTCTACATGCGGACCCACAAGAGAAATCGACATGCTCGGGGTCTGAAGGACACGCCGCATCTCAGTTTCCGCTGGTGATCCGCTGGTGCACAGAGATGCATAGTGGACAGTAAAGAACATCCACTATGCTGTAACATCTGGCTGTTGCGGGTTTGACGCTGCATAAATATGCAGCGTCAAAACCGCAGCAAATCTTGAACGTGGGAACATACCCTTAGGCTATGTGCCCATGATCCGGAGCCCCTGCGGGTTTGACGCTGCGTGTTTATGCAGCGTCCAAGGAAAGTCTGCAGGTGAAAAAAAAATGGTAGCTATTCCGCAGCATTGGGGCCGCAGGCTGGTATGCATTGTGCGCACATACAGTGTGGCTAGCTGCAGCAATACTAGTGATTAGTGATGGTCTGGGGTCAGATGTACTCTCTCTGACAGCCGTGTCCTTTGCTCTGCTGTGCACTCTGCAGCCTGTCCATTCCTCCTTCAGTTAATCCTTCATTAGGAGTGCATGATCTGCAATGCAGATAAATGTGTGTAAAGAAGTCATTTAAACAATTTATTAATAGGCTTCCATTGTCACAGGTGTCCTAATGTTTAGCTCAACCCTCTGGTCCCAGGTTCAGGATCTCTGTGGTGACTGACAGACACAAGACAGTGGCTTGGTGTGAGGGGCTTCCTGACTTTTTATTTGTTTGCAGCCCTCCTCCCCAGTTACCCTAGATCAGGCATGTCCAAAGTCCGGCCCGCGGGCCATTTGCGGCCCGCGGTCCGGACTAATAAGGCCCCCAGGTATCCAGCAGCATGTACCTTGCGGCCGCTGCCGCTCTCGTCGCCACCGCCGCTCTCGTCGCCACCGCCGCTCAGTACTCCGGCGCAGGGAGAAGAGCCGAAATCTCGGACATCGCGAGATTTCGGCTTTCCTTCTCCCTGCGCCGGAGTACTGAGCGGCGGCAACCGGCCAGCCAAGATCTCGCGACGTGCGAGATCTCCAGCCCCCAGGGGTTGTAAGACGTTCAGAGGTCAGATAGGCTGAAGACCTCAGCTTAGTTGTGTAAAATTATATAAATAATATATATATTAAGTTATATATAAGTCCCTGCGCCACCTTACACCTCCAGAAAGGTTAGGCCAGCAGGGCTCTCACACAAGCTTGTGGTAGCAAGCTGTCATACCCTTCATTAACCCCTGACTGCCTGTCACTGTGTTATAATTCCATTATCTGATGTGCGACTGTTGCACAGCTTGCTATTCTCTGCCTGTGTTATAAAGCATATAGCAGTATCTTATTTTTGCTGTTCCACCCTCTGCGCCTTTTAATCTCTCCCCTTCTGGCCAATTTTTATAATGGCAACTACAAATAAGAAACGAAAAGTTGACAGTGAGGGCCGCCGCTTCCAGGACAAGTGGAAAGTAGAATATTTTTTCACTGAAATAAAGAATCACTGTGTTTGTCTGATATGCCAAGAGACCGTTGCTGTTTATAAAGAATTTAATGTCAAGCGACACTATCAGACGAGACATAGCACATACGACAAGCTAACAGGGCACGACCGAAGTGAAAAGTATAAGCAACTTGAAGCTGTTTTATTGTCACAACAGCGATTTTTTACAAGAGCCCGTGAGTCAAATGAAAATGCCACAAAGGCGAGCTATGAGGTGGCAGCGTTAATTGCTAAAAATTGCAAATCTTTTGCAGAGGGTGACTTTATCAAAGAATGTGTTATGAAAATGGTAGAGAATGTCTGTCCCGAGAAGAAGCAAGAGTTTTCCAACATTTGCCTGGCTCGTAACACTGTAGCACGGAGAATTGAAGAAATTTCATCGGATATTAAGAGACAGTTAATGTCAAAAGGAGCTGATTTTGACTTCTTTTCAATAGCCTGTGATGAAAGCACGGACCTATCTGACACGGCTCAGTTGCTGATTTTTTTAAGAGGGGTGGACGATGAAATGAATGTGACTGAAGAGCTACTTGACCTCCAGAGCCTCAAGGATCAAACAAGAGGGAAAGATTTATTTGATTCTGTTAGTTCTGCCATAGATGACATGAAACTGCCTTGGAACAAAGTTACTGGGATTATTACTGATGGGGCACCTGCCATGACTGGTGAACGAAGTGGATTATCAACCCTAATCTGTAACAAGGTGAGCGAAGAAGGAGGCAAAGCTATTAAACTTCATTGCATCATTCATCAACAAGTTCTCTGTGCTAAACATCTCCAATATGATCATGTTATGAAACCGGTACTAAAGACCATTAATTTTATCCGCTCTAAAGCCCTGTGCCACCGCCAGTTTAAACAGTTTCTACTGGATATCCAGGCTGAATATGAAGATGTTTCATATCATAACGATGTAAGATGGCTCAGTCGGGGGTCTGCACTGCAACGTTTCTACTCTCTCAGAAAGGAAATAGGAGAATTCTTGGAAACAAAGGGACAAACGATGCGAGAACTATCTGATCCAATTTGGCTGGCTGATTTGGGGTTTCTAGTCGACCTAACAAAGCATCTGAATGTACTGAACATGAATCTTCAGGGCAAAGATGCAGCGGTGAACCAACTTTATTCACACCTCAAAGCCTTTGGAACAAAGCTGCAACTTTTCCTAAGGCAGTTGTCACAAACACCGCCCAATACCATCCATTTTTCAGCGCTACAGGAAATAATTAACAGTTTTCCACAGGATGATATCCATGCGCAAATAAGCAGGTATGCAGCAGACATCACATCTCTGGCTGGGGAGTTTCAACGGCGCTTTCAAGATTTTGCAGCTATTGAAAAGGAGATCAGCATTTTCTCCTCTCCATTCTCTGTTGACCCCGACAATGCTCCTGATCAGTTGCAGCTCGAGCTCATTGAGCTACATTGTGACAGCGAGTTACGCAGTCGTCATCAACAGCTCTCTCTTGTTAACTTTTACCGCCAACTGGATAAGAGCCGGTTTCAAGAGATTCGAACATTGGCTAAGAAAACCCTGAGCTTGTTTGGCTCAACATATTTGTGTGAGAAGACATTCTCTGTTATGAACTTTAACAAGAACCGCGTGAGGACAAGACTAAGTGACTCTCACCTGCGTGACATTTTGCGCATCAAAACCACGGCCATTGAACCAGACCTAGTCTATGTGCTGCAGTCCAGATCCCAGTTTCACCCTTCACATTAGTGCAGGCTAGTTTCTTTTTTTTAATTGAGATTAATATGTTGTAAAATCTCAATTAATGTCAGTTGGATAGACAGTTATATATTTGAACACATGTATACTTGCTGTTATGTTCCTGTTCACATTTTTTGAACTTATAAGTTGACAGACAACCTTACATTACTTTGTGTAATGTACTTTAAAATGTTCCTGAGATATCTCAGTTTCCTGTTTTTATTATATTAAAGGGGTTGTCCAAGTTCAGAACCCAGACATACCCCCTTTTTCACCCAGGCAGCCCCCCTGCCATGGGCATCAAAGCATCTCATGCTCCGATGTGCTCCCTTGCCCTGTGCTATTTACAATGACACACTGCCGGTAGGAGGCTTCACCGGCTCTAATGTGCAGGCTTTAGCGCTGCTCTAGCTGGTTTACTGGTGATAAAGCCCGCCCATCAGTGCCGGTGACGTCACTGGGCTTTCTGCCAGCCCCGTGGAGAGCCGGGTATGTCACTAGAACTCCAGAAAATGCCTTTCCTCTGCGCAATTTAGTGCAGGGCAAAAGTAGGACATTGGAGCATAAACTGCTTCGATGCTCAAGTCGGGGAGGGGCTTCCTGGGTGAGAATGGGGGTATGTCTGGGTTAACCCCTTTAAGGCAGATTGATTAAACACCTGTTTAGATTTGTCATCCAAGTCACAAAATAAAAAGTATGCCGTTTTCAATAAACTTTGCAAAAAAAGTTTATTTGCATTCATTTTAATGGTCCAAAGAATGTCAAGCAAAATGATCGGCCCTCGCACATGTTCACTTCATCAAATTTGGCACTCTTAGAAAAAAGTTTGGACACCCCTGCCCTAGATAGTTGGCAGAATTCCAAACACGACCCCTCCCCCCTGCCTTAACACCCGCACATCCAAAACAGGACACAAAGTAAAAGAAATTCATTTACATTTCACACTTACAGTACAGAGTGCTGCAGTGAGCCAGAGACTTACCCTGCAGCCAGGCCGGCTCCTCTGCAGCCAGTCAGAGACTTACACTGCAGCCAGGCCGGCTCCCTGAGCAGCCAGTCAGAGACTTATTCTGCAGCCAGGCCGGCTCCCTCTGCAGCCAGTCAGAGACTTACCCTGCAGCCAGGCCAGCTCCCTCTGCAGCCAGTCAGAGACTTACCCTGCAGCCCTGCCGGCTCCCTCTGCAGCCAGTCAGAGACTTACCCTGCAGCCAGGCCAGCTCCTCTGCAGCCAGTCAGAGACTTACCCTGCAGCCAGGCCGGCTCCCTCTGCAGCCAGTCAGAGACTTACCCTACAGCCCTGCCGGCTCCCTCTGCAGCCAGTCAGAGACTTACCCTGCAGCCCTGCCGGCTCCCTCTGCAGCCAGTCAGAGACTTACCCTGCAGCCAGGCCGGCTCCCTCTGCAGCCAGTCAGAGACTTACCCTGCAGCCAGGCCGGCTCCCTCTGCAGCCAGTCAGAGACTTACCCTGCAGCCCTGCCGGCTCCCTCTGCAGCCAGTCAGAGACTTACCCTGCAGCCCTGCCGGCTCCCTCTGCAGCCAGTCAGAGACTTACCCTGCAGCCAGGCCGGCTCCTCTGCAGCCAGTCAGAGACTTACCCTGCAGCCAGGCCAGCTCCTCTGCAGCCAGTCAGAGACTTACCCTGCAGCCAGGCCGGCTCCCTGAGCAGCCAGTCAGAGACTTACTCTGCAGCCAGGCCGGCTCCTCTGCAGCCAGTCAGAGACTTACCCTGCAGCCAGGCCGGCTCCCTCTGCAGCCAGTCAGAGACTTACCCTGCAGCCAGGCCGGCTCCTCTGCAGCCAGTCAGAGACTTACCCTGCAGCCAGGCCGGCTCCTCTGCAGCCAGTCAGAGACTTACCCTGCAGCCAGTCAGAGACTTACCCTGCAGCCAGGCCGGCTCCTCTGCAGCCAGTCAGAGACTTACCCTGCAGCCAGTCAGAGACTTACCCTGCAGCCAGGCCGGCTCCCTCTGCAGCCAGTCAGAGACTTACCCTGCAGCCCTGCCGGCTCCCTCTGCAGCCAGTCAGAGACTTACACTGCAGCCAGGCCGGCTCCTCTGCAGCCAGTCAGAGACTTACCCTGCAGCCCTGCCGGCTCCCTCTGCAGCCAGTCAGAGACTTACCCTGCAGCCAGGCCGGCTCCCTCTGCAGACAGTCAGAGACTTACCCTGCAGCCAGGCCGGCTCCCTCTGCAGACAGTCAGAGACTTACCCTGCAGCCAGGCCGGCTCCTCTGCAGACAGTCAGAGACTTACCCTGCAGCCAGGCCGGCTCCTCTGCAGCCAGTCAGAGACTTACCCTGCAGCCAGGCCGGCTCCCTGTGCAGCCAGTCAAAGACTTACCCTGCAGCCAGGCCGGCTCCTCTGTAGCCAGTCAGAGACTTACCATGCAGCCAGGCCGGCTCCTCTGCAGCCAGTCAGAGACTTACCCTGCAGCCAGGCCGGCTCCCTGAGCAGCCAGTCAGAGACTTACACTGCAGCCAGGCCGGCTCCCTGAGCAGCCAGTCAGAGACTTATTCTGCAGCCAGGCCGGCTCCTCTGCAGCCAGTCAGAGACTTACCCTGCAGCCAGGCCGGCTCCCTCTGCAGCCAGTCAGAGACTTACCCTGCAGCCAGGCCGGCTCCTCTGCAGCCAGTCAGAGACTTACCCTGCAGCCAGTCAGAGACTTACCCTGCAGCCAGGCCGGCTCCCTCTGCAGCCAGTCAGAGACTTACCCTGCAGCCAGGCCGGCTCCCTCTGCAGCCAGTCAGAGACTTACCCTGCAGCCAGGCCGGCTCCTCTGCAGCCAGTCAGAGACTTACCCTGCAGCCAGTCAGAGACTTACCCTGCAGCCAGGCCGGCTCCCTCTGCAGCCAGTCAGAGACTTACCCTGCAGCCCTGCCGGCTCCCTCTGCAGCCAGTCAGAGACTTACCCTGCAGCCAGGCCGGCTCCTCTGCAGCCAGTCAGAGACTTACCCTGCAGCCAGGCCGGCTCCCTCTGCAGACAGACAGAGACTTACCCTGCAGCCAGGCCGGCTCCTCTGCAGCCAGTCAGAGACTTACCCTGCAGCCAGGCCGGCTCCTCTGCAGCCAGTCAGAGACTTACCCTGCAGCCAGGCCGGCTCCCTGTGCAGCCAGTCAAAGACTTACCCTGCAGCCAGGCCAGCTCCTCTGCAGCCAGTCAGAGACTTACCCTGCAGCCAGGCCGGCTCCTCTGCAGCCAGTCAGAGACTTACCCTGCAGCCAGGCCGGCTCCTCTGCAGCCAGTCAGAGACTTACACTGCAGCCAGGCCGGCTCCCTGAGCAGCCAGTCAGAGACTTACTCTGCAGCCAGGCCGGCTCCTCTGCAGCCAGTCAGAGACTTACCCTGCAGCCAGGCCGACTCCCTCTCCAGCCAGTCAGAGACTTACCCTGCAGCCAGGCCGGCTCCTCTGCAGCCAGTCAGAGACTTACCCTGCAGCCAGTCAGAGACTTACCCTGCAGCCAGGCCGGCTCCCTCTGCAGCCAGTCAGAGACTTACCCTGCAGCCAGGCCGGCTCCCTCTGCAGCCAGTCAGAGACTTACCCTGCAGCCAGGCCGGCTCCTCTGCAGCCAGTCAGAGACTTACCCTGCAGCCAGTCAGAGACTTACCCTGCAGCCAGGCCGGCTCCCTCTGCAGCCAGTCAGAGACTTACCCTGCAGCCCTGCCGGCTCCCTCTGCAGCCAGTCAGAGACTTACCCAGCAGCCAGGCCGGCTCCTCTGCAGCCAGTCAGAGACTTATCCTGCAGCCCTGCCGGCTCCCTCTGCAGCCAGTCAGAGACTTACCCTGCAGCCAGGCCGGCTCCCTCTGCAGACAGTCAGAGACTTACCCTGCAGCCAGGCCGGCTCCCTCTGCAGACAGTCAGAGACTTACCCTGCAGCCAGGCCGGCTCCTCTGCAGCCAGTCAGAGACTTACCCTGCAGCCAGGCCAGCTCCTCTGCAGCCAGTCAGAGACTTACCCTGCAGCCAGGCTGGCTCCCTGTGCAGCCAGTCAAAGACTTACCCTGCAGCCAGGCCGGCTCCTCTGCAGCCAGTCAGAGACTTACCCTGCAGCCAGGCCGGCTCCCTCGGCAGCCAGTCAGAGACTTACCCCGCAGCCAGGCCGGCTCCCTGTGCAGCCAGTCAAAGACTTACCCTGCAGCCAGGCCAGCTCCTCTGCAGCCAGTCAGAGACTTACCCTGCAGCCAGGCCGGCTCTTCTGCAGCCAGTCAGAGACTTACCCTGCAGCCAGGCCGGCTCCTCTGCAGCCAGTCAGAGACTTACACTGCAGCCAGGCCGGCTCCCTGAGCAGCCAGTCAGAGACTTACTCTGCAGCCAGGCTGGCTCCTCTGCAGCCAGTCAGAGACTTACCCTGCAGCCAGGCCGGCTCCCTCTGCAGCCAGTCAGAGACTTACCCTGCAGCCAGGCCGGCTCCTCTGCAGCCAGTCAGAGACTTACCCTGCAGCCAGTCAGAGACTTACCCTGCAGCCAGGCCGGCTCCCTCTGCAGCCAGTCAGAGACTTACCCTGCAGCCAGGCCGGCTCCCTCTGCAGCCAGTCAGAGACTTACCCTGCAGCCAGGCCGGCTCCTCTGCAGCCAGTCAGAGACTTACCCTGCAGCCAGTCAGAGACTTACCCTGCAGCCAGGCCGGCTCCCTCTGCAGCCAGTCAGAGACTTACCCTGCAGCCCTGCCGGCTCCCTCTGCAGCCAGTCAGAGACATACCCAGCAGCCAGGCCGGCTCCTCTGCAGCCAGTCAGAGACTTATCCTGCAGCCCTGCCGGCTCCCTCTGCAGCCAGTCAGAGACTTACCCTGCAGCCAAGCCGGCTCCCTCTGCAGACAGTCAGAGACTTACCCTGCAGCCAGGCCGGCTCCCTCTGCAGACAGTCAGAGACTTACCCTGCAGCCAGGCCGGCTCCTCTGCAGCCAGTCAGAGACTTACCCTGCAGCCAGACCGGCTCCTCTGCAGCCAGTCAGAGACTTACCCTGCAGCCAGGCTGGCTCCCTGTGCAGCCAGTCAAAGACTTACCCTGCAGTCTGGCCGGCTCCTCTGCAGCCAGTCAGAGACTTACCCTGCAGCCAGGCCGGCTCCCTCGGCAGCCAGTCAGAGACTTACCCTGCAGCCAGGCCGGCTCCCTCTGCAGCCAGTCAGAGACTTACCCTGCAGCCAGGCCGGCTCCTCTGCAGCCAGTCAGAGACTTACTCTGCAGCCAGGCCAGCTCCCTGTGCAGCCAGTCAGAGACTTACCCTGCAGCCAGGCCGGCTCCTCTGCAGCCAGTCAGAGACTTACCCTGCAGCCAGGCCGGCTCCTCTGCAGCCAGTCAGAGACTTACCCTGCAGCCAGGCCGGCTCCTCTGCAGCCAGTCAGAGACTTACCCTGCAGCCAGGCCGGCTCCTCTGCAGCCAGTCAGAGACTTACCCTGCAGCCAGGCCGACTCCCTCTGCAGCAAGTCAGAGACTTACCATGCAGCCAGGCCGGCTCCCTGTGCAGCCAGTCAGAGACTTACCCTGCAGCCAGGCCGGCTCCTCTGCAGCCAGTCAGAGACTTACCCTGCAGCCAGGCCGGCTCCTCTGTAGCCAGTCAGAGACTTACACTGCAGCCAGGCCGGCTCCCTGAGCAGCCAGTCAGAGACTTACTCTGCAGCCAGGCCGGCTCCTCTGCAGCCAGTCAGAGATTTACCCTGCAGCCAGGCCGGCTCCTCTGCAGCCAGTCAGAGACTTACCCTGCAGCCAGGCCGGCTCCCTCTGCAGCCAGTCAGAGACTTACCCTGCAGCCAGGCCGGCTCCTCTGCAGCCAGTCAGAGACTTACCCTGCAGCCAGTCAGAGACTTACCCTGCAGCCAGGCTGGCTCCCTCTGCAGCCAGTCAGAGACTTACCCTGCAGCCAGGCCGGCTCCCTCTGCAGCCAGTCAGAGACTTACCCTGCAGCCAGGCCGGCTCCTCTGCAGCCAGTCAGAGACTTACCCTGCAGCCAGTCAGAGACTTACCCTGCAGCCAGGCCGGCTCCCTCTGCAGCCAGTCAGAGACTTACCCTGCAGCCCTGCCGGCTCCCTCTGCAGCCAGTCAGAGACTTACACTGCAGCCAGGCCGGCTCCTCTGCAGCCAGTCAGAGACTTACCCTGCAGCCCTGCCGGCTCCCTCTGCAGCCAGTCAGAGACTTACCCTGCAGCCAGGCCGGCTCCCTCTGCAGACAGTCAGAGACTTACCCTGCAGCCAGGCCGGCTCCCTCTGCAGACAGTCAGAGACTTACCCTGCAGCCAGGCCGGCTCCTCTGCAGACAGTCAGAGACTTACCCTGCAGCCAGGCCGGCTCCTCTGCAGCCAGTCAGAGACTTACCCTGCAGCCAGGCCGGCTCCCTGTGCAGCCAGTCAAAGACTTACCCTGCAGCCAGGCCGGCTCCTCTGTAGCCAGTCAGAGACTTACCATGCAGCCAGGCCGGCTCCTCTGCAGCCAGTCAGAGACTTACCCTGCAGCCAGGCCGGCTCCCTGAGCAGCCAGTCAGAGACTTACACTGCAGCCAGGCCGGCTCCCTGAGCAGCCAGTCAGAGACTTATTCTGCAGCCAGGCCGGCTCCTCTGCAGCCAGTCAGAGACTTACCCTGCAGCCAGGCCGGCTCCCTCTGCAGCCAGTCAGAGACTTACCCTGCAGCCAGGCCGGCTCCTCTGCAGCCAGTCAGAGACTTACCCTGCAGCCAGTCAGAGACTTACCCTGCAGCCAGGCCGGCTCCCTCTGCAGCCAGTCAGAGACTTACCCTGCAGCCAGGCCGGCTCCCTCTGCAGCCAGTCAGAGACTTACCCTGCAGCCAGGCCGGCTCCTCTGCAGCCAGTCAGAGACTTACCCTGCAGCCAGTCAGAGACTTACCCTGCAGCCAGGCCGGCTCCCTCTGCAGCCAGTCAGAGACTTACCCTGCAGCCCTGCCGGCTCCCTCTGCAGCCAGTCAGAGACTTACCCTGCAGCCAGGCCGGCTCCTCTGCAGCCAGTCAGAGACTTACCCTGCAGCCAGGCCGGCTCCCTCTGCAGACAGTCAGAGACTTACCCTGCAGCCAGGCCGGCTCCTCTGCAGCCAGTCAGAGACTTACCCTGCAGCCAGGCCGGCTCCTCTGCAGCCAGTCAGAGACTTACCCTGCAGCCAGGCCGGCTCCCTGTGCAGCCAGTCAAAGACTTACCCTGCAGCCAGGCCAGCTCCTCTGCAGCCAGTCAGAGACTTACCCTGCAGCTAGGCCGGCTCCTCTGCAGCCAGTCAGAGACTTACCCTGCAGCCAGGCCGGCTCCTCTGCAGCCAGTCAGAGACTTACACTGCAGCCAGGCCGGCTCCCTGAGCAGCCAGTCAGAGACTTACTCTGCAGCCAGGCCGGCTCCTCTGCAGCCAGTCAGAGACTTACCCTGCAGCCAGGCCGGCTCCCTCTGCAGCCAGTCAGAGACTTACCCTGCAGCCAGGCCGGCTCCTCTGCAGCCAGTCAGAGACTTACCCTGCAGCCAGTCAGAGACTTACCCTGCAGCCAGGCCGGCTCCCTCTGCAGCCAGTCAGAGACTTACCCTGCAGCCAGGCCGGCTCCCTCTGCAGCCAGTCAGAGACTTACCCTGCAGCCAGGCCGGCTCCTCTGCAGCCAGTCAGAGACTTACCCTGCAGCCAGTCAGAGACTTACCCTGCAGCCAGGCCGGCTCCCTCTGCAGCCAGTCAGAGACTTACCCTGCAGCCCTGCCGGCTCCCTCTGCAGCCAGTCAGAGACTTACCCAGCAGCCAGGCCGGCTCCTCTGCAGCCAGTCAGAGACTTATCCTGCAGCCCTGCCGGCTCCCTCTGCAGCCAGTCAGAGACTTACCCTGCAGCCAGGCCGGCTCCCTCTGCAGACAGTCAGAGACTTACCCTGCAGCCAGGCCGGCTCCCTCTGCAGACAGTCAGAGACTTACCCTGCAGCCAGGCCGGCTCCTCTGCAGCCAGTCAGAGACTTACCCTGCAGCCAGGCCGGCTCCTCTGCAGCCAGTCAGAGACTTACCCTGCAGCCAGGCTGGCTCCCTGTGCAGCCAGTCAAAGACTTACCCTGCAGCCAGGCCGGCTCCTCTGCAGCCAGTCAGAGACTTACCCTGCAGCCAGGCCGGCTCCCTCGGCAGCCAGTCAGAGACTTACCCTGCAGCCAGGCCGGCTCCCTGTGCAGCCAGTCAAAGACTTACCCTGCAGCCAGGCCAGCTCCTCTGCAGCCAGTCAGAGACTTACCCTGCAGCCAGGCCGGCTCTTCTGCAGCCAGTCAGAGACTTACCCTGCAGCACGGCCGGCTCCTCTGCCTCCACTAGGCAGCTCTAATGATGGTCGCTCAGGCTGCTCAGCCTCAACTCCTCTCTGCTGTGCACGCAGCGTAGCCATCTAGAGGGGCGTGTCTATGGACAGGACATCCGACGCCGGGCCCCCTGATCATTCGGGCCCCATAGCAGTTGCGTGGTCTGCCTCTATGGACGGTACGCCACTGCCTCTGAGTTTGTTTGTATGTTGTTAGTTTTTGTCTTAGGCTATGTGCCCACAATGCAGAAATGCTCAGGATTTTTTCCTGAGCGTTTCTGCATCTCCCTGGCAGAAAAAAACGCATGCGGATTGTACATGCGGATTGTACATGCGGATTGTACATGCGGATCGTACATACGGATCGTACATGCGGATTGTACATGTGGATTGTACATGCGGATTGTACATGCGGATTGTACATGCGGATCGTACATACGGATCGTACATGCGGATTGTACATGTGGATTGTACATGCGGATTGTACATGCGTTTTTCCTGCCAGGGACATGCGGATGTGAAGCGTTCTTCACATGCATTTCCGCATGCGGGTGTCAAGCGCTTTCCAAGCGATTTTAGCATCACTTGGAAAGTGCTTGACAACTAGGTCACACTATATAAATCCATGCAAACGTCATGGATTTATATAGTGTGACCCGAGAGAATGGTTAAAAATAAAAAAATTAACCTATACTTACCTTCTGATGGCCCCTGCAGTCTTGCTGCGCTCCTGTGCTGGCTGCCGGCAGATCACGGTACGCTGTACTGAAAGACCTGCCGTCACATGACTGTGATGTCACCGCAGGTCCTTCAGTCCTGCGCGATCTATCGGCAAGCACAGGGAAGGAGTCCGGGGGCCATCGGAAGGTGAATATAATCTTTATTTTTTATTTTATTCTTTTTTTTACAGCTTTTAATGGTACCTGGGTGTGGAGGAGAGTCTCCTGTCCTCCACACCCGGGTACCATCCGCACATTAGAACGCGCCAATTACGCAAGTACAGATGCAGTCTTGCCGAATTGGCGCGTTCTAATGCAAGTCAATGGCGGGGAAAACGCAGCGCTTCCGCAAAATTAATGGACATGCTGCAGATTTTTGAGCGCAGCATAAACGCTGCGGAAAAATCCGCAGCATGGGCATTGAAAGTGCGGAATTGCATTGGAGACCATGGGGGAAGGTTTACCAAGCGTTTCCCAAGCGTTTACGCTGCGGAAATTCCGCAGCATAAACGCTTGAAAAACGCATCGTGGGCACACAACCTTACTGGATGACATATTATTGTACCCTTTTAATTGCACTAAGTAAAGGTTATATTTTAACTAAACTTTGATACCACTTTGCTTGGATTAATGTCTATAAGGACGTCCTCTGTACAGTAACTTCAATCTAGATGTCTCAGTACAGAGGTGACTAGATCGGAGTTGCTGCACTGAGGTCCATGATCTCTGTGCACTGTACTGTGTATAAGGACGTCCTCTGTACAGTAACTTCAATCTAGATGTCTCAGTACAGAGGTAACTAGATCAGAGTTGCTGCAGTAAGGTTCATGATCTCTGTGCTCTGTACTGTGTATAAGGACGTCCTCTGTACAGTAACTTCAATCTAGATGTCTCAGTACAGAGGTGACTAGATCGGAGTTGCTGCACTGAGGTCCATGATCTCTGTGCACTGTACTGTGTATAAGGACGTCCTCTGTACAGTAACTTCAATCTAGATGTCTCAGTACAGAGGTGACTAGATCGGAGTTGCAGCACTGAGGTCCATGATCTCTGTGCACTGTACTGTGTATAAGGACGTCCTCTGTACAGTAACTACAATCTAGATGTCTCGGTACAGATGTGACTAGATCGGAGTTGCAGCACTGAGGTCCATGATCTCTGTGCACTTTACTGTGTATAAGGACGTCCTCTGTACAGTAACTACAATCTAGATGTCTCAGTACAGAGGTGACTAGATCGGAGTTGCAGCACTGTGGTCCATGATCTCTGTGCACTGTACTGTGTATAAGGACGTCCTCTGTACAGTAACTTCAATCTAGATGTCTCAGTACAGAGGTGACTAGATCGGAGTTGCTGTAGTGAGATTCATAGTTTGTGTGCACTGTACTGTGTATAAGGACGTCCTCTGTACGGTAACTTCAATCTAGATGTCTCAGTACAGAGGTGACTAGATCGGAGTTGCTGTACTGAGGTCCATGATCTCTGTGCACTGTACTGTGTATATGGACGTCCTCTGTACAGTAACTTCAGTCTAGATGTCTCAGTACAGAGGTGACTAGATCGGAGTTGCTGTAGTGAGATTCATAGTTTGTGTGCACTGTACTGTGTATAAGGACGTCCTCTGTACGGTAACTTCAATCTAGATGTCTCAGTACAGAGGTGACTAGATCGGAGTTGCTGTACTGAGGTCCATGATCTCTGTGCACTGTACTGTGTATATGGACGTCCTCTGTACAGTAACTTCAGTCTAGTTGTCTCAGTACAGAGGTGACTAGATCGGAGTTGCAGCACTGAGGTCCATGATCTCTGTGCACTGTACTGTGTATAAGGACGTCCTCTGTACGGTAACTTCAATCTAGATGTCTCAGTACAGAGGTGACTAGATCGGAGTTGCTGTACTGAGGTCCATGATCTCTGTGCACTGTACTGTGTATATGGACGTCCTCTGTACAGTAACTTCAGTCTAGATGTCTCAGTACAGAGGTGACTAGATCGGAGTTGCTGTACTGAGGTCCATGATCTCTGTGCACTGTACTGTGTATATGGACGTCCTCTGTACAGTAACTTCAATCTAGATGTCTCAGTACAGAGGTGACTAGATCGGAGTTGCTGTACTGAGGTCCATGATCTCTGTGCACTGTACTGTGTATATGGACGTCCTCTGTACAGTAACTTCAATCTAGATGTCTCAGTACAGAGGTGACTAGATCGGAGTTGCTGTAGTGAGATTCATAGTTTGTGTGCACTGTACTGTGTATAAGGACGTCCTCTGCACAGTAACTTCAGTCTAGATGTCTCAGTACAGAGGTGACTAGATGGGAGTTGCTGCACTGAGGTCCATGATCTCTGTGCACTGTACTGTGTATAAGGACGTCCTCTGTACAGTAACTACAATCTAGATGTCTCAGTACAGAGGTGACTAGATCAGAGTTGCAGCACTGAGATTCATAGTTTGTGTGCACTGTACTGTGTATAAGGACGTCCTCTGTACAGTAACTTCAATCTAGATGTCTCAGTACAGAGGTGACTAGATCAGAGTTGCTGCAGTAAGGATCATGATCTCTGTGCACTGTACTGTGTATAAGGACGTCCTCTGTACAGTAACTTCAGTCTAGATGTCTCAGTACAGAGGTGACTAGATGGGAGTTGCTGCACTGAGGTTCATGATCTCTGTGCACTGTACTGTGTATAAGGACGTCCTCTGTACAGTAACTTCAGTCTAGATGTCTCAGTACAGAGGTGACTAGATCAGAGTTGCAGCACTGAGATTCATAGTTTGTGTACACTGTACTGTGTATAAGGACGTCCTCTGTACAGTAACTTCAATCTAGATGTCTCAGTACAGAGGTGACTAGATGGGAGTTGCTGCACTGAGGTCCATGATCTCTGTGCACTGTACTGTGTATAAGGACGCCCCTTGTACAGCAACTCCATGCTAGCCGTCTCACTACAGAGGTGACTAGCTTGGAGTTGCTGTATGGAGGCTCGTGATGTCTGTGCACTGTAAGGAATATAAGTATGTTCTCTATACAGTAACTCCATTCTGTCTCACTACAGAGATGACTAGAACTGAGTTGCTGCAGTGAGGTACATGATTTCTGGGCACAGTAGTACAGCTTGCCTAACGGACGTATCTAAATAATAATGATTGTGCCTGCGCACAGAAGCATTTTTTGGGGGGCTTGCACCAAGATCCCTTGGAAATGAGCAGTAAACATTATTCTGCATTAATTTATTGATCAAATTGGGGTAAATAAACAGCAAAACAGCTATGTTAGGCATGTGTGAGAAGCACACGATCACTCATGTCTATGGATGGGACTAGCTAGACTATTATTATAACCACGTGCACTCTGCCTAAAGGATAGTAACTCTGCAAAGGGATTCTGTCATAAAGACAAAAAAAGACGGCTCCAATGTAGTACAGGCACTCGGTGCACCCTTGTTGTGCCGGACAGCTCAGTGCACTTTACCACATACTTGCTTTTCTCTAGTCGAGGTGTATGAGCCTTAATGGGGTATAATTGTCCGCACCTAGAAAAATAAATAATTTGAGTGGGGTGAGGGGGGTTGTGCTTCATTCTTAGCAAGACAAAGTGCCATTTTCAGGGACACCATATTTCTTTTCTACAACACCTGGCAAAAATTATGGAATCACCGGGCTCGGAGGATGTTCATTCAGTTGTTTAATGTTGTTGAAAAAAAGCAGATCACAGACATGGCACAAAACTAAAGTCATTTCAAATGGCAACTTTATGGCTTTAAGAAACACAAAAAGAAATCAAGATTAAAAATGTGGTACCACATCCTGATCCTCATCTTCTAGTCCTGTTCCCATCCTGGTCCCCTGCGGACATTAGCTGCTGGCCTGTGATTGACCCACAGTTGGCATTGGTAGAGCTGAGCAAAGAGCTTGTCTGTGCACGGCGCCTGCAATATGTTCCACTGAAAAAGTGCTGACGTGCCACAATCCTCAAGGTGTATGGTGCCTGCGGCCTGCATGAAGCAGCCCCTGTGGCCAAATGTTTGAGACCCCCACTCGAGTCTATAAAGCTACAGCTGCCAATCAAAATACAGGGTGCCATGATATACTGAGGGGCTGCGATTGGTTTGATTAGTATTTCTGTGATGACAGAGTCTCTTTACCCCCTGAGTGATTTCAGACCAATCACCTATTCTGTGGAGAAGTGATAAAGATTTACAAGACAGTGACTTGAAGGGTCAACGTGATATTTGACATTTTTTCTCAACATTTTATTTCAGTTATATTTTCAAGCAGATCAGGGGGTGTTCATATCCTGAGACGACCATAAGCTGCCCCCAAAAAACTCACTGTCTTCACCGAGGGGTGCGCAGTTCAGGCATAAGAAAGGTATACTCAGTCTATAATATGGATATCCATGGAAAACGGAGGGCTTGTAGTGATCGATGGGTTATTGTATTGTGGGGTGTCTAGGTTCTGCTTGAAAGTATAAGGACATTCACAAATGAAAAAGATATAATACAAGGTTTACTTAAATCTTGCAAATGAGAAAACAGGTGTACTGGTGTGATAATTCTAATAATCCAGGTGCATCTCACTAAATTAGAATATCATCAAAAAGTTAATTTATTTCAGTTCTTCAATGCAAAAAGTGAAACTCATATAGAGTCATTACAGACAGAGTCATCTATTTCAAGTGTTTATTTCTGTTAATGTTGATGATTATGGCTTACAGCCAATGAAAACACAAAAGTCATTATCTCAATAAATTAGAATAATTAACAAAAAACACCTGCAAAGGCTTCCTAAGCATTTAACAAGGTCCTTTAGTCTGTTTCAGTAGGCTCCACAATCATGGGGAAGACTGCTGACTTGACAGATGTCCAGAAGGCAGTCACTGACACACTCCACAAGGTCTCAGAGTCTGGAGGAAGAGTGGAGAGCCCACAATCCAAGCTGCTTGAGGTCTAGTGTGAAGTTTCCACAATCGGTGATGGTTTGGGGAGCCATGTCATCTGCTGGTGTAGGTCCACTGTGTTTTATCAAGACCAAAGTCAGCACAGCCGTCTACCAGGACATTTTACAGCACTTCATGCTTCCCTCTGCCGACAAGCTTTTTGGAGATGGAAATGTCATTCTCCAGCAGGACTTGGCCCCTGTCCACACTGCCAAAAGTACCAATACCTGGTTTAAAAACAACAGTATCACTGTGCTTGGTTGGTAGCAAACTCGCCTGACCTTAACCCCATAGAGAATCTATTATAGAGAATCTATGGGGTATTGTCAAGAGGAAGATGAGAGACATCAGACCCAACAACGATGACGAGCTGAAGGCTGCTATCAAAGCCATTTAAAAGTGTACTCAATAGTACAACTAGGACAAAAATTAACTACACATATCAATAAAAGCACCATATGAGGGATGGATAATAAGGGTGGTAGGTAGTACAGACAGACTTGCCCTAAGCAGCCCTAGTGGAGTATCTCTCCCTCCCTAACATCGGAGTGTTTTCACCCTAGTAGTGCAGATTGGTGTCCCCGCTCCTCGGAGGCTGTCCCTTGCTTATCCCTACGTATCCCTAAGCACACACACAAACAATAAACATATTGACCAGCAGTATATACTAGTCATGCCATAATTGACATGCTAAGCATCAAAAAATCACACAACATTTATGTCAGTGGAAAAAAAAATAAATACACAGAGGAATGGATCCCATAAATAATTTGTCAACAAATAAGGACCACCCCCTCTAAATTTTTGCTCATATAGGTAGATAGATAAGAGCAGCAATCACCCACTTATACAAATGAGTACCATTACATGACAGAAATACTGGTCAAAACACCAAAAAGGAGAAATGGACTTATCTGATCTCTAGTCCATCTGAGGTCACGGTAGATGCCTTGGGCGATGTTTCTTTTAAATCCCTCAATAGGTAACTGTCCAGGACAAATCACAGAGGTTCTACAATGTTTCAAAGAATGGTTCCAAACACACCAGACATCCGCTTTTCCAATCCCTCAAAGAAATATATAGCCATCAGCAAAGAACAAAAGTCCCAACGCGTTTCACCCCCTCCTCGATATGGGGCTCATCAGGGGACAGGGAAATGTTAGAGGAGAGAGACCATAATAGGTGCACCCAGGATAAGTGCTTCCATTCCTATATTTCTTTGAGCGATTGGAAAAGCGGATGCCTGGTGTGTTTGGAACCATACTTTGAAACATTGTGGAACCTCTGTGATTTGTCCTGGACAGTTACCTATTGAGGGATTTAAAGGAAACATCGCCCAAGGCATCTACCGTGACCTCAGATGGACTAGAGATCAGATAAGTCCATTTCTCTTTTTTGGTGTTTTGAACACTATTTCTGTCATGTAATGGTACTCATTTGTATAAGTGGGTGATTGCTGCTCTTATCTATCTACCTACAGTACAGACCAAAAGTTTGGACACACCTTCTCATTTAAAGATTTTTCTGTATTTTCATGACTATGAAAATTGTACATTCACACTGAAGGCATCAAAACTATGAATTAACACATGTGGAATTATATACTTAACAAAAAAGTGTGAAACAACTGAAAATATATCTTATATTCTAGGTTCTTCAAAGTAGCCACCTTTTGCTTTGATGACTGCTTTGCACACTCTTGGCATTCTCTTGATGAGCTTCAAGAGGTAGTCACCAGAAATGGTTTTCACTTCACAGGTGTGCCCTGTCAGGTTTAATAAGTGGGATTTCTTGCCTTATAAATAGGGTTGGGACCATCAGTTGTGTTGTGCAGTAGTCTGGTGGATACACAGCTGATAGTCCTACTGAATAGACTGTTAGAATTTGTATTATGGTAAGAAAAAAGCAGCTAAGTAAAGAAAAACGAGTGGCCATCATTACTTTAAGAAATGAAGGTCAGTCAGTCCGAAAAATTGGGAAAACTTTGAAAGTGTCCCCAAGTGCAGTTGCAAAAACCATCAAGCGCTACAAAGAAACTGGCTCACATGAGGACCACCCCAGGAAAGGAAGACCAAGAGTCACCTCTGCTTCTGAGGATAAGTTTATCCGAGTCACCAGCCTCAGAAATCGCAGGTTAACAGCAGCTCAGATTAGAGACCAGGTCAATGCTACACAGAGTTCTAGCAGCAGACACATCTCTTCAACAACTGTTAAGAGGAGACTTTGTGCAGTAGACCTTCATGGTAAAATAGCTGCTAGGAAACCACTAAGGACAGGCAACAAGCAGAAGAGACTTGTTTGGGCTAAAGAACACAAGGAATGGACATTAGACCAGTGGAAATCTGTGCTTCGGTCTGATGAGTCAAATTTGAGATCTTTGGTTCCAACCACCGTGTCTTTGTGCAACGCAGAAAAGGTGAACGGATGGACTCTACATGCCTGGTTCCCACCGTGAAGCATGGAGGAGGAGGTGTGATGGTGCTTTGCTGGTGACACTGTTGGGGATTTATTCAAAATTGAAGGCATACTGAACCAGCATGGCTACCACAGCATCTTGCAGCGGCATGCTATTCCATTCGGTTTGTGTTTAGTTGGACCATCAATTATTTTTCAAAAGGACAATGACCCCAAACACACCTCCAGGCTGTGTAAGGGCTATTTGACCAGGAAGGAGAGTGATGGGGTGCTACGCCAGATGACCTGGCCTCCACAGTCACCAGACCTGAACCCAATCGAGATGGTTTGGGGTGAGCTGGACCGCAGAGTGAAGGCAAAAGGGCCAACAAGTGCTAAGCATCTCTGGGAACTCCTTCAAGATTGTTTGAGGACCATTTCCGGTGACTACCTCTTGAAGCTCATCAAGAGAATGCCAAGAGTGTGCAAAGCAGTCATCAAAGCAAAAGGTGGCTACTTTGAAGAACCTAGAATATAAGACATATTTTCAGTTGTTTCACACTTTTTTGTTAAGTATATAATTCCACATGTGTTAATTCATAGTTTTGATGCCTTCAGTGTGAATGTACAATTTTCATAGTCATGAAAATACAGAAAAATCTTTAAATGAGAAGGTGTGTCCAAACTTTTGGTCTGTACTGTATATGAGCAAAAATTTAGGGGGGTGGTCCTTATTTGTTGACAAATTATTTATGGGATCCATTCCTCTGTGTATTTATTGTTGGGTTCAGGTCTGGTGACTGTGGAGGCCAGGTCATCTGGCGTAGCACCCCATCACTCTCCCTCCTGGTCAAATAGCCCTTACACAGCCTGGAGGTGTGTTTGGGGTCATTGTCCTTTTGAAAAATAAATGATGGTCCAACTAAACGCAAACCGGATGGAATAGCATGCCGCTGCAAGATGCTGTGGTAGCCATGCTGGTTCAGTATGCCTTCAATTTTGAATAAATCCCCAACAGTGTCACCAGCAAAGCACCCCCACACCATCACACCTCCTCCTCCATGCTTCACGGTGGGAACCAGGCATGTAGAGTCCATCCGTTCACCTTTTCTGCGTTGCACAAAGACACGGTGGTTGGAACCAAAGATCTCAAATTTGGACTCATCAGACCAAAGCACAGATTTCCACTGGTCTAATGTCCATTCCTTGTGTTCTTTAGCCCAAACAAGTCTCTTCTGCTTGTTGCCTGTCCTTAGCAATGGTTTCCTAGCAGCTATTTTACCATGAAGGTCTACTGCACAAAGTCTCCTCTTAACAGTTGTTGAAGAGATTTGTCTGCTGCTAGAACTCTGTGTAGCATTGACCTGGTCTCTAATCTGAGCTGCTGTTAACCTGCGATTTCTGAGGCTGGTGACTCGGATAAACTTATCCTCAGAAGCAGAGGTGACTCTTGGTCTTCCTTTCCTGGGGTGGTCCTCATGTGAGCCAGTTTCTTTGTAGCGCTTGATGGTTTTTGCAACTGCACTTGGGGACACTTTCAAAGTTTTCCCAATTTTTCGGACTGACTGACCTTCATTTCTTAAAGTAATGATGGCCACTCGTTTTTCTTTACTTAGCTGCTTTTTTCTTGCCATAATACAAATTCTAACAGTCTATTCAGTAGGACTATCAGCTGTGTATCCACCAGACTTCTGCACAACACAACTGATGGTCCCAACCCCATTTATAAGGCAAGAAATCCCACTTATTAAACCTGACAGGGCACACCTGTGAAGTGAAAACCATTTCCGGTGACTACCTCTTGAAGCTCATCAAGAGAATTCCAAGAGTGTGCAAAGCAGTCATCAAAGGAAAAGGTGGCTACTTTGAAGAACCTAGAATATAAGATATATTTTCAGTTGTTTCACAATTTTTTGTTAAGTATATAATTCCACATGTGTTAATTCATAGTTTTGATGCCTTCAGTGTAAATGTACAATTTTCATAGTCATGAAAATACAGAAAAATCTTTAAATGAGAAGGTGTGTCAAAAAATTTGGTCTGTACTGTAGGTAGATAGATAAGAGCAGCAATCACCCACTTATACAAATGAGTACCATTACATGACAGAAATAGTGTTCAAAACACCAAAAAAGAGAAATGGACTTATCTGATCTCTAGTCCATCTGAGGTCACGGTAGATGCCTTGGGCGATGTTTCCTTTAAATCCCTCAATAGGTAACTGTCCAGGACAAATCACAGAGGTTCCACAATGCTTCAAAGTATGGTTCCAAACACACCAGGCATCCGCTTTTCCAATCCCTCTTTTCGCCGCACTTCCGCAGAATAATTGGTAGTGCTGCGGATTTTTCCGCAATGATAATCCGCAGCGGAAATTTCCGCATGTGCACAGCACATGCGGATTATCATTGGGGAACATGGCAGACCTTCTACCAAGCATTTTTAAGCGTTTCTGCAGCGGAATTGCCGCTGCGGAAACGCTTAAAAAGCGAATAGTGGGCACACAGCCTAAAAAAAATTATTATAATTAATATTGTGCCAAATTAATTTCACGTGAACTATCATATGATCTATCACAGGGGATCATGTGACATGTCACATGATACATCAGGTGTGTGTGTGTCCTGGGCCCTTGCCACTCTTAATCCACTCCTGGCCCCCTCACACCACCCACACAGCCCCCTGGATGCCCCTCACACCACCCCCCTTTATGCCAGCACAGCATTTATTCACATGGTCAGTTCTCCCCGCCTCAGTCCTCACAGCACAACGCTGAACACGAGCTCCTCATCACCATCCTCCTGTCCCGGCACAATGTGCGCACTGCTGCAGCTGCAGGTGGAATAGTGTCCACTGGACTGAGAAGGCCCCGCCCCTTCCAGTGACGTCATGATTCCATAAAATCACTCCTCACCCTCAAGAAATCAACTCCAATCTAGACGCTCCCCTGTTGCTGAGGCGTGGTGACGCTGTAGCTGGGTGATTGCAGTCAGAGTAGTGGTGTTTGGCGTCTGTACTACAGGTAAGAAGATGGGAATGTGCCAAGGTGATTACTACATTCAGGACAATAAGTAGCTAGCTGTAGGTGTGCAGAATCCCACTCCCAATATTGTCAGGCTCAGGCACCCCCTGGTGTCATGGGCTGTCGGGCTCCCGCACCCCCTGGTGTCGTGGGCTGTCGGGCTCCCGCACCCCCTGGTGTCGTGGGCTGTCGGGCTCCCGCACCCCTTCGTGTCGTGGGCTGTCGGGCTCCCACACCCCCTCGTGTCGTGGGCTGTCGGGCTCCCGCACCCCCTCGTGTCGTGGGCTGTCGGGCTCCCGCACCCCCTCGTGTCGTGGGCTGTCGGGCTCCCGCACCCCCTGGTGTCGTGGGCTGTCGGGCTCCCACACCCCCTCGTGTCGTGGGCTGTCGGGCTCCCGCATCCCCTCGTGTCGTGGGCTGTCGGGCTCCCGCACCCCCTCGTGTCGTGGGCTGTCGGGCTCCCGCACCCCCTCGTGTCGTGGGCTGTCGGGCTCCCGCACCCCCTCGTGTCGTGGGCTGTCGGGCTCCCGCACCCTTCATGTCGTGGGCTGTCGGGCTCCCGCACCCCCTCGTGTCATGGGCTGTCAGGCTCCCGCACCCCCTCGTGTCGTGGGCTGTCAGGCTCCCGCACCCCCTCTTGTCGGGGGCTGTCAGGCTCCCACACCCCCTCGTGTCGTGGGCTGTCAGGCTCCCACACCCCCTCATGTCGTGAGCTGTCAGGCTCCCGCACCCCCTCGTGTCGTGGGCTGTCAGGCTACTGCGCCCCATCGTGCCGTGGGCTGTCAGGCTCCCGCACCCCCTGGTGTCGTGGGCTGTCAGGCTCCCGCACCCCCTGGTGTCATGGGCTGTCGGGCTCCCGCACCCCCTGGTGTCGTGGGCTGTCGGGCTCCCGCACCCCCTGGTGTCGTGGGCTGTCGGGCTCCCGCACCCCCTGGTGTCGTGGGCTGTCGGGCTCCCGCACCCCTTCGTGTCGTGGGCTGTCGGGCTCCCACACCCCCTCGTGTCGTGGGCTGTCGGGCTCCCGCACCCCCTCGTGTCGTGGGCTGTCGGGCTCCCGCACCCCCTCGTGTCGTGGGCTGTCGGGCTCCCGCACCCCCTGGTGTCGTGGGCTGTCGGGCTCCCACACCCCCTCGTGTCGTGGGCTGTCGGGCTCCCGCATCCCCTCGTGTCGTGGGCTGTCGGGCTCCCGCACCCCCTCGTGTCGTGGGCTGTCGGGCTCCCGCACCCCCTCGTGTCGTGGGCTGTCGGGCTCCCGCACCCCCTCGTGTCGTGGGCTGTCGGGCTCCCGCACCCTTCATGTCGTGGGCTGTCGGGCTCCCGCACCCCCTCGTGTCATGGGCTGTCAGGCTCCCGCACCCCCTCGTGTCGTGGGCTGTCAGGCTCCCGCACCCCCTCTTGTCGGGGGCTGTCAGGCTCCCACACCCCCTCGTGTCGTGGGCTGTCAGGCTCCCACACCCCCTCATGTCGTGAGCTGTCAGGCTCCCGCACCCCCTCGTGTCGTGGGCTGTCAGGCTACTGCGCCCCATCGTGCCGTGGGCTGTCAGGCTCCCGCACCCCCTGGTGTCGTGGGCTGTCAGGCTCCCGCACCCCCTGGTGTCATGGGCTGTCGGGCTCCCGCACCCCCTGGTGTCGTGGGCTGTCGGGCTCCCGCACCCCCTGGTGTCGTGGGCTGTCGGGCTCCCGCACCCCCTGGTGTCGTGGGCTGTCGGGCTCCCGCACCCCTTCGTGTCGTGGGCTGTCGGGCTCCCACACCCCCTCGTGTCGTGGGCTGTCGGGCTCCCGCACCCCCTCGTGTCGTGGGCTGTCGGGCTCCCGCACCCCCTCGTGTCGTGGGCTGTCGGGCTCCCGCACCCCCTGGTGTTGTGGGCTGTCGGGCTCCCGCACCCCCTCGTGTCGTGGGCTGTCGGGCTCCCGCATCCCCTCGTGTCGTGGGCTGTCGGGCTCCCGCACCCCCTCGTGTCGTGGGCTGTCGGGCTCCCGCACCCCCTCGTGTCGTGGGCTGTCGGGCTCCCGCACCCCCTCGTGTCGTGGGCTGTCGGGCTCCCGCACCCTTCATGTCGTGGGCTGTCGGGCTCCCGCACCCCCTCGTGTCATGGGCTGTCAGGCTCCCGCACCCCCTCGTGTCGTGGGCTGTCAGGCTCCCGCACCCCCTCTTGTCGGGGGCTGTCAGGCTCCCACACCCCCTCGTGTCGTGGGCTGTCAGGCTCCCACACCCCCTCATGTCGTGAGCTGTCAGGCTCCCGCACCCCCTCGTGTCGTGGGCTGTCAGGCTACTGCGCCCCATCGTGCCGTGGGCTGTCAGGCTCCCGCACCCCCTGGTGTCGTGGGCTGTCAGGCTCCCGCACCCCCTGGTGTCGTGGGCAGTGGGGCTCCCGCGCCCCCTCGTGCCATGGGCTGTCAGGCTCCCGCACCCCCTGGTGTCGTGGTCTGTCAGGCTCCTGCACCCCCTGGTGTCGTGGGCTGTCAGGCTTCCGCACCCCCTCGTGCCGTAGGCCGTCAGGCTCCCACACCCCCTCGTGCCGTGGGCTGTCAGGCTCCCGCACCCCCTCGTGTCGTGGGCTGTCAGGCTCCCGCACCCCCTCGTGCCGTGGGCTGTCAGGCTCCCGCACCCCCTGGTGCCCTGGGCTGTCAGTCTCCCGCACCCCGTCGTGCCATGGGCTGTCAGGCTCCCGCACCCCCTCGTGTCGTTGGCTGGCAAGGTCCCGCACCCCCTCGTGTCGTGGGCTGTCAGGCTCCCGCACCCCCTCGTGCCCTGGGCTGTCAGTCTCCCGCACCCCGTCGTGCCATGGGCTGTCAGGCTCCCGCACTCTCCCCTTGTCGTTGTCTGTGGAGAAGATTAATACATATTTTCATTTTTCAGGTTTTCTCTTATAAAACAAGATCCCTGAGCTTCTGTCTTTGACCGAAAAAATGGCGTCTGACAAGTCGCTGCTGTCTGCAGAAATGAACACAAACATGGAGGAAGCGCTGTATGAACAGATGCTGATGAAGGTACGAAAGATGAATTGGAGAGGCCAGCAATCACCGGGTGAATGTCTCCTCCGTCAGCCACCGGGGGCGCTGCAGTCTCCAACATTTACCTAATGTGTATTGTTGGCTTTAGACCCCTCACAGTTGTACTATTTTGGTGCAGGAAAAATCAGTTTGCAGAACCATCCTGTTCATGTTACTCACTGATTCTCACTTGTTGCCTCATTTCAGGCCAAACAGGAGATGGAGAGCAGAATACCGAACTTACCAGAAAGCAGACAGATCAGACCCCAATCGGGTGAGATGGGCGTCCTCTGATTATTATCCAGATTACTTTGTGCATATTATGTGACAGATACCACAGTGGGGCAGTGGGGTCTTATTGACTGCAACGGTCACATGATGCAACCAACGTGGGGGGTCACATCGTTTTTTCTTATACAGTTGGTTACATGTAAATGCTGCTTGGCTTTTGCCAATTTTATTGTATTTTTGTTCACTTTTTGTTTTTATTTCTGTGTTAGGTTTCTGCATTAAAACTCGCACATCCAAAAATACCAAAATCTTTATTAACATCTGCAAGTCGAACCAGATCCCAGCGTCCCCGGACCTGACGGAGCAGGAGTTAGTCAGCATCCTGGAATCTGATGATCCCTCTGGCTATCGAGTCCCCATGAGCCTTGGAGAGCCCCACGTTGAAGTTGATAATAGTACGGTTTTTTTTAATACAGCGCGTCTCTTTTTAAAGGGGTAGTCCAGAGATATCCTTAAAGGGGTTAAAATAGCAAGTATTACAACTTACTAATCCTCAATGGTCAAAGGTGCCATCTCCACAGGTTCTGGTAGGTCCACTTCCAGTCTGCGGAATAAAGTTTGACATCTTGTTGTTAACTTTTGAACTTTTTTGGTTTAGATTTGGGACTTAAAGGGATTGTCCACTACTTGGATTCCCCTTTAAGAACTTATACCACTTATTCATAGCAGCCCTACTAAGGTCAATGGATTGAGTCGGCACCGCAAAGTATCTAAGTCCTGGTGCACTTTGTCCTACAGGTGGATGCGGCTGCACTGCATACGACATAGTGATTAATGGCACCTTCTTTGAGAAAATTAAGGTAACTGCAATTGCTTATTTTGACATACGAGTTGTCTGCTCTCCTTTGTGTCAGCTCCTTACTTTGTATTTTTTTATTAGAATAATGAGCTTTTCAGGGAATTTTTTATCACCGTGGCCATGAAGGGACTAGAGAACAAGTACCAAATGGAGCTGTCAAGAGGTAACGACCGCATCACTGATATTTTCCTTGCTTTTTCCATCGACCACACAAGGACTTGTTCTTTCGTGGAGCAAGTTTACCATATAATATATTGAAAATTTTTATGTACCAACCTGTTGTATGGCACCGTATCAAATGCCTTTGAAAAGTCCAGATAGACAACATCCACTAAGTTTCCCTGGTCCAACCTAGAACTTACCTCCCCATAGAATCTTTTCAGATTAGTTTGCAGGACAGATCCCTCATAATCATATGTTTAGGTTATTCTTATTGAGGTGCTCCAGGTTAGTATCTCTTAGAAAACCCTCAAAGATGTTGCCCACAGTACAAGTTAAACTTACCGGTCTATAAATTCCAGGCTCAGATGTTATCCCCTTCTTGAATATTGGTACCACATTTGCTATGTGGGTGCAACACTGGTGGATATGGACCCACTGCCCCACGGGAGGGTTGTGATTAGGTGTCTACTGGGTCTCCACTAGAACCTCTGGCGGTGAGGATAGACTGGGCCGCCGATAGACACCAGGTACCACTTCAGGGCAGTCCCCGGGACTGTAGCAGCATTCCGGAGGTACCAGGGTACCAGACACAGGAGAGCGAAGACAAGGACTAGGTCAGACAGTCTGAGATCGGGGCAGGCAGCACAGGTTCAGGATAGAGAAAAATGGCAAGGGGGACAGGGGTTTTTGATACCAGAAAACTCCTTTAACGCTTGCAACCTCTGTTGCTTGACTGCAACTCAAACAGTCAAATCAGTCAGTAAGAATTTAGGGCACTTCCATGGCGATATTTTGCATCAGTATTTGTTAGCAGATGCCAAGAGTGGATCCAAAACAGAAGAGGTGAAAGTGTTTCAGTTACTATTTTTCACTGTGTTTGTTCCCCTCTGGTTTTCAGCTTACAAATACTGATGTAAATTAGTGCCCAAAATACTCACTGTGTGAATGAGGCGAGGAAGCTGCTTGTAGTACTGTAATAGAAGTCCTTATTCTGAGGATGAGTGCTATAATTCTTGTCTTCTCTGCTCCATCAAACTCCCCAGAGCAGGGGCAACCCCTGGGGCAAAACTGCTGGCAGCAGATGTCCAGACGTATGACTCAGTGAAGTGTGATGGACCCCGACTCCCAAACAAAATGAATCAGACACATACAAAATAAATACACAAAGCATTGCAATTAGGTGTCAAACGTTCTCAACTTTATTTAAATTTACATGACACCGAAAATGGCACAACCCTCGACTCACGAAGAGTCACCCTCCAGCACTCAGGAGAGGAAAAACCCATGTGGAGGAAACCTCTAGGGAACCATGGCTGGAGGGCTGCCCTTCCCTTGGGCTTAGAGAGTTAGTGCCGATATATGACGGAGTTTTAGAATTTCTACATATTTACAGAGAACGACATAACAAATATAGACTATTAATGTGATAAACTGGATGTGGGAGAGATCTGGCTGCGATATCTGTCACCACATTTGTTGCTGGAACGAATTTAGTTGATCTGATTTCCCAGATTTATCTACCACTTCTCCCTTACAGATCCAGCTCCGTCTCTCAAGAAGTTGGGTACTTGGTTACAGGGGTTGCTCATTATGGATAACCCCTAATAGGATGAGTATCCCCTCCCCCTCCCAATTTATCACCCATTAAAGTCAAGGATCCATCCATGAACTCCCAAAGAAGAGCAGCTGTTTGTACATAGTAACAGAAGGGGATCCTGTTTTGGGGACCCCCCGTTCTGTTACCTTCCCTTCCCCCCGGGGTGTCTAAGAAGACAACCCCTTTCCCTGCTAGAACCTCCAAATTACACCAACGTTGGCACATTACGTGGGGTGGTCAAGCTCAAGGTCCTCAGGCGCATCATCAGTAATGGCGCTGATCGTGGCAGCGCGGCATTCTTTTATGGAATCTTCTTTATGACACTTGTTTATGCCCTCACAATAGTTGTCATGATTACTACAAGGGCTATTACTGATGCAGGGTCCAAGTATTAACCCTTTCATCATTGGTAATTCAGTTTCATTATGGAGGCAAATAACTGCACTTGTTACCAAGCAGGAGTCTTATAATTACGGCTTCCCTTAGGCACCATAAGAAACATAGATTATAGAACATACGTACAAGTGTTTCAGGAGTGTTTTGCACTTTTTAGATCCATAGATTGGGCTTATAACTAGCACTTTACAAAGCAGAAAATTAAGAGGAAATTACTTGTAAAATAATATTATAGGGAATTGCATTTCAAGCATTTTCCTAATGTGCATTCTGCATACTTGCATAGTTACATAGGTTGAAAAAGTTTGAACTTTAATGTCCTTGGTCTATCTCCAAAGTTATCCATTTTCTTTTTACTAGATTATTTATAACCCACAATGTCATGTTTTGTTAAAAAAGTATCCAGCCCTTCTATAAATGCTGTTATACTATCTGCCATTACTATATCTTGTGGTTGGCATTCCACAGTCTGACTGCTCTAACTGTAAAGAATCCTTTCCTATTAAGTTGCCAGAATCGCTTCTCCTCCGCTTGTTATGAATGTTCCTGGTGCTTTGTAAGGTCCTGGAAAGTGATAAGTCATGTGCCAGTACTATGCATTGACCACATATGTATTTATACATATAAATGTATATTTATGAAGGAGATGATAATTACCCTTCATAGAGGTGTTACGATCATTCATAAATTGCTTTCATAGGTTTGATCTCCAGGATTAGCAGAGATTTGGGGTGTAAACGTAATAAATAATGAGTAAAACATCAAAGCAAACGAAAAAGGGTTTTTGACCCAAACTGGTAGCTGAGACCGGCTAGCCCCATATTATACGAGGTCACAACCAGGTTTCGCCTGAGGAGGGCAGCACTAATGAGTCCTCAGGAGCGCATAACCCTGAAATATGCAGCGATTCTACACTGCCCATTATAAAAGGGTTTAATATGCTACTTACTACCATGTTTTAGCTAAGATACAAGGCATACTTGTAAGGAGAGATGAAAAAGGTGATGGGGGACAACATATAAATATACTGAGGAACTCTATACACTAGTGGCCAAAATTGAGGCAACACCCCCAAGATTTATAAATTTTTAGCATTTTGCCAATACAAATACAAATTTCATGAATGTTTTTGATTTCACAGTAAAGTTTTTAAGTAGAAATAAAATCTCATATAGAAACACAATATTAGCAGGAAATTTGTTCATTTGTCAACAAATTGGACACTATTGTCACTCAGATGACTGTGGGAGAAAAGCCATTGATTTGTCCTATTTTCATATCTAACACTAAATGTTAATACTCAGTTGGATAGCCCTCGGCCTTGATGACGGCCTGGCATCTACTTGGCATGCTATCTACCAGTTTGTGTAAATCAGATGGTGTGATGATATGAAGCCATGATTTGATGATGGCTGCAATGAGTTCCTGCTTGTGTGAAGCCCGCTGTTTTGACACCGCTCTTTTGAGGCGAGCCCAGAGATTCTCAATAGGATTGAGATCTGGGCTGTTTCCTGGCCAATTCAATAGCTGGACATTTTTGTCCTTGAACCAAGAGAGACATTTTTTAGCTGTATGGCATGGGGCTCCATCTTAAAATAAACGGTGTCCCTTCACTAAATACATCATGTGCCGAAGGAATGAGTTTAGGCTGAAGGACTTCCTTGACGTACTTTTCAGCATTAACTGTTTCTTCAATTACCTGCAGCCTACCACCTGCATCTCTGGACACGCAGCCCCCTACCATAACACTCAGAGGAGGCTTCATGGTGGGTACTGTACCCTCTGGCAACCAGTCCTCTCCAGGTCGTCGTCGAACGTAGCGGACACCGTCGCTGCCAAAGATGGATATGCGTGTCTCATCGCTCCATATAACATTTCTCCATTGTTCAATGGTCCATTTACAATGTTCTTTGGCCCCTGCAGACGTTTCTGATGCTGTGAGGCATTCAAAAATGGCTTTTTACCTGGTATTCTGGCTCTTAACCCCGCGTTTACCAGTCGTCGTCGAACCATCCGATCAGACACTGTCACTCCGGTGTTGATAAGCTCCTTGTTGATGTTAACAGCAGTTTATTCCCTGTTATTTAGGGTGATTCTAACAATTCTTCTATCAGTCTGAGGAGTTGTAGCCTTCTTCCTTTCTCTACCTGGTTTATTCTTTATCGAACCAGTCTCTTGAAACCGCTTACACACTTTGAGAACGAATACATGTAATTGCTTACCTTCTGATGACAAACTGGCTTTAAAATATAAAAACCGCATTTTAATCGCACAATATCTGTCTTAAATCACACCCAGGTCACTATAAACCAACATAGAATACATATCGCAGAAGAGGGCGTGTGTACAAGTAAGTAGGTCAGTGAAAACTTCCATTAAATATTGGTCATGGTGAAAAACTGAAAGTGTTGCCTCAATTTTGGCCACTAGTGTATAACACAAAATATAAACAAAAAAGAAAGGGAAGAACATTTCTGCACAAAAAACATGTCGCTCGGCAGGAAAATCCCCTTGATATTGCGTTTTTTGAGATTTTTTTTGTCCCGTTCTTTAGAAACGCTGCAAAAATACTGAAAGAATAGACATGAAACTGCTTCAAATCTGCAAGGATTCACTTTTCCTGGTACTATCAAACATAGCGTTTTTGGGAACTTGGAGCTCTATATTACAAATATGTCCGTCCCTCCAGTTGAAAGAAATTAACATTTTCCTGGAGGGAAGTTTATATTTTACATTATGTCAGTTTTTGTCTATCGATGATAAAGTGCAGTTTGCAGCAATTTTTATTGTGACATATACCCAAATCATTCACGAAAATATTTCACATTCAACGCGTGTCGGGCGGGCCTGCGTGCTCTCACATGCCAGAGCTGAGTTTCAGTTCCAGTCCGACCCTGTTAATCATCTATGGTTTCCCTTCAGAGTGGAAAATGCCGAAAAATCGGAAGTTCCTGGGATCCATTTTTGAACAGAATATCAGAACCAAATCAAAACCGATGATTCAGGAAATGGACACAATGGGGTAAGTCCAAACTCTAAGGTACAAGTCTATGGCATACAGTCTGTAAAAGACGACAGAGTAGGCTGCTGTTGAGCATCGGCGGCTTCTTCTCTGATGTTCCTCGCTCATCCATGCAGTACATGGTCGGCCATTCAATTGATTGGATGTCTTATAATACCACATTTCCTCTAGGTACACAAAGTATGAAGAGCGCCACTCCTCCTGGTGATAGGTTATACCCAACAGAAGCGGCAGCGCCACTCCTCATGGTGATAGGTTACACCCAACAGATGGGGGAGCGCCACTCCTCATGGTGATGGGTTACACCCAACAGATGGGGGAGCGCCACTCCTCGTGGTGATGGGTTAAACCCAACAGATGGGGGAAGTTGCAGAATGGCTTGTTATGGTGCAAGAACAATGTGGACATTGTTTTTTTTTTGTTTTAACTATTATGCCTTTATGTTCTTTATTTTTTTCCTACAGACCCTCCCAGCTAACTCCAAGCAAGTCCCTCATCTCAGAAGTTGAAAGGTTTGGGTTACTTTGAGGTTTAATGCCTGCATTTACTTTTTTTAGAATCCCATCTTACAAAAGATATAGGATATCCAACTTCTTGGACTCCAAGAATAAGGGGGCTGCAGCCTGGAAGTAACCCCGCTGCCCTTTTTAAAGAATATGCTGGTGTGGGGCAGCTATCCGGATTTTCACTGTGCAGGAGAACTGCAGCTAAGCCCATTCACTTTGCTGGATCTATGCTGTCGTTCCGCTGCACAGTGGAGGCCATGATGCCAATGTGCAGGGAATGACTGTGATAGGGGCTGTTCCTCATTACCAGCATCAGTGCCCCTTTATTATATTAGAGATTGACCCCAACAGATCATAAATTGATGGTGTACCCTTGCAATATACTGCTGCCTTCCTTTTTTTTATCAGTTCACCCGTGAAACCAGATTACATGATTGTGGCGGAACCTCCTGTAGGACACCCAAGTTTTCTGGTGGCTGAAATCTCTTTACCTAAAGTGGTGAGACCCTCAGATGTGGTTTAGGATTGTGACCTTTTTGCATTTCATGTGATTTCCAAAAGTCTTCCCTTATTAAAAGTCTGTGCCAACCTCGTGCTACCGGTCCTCCTCTGCCAACTTTTATCATCACAGCTTTGATGTGTCCACAGTAGCCAATTGCTGGCAGCTGTGACACATTTGCTGGATGATGATGATATAATTTTTTTTTCATACCATGGTGGGTTGTTTGCAAGCTGTTGGAATTGGAAAGAAGATCTCTGTAAACGACTCTGTCAGCGGAGAATGACTGTTCAAACCAAGCACAGACGCCCAGTGCTTCACGGCGGGACCAGTCATTTATATAAGCCTTCCCCCCTGCTTGTTTCCCCTCCATCTCCACCATCACCTCTTCTTTGACAGTTCTGGCTTCATAGATCCAGAGAGGAGATAGAGGGAAAACAAGCTGGTGGGAAGATGTATATATTATTATTATTATTATTTAATTATATAGTGCCATTGATTCCATGGTGCTGGTGCATATAAATGATGTTATAATGATGATATAAATGATGAAAGAGGCTTGTTGCAATAGTGTAGAACACGCCGCTCTTTATTTTTTCTATATTAATGCGACATTTGGAGGAATCGCACAGAAAATGCTTTAAATGTATTTATTTTTTAATTTGATTTTTCTCATGTCCATGATTCACATTGCGTTAAATGAGGCATAATGAAGATTAAGAATGTTTCAGCTAATGTAGCCTTCATCAGACAGGATAATGTAGCTTAAGGGGACCCACTTGGTTAAATATAGGGGTCAGTTCTGGTCTTCCCAAAAAGCAGATTAAGTAGTCACCACACAGGAATCTGGTGATTACTGGGTTTGCTTTTGGGGACCCCAGATTTCTTCATATAACCGAGTGGGCCTTCTGCCTAATGAAGGCTACATTATCTGAAATTCTGGTACCATTCATTATGCCTCACTTAAAGGGGTTGTCTGGCACTTTAATATTGATGACCTATCCTAAGGAAATTCCATTAGTATTAAAGTGGTGGACAACCCCTTTTAATGCGGTGTGAATCCTAAAAAATATTTGAAGCCTTTTCTGTGAGCAGTTCCTCCACGTGTCAGATTTAATCTTTGAGACGTGTGGAGCTACATAGTAACTTCTAGTTGGCCACGTATCAAGATAAAAGTTTAGATTTTTGTGCACTTGTTGGTTACAACTTTCTTTCCCGTACAGAAGCATTCAGCGACATAAGCGTTGTTACCACGCTGGTCTTCTCTTTACAGTCTTCTGCTAGATCTCTTGTGTTGGACTTGGGTGAAGACAGAATAGTCGGACGTCCCGATTTGTATCATCTAGACGTCTTCATTCCTTACAATATCATCCAAGAACAAAGTGGAGCTCAGTTCAACAAGGACAGTAAGGTGAGACAATTAAGCAAAGCTGGACATGTCTTCTAGCCCATTCTGAAATCTCCTTCTTAAAGAGGTTCTCTGAGAAAATGTATAAAATAAAATTTTAAAAAATGTATACATTTATTTACCAAAAATAAATTATTTTAATTAGTGGATAATTCTATGTGAATACTTTTATGCCCAAAAATGGCAAAAGTATTCTCGGAGTGATACCTTTATTGGCTAACCAGAAAAAAAAAATATATGCAAGCTTTCAGAGCACAGATGCTCCTTCTTCAGGCAATATTACAAATGAATTCTTAACATTTGTAATCCTGCCTGAAGAAGGTATCACTCCGAGAATACTTTTGCCATTTTTGGGCATAAAATTATTTCCATCAAATTTTCTGGCTAACATGGTACCACAATATAAATTTGTATTGTACATCACAATTAGGGGATAATAATTGTGTATGGACATAATGGCCAACGATGTCAGCAGCCATCCATCCTAGATGGGTGAAGGTAAACTGTTTGAGACGGACATCTCTGACCTACCTGTCGGAATCAAGAACGTGCATCTATGTCATCGATTGACTGACTGATCACGTCCATGAGTCAACATGTTGTAAACCTGTCATGATGAGTGAGCAGATAGGATGCTGCCCCTCACCCTGACAGGAACTTATCTATCACAACATATAGTTGCCCAGAGACATCTGAATGCATCGGCTTTCCTTTATGCCATTCATCAAACATGTCGTATATTTTGTGTATAGCGAGTCACAAGCCTCGCACTGCTCTGCGTCTTATCATTTGGTTCTATGAGCTGCAGTAAAACGTGACGTATATTCCAGGTGCTGACGATCACAATGCCGGTCCAGCCAGCATAGCGGTGGGCTCAGACGATCAGCTTTGGAAAGCGTTCCTCTTATATAGATCCAGTGGATCCTACTTACATTTGCTGCTGTTTACATTGTATGGTTACAATTCTATTTACACTTCAATATGACTCCAGAATAAATTTTTGTCTTTCTTATACTTGCCGTATATTTTTCCCAAGGAAGGGGTTTAGGTATTGTGTTTTTTTTTTTTTTTTTCTACTGTAATATTTCATAATATCTGTGAATAAGTCTTGAAAATAATTTGCATTGAAAAGGTTGAGATCCTCTGAATCTACAGGGATTTTTAGGAATTAAAAATCTACAGCAGTAAATCTGCAGCAGAATTTACATTTTGCACCATGTCTGGATTTAGTAGCAGCTGCCCCTTTAAATGGAATATGTCAGCAGGTTTTTGCTATCCCATTTGAGAGCAGCATAATCCGAGGCCCTGATTCCAACGATGTATCACTTACTGGGCTGCTTGGTGTTATTTTGATAAAATTGCAGGTTTTTTTTTCTCATGCAGATCTCTGAATGCTGAGCTCTGTATAATAACCCCACCCACACCACTGATTGGCAGCTTTCTGTGTACACTGTATTTAAACTGCCAATCAGTGGTGGGGGGCGTGGTTGGACTACCTGGCTGCAGGTTTACTAGTCCTCTAGTGATAATCTTCTGCTAATAAAAGACCAGTAAGGGGTCTTTGTCTCTACATCATGCTGCTCTCAACAACAACCAATATATAGTACATCCGACAAGGGGTCAATGTGTTAAAAAAGACCTTTATTATAATAATTTGGGTACATGGCGGCAAAGAAAAGAGCACACACACATATATATAGTAATACCATATAATAGTGAGGAGGTATAATGTAAATATTTGAATTGCAGAGACACCAGGGCTAAATAGTAGTAGCTCCAATTGTGCTAATGCATACTGATAGTATATCCTAGGTCACATAGTAAAAGGATATAATCCCAAATAATAAAAGCCAATATAGGCATTCCCAAGATAATGACCTTTTGGTATATACATATCAAGGGATGTATTATATCCAAGTAGGTTAATTCCTAAGTAACAATAATGTTGTATTGGATTCATTCATACCTGGTATATATTGTCTGCACGTCTTGCAATAGCTCTGGGCTCGGTGGTCCTACTCCTAGTGTGGCGCTCACCCCATCATGCTGCTCTCAGAATAGCCAAGAAAAACCTGCTGACAGATTCCCTTTACAAATAGCTGAAATGGCTCCTAGATACCAGAGAAGGAAAACGTTATTAAAACGGTTTTGTTTCCTCAATAGAAAAGCAAATTAAACACCACTGGATAATGTGGTGTGTGAAACCGTCCATTGGATTGCTGTTTCGGGTGGGCTCAGGAGCAGAGCCCCCATCCTACACAGCTGACATCTTGCTGTAACAGCAGCGGCCAGAGCGAAGCGTCAATCACTGCTGTTTAACCATTTATATGCCGTCAATCACTGATGGCAAGTTAAATAGCGCAATCGCCGGTACGCTATGCAATGTTACTAGAATTTTTTTTTTTACTTTTCCATTTCCTTGAATTACTTGTTGTGATTTGCGGATCCATTGACTGGCCAAGTGGAAGGGCTGCAGCCGATCATTCATGTCCGTAGCAGATACACATTTACATGTGTAAATAGGCCCTTATAGAAATCAATCAATAGAACGTATACCTGGATATCCAGGTTTATCCTTTGCATACATTTAAAGAGGTATAAGTCATGGCATATTACTAGGATGTCATTCTTGGGGGTCTGACAGCCTGATTTAGAAAGAAGTGGATGCATTATTTTTTTCACGCTCCCAATTTAACAATTTGAGTACAGTTGGATCTATTGTTTTTTTTATTTTTTGCACTATGGGTGGGTGGTTGGGAGCACAGCTGTGCAGGAAAAAAAAAGCTTATAGGTGCTCAATTCCTTCATTCTTGGGATCGGTGGCGGAACCACAGGTCGGACCATCGCCAATCAAGATATTATATTCCTTCACACTCATCATTGCTCCCAATTAACAATTTGAGTACGTGCATTTTTTTAGGGTATTTTTGCGCAATGGGTGGGAGCACAGCTGTGCAGGAAAAAAAGCTGATAGGTTCCCCATTCCTTCTTTCTCAGAATCAGTGGATGGAACATCGCCAATCACAATATTATATCCTTCACACTAATCGTTGCTCCCAATTATCAATTTGAGTACGGTTATACCTATTGTTTTTTTAGGGGTTTTTTTGCACTGTGGGTGGTTGGGAGCACAGCTGTGCAGGAAAAAAAAAAGCTGATAGGTTCCCCATTCCTTCATTCTCAGGATCAGTGGTGGAACCAGAGGTTGGATCATCTCCAATCAAAATATTATTTTATTCACACTAATGATTGCTCCTAGTTAACAATTTGAGTACGGTTGAACCCATTGTGTTTTTTTGGGGTTTTTGTTTTTTTTTGCACTATGGGTGCAAGTTATAGTAATATGTGTCACCGTAAAAAAAAAAACTAATAGTGTCTCCTGATTGTTCAGACACAAATATATCTGTTGAAAATAGTCTGATATACACCAGTAAATTATAACTGTGGTTTTGCTGTTCCACGGTAAAAAATCTCTATTATCCTGCTTTTGGCATTTTTTGCTGCAAAGAAAAACAGTAGTAGTGTCTCCTGATTGTTCAGACACAAATATATCTGTTGAAAATAGTCTGGTGTAGGCCCGAGAAATACAAGTGTGGTTTTGCAGTTCCACGGGTCAAATCTCTGTATTATCCTGCTTTTTTGCATTTTTTGCTGTAAAGAAAAACAGTACTGTCTCCTGATTGTTCAGACACAAATATATCTATTTAAAATTTTCTGGTATACCCCAGTAAACAATAACTGTGGTTTTGCCATTCCACGGTAAAAAATCTCTATTATTCACCTTTTGGTATTTTTTCCGTAAAGAAAAACAGTAATAGTTTCTCCCTGATTGTTCAGATTGTTTAAAAGAGTCGGGTGTAGGCCAGAGAAATAGAACTGTGGTTTTCCTCTTCCACGGTTCTAATCTACTTTATTACCCTTTTTCCATTGATGGTGCGAGTGTAAGCTATTTTACTTACTTTACAATGGGCAAGGCGCGTGGCAAGGGACATGGAAGTGGACGTTCTGGTGATGGTACATGCAGAGGACGGGGCCGTGGCCAAGGTGAAAATGTGCCACAACCAACAGCCATATCTTCTCGCTCCCACTTCTTGACCGAATTACTAGGGAAGCACAGAACAACACCAGTATTGCGAACTGATCAGTGTGAACAGGTTATTAATTGGATAGCAGACCACCACTTCCGGTCTGTCTTCCACACGGTCAACTCTTAGTAGCCGTGAGTCTCGACCGCATACTCCTCCTCACCCTGATGCTCCTTCCTCCCACCATGCCGAGTGTCGTCAGACAGCAACTGATCCCACACTTGGACACTCTGAAGAGCTGTTCACTGGTCCATCTCCAGATTTGTGCCCCTCGCCTGCCCCGCTTGAAGTGGTGGAAGAGGAGATCCCATGTAGAGATGCCCAAATATTTGAACAGCCACGGCCACAGGAAGTCAACGCTGGCAATTTGTCACAAGAGGTTGACGATGACGAAACACAATTGCCAAGAAGTGAGGAGGAGGATCGTGGTGCGCAAGTGGAAGAGGAGGAGGTGGTGGATGATCTAGTAACTGACCCAACGTGGCAGGAGGACATGCAGAGCAAGGCCAGCAGCAGACCGGGTGAGGGAGACAGAGTACCCCAACAGGCAGGAAGAAGCAGTGTGGTGGCCGGACACAGAAGGCCGGCAACAGTTCCCCGTAACACCAACACGAGGGACGTTGCCAGTACAACCTGTGGGTCTTCCAGAGTCTGGAATTTTTTTAAAGACTCTGCTGATAACCCCAAAAAGGCCATTTGTACCATCTGCCATGCCAGCATCAGCAGGGGTGACAAAACTACCAGCCTGACCACCACCAGCATGATCAGGCACATGGCAGTAAAGCACCCGACTTTGTGGGGCGAACCCCAGGGTCCACGACCAGTGTCAGCAGGTGTCACCTGTTGTGTGTGCATGGCAATCCCCTGTCCATACTGCATGCAAAGATGCCCCCTCCTCTCAGTCTTTATGGCAGTCTCTCAAGTGTGTGCAAAGCAGTCATCAAAAGCAAAAGGTGGCTACTTTGAAGAACCTAGAATATAAGACATATTTTCAGTTGTTTCACACTTTTTTGTTAAGTATATAATTCCACATGTGTTAATTCATAGTTTTGATGCCTTCAGTGTGAATGTACAATTTTCATAGTCATGAAAATACAGAAAAATCTTTAAATGAGAAGGTGTGTCCAAACTTTTGGTCTGTAATGTATGTACCATCTTGACCAACTTTGAGGAGTCCACCAAGATGGTGAGTGGCGATGACTCCATCATTAGCGTCAGCATTCCACTTGTCTGTCTTTTGCAATGCTCTCTGCAGAGAATTAAAGAGGAGGCATTGCAGCCAGAGTATGATGAGATGGATCAAGAAGCTGTAGCGGTCGATTACACACAGCCCAGCCTCATCTCATCCCAACGTGCATTGGGGGACAATGAGGGAGAGGAGGAGGAGGAAGAACAGGAGCTTGTATCATGCGCTGTAGGCGGTAGTACCTGTACAACTGTCATACCGTCGGTTCAGCGTGGGTGGCCTGAGGACAGGGGGGAGGAGGAGGAGGAGAGCATGGTCATTCGTCATCTTGGTGTGGACACGGAAGTCTTGCCCGTTACCAGTCTGGCGCGCATGGCTGACTTTGTTACTCTGCCTTAACCGTGACCCTCGCGTTGTCAAAATGTTGGGTGACAGTCATTACTGGTTGGTGACACTTTTAGACCCCCGCTACAAGGAGAACGTTCACTCTCTTATTCCTGAGGTGGAGAGGTCTACAAAAATGGGGCAGTACCAGAAGGCCCTTGCTGCAGAACTGTTAAAAAAAAATTCCCATCTGAAGACACTAGCGGCAGAGGTCACAGTTCGTTGACCAACCAAGGCGTACAAGCGAGAGAGAGGCAACTCCAATCCAGCAGAGGCAGGGGAACACTGTCAACATTCTGGGAAAGTTTTCTGAGACCTGCCCAGCTTACAGGCCCTGAGGCGCGGGGTACTCTCACAAGGAGTGGAAAGTTTCAAAAGATGGTGAGGGAGTACCTTGCCGACCGTACCAGCGTCCTCCGTGATTCCTCTGTGCCTTTTAATTATTGGGTATCCAAGCTGGACACTTGGAATTAAATCGCTCTGTACGCCTTGGAGGTCCTGGCCTGCCCTGCCGCTAGCGTGTTATCGGAGCGTGTTTTTAGTGCTGCTGGGGTAATTATAACTGATAAGCGCACTCGCCTGTCAACTGACAATGCTGACAAGCTGACCCTTATCAAAATGAACAAGAGCTGGATTGGGCCAGACTTCTCATCACCACCAAATGACAGCAGAGTAACATAAAGTCAAATCCACTGTGTTATTTCGGGAGGTGTATTCAAATGCACCACTTCACACCCACACATGGGTATACGCTTCCTCATTTCGGCTGTTTTATGTTCTTCTCCTTATCCTCAGCCTCCACCACCACTATACCACCAGGGTGACCGTGGTCCGTGTTGCCATTATTGAAAGTTCCTCAGTCCTTATTTTTGTCAGCTTTTGCTTGGAAGGCATAAGCAAAGACTGTGGGAGACCCACTCCCCAATAATGGGAATAATATATTTAAAATGCTGTACTGTATGGCTCTTGTAAGGGGCATTAAAAGCATCTTGTTAAGCTACTGCGACCTCCACCACTTTTCCGAGGGCCATTAAAAGCGTCTTGTTAAGCTACTGGGACGTCCACCACTTTTCCGAGGAGCATTAAAACCGTCTTGTTAATCTACTGGGACTTCCACGTCTCTTCCAAGGGGCATTCAAACCGTCTTGTTAAGCTACTGCGATCTCCACCACTTTTCCGAGGGGCATTAAAAACGTCTTGTTAAGCTAGTTGGACCTCCACGTCTCTTCCAAGGGGAATTCAAACTGTCTTGTTAAGCTACTGGGACATCCACGTCTCTTCCAAGGGGCATTCAAACCGTCTTGGTAAGCTACTGCGACCTCCACCTCTTTTTCGAGGGGCATTAAAAGCGTCTTATTAAGCTACTGGGACCTCCACCACTTTTCCGAGAAGCATTAAAACCGTCTTGCTAAGCTACTGGGACCTCCACGTCTCTTCCAAGGGGCATTCAAACCGTCTTCTTAAGCTACTGGGACCTCCACATCTCTTCCAAGGGGCATTCAAACCGTGTTGTTAAGCTACTGGGACCTCCACGTCTCTTCTGAGAGGCATTAAAAGCGTCTTCTTAAGCTACTGGGACCTCCACCACTTTTCCGAGGGGCATTAAAACCGTCTTTTTAAGGTACTGGTACCTCCACGTCTCTTCCAAGGGGCATTCAAACCGTCTTGTTAAGCTACTGGGACCTGCACCACTTTTCCAAGGGGCATTCAAACAGTCTTGTTAAGCTACTGCGAACTCCACCACTTTTCCAAGGGGCATTAAAACCGTCTTGTTAAGCTACTGGGACCTCCACCACTTTTCCGAGGGGCATTAAAAGCATCTTGTTAAGCTACTGGGACCTCCACCACTTTTCTGAGGAGCATTAAAACCGTCTTGTTAAGCTACTGGGACCTCCATGTCTCTTCCAAGGGGCATTCAAACAGTCTTGTTAAGCTACTTAGACCTCCACGTCTCTTCTGAGGACATTAATAGCGTCTTGTTAAGCTACTGTGACCTCCACCACTTTTCCGAGGGGCATTCAAACCGTCTTGTTAAGCTACTGGGACCTCCACGTCTCTTCCAAGGGGCATTCAAACAGTCTTGTTAAGCTACTGGGACCTCCACGTCTCTTCCAAGGGGCATTCAAAGCGTCATGTTAAGCTACTGGGACCTCCACCACTTTTCCGAGGGGCATTAAAAGCATCTTGTTAAGCTACTGGGACCTCCACCACTTTTCCGAGGAGCATTAAAACCATCTTGTTAAGCTACTGGGACCTCCACCACTTTTCCGAGGAGCATTAGAACCATCTTGTTAAGCTACTGTGACCTCCACGTCTCTTCCAAGGAGCATTCTGACCGTCTTGCTAAGCTACTGCGACCTCCACCACTTTGGCGAGGGGCATTAAAACCGACTTGTTAAGCTACTGGGACCTCCACGTCTCTTCAAAGGGGCATTTAAACCGTCTTGTTAAGCTACTGGGACCTAAACGTCTCTTCCAAGGGGCATTCAAACCGTCTTGTTAAGCTACTGCGACCTCCACCACTATTCAAAGGGGCATTAAAACCGTCTTGTTAAGCTACTGGGACTTCCACCACTTTTCCGAGGGGCATTAAAACAGTCTTGTTAAGCTACTGGGACCTCTACGTCTCTTCCAAGGGGCATTCAAACCGTCTTGTTAAGCTACTGGGACCTCCACTTCTCTTCTGAGGGGCATTAAAAGCGACGTGTTAAGCTACTGTGACCTCCACCACTTTTCCGAGGGGCATTAAAAAAGTCGTGTTAAGCTACTGGGACCTCAACGTCTCTTCCAAGGGGCATTCAAACCGTCTTGTTAAGCTACTGGGACCTCCATGTCTCTACCAATGGGCATTCAAACCGTCTTGTTAAGCTACTGCTACCTCCACCACTTTTTCGAGGGGCAGTAAAAGTGTCTTATTAAGCTACTGGGTCCTCCACCACTTTTCCGAGAAGAATTAAAACCGTCTTGTTAAGCTACTGGGACCTCCACGTCTCTTCCAAGGGGCATTCAAGCCGTCTTGTTAAGCTCCTGGGACCTCCACGTCTCTTCCAAGGGGCATTCAAACAGTCTTGTTAAGCTACTTAGACCTCCACGTCTCTTCTGAGGACATTAATAGCGTCTTGTTAAGCTACTGTGACCTCCACCACTTTTCCGAGGGGCATTCAAACCGTCTTGTTAAGCTACTGGGACCTCCACGTCTCTTCCAAGGGGCATTCAAACAGTCTTGTTAAGCTACTGGGACCTCCACGTCTCTTCCAAGGGGCATTCAAAGCGTCATGTTAAGCTACTGGGACCTCCACCACTTTTCCGAGGGGCATTAAAACCGTCTTTTTAAGGTACTGGGACCTCAAAGTCTCTTCCAAGGGGCATTCAAACCGTCTTGTTAAGCTACTGGGACCTCCACGTCTCTACCAAGGGGCATTCAAACCGTCTTGTTAAGCTACTGCGACCTCCACCACTTTTTCAAGGGGCAGTAAAAGCATCTCATTAAGCTACTGGGTCCTCCACCACTTTTCCGAGAAGCATTAAAACCGTCTTGTTAAGCTACTGGGACCTCCACGTCTCTTCCAAGGGGCATTCAAGCCGTCTTGTTAAGCTCCTGGGACCTCCACGTCTCTTCCAAGGGGCATTCAAACCATCTTGTTAAGCTACTGGGACCTCCACGTCTCTTCTGAGAGGCATTAAAAGCGTCTTTTTAAGCTACTGTGACCTCTACCACTTTTCCGAGGGGCATTAAAACCGTCTTGTTAAGCTACTGGGACCTCCATGTCTCTTCCAAGGGGCATTCAAACCGTCTTGTTAAGCTAATGGGACCTCCACCACTTATCTGCGGGGCATTAAAAGCGTCTTGTTAAGCTACTGTGACCTCCACCTCTTTTTCGAGGGGCATTAAAACCGTCTTGTTAAGCTACTGGGACCTCCACGTCTCTTCCGAGGGGCATTCAAACCGTCTTGTTAAGCTACTGGGACCTCCACGTCTCTTCCAAGGGGCATTCAAACCATCTTGTTAAGCTACTGCAACCTCCACCACTTTTCCAAGGGGCATTAAAACCGTCTTGTTAAGCTACTGGGACCTCCACCACTTTTCCGAGGGGCATTGAAAGCATCTTGTTAAGCTACTGGGACCTCCACCACTTTTCTGAGGAGCATTTAAACCATCTTGTTAAGCTACTGGGACCTCCACGTCTCTTCCAAGGGGCATTCAAACCGTCTTGTTAAGCTACTGGGACCTCCACGTCTCTTCTGAGGGGCATTAAAAGCGTCTTGTTAAGCTACTGTGACCTCCACCACTTTTCCGAGGGGCATTAAAACCGTCTTGTTAAGATACTGGGACCTCCACATCTCTTCCGAGGGGCATTCAAACCGTCTTGTTAAGCTACTTGGACCTCCACGTCTCTTCCGAGGGGCATTAAAAGCGTCTTGTTAAGCTACTGTGACCTCCACCACTTTTCCGAGGGGCATTAAAACCGTCTTGTTAAGCTACTGGGACCTCCACCACTTTTCTGAGGAGCATTAAAACCGTCTTGTTAAGCTACTGGGACCTCCACGTCTCTTCCAAGGGGCATTCAAACCGTCTTGTTAAGCTACTGGGACCTCCACGTCTCTTCTGAGGGGCATTAATAGCGTCTTGTTGAGCTACTGTGACCGCCACCACTTTTCCAAGGGGCATTAAAACCGTCTTGTTAAGCTACTGGGATCTCCACTTTTCTTCTGAGGGGCATTAAAAGCTTTTTCTTAAGCTACTGTGACCTCCACCACTTTTCCGAGGGGCATTAAAACCGTCTTGTTAAGCTACTGGGACCTCCACCACTTTACCAAGGGGTATTAACACCGTCTTGTTAAGCTACTGGGACCTCCACATCTCTTTTGAGGGGCATTAAAAGTGTCTTGTTAAACCACTCTGAACTCCACAGCTCTTCCAAGGGGCATTGATATGTTGTTTTTAATTAACTCTAACCTCCACGACTCTTCGAACGGGCATTGCATTTCCTCTTAATATAATGTTTGTAATATGCTGTACTGCATGGCTCTTGTAAGGGGCACTGCAAGTTCCTCCGTCCTAATTTTTGGCATCTTTTGCTTGGAAGGCATAAGCAAAGACTATGGGAGACCCACTCCCCAATAATGGGAATAATGTTTGTAATATGCTGTACTGCATGGCTCTTGTAAGGGGCATTGCAAGTTCCTCCGTCCTAATTTTTGGCAGCTTTTGCTTGGAAGGCATAAGGAAAGACTATGGGAGACACATTCCAAATAATGGGAATAATGTTTGTAATATGCTGTACTGCATGGCTCGTGTAATGGGCATTGCTAGTTCCTCCGTCCTAATTTTTGGCAGCTTTTGCTTGGAAGGCATAAGCAAATACTATGGGAGACCCACTCCCCAATAATGGGAATAATGTTTGTACTATGCTGTACTGTATGGCTCTTGGAAGGGGCATTCAAATCGTCTGGTTAAGCTATTGGGACCTCCACGTCTTTTCCGAGGGGCATTAAAACCATCTTGTTAAGCTACTGTGACCTCCACGTCTGTTCAAAGGGACATCAAAAGTCTTCTTAAGCCACTCTGAACTCCACAGCTCTTCCTAGGGGCATTGAAATGTTGTTTTTAATTACCTCTTACCTCCACGACTCTTCCAACGGACATTGCATTTCCTCCTAATTTTAGTCAGCTTTTGCTTTTCAATGCAAAGGCGAAAACTAAGGGAGACCCACTCCCCAATAGTGGGTAGAAGGTTTTTAGTACGCTGTAATCCATGTCTGTTTCAAGGGGCATTGCAGTTCCTCATAATTTTTGGAAAGCCTTCCATTCACTGCTTAGGCCAACAGTGTACAGGAGACCCAGTTGCTATAAATGGAAAAAAACGGTTTAGTTAAGGCCCTCTGACCTCCATGTCATTTCCAAGGTACATTGGAGTGCCTCGAAATTTTTGGTAGGCATTGCACTCACTGTATGCCCTATAACTGTGTAGCCAAACTGCTCCTTTTGTTACAGAAACATATCCTACAAGACATATGTGGTTGACTGGCCTGATATTGATGTGAATGGTCCCTGTTCCTCCTGCTCTTTCTCCTTTGCCACCACCTCATCCATCATTCATCACCTGAAGCTTTGTTTTAACGGGAGTCATAGAACTGGGATAGTAGCAGGAAAACATCCAGCAATCCTCGGAGGAGGTAGGATATGCGCGAAAACGCTGACCACCTCAGGCCTAGCCGCTACTACATACATGCGCTTGCATTCCAACAAAACAAAGCAGATGCTAACTTGTATCATTATCATCATGGTCCTCACCTTGTCACTCTCAACTCCCCTGATGGAGAAGCCAGGGCCCACCGGAGGAGTCTGGTTCTCTGGTGGGCTCGTCCAATGCTGCCCTAAAGCAGGCCAGGCTAAGAAAAGTGTGTGGGGGGATGTTCCAAGGAGAAATAGGGGCGACTGGGGACCGTTTATGGACACCCGGCTGCCCCCAGGCGGCTGGGGACCGAGTGTGGACACCTGGCAGCCGGGCGGCTGGGGACTGAGTATGGATTACAAGCCGCCAATGCTGCCTTGACGCGGTTGTCAGATTCCGCCTCCACGTGCCTAAAAAGGTCCAATTTCAAGTGCAAGCAAGCAAGCAGTATGGTATTGCAGCCTGGCGGTGGGTGGGTGGATGGCAGGCTGCACACTTTGCTTGCATTCCAAGAAAACAAAGCAGATGCTAACTTGTATCATCATCATCATGGTCCTCACCTTGTCACTCTCAACTCCTCTGATGGAGAAGCCAGGGCCCACCGGAGGAGTCTGGTTCTCTGGTGGTCTCGTCCAATGCTGCCCTAAAGCAGGCCGGGCTAAGAAAAGTGTGTGGGGGGATGTTTCAAGGAGAAATAGGGGCGGCTGGGGGCCGTTTATGGACACCCGGCTGCCCCCAGGCGGCTGGGGACCGAGTATGGACACCCGGCCGCCCCCTGGCAGTTGGGGACCGAGTGTGGACACCCCGCCGCCGGGCGGCTGGGGACTGAGTATGGATACCAGGCCGCCAACGCTGCCATGACATGGTGGCCAGATTCCGCCTCCACATGCCTAAAAGGCCCAATTTCAAGTGCAAGCAAGCAGTATGGTATTGCAGCCTGGGGGTGGGTGGGTGGTTGGCTGCATATTTGAGCTTGCATTGCAAGGAATGGGAGAGGTACAATTGAACCCTGCCCTGGGACAAGAACTTGCACGGGGATAATTGCAAGTCTGCATCTTCTGATGCTTCAAGGATGACTTCTGATGGGCACACTTTTAGGCAGTGACCGGGGAGTCAGAGATGCTTCCAGGGGTCTTCCCCATGCTGTCCCCATGTCTTTTCAGCACTGTATGCATGTGTCACACAGCACATGGCCAGATAAGGTTGTAAAATGTTAAAATGACATTTCCCGGTGAATGCATTTGTCACGGTTGAAGCAATACAAAAGTGCAAAAACGCATAAAAAATGCTACTTGTGAACATAGCCCAAGGTGTGGAGGAGTATTTTTTTTTTTCTGTTATTTATTTTACCTTATACACAAGTCTTTACCCTGGAAAGGAACTTCCTTAACTGAAAGCAGTTTCAGTTTAGTTTTTGAACGTTTTATTGTGAGCCCTTAAAAGTGGCTTAATACCTCTGACCACGTTGTTGACAGCAGTGACCTGGGGGTCAGAAATGCTTCCTGGGGCGATCCCCATGCTGTCCCCATGTCATTTTAGCACTGTCACTATCGTTTTGGGCACTTGTTAGGCTTTTAACAGACAGCCGGGGATGCCGCCGCGAAAATTCTCGGGTCTCCCATTGACTAACATTGGGCTCGTGGCTCAGGTCGAGCAACCGAGTATCATGGCGAGCTCGGCCCGAGCTTCGAGCCCCCGAGCATTTTAGTGCTCGCTCTTCACTACTAAATACCCTTCATTATTTATTATTTTTGCACTTTGCGATTTACCCATTCATTTCCGGTTACTTGGGTATATTGCTTGTCTTTGGTTTTTCTTTGTCTAGTGGCCTTGTGTGAACATACATTTACATTTTGCATGCACATCAATTTATGTTTCAGTTCAGACTTCTAGGTTTTTTCTTTGTAGTTCAGTGTGCTTTAGTACATATAAGGGTGTGGCCGCCCTTTGTCTGAGCTGAAATGTTTATTCTGCCTCAGGTCTATGCTTCTACTAGGGGGTCAGTCTCTCTGCCCTTATCCATATGTACGTCACTTGACAAATGGTAAGGTTTTAATATTAGAGTTAGGACTGTCCCATAAGGGTTGCCGTGATGTGGCGGTATAGCTTTTGCATTATTTTTATCAAAATTATGTTAACTAAATACCCTTCATTATTTATTATTTTTGCACTTTGCGATTTACCCATTCACTTCCGGTTACTTGGGTATTTTGCTTGTCTTTGGTTTTTCTTTGTCTAGTGGCCTTGTGTGAACATGCATTTACATTTTGCATGCACATCAATTTATGTTTCAGTTCAGACTTCTAGGTTTTTTCTTTATATGCTATATATGCTGTATGTGCGGGAAGGGAGCTTGTATGTACACTGCTTGCTATGTATGGGGGAGGGAAGCTGTCGGACAAAGAGGGGTCCTGCAAACATCCAACTAATGGCCCCCCATATATATTACAGGAAGGTAGGTCAAACCCAAGGAATTTTGCTGGAGCAGCCGACCATGTGCTGTGTATGGGGCCATCTCCCCCACACATATAACCACATTCATGTATATGGGGGAGTCGGGATGTGTTGTGTGGACAAGCGTCCGGTCTAAAGCTAACTAGTGTATGGGCATCTGAGACTAAGGCAAGTTATCATCCAGAAAGTCTTTCTCCAGCCTGCTGAAAAAATGCCGGATAGAGAAAGGCTTTTATCACCTAAGCCAGATCTCACAGGAGGGGAAGCAAGAAGAAAAAAGGAGAAATGTAAAATAAGACACAAGTGCAGACAGTTGTCATCCAAAACTTTATCTGGTATCGACCAAGAAAATTACAATCAGTAAAAGTATAATCCACATTTAGGAAAAACACAGATGAGCTGCGGGACCATCGCTTCTTCTTCTGGGACTTTTTGGCGGACAGGTTGCTCTGCTGTCGGAGGCCTTTCTTGTTCTTGGACTTCTCCTTCATGTGGATTCTGAAGACTAGGAGGCTCCTGAGGGTCCATCTCTCCTGCCGGCAGCTCAGAGTGACTTGGAGATATGTTTCCTTCAGTCCAGGAAAGCAAGAGAGCAAAAAGATGAATGTGATGTAATAACAAGACAAACCTAAAAAAAAACATGTATAAAAAATCATGTAACTGCAAACTGCACAAAAATGACCCCAATAACGTAAGTGCTGTAGTATTAAAGAACCTGCAAAACGAGTGGTGTGAAAAGACCTGGGACTTGTCAGAAATATGTAATGTTTTGTCTAAAATGACAAAAAAAAAAGAAAAGATTCAAGGGATGAGCAGCATTTTATAACAGGTAAAAAATATACAAATTTGTGACAAGTGATCGGTATTAAGTATTGTGGATGATAACCAGACGTTTATTTCAAATGAAGAGTTTAATGAACGTCTTGTATTTGGCCAATTGGAACCTTCCCGGAAATGTCTGCGCCGGTGATAAAATCTAATTACTAATAGAGCTCCCGACTGGACACAAAGAACTGCAGCTCATGGAGGAATGAAGCTTCTTTCCTTCTCAGCCAAGAACTTCTTATACCAGTCCCGTACGGCCTCTATCATGTGCTGATATCTAGCAGAAAGAGAAAAAATCAATTATAAACTAAATAAAATTTATTAAAGAAAAAAAAACCTCCTGCAAACATGAAGCATTTGTAGCAAAGCACAGCCATTATTTACAGAGCACAATTGTTTTACTTTATTCTATATTAGTGGCCGCTCTGTGCAAAAACTTGTGGGAAATTACTGCAGCACTAATATTGTCCGTCCAGAGAGCACCCAAGTATTCCCCAATTTCTGACTCCTCCGCCCGATTGCCCCCACAAGCACAATGCTGCACCGCTGTCCCCTGCCTGGTACAGGCTCCTTTATAGGGTCCTTTCAGCTGTTGTTCACCAAGATGTGAAGTAATCCGAGTACAGGGTTTCCCATGTCTGAGTGCAGGGGTGGAGAGCAGAGAGGATCAGACAGGGACAGGCCCATACACAGACTGCTGGTATATAGAGGACAAATCTCGCTGAACAGCAGCTACAAGAAGCTTCTGGATGGGGGCAGTGGGGGTGAGACAGCACTTCAGCAACGTGTTTGGGAGAGAAGGAAGAAAATAAGCAAATGAAGAAAATTTATAAAGTTCACAAGTCTGCAATGTGAGGAGGATAATTACATGAAGAAAACCCTCTAGGTGCAGCGTCGGCAACGAGAAAACCGCTCAAGGTCCACCTGTGTCATCAGCGCCCCCCTGCTGGACCCCTAATCAGTTGTACTGCAGACTCTGATGATTGATAGTGACACTAGGTCAGCTCTTTCCCTATGGCGGCACTAGCTGACCATCCTGTGGATAGTACAGGTGCCGGATCATTCAGTCCTTTCCCTCTTCCCCAACGTGAAGCAAACATCCCTCTGACCAGACAAACATCCCCCTGACCAGACAAACATCCCCCTGACCAGACAAACATCCCCCTGACCAGGCAAACATCCCCCTGACCAGGCAAACATCCCCCTGACCAGGCAAACATCCCCCTGACCAGACAAACATCCCCCTGACCAGACAAACATCCCCCTGACCAGGCAAACATACCCCTGACCAGGCAAACATCCCTCTGACCAGGCAAACATCCCTCTGACCAGGCAAACATATAACCCCTTATTTTCTTTCCCATTTTACTTCCTTTATTAATTTCTCCTCCAACATTACTGACAACTCCAAGTTCGATAGTTTGATAGTCTCATCTCCTGCCTTTGTATGTGGAGGAGACAATAAACAGCCGTATACATCCTAAACCTGTCACAAGGACTTTCTCTGCAACTCCCTACTCTCAGCTGTCCCCCTGTAACAATCCACCTTTTTCTCTTTCTCGCTCATACATTTCAGACACTTTATTAACATGTTAATCATATTTCTAAACTTACTGCATTCCACTTCATTTGATCATACATCACCGTTTAAAAGAATCACACTCACTTACTTGTCTGCTGCTGTAATTCTTGGATTGTTTTCTTGCTGTTACTTGGTCTTATTTTGCTGTTTGCTGTCCTTAAACCACCATCTGCCGCACAGTGTCCACATCTTGTTCCACCGGGTCGCTCTTTTGATCCCTGCAACAACAGACACTATGCGAGTATGACTTCACATGTGACATTTCCAAGTCCCTTTACCATTGTGGTGCCAATGGAGTACCCCTTTTCTCATTATCATGCCCCCGAAGCACACCATTTCCCGCTAGCATGCCACCGTAGCACACCTTTTCCCGTTAGTATGCCACCGGGCACACCTATTCCCGTTAGCATGACATCGCAGCACACCTATTCCCGTTAGCATGCCACCGGAGCACACCTTTACCATTAGCATGTCACGTCTCCACGTCTCTTCCAAGGGGCATTCAAACCGTCTTGTTAAGCTACTGGGACCTCCACCACTTATCTGAGGGGCATTAAAAGCTTCTTGTTAAGCTGCTGTGACCTCCACCACTTTTTCGAGGGGCAATAAAACCGTCTTGTTAAGCTACTGGGACCTCCACGTCTCTTCCGAGGGGCATTCAAACTGTCTTGTTAAGCTACTGGGACCTCCACGTCTCTTCCAAGGGGCATTCAAACCGTTTTGTTAAGCTACTGCGACCTCCACGTCTCTACCAAGGGGCATTCAAACCGTCTTGTTAAGCTACTGCGACCTCCGCCACTTTTTCGAGGGGCAGTAAAAGCGTCTTATTAAGCTACTGGGACCTCCAGCACTTTTCTGAGAAGCATTAAAACCGTCTTGTTAAGCTACTGGGACCTCCACGTCTCTTCCAAGGGGCATTAAAAGCGACTTGTTAAGCTACTGTGACCTCCACCACTTTTCCGAGGGGCATTAAAACCATCTTGTTAAGCTACTGGGACCTCCACGTCTCTTCCAAGGGGCATTCAAACCGTCTTGTTAAGCTACTGGGACCCCCACGTCTCCACCAAGGGGCATTCAAACCGTCTTGTTAAGCTACTGCGACCACGACTTTTTCGAGGGGCAGTAAAAGCGTCTTATTAAGCTACTGGGACCTCCACCACTTTTCCGAGAAGCATTAAAACCATCTTGTTAAGCTACTGGGACCTCCACGTCTCTACCAAGGGGCATTCAAACCGTCTTGTTAAGCTACTGGGACCTCCACGTCTCTTCCAAGGGGCATTCAAACCATCTTGTTAAGCTACTGGGACCTCCACGTCTCTTCTGATAGGCATTAAAAGCATCTTGTTAAGCTACTGTGACCTCCACAACTTTTCCGAGGGGCATTAAAACCATCTTGTTAAGCTATTGGGACCTCCACGTCTCTTCCAAGGGGCATTCAAACCGTCTTGTTAAGCTACTGGGACCTCCACCACTTATCTGAGGGGCACTAAAAGTGTCTTGTTAAGCTGCTGTGACCTCCACCACTTTTTCAAGGGGCAATAAAACCGTCTTGTTAAGCTACTGGGACCTCCACGTCTCTTCCGAGGGGCATTCAAACCGTCTTGTTAAGCTACTGGGACCTCCACGTCTCTTCCAAGGGGCATTCAAACCGTCTTGTTAAGCTACTGCGACCTCCACCACTTTTCCAAGGGGCATTAAAACCGTCTTGTTAAGCTTCTGGGACCTCCACCACTTTTCCGATGGGCATTAAAAGCATCTTGTTAAGCTACTGGGACCTCCACCACTTTTCTGAGGAGCATGAAAACCGTCTTGTTAAGCTACTGGGACCTCCACGTCTCTTCCAAGGGGCATTCAAACCGTCTTGTTAAGCTACTGGGACCTCCACGTCTCTTCTGAGGGACATTAAAAGCGTCTTGTTAAGCTACTGTGACCTCCACCACTTTTTCGAGGGGCATTAAAACCACCTTGCTAAGATACTGGGACCTCCACGTCTCTTCCGAGGGGCATTCAAACCGTCTTGTTAATCTACTGGGACCTCCACGTCTTTTCCAAGGGGCATTCAAACCGTCTTGTTAAGCTACTTGGACCTCCACGTCTCTTCCAAGGGGCATTAAAAGCATCTTGTTAAGCTACTGTGACCTCCACCACTTTTCCGAGGAGCATTAAAACCGTCTTGTTAAGCTACTGGGACCTCCTCGTCTCTTCCAAGGGGCATTCAAACTGTCTTGTTAAGCTGCTGGGACCTCCACTTCTCTTCTGAGGGGCATTAATAGTGTCTTGTTAAGCTACTGTGACCTCCACCACTTTTCCGAGGGGCATTTAAACCGGCCAGTTAAGCTACTGGGACCTCCACGTCTCTTCCAAGGAGCATTCAAACAGTCTTGTTAAGCTACTGGGACCTCTACCACGTTTCTGAGGGGCATTAAAATCATCTTGTTAAGCTACTGGGACCTCCACCACTTTTCTGAGGAGCATTAAAACCGTCTTGTTAAGCTGCTGGGACCTCCACGTCTCTTCTGAGGGGCATTCAAACCGTCTTGTTAAGGTACTGTGACCTCCACGTCTCTTCCAAGGATCATTCAAACCGTCTTGTTAAGCTACTGCGACCTCCACCACTTTTCCAAGGGGCATTAAAACCATCTTGTTAAGCTACTAGGATCTCCACGTTTCTTCTGAGGGGCATTAAAAGCGTCTTCTTAAGCTACTGTGACCTCCACCACTTTTCTGAGGGGCATTAAAACCGTCTTGTTAAGCTACTGGGACCTCCACATCTCTTTTGAGGGGCATTAAAAGTGTCTTGTTAAACCACTCTGAACTCCACAACTCTTCCAAGGGGCATTGATATGTTGTTTTTAATTAACTCTAACCTCCACGACTCTTCGAACGGGCATTTCATTTCCTCTTAATTTTTGGCTGCTTTTTCTTGGAAGGCATAAGCAAATACTATGGGAGACCCACTCCCCATTAATGGGAATAATGTTTGTAATATGCTGTACTGCATGGCTCTTGTAAGGGGCACTGCAAGTTCCTCCGTCCTAATTTTTGGCAGCTTTTGCTTGGAAGGCATAAGCAAAGACTATGGGAGACCAACTCCCCAATAATGGGAATAATGTTTGTAATATGCTGTACTGCATGGCTCTTGTAAGGGGCATTGCAAGCTCCTTCGTCCTAATTTTTGGCAGCTTTTGCTTGGAAGGCATAAACAAAGACTATGGGAGACCCACTCCCCAATAATGGGAATAATGTTTGGAATATGCTGTACTGCATGGCTCTTGTAAGGGGCATTGCAAGTTTCTCCATCCTAATTTTTGGCAGCTTTTGCTTGGAAGGCATAAGCTATGACCATGGGATACACACTCCCCAATAATGGGAATAATGTTTGTACTATGCTGTACTGTATGGCTCTTGGAAGGGGCATTAAAAGCCCCTTTTCCGAGGGGCATTCAAAATGTCTGGTTAAGCTACTGGGACCTCCACGTCTTTTCCGAGGGGCATTAAACCCATCTTGTTAAGCTACTGTGACCTCCACGTCTGTTCAAAGGGACATCAAAAGTCTTCTTAAGCCACTCTGAACTCCACAGCTCTTCCTAGGGGCATTGAAATGTTGTTTTTAATTACCTCTAACCTCCACGACTCTTCCAACGGACATTGCATTTCCTCCTAATTTTAGTCAGCTTTTGCTTTTCAATGCAAAGGCGAAAACTAAGGGAGACCCACTCCCCAATAGTGGGTAGAAGGTTTTTAGTACGCTGTAATCCACGTCTGTTTCAAGGGGCATTGCAGTTCCTCATAATTTTTGGAAAGCCTTCCATTCACTGTTTAGGCCAACAGTGTACAGGAGACCCAGTTGATATAAATGGAAAAAACGGTTTAGTTAAGGCCCTCTGACCTCCATGTCATTTCCAAGGTACATTCGAGTGCCTCAAAATTTTTGGTAGGCATTGCACTCACTGTATGCCCTATAACTGTGTAGCCAAACCGCTCCTTTTGTTACAGAAACATATCCTACAAGACATATGTGGTTGACTGGCCTGATATTGATGTGAATGGTCCCTGTTCCTCCTGCTCTTTCTCCTTTGCCACCACCTCATCCATCATTCATCACCTGAAGCTTTGTTTTAATGGGAGTCATAGAACTGGGATAGTAGCAGGAAAACATCCAGCAATCCTCGGAGGAGGTAGGATATGCGCCAAAACGCTGACCACCTCAGGCCTAGTCGCTACTACATACATGCGCTTGCATTCCAAGAAAACAAAGCAGATGCTAACTTGTATCATCATCATCATGGTCCTCACCTTGGCACTCTCAACTCCCCTGATGGAGAAGCCAGGGCCCACCGGAGGAGTCTGGTTCTCTGGTGGGCTCGTCCAATGCTGCCCTAAAGCAGGCCAGGCTAAGAAAAGTGTGTGGGGGGATGTTCCAAGGAAAAATAGGGGCCCCTGGGGACCGTTTATGGACACCCGGCTGCCCCCAGGGGGCTGGGGACCGTGTGTGAACACCCGGCCGCGGGGCGGCTGGGGACCGAGTATGGACACCCGGCCGCCCCCTGGCGGCTGGGGACCGAGTGTGAACACCTGGCAGCCGGGCGGCTGGGGACTGAGTATGGATTCCAGGCCGCCAATGCTGCCATGACTCGGTGGTCAGATTCCGCCTCCACGTGCCTAAAAAGGCCCAATTTCAAGTGCAAGCAAGCAGTATGGTAATGCAGCCTGGCGGTGGGTGGGTGGGTGGCAGGCTGCACACTTACGCTTGCATTCCAAGAAAACAAAGCAGATGCTAACTTGTATCATCATCATCATGGTCCTCACCTTGTCACTCTCAACTCCCCTGATGGAGAAGCCAGGGCCCACCGGAGGAGTCTGGTTGTCTGGTGGGCTCGTCCAATGCTGCCCTAAAGCAGTCCGGGCTAAGAAAAGTGTGTGAGGGGATGTTCCAAGGAGAAATAGGGGCGGCTGGGGACCGTTTATGGACACCCGGCTGCCCCCAGGCGGCTGGGGACTGAGTATGGACACCCGGCCGCCACCTGGCGGTTGGGGACCGAGTGTGGACACCCCGCCGCCGGGCGGCTGGGGACTGAGTATGGATACCAGGCCGCCAACGCTGCCATGACATGGTGGCCAGATTCCGCCTCCACATGCCTAAAAGGCCCAAGTTCAAGTGCAAGCAAGCAGTATGGTATTGCAGCCTGGGGGTGGGTGGGTGGTTGGCTGCATATTTGCACTTGCATTGCAAGGAATGGGGGAGGTACAATTGAACCCTGCCCTGGGACAAGAACTTGCACGGGGATAGTTGCAAGTCTGCATCTTCTGATGCGGCAAGGATGACTTCTGATGGGCACACTTTTAGGCAGTGACTGGGGAGTCAGAGATGCTTCCAGGGGTCTTTCCCATGCTGTCCCCATGTCTTTTCAGCACTGTATGCATGTGTCATACAGCACATGGCCAGATAAGGTTGTAAAATGTTAAAATTACATTTCCCAGTGAATGCATTTGTCACGATTGAAGCAATACAAAAGTGCAAAAACGCATTAAAAATGCTACTTGTGAACATAGCCCAAGGTGTGGAGGAGTATTTTTTTTTTGGGTTATTTATTTTACCTTATACACAAGTCTTTACCCTGGAAAGGAACTTCCTTAACATATTTCACAGGAAAGCAGTTTCAGTTTAGTTTTTGAACGTTTTATTGTGAGCCCTTAAAAGTGGCTTAATACCTCTGACCACATTGTTGACAGCAGTGACCTGGGGGTCAGAAATGCTTCCTGGGGCGATCCCCATGCTGTCCCCATGTCATTTGAGCACTGTCACTATCGTTTTGGGCACTTGTTAGGCTTTTAAAAGACATCCGGGGATGCCGCCGCGAGAATGCTGGGGTCTCCCATAGACTAACATTGGGCTCGTGGCTCAGGTCGAGCACCCGAGTATCATGGCGAGCTCGGCCCGAACTTCGAGCACCCGAGCATTTTAGTGCTCGCTCTTCACTACTAAATACCCTTCATTATTTATTATTTTTGCACTTTGCGATTTACCCATTTACTTCCAGTTACTTGGGTATTTTGCTTGCCTTTGGTTTTTCTTTGTCTAGTGGCCTTATGTGAACATGCATTTACATTTTGCCTGCAATTTATGTTTCAGTTCAGACTTCTAGGTTTTTTCTTTGTAGTTCAGTGTGCTTTAGTGCATATTAGGGTGTGGCCACCCTTTGTCTGAGCTGAAATGTTTATTCTGCCTCAGGTCTATGATTCTATTAGGGGGTCAGTCTCTCTGCCCTTATCCATATGTACGTCACTTGACAAATGGTAAGGTTTTAATATTAGAGTTAGGACTGTCCCATAAGGGTTGCCGTGATGTGGCGGGATAGCTTTTGCATTATTTTTATCAAAATTATGTTAACTAAATACCCTTCATTATTTATTATTTTTGCACTTTGCGATTTACCCATTCACTTCCGGTTACTTGGGTATTTTGCTTGTCTTTGGTTTTTCTTTGTCTAGTGGCCTTGTGTGAACATGCATTTACATTTTGCATGCACATCAATTTATGTTTCAGTTCAGACTTCTAGGTTTTTTCTTTATATGCTATATATACTGTATGTGCGGGAAGGGAGCTTGTATGTACACTGCTTGCTATGTGTGGGGGAGGGAAGCTGTCGGACAAAGAGGGGTCCTGCAAACATCCAACTAATGGCCCCCCATATATATTACAGGAAAGTAGGTCAAACCCAAGGATTTTTGCTGGAGCAGCCGACCATGTGCTGTGTATGGGGCCATCTCCCCCACACATATAACCACATTCATGTATATGGGGGAGTCGGGATGTGTTGTGTGGACAAGCGTCCGGTGTAAAGCTAACTAGTGTATGGGCACCTGAGACTAAGGCAAGTTATCATCCAGAAAGTAATTCTCCAGCCTGCTGCAAAAATGCTGGATAGAGAAAGGCTTTTATCACCTAAGCCAGATCTCACTGGAGGGGAAGCAAGCAGAAAAAAGGAGAAATGTAAAATAAGACACAAGTCCAGACAGTTGTCATCCAAAACTTTATCTGGTATCGACCAAGAAAATTACAATCAGTAAAAGTATAAACCACATTTAGGAAAAACACAGATGAGCTGCGGGACCATCGCTTCTTCTTCTGGGACTTTTTGGCGGACAGGTTGCTCTGCTGTCGGAGGCCTTTCTTGTTCTTGGACTTCTCCTTCATGTGGATTCTGAAGACTAGGAGGCTCCTGAGGGTCCATCTCTCCTGCCGGCAGCTCAGAGTGACTTGGAGATATGTTTCCTTCAGTCCAGGAAAGCAAGAGAGGAAAAAGATGAATGTGATGTAATAACAAGACAAAGCTAAAAAAAAACATGTATAAAAAATCATGTAACTGCAAACTGCACAAAAATGACCCCAATAACGTAAGTGCTGTAGTATTAAAGAACCTGCAAAACGAGTGGTGTGAAAAGACCTGGGACTTGTCAGGAATATGTAATGTTTTGTCTAAAATGACAAAAAAAAAAGAAAAGATTCAAGGGATCAGCAGCATTTTATAACAGGTAAAAAATATACAAATTTGTGACAAGTGATCGGTATTAAGTATTGTGGATGATAACCAGACGTTTATTTCTAATGAAGAGTTTAATGAACGTCTTGTATTTGGCCAATTAGAACCTTCCCGGAAATGTCTGCGCCGGTGATAAAATCTAATTACTAATAGAGCTCCCGACTGGACACAAAGAACTGCAGCTCATGGAGGAATGAAGCTTCTTTCCTTCTCAGCCAAGAACTTCTTATACCAGTCCCGTACGGCCTCTATCATGTGCTGATATCTAGCAGAAAGAGAAAAAATCAATTATAAACTAAATAAAATTTATTAAAGAAAAAAAAACCTCCTGCGAACATGAAGCATTTGTAGCAAAGCACAGCCATTATTTACAGAGCACAATTGTTTTACTTTATTCTATATTAGTGGCCGCTCTGTGCAAAAACTTGTGGGAAATTACTGCAGCACTAATATTGTCCGTCCAGAGAGCACCCAAGTATTCCCCAATTTCTGACTCCACCGCCCGATTGCCCCCACAAGCACAATGCTGCACCGCTGTCACCTGCCTGGTACAGGCTCCTTTATAGGGTCCTTTCAGCTGTTGTTCACCAAGATGTGAAGTAATCCGAGTACACGGTTTCCCATGTCTGAGTGCAGGGGTGGAGAGCAGAGAGGATCAGACAGAGACAGGCCCATACACAGACTGCTGGTATATAGAGGACAAATCTCACTGAACAGCAGCCACAAGAAGCTTCTGGATGGGGGCAGTGGGGGTGAGACAGCACTTCAGCAACGTGTTTGGGAGAGAAGGAAGAAAATAAGCAAATGAAGAAAATTTATAAAGTTCACAAGTCTGCAATGTGAGGAGGATAATTACATGAAGAAAACCCTCTAGGTGCAGCGTCCGCAACCGGAAAACCGCCCCAAGGTCCACCTGTGTCATCAGCGCCCCCCTGCTGGACCCCTAATCAGTTGTACTGCAGACTCTGATGATTGATAGTGACACTAGGTCAGCTCTTTCCCAATGGCGGCACTAGCTGACCATCCTGTGGATAGGACAGGTGCCGGATCATTCAGTCCTTTCCCTCTTCCCCAACGTGAAGCAAACATCCCTCTGACCAGACAAACATCACTCTGACCAGACAAACATCCACCTGACCAGACAAACATCCTCCTGACCAGGCAACCATCCCCCTGACCAGGCAAACATCCCCCTGACCAGGCAAACAGGCAAACACCCCCTGACCAGGCAAACATCCCTCTGACCAGGCAAACATCCCCCTGACCAGACAAACATCCCCATGACCAGGCAAACATCCTCCTGACCAGGCAACCATCCCCCTGACCAGGCAAACATCCCCCTGACCAGGCAAACATCCCCCTGACCAGGCAAACATCCCCCTGACCAGACAAACATCCCCATGACCAGGCAAACATCCCTCTGACCAGGCAAACATACAACCCCTTTTTTTCTTTCCCATTTTACTTGCTTTATTAATTTCACCTCCAACATTACTGACAACTCCAAGTTCAATAGTTTGATAGTCTCATCTCCTGCCTTTGTATGTGGAGGAGGCAATAAACCGCCGTATACATCCTAAACCTGTCACAAGGACTTTCTCTGCAACTCCCTACTCTCAGCTGTCCCCCTGTAACAATCCACCTTTTTCTCTTTCTCGCTCATACATTTCAGACACTTTATTAACATGTTAATCATATTTCCAAACTTACTGCATTCCACTTCATCTGATCATACATCACCGTTTAAAAGAATCACAATCACTTACTTGTCTGCTGCGGTAATTCTTGGATTGTTTTCTTGCTGTTGCTTTGTCTTATTTTGCTGTTTGCTGTCCTTAAACCACCATCTGTCGCACAGTGTCCACATCTTGTTCCACCGGGTCGCTCTTTTGATCCCTGCAACAACAGACACTATGCGAGTATGACTTCACATGTGACATTTCCAAGTCCCTTGACCATTGTGGTGCCAATGGAGTACCCCATTTCTCGTTATCATGCCACCGAAGCACACCATTTCCCGCTAGCATGCCACCGTAGCACACCTTTTCCCGTTAGTATGCCACCGTGCACACCTATTCCCGTTAGCATGCCATCGGAGCACACCTATTCCCGTTAGCATGCCACCGGAGCACACCTTTACCATTAGCATGTGACCGCAGCACACCTTTACCGTTAGAATGCCACTGGAGCACACCTTTACCATTACCATGCCACCGGAGCACACATTTTCCCGTTGGCTTGCCACCGGAGCACGCCACTTTCCCGTTGGCTTGCCACCGGAGCACGCCACTTTCCCGTTGGCTTGCCACCGGAGCACGCCACTTTCCCGTTGGCTTGCCATCGGAGCACGCCACTTTCCCGTTGGCTTGCCACCGGAGCACGCCACTTTCCCGTTGGCTTGCCACCGGAGCACGCCTCTTTCCCGATGGCTTGCCACCGGAGCACGCCACTTTCCCGGTGGCTTGCCACCGAAGCACTACACAGTCCCGTTGGCTTGCCACCGGAGCACGCCACAGTCTCGTTGGCTTGCCACCGGAGCACGCCACTTTCCCGTTGGCTTGCCACCGGAGCACGCCACTTTCCCGTTGGCTTGCCACCAGAGCACGCCACTTTCCCGTTGGCTTGCCACCGGAGCACGCCACTTTCCCGTTGGCTTGCCACCGAAGCACGCCACTTTCCCGTTGGCTTGCCACCGGAGCACGCCACTTTCCCGTTGGCTTGCCACCGGAGCACGCCACTTTCCCGTTGGCTTGCCACCGGAGCACGCCACTTTCCCGTTGGCTTTCCACCGGAGCACGCCACTTTCCCGCTGGCTTGCCACCGAAGCACGCCACAGTCCCGTTGGCTTGCCACCGGTGCACGCCACAGTCCCGTTGGCTTGCCACCGGAGCACGCCACTTTCCCGTTGGCTTGCCACCGGAGCACGCCACTTTCCCGTTGGCTTGCCACCGGAGCACGCCACTTTCCCGTTGGCTTGCCACCGGAGCACGCCACTTTCCCGTTGGCTTGCCACCGGAGCACGCCACTTTCCCGCTGGCTTGCCACCGAAGCACGCCACAGTCCCGCTGGCTTGCCACCGGAGCACGCCACAGTCCCGCTGGCTTGCCACCGGAGCACGCCACTTTCCCGATGGCTTGCCACCGGAGCACGCCACTTTCCCGTTGGCTTACCACCGAAGCACGCCACTTTCCCGTTGGCTTGCCACCGGAGCACGCCACTTTCCCGTTGGCTTGCCACCGGAGCACGCCACTGTCCCGTTGGCTTGCCACCGGAGCACGCCACTGTCCCGTTGGCTTGCCACCGGAGCACGCCACTGTCCCGTTGGCTTGCCACCGGAGCACGCCACTTTCCCGTTGGCTTGCCACCGTAGCACGCCACTTTCCCGTTGGCTTGCCACCGGAGCACGCCACTTTCCCGTTGGCTTGCCACCGGAGCACGCCACTTTCCCGTTGGCTTGCCACCGGAGCACGCCACAGTCCCGTTGGCTTGCCACCGGAGCACGCCACTTTCCCGTTGGCTTGCCACCGGAGCACGCCACTTTCCCGTTGGCTTGCCACCGGAGCACGCCACTTTCCCGTTGGCTTGCCACCGGAGCACGCCACTTTCCCGTTGGCTTGCCACCGGAGCACGCCACTTTCCCGTTGGCTTGCCACCGGAGCACGCCACTTTCCCGTTGGCTTGCCACCGGAGCACGCCACTTTCCCGTTGGCTTGCCACCGGAGCACGCCACTTTCCCGTTGGCTTGCCACCGGAGCACGCCACTTTGCCGTTGGCTTGCCACCGGAGCACGCCACTTTCCCGTTGGCTTGCCACAGGAGCACGCCACTTTCCCGTTGGCTTGCCACCGGAGCACGCCACTTTCCCGTTGGCTTGCCACCGGAGCACGCCACTTTCCCGTTGGCTTGCAACCGGAGCACGCCACTTTCCCGTTGGCTTGCCACCGGAGCACGCCACAGTCCCGTTGGCTTGCCACCGGAGCACGCCACTTTCCCGTTGGCTTGCCACCGGAGCACGCCACTTTCCCGTTGGCTTGCCACCGGAGCACGCCACTTTCCCGTTGGCTTGCCACCGGAGCACGCCACTTTCCCGTTGGATTGCCACCGGAGCACGCCACAGTCCCGTTGGCTTGCCACCGGAGCACGCCACTTTCCCGTTGGCTTGCCACCGGAGCACGCCACTTTCCCGTTGGCTTGCCACCGGAGCACGCCACTTTCCCGTTGGCTTGCCACCGGAGCACGCCACTTTCCCTTTGGCTTGCCACCGGAGCACGCCACTTTCCCGTTGGCTTGCCACCGGAGCACGCCACAGTCCCGTTGGCTTGCCACCGGAGCACGTAACTTTCCCGTTGGCTTGCCACCGGAGCACGCCACTTTCCCGTTGGCTTGCCACCGGAGCACGCCACAGTCCCGTTGGCTTGCCACCGGAGCACGCCACTTTCCCGTTGGCTTGCCACCGGAGCACGCCACTTTCCCGTTGGCTTGCCACCGGAGCACGCCACTTTCCCGTTGGCTTGCCACCGGAGCACGCCACTTTCCCGTTGGCTTGCCACCGGAGCACGCCACTTTCCCGTTGGCTTGCCACCGGAGCACGCCACTTTGCCGTTGGCTTGCCACAGGAGCACGCCACTTTCCCGTTGGCTTGCCACCGGAGCACGCCACTTTCCCGTTGGCTTGCCACCGGAGCACGTCACTTTCCCGTTGGCTTGCCACCGGAGCACGCCACTTTCCCGTTGGCTTGCCACCGGAGCACGCCACAGTCCCGTTGGCTTGCCACCGGAGCACGCCACTTTCCCGTTGGCTTGCCACCGGAGCACGCCACTTTCCCGTTGGCTTGCCACCGGAGCACGCCACTTTCCCGTTGGTTTGCCACCGGAGCAAGCCACTTTCCCGTTGGCTTGCCACCGGAGCACGCCACTTTCCCGTTGGCTTGCCACCGGAGTACGCCACAGTCCCGTTGGCTTGCCACCGGAGCACGCCACTTTCCCGTTGGCTTGCCACCGGAGCACGCCACTTTCCCGTTGGCTTGCCACCGGAGCATGCCACTTTCCCGTTGGCTTGCCACCGGAGCACGCCACAGTCCCGTTGGCTTGCCACCGGAGCACGCCACTTTCCCGCTGGCTTACCACCGGAGCACGCCACTTTCCCGTTGGCTTGCCACCGGAGCACGCCACTTTCCCGTTGGCTTGCCACCGGAGCACGCCACTTTCCCGTTGGCTTGCCACCGGAGCACGCCACTTTCCCGTTGGCTTGCCACCGGAGCACGCCACTTTGCCGTTGGCTTGCCACCGGAGCACGCCACAGTCCCGTTGGCTTGCCACCGGAGCACGCCACTTTCCCGTTGGCTTGCCACCGGAGCACGCCACTTTCCCGTTGGCTTGCCACCGGAGCACGCCACTTTCCCGTTGGCTTGCCACCGGAGCACGCCACTTTCCCGTTGGCTTGCCACCGGAGCACGCCACATTCCCGTTGGCTTGCCACCGGAGCACGCCACTTTCCCGTTGGCTTGCCACCGGAGCACGCCACTTTCCCGTTGGCTTGCCACCGGAGCACGCCACTTTCCCGTTGGCTTGCCACCGGAGCACGCCACTTTCCCGTTGGCTTGCCACCGGAGCACGCCACTTTCCCGTTGGCTTGCCACCGGAGCACGCCACAGTCCCGTTGGCTTGCCACCGGAGCACGCCACTTTCCCGTTGGCTTGCCACCGGAGCACGCCACTTTCCCGTTGGCTTGCCACCGGAGCACGCCACTTTCCCGTTGGCTTGCCACCGGAGCACGCCACTTTCCCGTTGGCTTGCCACCGGAGCACGCCACTTTCCCGTTGGCTTGCCACCGGAGCACGCCACTTTCCCGTTGGCTTGCCACAGGAGCACGCCACTTTCCCGTTGGCTTGCCACCGGAGCACGCCACTTTCCCGTTGGCTTGCCACCGGAGCACGTCACTTTCCCGTTGGCTTGCCACCGGAGCACGCCACTTTCCCGTTGGCTTGCCACCGGAGCACGCCACTTTCCCGTTGGCTTGCCACCGGAGCACGCCACTTTCCCGTTGGCTTGCCACCGGAGCACGCCACTTTCCCGTTGGCTTGCCACCGGAGCACGCCACTTTCCCGTTGGCTTGCCACCGGAGCACGCCACTTTCCCGTTGGCTTGCCACCGGAGCACGCCACTTTCCCGTTGGCTTGCCACCGGAGCACGCCACTTTCCCGTTGGCTTGCCACCGGAGCACGCCATTTCCCGTTGGCTTGCCACCGGAGCACACCATTTCCCGTTGGCTTGCCACCTGAGCACGCCACTTTCCCGTTGGCTTGCCACCGGAGCACGCCACTTTCCCGTTGGCTTGCCACCGGAGCACGCCACTTTCCCGTTGGCTTGCCACCGGAGCACGCCACTTTCCCGTTGGCTTGCCACCGGAGCACGCCACTGTCCCGTTGGCTTGCCACCGGAGCACGCCACTTTCCCGTTGGCTTGCCACCGGAGCACGCCACTTTCCAGTTGGCTTGCCACCGGAGCACGCCACTTTCCCTTTGGCTTGCCACCGGAGCACGCCACTTTCCCGTTGGCTTGCCACCGGAGCACGCCACTTTCCCGTTGGCTTGCCACCGGAGCACGCCACTTTCCCGTTGGCTTGTCACCGGAGCACGTCACTTTCCCGTTGGCTTGCCACCGGAGCACGCCACTTTCCCGTTGGCTTGCCACCGGAGCACGCCACAGTCCCGTTGGCTTGCCACCGGAGCACGCCACTTTCCCGTTGGCTTGCCACCGGAGCACGCCACAGTCCCGTTGGCTTGCCACCTGAGCACGCCACTTTCCCGTTGGCTTGCCACCGGAGCACGCCACTTTCCCGTTGGCTTGCCACCGGAGCACGCCACTTTCCCGCTGACTTGCCACCGGAGCACGCCACTGTCCCGCTGGCTTGCCACCGGAGCACGCACTGTCCCGCTGGCTTGCCACCGGAGCACGCCACTTTCCCGCTGGCTTGCCACCGGAGCACGCCACTTTCCCGCTGGCTTGCCACCGGAGCACGCCACTTTCCCGCTGGCTTGCCACCGGAGCACGCCACTTTCCCGTTGGCTTGCCACCGGAGCACGCCACTTTCCCGTTGGCTTGCCACCGGAGCACGCCACTTTCCCGTTGGCTTGCCACCGGAGCACGCCACTTTGCCGTTGGCTTGCCACCGGAGCACGCCACAGTCCCGTTGGCTTGCCACCGGAGCACGCCACTTTCCCTTTGGCTTGCCACCGGAGCACGCCACTTTCCCGTTGGCTTGCCACCGGAGCACGCCACTTTCCCGTTGGCTTGCCACCGGAGCACGCCACTTTCCCGTTGGCTTGCCACAGGAGCACGCCACTTTCCCGTTGGCTTGCCACCGGAGCACGCCACTTTCCCGTTGGCTTGCCACCGGAGCACGCCACTTTCCCGTTGGCTTGCCACCGGAGCACGCCACTTTCCCGTTGGCTTGCCACCGGAGCACGCCACTTTCCCGTTGGCTTGCCACCGGAGCACGCCACTTTCCCGTTGGCTTGCCACCGGAGCACGCCACAGTCCCGTTGGCTTGCCACCGGAGCACGCCACTTTCCCGTTGGCTTGCCACCGGAGCACGCCACTTTCCCGTTGGCTTGCCACCGGAGCACGCCACTTTCCCGTTGGCTTGCCACCGGAGCACGCCACTTTCCCGTTGGCTTGCCACCGGAGCACGCCACTTTCCCTTTGGCTTGCCACCGGAGCACGCCACTTTCCCGTTGGCTTGCCACCGGAGCACGCCACTTTCCCGTTGGCTTGCCACCGGAGCACGCCACTTTCCCGTTGGCTTGCCACAGGAGCACGCCACTTTCCCGTTGGCTTGCCACCGGAGCACGCCACTTTCCCGTTGGCTTGCCACCGGAGCACGTCACTTTCCCGTTGGCTTGCCACCGGAGCACGCCACTTTCCCGTTGGCTTGCCACCGGAGCACGCCACAGTCCCGTTGGCTTGCCACCGGAGCACGCCACTTTCCCATTGGCTTGCCACCGGAGCACGCCACTTTCCCGTTGGCTTGCCACCGGAGCACGCCACTTTCCCGTTGGCTTGCCACCGGAGCACGCCACTTTCCCGTTGGCTTGCCACCGGAGCACGCCACTTTCCCGTTGGCTTGCCACCGGAGCACTCCACTTTCCCGTTGGCTTGCCACCGGAGCACGCCACTTTCCCGTTGGCTTGCCACCGGAGCACGCCACTTTCCCGTTGGCTTGCCACCGGAGCACGCCACTTTCCCGTTGGCTTGCCACCGGAGCACGCCATTTCCCGTTGGCTTGCCACCGGAGCACGCCATTTCCCGTTGGCTTGCCACCGGAGCACGCCACTTTCCTGTTGGCTTGCCACCGGAGCACGCCACTTTTCCGTTGGCTTGCCACCGGAGCACGCCACTTTCCCGTTGGCTTGCCACCGGAGCACGCCACTTTCCCGTTGGCTTGCCACCGGAGCACGCCACTGTCCCGTTGGCTTGCCACCGGAGCACGCCACTTTCCCGTTGGCTTGCCACCGGAGCACGCCACTTTCCCGTTGGCTTGCCACCGGAGCACGCCACTTTCCCTTTGGCTTGCCACCGGAGCATGCCACTTTCCCGTTGGCTTGCCACCGGAGCACGCCACTTTCCCGTTGGCTTGTCACCGGAGCACGTCACTTTCCCGTTGGCTTGCCACCGGAGCACGCCACTTTCCCGTTGGCTTGCCACCGGAGCACGCCGCAGTCCCGTTGGCTTGCCACCGGAGCACGCCACTTTCCCGTTGGCTTGCCACCGGAGCATGCCACAGTCCCGTTGGCTTGCCACCTGAGCACGCCACAGTCCCGTTGGCTTGCCACCTGAGCACGCCACTTTCCCGTTGGCTTGCCACCGGAGCACGCCACTTTCCCGTTGGCTTGCCACCGGAGCACGCCACTTTCCCGTTGGCTTGCCACCGGAGCACGCCACTTTCCCGTTGGCTTGCCACCGGAGCACGCCACTGTCCCGCTGGCTTGCCACCGGAGCACGCCACTGTCCCGCTGGCTTGCCACCGGAGCACGCCACTTTCCCGCTGGCTTGCCACCGGAGCACGCCACTTTCCCGCTGGCTTGCCACCGGAGCATGCCACTTTCCCGCTCGCTTGCCACCGGAGCACGCCACTTTCCCGCTGGCTTGCCACCGCAGCACGCCACTTTCCCGCTGGCTTGCCACCGGAGCACGCCACTTTCCCGCTGGCTTGCCACCGGAGCACGCCACTTTCCCGCTGGCTTGCCACCGGAGCACGCCACTGTCCCGCTGGCTTGCCACCGGAAGCACGCCACTTTCCCGCTGGCTTGCCAAGGGAGCACGCCATCATCCATTTAATAAAATGGGCCACACTTAGCTTTTTCTTTTATATAATGGGCCCATATAGTTTTTCATTGAATATATTGGGCCTTACATAACCTTACATTTAATATATATAATCGTCTTATCATGTCTGTCTGTCTGTCCTTCTGTCCAGGAAGTCCTGCGTCGCTGATTGGTCCGACCGTGGTCAATCAGCGACGTGGGATTTCAGAAAAAGATGGCGGCCATTAGCAGCTCATCTGCCGCACGGAGGTCAGCGGCGATGTAGCCGGGAGATGACCGACGCTAGCCGGTCAACTCCCGGTTGCTCGCAGCAGAAGTACCCCGACCAGCGGCGCCGCTGACCTCCATGCGGCTACCGTCGGGAGATCAGCGGTTAGGGCCGCTGATCTTCCGACGGAAAGTGTGAAGGGAGGACCGGGGGTCATTTCCCGGCTGCTCGCAGTGGAAGTACCCGCACAGGCAGCGCCGCTCCCCTGTCCTCACTAATACGATTCGGCGGCCACGACCAATCAGCGATATTGGCTCCAAATTTAAACACCGCTCTGCACAGAGGTCAGTGGCGATGCAGCCGGTCATCTCCCGGCTGCTTGCAGCAGAAGTACCCTGACCTGCGGCGCCGCTGACCTCCATGCGGCTACCGTCGCTAGATCAGCGGCTAGGGCCGCTGATCTCCCGACGGCAAGTGTGAAGGGAGGACCGGGGAGCGGCGCCGCCGGTTGGGATACTTCTGCTGCGAGTAGCCGGTCATCTCCCGGCTGCTCACAGTGGAAGTACCCGCTCCCCGGTTCTCACTAATACGATTCGCTGATTGGTCGCGGCCGCCAGCCGTGACCAATCACCGGTTTTGGCGCCAAATTTAAACATGCTCTCCAGTCCTCACTAACACGGTTCGCTGATTGGTCGCGGCCGGCCGCATACATATTCTAGAATACCCGATGAGTTAGAATCGGGCCACCATCTAGTTTAATATAATGGGCCACAAATTGCCTTCTAGTTATTCAAGAGGTCCTGCATAGTCTTCCATTTATTTTAATAGGCCCCATATAACCTTTCAGCATCTGAAACAACGGATACTGAAAGCCTGTGCTAGCATTTCTTCTGCGGTGTTGCTATCAGTGTGTCAAGAGTGGGAGAAGAGGGTTGCATTGACAATCCAACACAATGGGCAGCACTTTAAACACATTTTATAAGTGGTCATAAACTTGTAAAAAATTCATGAAAGAATAAATTATGTTAAAACCAAGCACACCATTGTATTTTCTTATGAAATTCTCAATGAGTTTGATGTGTCACATCACCCTCTTCCCATTGAAAAAAATAAAGTTAGATCCAAAATGGCCGACTTCAAAATGGCCGCCATAGTCACCATCCATCTGGAAAAGTTTCCCCCTCCCATATACTAATGTGCCATAAACAGGAAGTTGACATCACCAACCATTCCCATTTAATTTAGGTGTATCCATATAAATAGCCCACCCTGTATTATTACCATTTTTATTATTGCTGTACATACTGTAGCTTTTCATTTAATTTATTGGGCCCCATATAGGCTTCCATTTAATATAATGGGCCCCACATAGCCTTCCATTTAATTTAATGGGGTCCACATAGCCTTCCATTTAATTTAATGGGGTCCACATAGCCTTCCATTTTATTTAATGGGACCCACATATGTTTTTATTTAATATAAAGAGCCCCACATAAGCCCCTAATTAATATAATGGGCCCCACCTTGCTTTCCATATAAAATAATGGGTCCCACATAGCCCTCCCTTTTGTTATGATGAGCCTTACATATCACACCATTTCCCGATGATCTGCCACCGAAGTACACCATTGGCTGCTGGGGTGCCACTGGAACACACTCTTTACAGTTGGGGTGCTAACAGAGCACACCTTTCACCATTAGCATGCCACCGGAGTACACTTTTTGCCACTGGCATGCCACTGAAGCACACCCTTTACCATTGGAGTACCATCGGGCACACCCTTTACCATTGGTGTGCCATCGGAGAACTCTATTTCCCGTAGGCCTACCAGAGGGGCCCAATATGTGACCTTTTTTGCTTACCACCGGGGCACCCATCTTGGGCTTTTTAGCTTCCACCGGGGTGCACTCTTTGGCCTTTTAGCTTACCACCGGGGCACCCAACTTGGGCTTTTTAACTGCGACCGGGGTACACTCTGACCATTTTGCTTACCACCGGGGCACTCATTTTAGGCTTTTTTAGTCTGCCACCGGGGTGCACTTTTTGGCCTTATTGCTTACCACTGGGGCGCACTCTAGGGCTTTTTAGCCTACCACCAGGGTACATTCTTTGGCCTTATTGCCTATCACTGGGGCGCACTCTAGGGCTGCTCAGTCTGCCACCAGAGTCTACTCTTTGGCCTTTTTGCCATTGGTGTGCCACCAGAGCACACCCTATGACGTTGGAGTGCCACCGGAGCACACCCTTTACCTTTGGAGTGCCACCGGAACACACAATTTGCCATTGGCAAAAGTATAATGGACCCCCACATAGAATTCTATAAAGTATAATGGCCCCCACATAGCCCTCTATATAGTATAATGAGCCGCACATTGCCTTCCATGTACTATAATTTAATTTATTGGGCTCCACATAGCTTTTCATTTAATTTATTGAACCCCACATAACCGTCAATTTAATATAATAGGCCGCACTGGACTCCATTTAATATATTGGACCTGACATAGCCTTCCATTTAATAAAATGGGGCCAAAATATCCCTCTATTTAATATAATGGGCACCAAAAAGCCTTCCATGTTTTATATTGGGCACCACATAGCCCTCTATTTAATACAATTGGCCCCACTTAACCTTCCATTTAAAATATTGGGCCCCACATAGCTTTACATTTAATTTACTGGGCTCCATATAGGCTTCCATTTAATATAATGGTCCCCACATTGCCTTCCATTTATTATAATGGAGCCAAGATACATCTCTATTTAATATAATGGACAAAACACAGGTTTCCATTTAATATAATTGGCGCTACATAGCCCTTTATTTGATAAATGCGCCTCACATAGCCCTCCATATAATATTATGGGCCCCGCAACGCTTTCCATTTAATTTAATAGGCCTCACATAGCCCTCAATTTAATACAGAGGGCCCCACAAAACCTTCCAGATAACATAGTGGGCCCCAATATAGCTTTCTTTTTAATGTATTGGTCCCCACATAGCTCTCTATTTAATATAATGGGCCTCACATAGACTTCCATTAAATATCATGGGCCCCATATAGAATTTATCATATACGTAGATGTCCCTTTAAGACAACGGGCCCCACATAGCTTTCCCTTTAATATAATGGGCCCCACATAGATTTTATTATTATATAATGGGCCCCACATAGCTTTCCCTTTAATATAATGGGCCCCACATAGCTTTCTCTTTAATATAATGGGCCCCACATAGCTTTCCCTTTAATATAATGGGCCCCACATAGCTTTCTCTTTAATATAATGGGCCCCACATAGCTTTCTCTTTAATATAATGGACCCCACATAGCCATCCATTTAATATAATGGGCCCTACGTAGATGTCCCTTTAAGATAACAGGCCGCACATAGCTTTCCCTTTAATATAATGGGCCCCACATAGCTTTCCCTTTAATATAATGGGCCCCACATAGCTTTCTCTTTAATATAATGGGCCCCACATAGCTTTCCCTTTAATATAATGGGCCCCACATAGCTTTCCCTTTAATATAATGGGCCCCACATAGCTTTCCCTTTAATATAATGGGCCCCACATAGCTTTTTCTTTAATATAATGGGCCCCACATAGCTTTTTCTTTAATATAATGGGCCCCACATAGCTTTCCCTTTAATATAATGGGCCCCACATAGCTTTCTCTTTAATATAATGGGCCCCAAATAGCTTTCTCTTTAATAAAATAGGCCCCACATAGCTTTCTCTTTAATATAATGGGCCGCACATAGCTTTCCCTTTAATATAATGGGCCCCACATAGCTTTCCCTTTAATATAATGGGCCCCACATAGCTTTCCCTTTAATATAATGGGCCCCACATAGCTTTTTCTTTAATATAATGGGCCCCACATAGCTTTTTCTTTAATATAATGGGCCCCACATATCTTTCTCTTTAATATAATGGGCCCCACATAGCTTTCTCTTTAATATAATGGGCCGCACATAGCTTTCTCTTTAATATAATGGGCCCCACATAGCTTTCTCTTTAATATAATGGGCCCCACATAGCTTTCTCTTTAACATAATGGGCCCCACATAGCTTTCCCTTTAATATAATGGGCCCCACATAGCTTTCTCTTTAATATAATGGGCCCCACATAGCTTTCCCTTTAATATAATGGGCCCCACATAGCTTTCTCTTTAATATAATGGGCCCCACATAGCTTTCTCTTTAATATAATGGGCCCCACATAGCTTTCCCCTTAATATAATTGGCCCCACATAGCTTTCCCTTTAATATAATTGGCCCCACATAGCTTTCCCTTTAATATAATGGGCACCACATAGATTTATTATAATATAATGGGCCCCACATAGATTTATTATAATATAATGGGCCCCACCTAACCCTCCAGTTTATACACTGCAGTCGCTCTCTTTCTTCTCTTCTTTACCTAGTCCAGTCTTTCGTGACGACTTCCCGCCATGATTCGTCTTTGCAGTTTGCTGTCCAGGTTTCGGCTGCTCCGCACTTTTCAGCAGATCACCGCACTCCTGAAAAACAAAAATGTTACAAATATAAGCGACTTAAATAAATAATGCCGCCCACTGTGCCACCAAATGCAAATATGTGCCACACTGTGCCCATGAGTATATCATTCACCGCAATGAAGTCTGCTCCACTGAGAATATAAATCAGTCACTAGCTTGTGCCCCCGTTATAAATAGTGTTGAGCGAGCACTAAAATGCTCGGGTGCTCGAAGCTCGGCCTGAGCTCGCCGTGATACTCGGGTGCTCGACCTGAGCAACGAGCCCATGTTAGTCTTTGGGAGTCCCGAGCATTTTTGCGGAGGCACCCCCGGCAGTCTGTAGAAAGCCTAAAAAGTGCCCAAAATGATAGTGACAGTGCTCAGATGACATGGGGACAGCATGGGGATCGCCCCAGGAAGCATTTCTGACCCCCAGGTCACTGTTGTCAACAACGTGGTCAGAGGTATTAAGCCACTTTTACAGGCTCATAAGAAAATGTTCAAAAACGAAAGTGAAACTTTTTTCCTGTGAAATATGTTAAGGAATTTCTTTTCCAGGGTAAAGACTTGTGTATAAGGTAAAATAAATAACCAAAAACAAAAATACTCCTCCACACCTTGGGCTATGTTCACAAGTAGCATTTTTTATGCGTTTTTGCACGTTTGTATTGCTTTCAACTGTGACAAATGCATTCACCGGGAAATGTCATTTTAACATTTTACAACCTTATCTGGCCATGTGCTGTGTGACACATGCATACAGTGCTGAAAAGACATGGGAACAGCATGGGGAAGCATCTCTGACTCCCAGGTCACTGCCTAAAAGTGTGCCCATCAGAAGTGATCCTTGCCGCATCAGAAGATGCAGACTTGCAACTATCCCCGTGCAAGTCCTTGTCCCAGGGCAGTGTTCAATTGTACCTCCCCCATTCCTTGCAATGCAAGCGCAAATATGCAGCCAACCACCCACCCACCCCCAGGCTGCAATACCATACTGCTAGCTTGCACTTGAAATTGGGCCTTTTAGTTTTGAGGAGGCCGAAGCTGGCCACTACCTCATGGCTGCTTCGGCAGCGAGGTATCCATACTCAGTCCCCAGCCGCCCGGCGGCCGGGTGTCCACACCTGGTCCCCAGCCGCCTGGGGGCGGCGGGGTGTCCATAGACGGTCCCCAGCCACCCCGATTTCTCTGCGGAACATCCCCACACACTTTTCTTAGACTGGCCTGCTTTAGGGCAGCATTGGATGAGCCCACTAGAGAACCCGACTCCATCAGGGGAGGTGAGAATGCCAAGGTGAGGAGCATGATGATGATAGAAGTTAGCATCTGCTTTGTTTTGTTGGAATGCAAGCATAAGTGTGCAACCTGCCACCAACCCACCCCGAGGCTGCAATACCATACTGCTAGCATGCGTGCACTTGAAATTGGGCGTTTTAGGCATGTGGAGGCCAGAGCTGGCCACTACCTCATGGCTGCTTCGGCAGCGAGGTATCGATACTCCATGCTCGGTCCCCAGCCGCCAGGGGGCGGCCGGGTGTCCACACTCGGTCCCCAGCCGCCCCGCGGCCAGGTGTCCATAAACGGTTCCAAGCCGCCCCGATTTCTCCGCGGAACATCCCCACACACTTTTCTTAGACTGGCCTGCTTTAGAACCCGACTTCTCCGGTGGGCCCTGGCTTCTCTATCAGGGGAGTTGAGAGTGCCAAGGTGAGGAGCATGATGAGGATGATAGAAGTTAGCATCTGCTTTGTTTTCAAGGAATGCAAGCGCATGTATGTAGTAGCGGCTAGGCCTGAGGTGGTCAGCGTTTTGGCGCATATCCTACCTCCTCCGAGGATTGCTGGATGTTTTCCTGCTACTATCCAAGTTCTATGACTCTCGTTAAAACAAAGCTTCAAGTGATAAATGATGGATGAGGTAGTGGCAAAGGAGAAAGAGCAGGAGGAACAGGGACCATTCACATCAATATCAGGCCAGTCAACCACATATGTCTTGTAGGATATGTTTCTGTAACAAAAGGAGCGGTTTGGCTACACAGTTATAGGGCATACAGTGAGTGCAATGCCTACCAAAACTTTTGAGGCACTCCAATGCCCCTTGGAAATGACATGGAGGTCAGAGGGCCTTAACTAAACCTTTTTTTCCATTTATGGCAACTGGGTCTCCTGTGCACTGTTGGCCTAAGCAGTGAATGGAAGGCTTTCCAAAAATTATAAGGAACTGCAATGCCCCTGGAAACAGACGTGGATTACAGCGTACTAAAAACCTTCTACCCATTATTGGGGAGTGTGTCTCCCTTAGTTTTCACCTTTGCATTGAAAAGCAAAAGCTGACTAAAATTAGGAGGAAATGCAATGTCCGTTGGAAGAGTCGTGGAGATTAGAGGTAAGGTAATTAAAAACAACATTTCAATGCCCCTTGGAAGAGCTGTGGAGTTCAGAGTGGCTTAAGAAGACGCTTTTAATGCCCCTTTGAAGAGACGTGGAGGTCACAGTAGCTTAACAAGACGGTTTTAATGCCCCTTACAAGAGCCATACAGTACAGCATCTTAAAAACATTATTCCCATTATTGGGGAGTGGGTCTCCCATAGTATTTGCTTATGCCTTACAAGCAAAAGCTTCCAAAAATTATGAGGAAATGCAATGCCCGTTCGAAGAGTCGTGGAGATCCCAGTAGCTTAACAAGACGCTTTTAATGCCCCTCACAAGAGACGTGGAGGTCAGAGTGGCATAACAAGACAGTTTTAATGCCCCTTACAAGACACGTGGAGGTCAGAGTGGTATAACAAGACGCTTTTAATGCCCCTCAGAAGAGACGTGGAGGTCAGAGTGGTATAACAAGACGGTTTTAATGCCCCTTACAAGAGATGTGGAGGTCAGAGTGGTATAACAAGATGGTTTTAATGCCCCTCAGAAGAGACGTGGAGGTCAGAGTGGTATAACAAGACGGTTTTAATGCCCCTCTGAAGAGACGTGGAGGTCAGAGTGGTATAACAAGACGGTTTTAATGCCCTTTACAAGACACGTGGAGGTCAGAGTGGTATAACAAGACGGTTTTAATGCCCCTTACAAGACACGTGGAGGTCAGAGTGGTATAACAAGACTCTTTTAATGCCCCTTACAAGAGACGCTCATTATTCTGGCATTTGGCAAATATTAAAAATGATGGTAATCCTAATTGACCTAAAATGGGAAAGGTTTATTCTGATTTCATGTCAGATATTGAGAAAAACCTGCAGATGTGTCTATTTATACAGTGTATGGAAACTTCTGATTTCAACTGTGTATGTATATATATATATATATATATATATATATATATATATATATATATATATATGTGTATAATATATACACGGCGAAGCTCACACAACACAACACCCACAGCAGAGGAACTGGCTGCACACACACCTGCTCCTGTCAGTGCTGTGAGCGCTCCTCATGTCGCTGCTGGCTCCGCCCCTCATATCGCTGCTGGCTCCGCCCCTCATATCGCTGCTGGCTCTGCCCCTCACATCGCTGCTGGCTCCGCCCCTCATATCGCTGCTGGCTCCGCCCCTCATATCGCTGCTGGCTCTGCCCCTCACATCGCTGCTGGCTCCGCCCATCAGCCGCTCACAGTCCTCAGCAATATGGAGACATCCGCACTGATCAGAATCCTCGGGGGCGTGGCCTGTCACTGTAGTCACACAAGGGTTGTCATGGAGATCTCAAGGGAAGGCAGGTGGGCGGGGCTTAGAGCAGGAAGTAGAAGCCGTGCAGTGTGATTGGCTCCTTACCTTCTGCCAGTAATGGAGCAGATATATGGCTCCTATATAATGGAGGGGGTTCAGGAGGGGTTCCCCACCCTAAAGGTCAGGGGATAAATAATACTGGACATGAGCGAGGGCAGGAGGACATTATTCTATATTGTAAGAAATCTGATTTCTTCTTTCCTCACAGTTTTTCCTGTGCAAGACCACATGTATTGTGCGATAATCTGTGAATATGGGGGGGATCTGCTCCTCACATCCACATCAATCCCCCCACGTCTGAGCTCTCCCTTACAGGGGTCTTCTGCTCTGCACATTGATGCCGTATCCATGGAGATGACATCATGGCCGGTACATGCGGATCTCCCCGATGGGACCCTCATGTATCTGGAGGACGAGGCACTGCTGCTCCTCGGGGAGAGGGGGCACAATTCCTGTACACATGATACAGGGGCTTCTGCCATCTCTGGGCTGAGAATAATGCTGGCAGCGCGCAGTCTACATGATGTGAGGATTACAAGTCTGCAGTCACAGAGAGTCACACAGATGACTGCAGCCTTCAGCTTCACACCGGACAATCCCTTTAAATACATGTATATTGCTCTAAAAATACTTTTTACTATTTTGCTTCTTGTAACATTTGCTCTGTTCGGCCTTTACCAGCTTATTGTTTCCCAGCAGCACATTGATGGCTTCAGAATGAGTTAACTTGAGATTCAGTCAGTGAGCTCCTTATGATGTGGAGTTTCCAGCGCTTTTATTTCTGCGATGATTTATGACTGCATCAGAGATCAGCCCAACTTTCATGCTGGTCTGTGAACAAAATCAGCACAGAGAAGGTCAGAATGAGCGCACTGATAAATTCTCAGTGAGCTCATTCTGCAACTAGCAATGCAAAGGAAATAAAAAAGCCAAATTGTTTATGAAACGTTATTGAAAAAATATTTGTATGTATATATTTAGCCCAAAATGTCTGAGTGTCCATATCCTTAGTACCAGCACAGCTGAGGATTTGGTATAATCAGGGGCGTACATAGGACGCAGAAGTTCTAATTGGGCCCCCCCCCCCCCCAGCAACAAAAATGTAAATAATTGTCGGGGTCGCAGAAGATCAGATCTCACAACCTTCCAGCCTTTACATAGTAATTTTCCTCCTGCTGAAGTCCTAGATCCATTTTTCATTGCCCATAAAGTGTGGTGCCAACAAAAGTGCCCCCCAAACACGGTATGATACCCCCATGGTGAATTCCTCCATATGCGCAGTATAATGACCCTACTGTACCCGACCTCAACTCCCAGGGTAAAGTATGATCCCCCAACTGCCCCACACCTCTCCACACTCCATAGAGTATAATGCACTCAGTATAAGACTCTCGCCATGGTTCTCCACACAGTATAAGGCACTCGCCATGGTCCTCCACGCAGTATAAAGCACTCCCTCGTGGCCCTCCACGCAGTATGATGCACTCCCACGTGGTCCGCCACGCAGTATAATGCACTCCCTCGTGGTCCTCCACGCAGTATAATGCACTCCCACGTGGTCCTCCACACAGTACAATGCACTCCCTCGTGGTCCTCCACGCAGTATAATGCACTCCCATGTGGTCCGCCACGCAGTATAATGCACTCCCTCGTGGTCCTCCACACAGTACAATGCACTCCCTGTGGTCCTCCACACAGTATAATGCACTCCCCCATGGTCCTCCACACAGTACCATGCACTCCCCCATGGTCCTCCACACAGTACAATGCACTCCCCCATGGTCCTCCACACTGTACAATGTACTCCCCCATGGTCCTCCACACAGTATAAAGCCCCCGTCTCACATAGCGATATCGCTAGCGAGATCGCTGCTGTGTCACGGTTTTGGTGACTCACCAGCGACCTCACCAACGATGTCGCTATGTGTGACACTTTGCAACGATCAGGCCCCTGCTGTGAGGTTGCTGATCGCTGCAAAGTGTCCTGGACCATTTTTTGGTCGTTGGCCTCCCGCTGGCCAGCACACATCGCTGTGTGTGACCAGCGGAACCAACGATCTGGCTGGTAATCATGGTAAACATCGGGTTACTAGGGGCACGCGCGCACTTAGTAACCCGCTGTTTACCATGGATACCACTCTGCTACGGTGCGCGGAGGCTACCGTTCACCTTAGCAGAGTCGTATCCATGATAAACAGCGGGTTACTAGGGGCACACGCGCACTTAGTAACCCGATGTTTACCATAGTTACCAGCCTGCTCCTGCTTAAGCAGCAGGCTGGTAACAGGAGCAGGACATCGTGGAACGATTCTTTCCACGATATCGCTGCTCCCCTGATCGCTGGTGAGCCTGCCTGTTTGACAGCTCCCCAGCGATGTATTAGCGATGCAGCAACGATCCCTGACAGGTCGTATCGTTGTCGGGATCGCTGCTGCATCGCTTAGTGTGACGGGGCCTTAAGACACTCGCCATGGTTCTCCACTCAGTATATTGCATTCCCCCATGGTCCTGTACGCAGTATAATGCAGCCCCCCATAGGGTAAAATGCAGCCCCCCCCACCCGTAGGGTAAAATGCAGCCCCAGTCCTCCAGTATTATCAGTACACAATGATTTAAAAAATAAATACATACTTACCGCTCCTCGTTCCCCGCTGCTTCAGTCTCTGCAGCTGATCACCTCAGCCGCTGCCAGCTCCACTGTCTGACACAGCGTGGCGCGTCATCATGCCGCTGCGTCAGACGCAGAGGAGGAATGATGGGAGAGGGAGTGTCACATGATGCTCCCTCCTCCAGGTTTTCGTGGGCCCCGGGCGAAAGAGTCTCAGTGGCCCCTTTAACACATCCAACCATTCATGATGCACAGATACAGCAGATAAATTATAGATATAGATATAGTACAATGCCAAAAATTTCACTGACTTCTTACATTTCATGAGTGATATCTACTGTAAATTCTACAATAGCTCAGAAACCGGTGAATCCTCACAGCGCACAGTGCAGACCGGACAGTATAGTCCTCCATACAGTGTTATGGCACCACATAGTCCTCCATACAGTATTATGAGCCCTATATAATGCTCCATACAAAATACTGGATCCCATATAATTCACCATAGAGAATACTGCCTGGTCCCCATGTAATGCCATATGCAGGCTGGACCTCATACAGAGGCCCCATAAGCCCGCTGCATCCTCCCCGGGGCCCCCACAAGCCGGCTGCATCCCCCCAGGGCCCCCCTCAAGCCTGCATCACCCCCCCCAGAGCCCCCACATGCCTGCAGCATCCCCCCCATAGACCCCACAAGCCTGCAGCATCCCCCCCAGAGCACCCACAAGCCCACAGCATCCCCTCCAGGGCCCCACAAGCCCGCAGAATCCCCCCCAGGGCCCCACAAGCCCGCAGCATCCCCTTAGGGCCCCCACAAGCCCGCAGCATCCCCCCGGGGCCCCCACAAGCCCTGGACCGTACCTGCATCACCACCAGTAAAGGTATTGAAGTTTACCCTTGTGTGTGCCTGTACTTCCTCTGGAACCGTCCTGCCATCTCCCTCCTGCTTCCACCATCTTTCTACACCTCCACACTGCCCTGAGGCCTGCTCTACCTGTGGGGAGCCGTCCCATCATAGCTGCCCCTAACATCAGCCTCAGTGGACTGTCGCAGCGCTGGTAACCTCTTACCAGAATCCACAGGTGGCGTCACGACAATTTCCCCTATAAGCATTCCCCCCCCCTTTGAGTGACCGCCCTGGGCCACGGACTGGGCCAGCCACCGTGATATCCCCTGGCAACCAGAGGCCCGGCTTCCGAGTGCCCCAGGCCCTGGGGGCGAGTCACTATGCACAGTGGTTCATGAATTAATATTCACAGTGACCCTCCATCCTGTGATTAAAAGGGTCCGTACATTTGACACCTCCGTCTGACTCCCACAGTCTCCTCCGCACAGATCGATATTAAGATGGCCACCGCAATGGCATGGGGAGTGCAGCGGTGAGTCCAGAGCGCAGCTCCTCGCTCTAAAATGCCCATCAGAAAGAAGAGGTCAGACATTTATTTTCTATGAGCGCTCTATTATCCTATTTATCAAACATCAGCACTACAAGAATCCGTCCTGAGCCGTGCTGGGATCTTTGAACGTGGGCCCCCGGGAGGATCGGGCCCCTCATGGTGGAGCAGATCACACTCATTATAATCCATCACTGATAGAAGATACATAAACAACAACACAGGATGATTGTAAAACAGTGAGGTAATATTTTATTGAGCCACCAAACACACAATAAACATATCGAACAGTCCCAGCAAATACCTAATATGGTGCAAATTACAGAGTCTCACCCTTCCGCTGACTCGCTGGGATTAAAGCAGCTGCCAATCCGAGGGGCTTCTGGGGCTGACTACCCCCACCAATGGCACCCCCACCAAAGAGCACCCACAAAGAGGAGGTAACAACAAGCTTAGAAAGCTGACAGTCCATTGAGGTACGTGGCCAGGAGACCAGAAAGTTCCAACCTGGCTTCTCCGAACATATCCATGGAACTAGGTGACCGGAAGGTCCCGACTTGGCTTTTTCCGAGCATATTCACGAGTTCCAGGTGGCCGGAGTGTCCCAACCTGGCTACTCCAAACATCTCCATGGGACCAGGTGACTGGTGGGTCCCAACCTGGTTTTCCCAGATGTATCCATGGGTTCTATAGTAGTCAATGGAGCAGATCTGTATTCCTCCAGCCAGGGCTGTGGTCCCTTAAGCTGGCATCCTGTAGAAACCAAATCTATGTCCCTCTTAATGGATTCATGGTGTTCTGTAGAGCTGTCCCATAGAGTGTTCCTGGCAGTGGTTTTGTAAAAAGACTCCTTTATGTAGTTCACAACTGTCCTTCTTCAAGACTTCATCCACAGGTCAAGAGAAAAGGGGTGGTGTTACTAATTCTCATTACTGGAGCATCCACAGTTCATCCCCCAATGTTGACTTGCAAACATTGCAAACATTGAAGGATAAACTATAAATTCCGAAACAATGCAAGTCAACAAATTGCATGGACTTCTAAAATGGTAATCAACATATTTAACAAACATCCATTGTTCAAAGAGCCGGCGTCCCTGTATTGCAAAGATAACAGTACAATAAACCAGAAGAGTTGATATAAGAGGTAAATAACCATTTATCAATGAACAAATATCACCTCAACCTACAAGATGAGTCAACATTCGGACTAATGACAAAAGATCATGTGCGTTGACCAACCGAAGAAAGAAACACATAAATTTAATAGTTAATAATTCAGGCAATAGTCTATCATTCTGGGCCTATGGAATTTACATCTGGATAATTACGATTAAATGCTGTGTCGTCACAGGCCCCTTTAGTTTTAGGGACTGGCAGGGGTCCTTTACAGTTGCTCTCCCACTAGTTCATCCTTCTTTCCTTTACTCCGTTTCAATAAAATATTTGGAAATATACAAAGTAAAAACTCAAATATAATTTTTTTTCTTACATTAAAACTTGATTTTATTAAAATAAACCCCCAAAAAACAAGAACAAAAAAACTAAACCTGATTAACATCGCAGAGAACAACAATCGAAACTGTACAACGATCACATGATTTATCCGGCACGAAAAACAGCATCAAGAATAAAATAGTAATAATTAATGGCAAAATTGTAGCTTTTGTTCATTTTGTCTCTATACTGCACGATAAACGCTGGAAAGAAAAAATATAAGAACCATTCCTGGGGTTTTGCCATTGAATGCTGGAAAAAATAAAAAAACATCAGCAGAATTGTTTTTTTATTAATCTCACGCAAAAGAAAAATGGAATAAAAATTATAAAAACGTTGTCTGTTCCCCAAAATGTTACCAGTGAATCCTATAGCAGCTCCGCATAGACCCAAACTGGTAAACTAAAAACTCCTGCATGCCCCGTGTGTGTGTATGTATATATATATATACATACACATATATATATACTCCTCTGTACTATATACACGGCAGAGCTCACACACCACAACACGCTCCGCGGCGGCGCCACAAAAAGAGCGGACCTGGCTGCACACACACCTGCTCCTGTCACCTGTATACACAGTTGAAACCAGAAATTTACATACACTATATAAATGTTAGAACCCTCCTGTTTGTTTTTTCCATCTTGTGTTTTGCGGTCACAAGACCATCTGCCTTTATATTCCAGCTCCGCCCTTTTGGCTGTGTTGGACTTCAGTGTTGTTTGACTGCTTTTCTAGCCAGGTGCTTCTGTGCCTTTCTCTGTCAGTTCGCTTGGTCCTTCTGGGACCTCTAGTACCTTTTTGTCAGTTTATCTTTTTGTGTTCTGTAACAACTTCTCTGTTTAGGAGATGTCCCATTTTTGTTCCAGTCCTTAGTTCTTTTTGGGACCCCTCTCCTTTATGCTATAGGTCTTCGTTCAGACTAGCCGAGGACTAAGGCGGGTCTGTTCGCTAGGAACAGGCAGCCCGCTACATCGTAGGGATTCAGCTTAGTCTTACTGTAGGGATAGCTTTCTCCTTTCTTTCCTTAGTACTTGTTGCAGATCATAACAATAAAAAGACACATCTACATGTTTTTCTCAATATCTGACATGAAATCAGAATAAACCTTCCCGTTTTAGGTCAATTAGTATTACCATAATTTTTAAGATTTGCCAAATGCCAGAATAATAAGAGAGAGAGAGAATGTTTTAAAGCATTTTTATTACTTACTGCAAAGTCATAAGTTTACATACACTAATATTGCTATACCTTTAAACAATTCTGCACTGCCCATATGATGATGTCATGTGTTTGGAAACTTCTGATAGTTTTTTTGGCAACATCTCAGTTAATTAGAGACACACCTGTGGATGTATTTTAATGCACACCTGAAACACACTGCTTCTTTGTGTAGCATCATGGGAAAGTCTAAAGAAATTAACCAAGATATCAGGAAGAGAATTGTGGACTTGCACAAGTCTGGCTCATCCTTGGGTACAATTTCAAGATACCTGAAGGTGCCTCGTTAATCTGTACAAACAATTATATGCAAGTACAAACAAGATGGGAATGTCCAGCCATCATACCGCTCAGGAAGGAGACGGGTTCTGTGTCCCAGACATGAACGTGCTTTGGTCCGATATGTGCATATCAAGGACAAAAGCAAAAGATCTTGTGAAGATGATAGGGAAAGCTGATAAGATTGTGTCAATATCCACAGTGAAATGAGTACTGTATCAATATAGGCTGAAAGGCCACTGTGCCAGGAAGAAGCCATTACTCCAAAAGAAAGATAAAAAAAGCCAGATTAATGTTTGCAAATGCACACAGGAACAAAGACCTTAATTTTTGGAGACATGTCCCGTGGTCTGATGAAACTAAAATTGAACTTTTTGGGCATAGTGACCATCGTTACTTTTGGAAGAAAAAAGGAAAAGCTTGGAAGCCTAAGAACACCATCCCAACTGTGAAACACGGGGGAGGCAGCATCATGTGGGGATGATTTCCTGTAGGAGGGACTGGCGATAGCGCCACTCACAGGCATCACGTGACCCCCCGGCTGCAGCCGGCTCTTTCTTCCGCTGATGTCACGTCAAATGAGGGGTGACATTAGTGTCGCGGACCCCGCGGTGGATGCTGGGCTGTGGGCGGGGGTTACCCCGCGCGTCCCACCCAGCATCCTCCGCGCCCCACTCCCAATGAATGAGGAGAGGGAAAGAGGTAAACTATTGACTTAGCAGTAAGTAATAAAAATGTCCTAAAACATTCTCTCTCTCTCATTATTCTGGCATTTGGCAAATATTAAAAATGATGGTAATCCTAATTGACCTAAAATGGGAAAGGTTTATTCTGATTTCATGTCAGATATTGAGAAAAACCTGCAGATGTGTCTATTTATACAGTGTATGGAAACTTCTGATTTCAACTGTGTATGTATATATATGTGTGTGTATATTATATACACGGCGAAGCTCACACACCACAACACCCACAGCAGAGGAACTGGCTGCACACACACCTGCTCCTGTCAGTGCTGTGAGCGCTCCTCATATCGCTGCTGGCTCCGCCCCTCATATCGCTGCTGGCTCCGCCCATCATATCGCTGCTGGCTCTGCCCCTCATATCGCTGCTGGCTCCGCCCATCATATCGCTGCTGGCTCCGCTCCTCATATCGCTGCTGGCTCCGCCCATCATATCGCTGCTGGCTCTGCCCCTCATATCGCTGCTGGCTCTGCCCCTCATATTGCTGCTGGCTCCGCCTCTCACATCGCTGCTGGCTCCGCCTCTCACATCGCTGCTGGCTCCGCCTCTCATATCGCTGCTGGCTCTGCCCCTCATATCGCTGCTGGCTCTTCCCCTCATATCGCTGCTGGCTCCGCTCCTCATATCGCTGCTGGCTCCGCCCATCATATCGCTGCTGGCTCCGCCCCTCATATCGCTGCTGGCTCTGCCCCTCATATCGCTGCTGGCTCCGCCCCTCATATCGCTGCTGGCTCTGCCCCTCATATCGCTGCTGGCTCCGCCCATCATATCGCTGCTGGCTCCGCCCCTCATATCGCTGCTGGCTCCGCCCATCATATCGCTGCTGGCTCCGCCCCTCATATCGCTGCTGGCTCCGTCCCTCATATCGCTGCTGGCTCCGCCTCTCATATCGCTGCTGGCTCCGCCCCTCATATCGCTGCTGGCTCCGCCTCTCATATCGCTGCTGGCTCTGCCCCTCATGTCGCTGCTGGCTCCGCCCCTCATATCGCTGCTGGCTCCGCCCCTCATGTCGCTGCTGGCTCCGCCCTTCATATCGCTGCTGGCTCCGCCCCTCACATCGCTGCTGGCTCCGCCCATCAGCCGCTCACAGTCCTCAGCAATATGGAGACATCCGCACTGATCAGAATCCTCGGGGGCGTGGCCTGTCACTGTAGTCACACAAGGGTTGTCATGGAGATCTCAAGGGAAGGCAGGTGGGCGGGGCTTAGAGCAGGAAGTAGAAGCCGTGCAGTGTGATTGGCTCCTTACCTTCTGCCAGTAATGGAGCAGATATATGGCTCCTATATAATAGAGGGGGCTCAGGAGGGGTTCCCCACCCAAAAGGTCAGGGGATAAATAATACTGGACATGAACGAGGGCAGGAGGACATTATTCTATATTGTAAGAAATCTGATTTCTTCTTTCCTCACAGTTTTTCCTGTGCAAGGCCACATGTATTGTGCGATAATCTGTGAATATGGGGGGGATCTGCTCCTCACATCCACATCAATCCCCCCACGTCTGAGCTCTCCCTTACAGGGGTCTTCTGCTCTGCACATTGATGCCGTATCCATGGAGATGACATCATGGCCGGTACATGCGGATCTCCCCGATGGGACCCTCATGTATCTGGAGGACGAGGCACTGCTGCTCCTCGGGGAGAGGGGGCACAATTCCTGTACACATGATACAGGGGCTTCTGCCATCTCTGGGCTGAGAATAATGCTGGCAGCGCGCAGTCTACATGATGTGAGGATTACAAGTCTGCAGTCACAGAGAGTCACACAGATGACTGCAGCCTTCAGCTTCACACCGGACAATCCCTTTAAATACATGTATATTGGTCTAAAAAGACTTTTTACTATTTCTCTTCATGTAACATTTGCTCTGTTCGGCCTTTACCAGCTTTTTGTTTCCCAGCAGCACATTGATGGCTGCAGAATGAGTTAACTTGAGATTCAGTCAGTGAGCTCCTTATGATGTGCACTCCCCCATGGTCCTCCACACAGTACAATGCACTCCCCCATGGTCCTCCACACAGTACAATGCACTCCCCCATGGTCCTCCACACAGTATAAGACACTCGCCATGGTTCTCCACTCAGTATAATGCATTCCCCCATGGTCCTGTACGCAGTATAATGCAGCCCCCCATAGGGTAAAATGCAGCCCCCCCCACCCGTAGGGTAAAATGCAGCCCCAGTCCTCCAGTATTATCAGTACACACTGATTTATAAATAAATACATACTTACCGCTCCTCGTTCCCCGCTGCTTCAGTCTCTGCAGCTGATCACCTCAGCAGCTGCCAGCTCCACTGTCTGACACAGCGTGGCGCGTCATCATGCTGCTGCGTCAGACGCAGAGGAGGAATGATGGGAGAGGGAGTGTCACATGATGCTCCCTCCTCCAGGTTTTCGTGGGCCCCGGGCGAAAGAGTCTCAGTGGCCCCTTTAACACATCCAACCATTCATGATGCACAGATACAGCAGAGAAATTATAGATATAGATATAGTACAATGCCAAACATTTCACTGACTTCTTACATTTCATGAGTGATATCTATTGTAAATTCTACAATAGCTCAGAAACCGGTGAATCCTCACAGCGCACAGTGCAGACCGGACAGTATAGTCCTCCATACAGTGTTATGGCACCACTATGTCCTCCATACAGTATTATGGGCACAACATAGTCCTCCATACAGTATTATGAGCCCCATATAATGCTCCATACAAAATACTGGATCTCATATAATTCACCATAGAGAATACTGCCTGGTCCCCATGTAATGCCATATGCAGGCTGGACCCCATACAGAGGCCCCACAAGCCTGCAGCATCCCCCCCAGAGCCTCCACAAGCCCGCAGCATCCCCCCCCAGAGCACCCACAAGCCGGCAGCATCCCCCCCAGAGCACCCACAAGCCCGCTGCATCCCCCCCAGAGCACCCACAAGCCCGATGCATCCCCCCCAGGGCCCCCACAAGCCTGCTGCATCCCCCCGGGGCCCCCACAAGCCTGCAGCACACCCCCCCAGAGCTCCCACAAGCCCGCAGTATCCCCCAAGGGCCCCCACAAGCCCACAGCATCCCCCCCAGGGCCCCCACAAGCCCACAGCATCCCCCCACCAGAGCCCCCACAAGCTCACAGCATCCCCCCCCAGAGCCCCCACAAGCTCGCAGCATCCCCGCCAGAGCCTCCACAAGCCCGCAGCATCCCCCCAGAGCACCCACAAGCCCGCAGCATCCCCCCCCAGAGCACCCACAAGCCCACAGCATCCCCCCAGGGCCCCACAAGCCCGCAGCATCCCCCCCAGAGCACCCACAAGCCCACAGCATCCCCCCAGGGCCCCACAAGCCCACAGCATCCCCCAGGGCCCCACAAGCCTGCAGCATCCCCCCCAGGGCCCCACAAGCCCACAGCATTCCCGCCCCAGAGCCCCCACAAGCCCACAGCATCCCCCCCAGGGCCCCACAAGCCCGCAGCATCCCCCCCAGAGCACCCACAAGCCCACAGCATCCCCCCAGGGCCCCACAAGCCCGCAGCATCCCCCCCAGGGCCCCACAAGCCCACAGCATTCACCCCCCCAGAGCCCCAACAAGCTCGCAGCATCCCCCCCAGAGCCCCCACAAGACCGCAGAATCCCCCTTAGGGCCCCCCTAAGCCCGCAGCATCCCCCCCAGAGCCCTCACAACCCCGTAGCATCCCCTTAGGGCCCCCACAAGCACGCATTATCCCTGCATTATTCTCCAGAGCCCCCTAAGATCTCCACAAGCATTAATTAACCCCACCAGACTGCCCTCCAGCATTAACCCCCCCAAATCCCTCACTCGCAAGTATCAAGCCCCCTCACCCCAAAAACAACAAGAAGAAAAGACATCAGACCAGCAATTAATAGAACAATCTCCTGTTTCTCAGCTTAGGATACTGACCTCCTCCTGCAGCTTCACCGGCAGCTCTGTCTCTGCATGAGACTCTGGCGTCTGGTGCTGAACTAGAACACGCCCCCGGAAATGACATCACACCTGGAAGGATCCCATACATTCTAGTGTCTAGGGCACAGGAAGAGGTAATTATTGTGACGGCCGGGGCGGGGGGGCCCATAGTGCGCCGGGATGCCCGACGGCGAGTAAGCCCCCCGCCTGCTCAGGGCCCCGCCGCTTGCCTGGGTGCAGGAGGGGGACCTGATGCGGGGGTACACAGTGCAGGCGACTGCTATGGGGCCCCCCCAGCTCACGGGCCCCATAGCAGTCGCGTGGCCTGCCGCCATTGGCGGGACGCCACTGGGTACAATGGTGTCTGGCCTGGACAATCTTCTGTAAGGGAAACCAAGTCCAAACTGATAGATTTTCCCTGCACTGATACATTGTAGCAAACGGTCAGGACAGGAGGGGGATTGTCTACACTGAATACCATTGTAATAAATGCTCCGCTGCTGTCAGGATTAGATTTTTTTCAGGTTCTGGATATTAACAAGAATGATTTTATTCTCAGACAACAAGCAGAGATCTTACAAATGGCAGAAAAGTGGAATAATCCTTCATTGCAGAGAGGAGAACTTTCCTCCTGTATCCGGTGGATCGTCCTGTGGCTGAGAACAGTCTTTGCGGAGCGATTCCTCCCTATGAGGGGAACGTCGGCGCGGTGGAGCTGCTGTATCAGCCACGGAGGGGAATGAAGAGCAAGAAAGATTTATCCCTCATCCTGGAGGATCCGGAACTGAAGACTGCGGAGATCAAAGCTGAAGGTGAAGCCACATGTGATCTGTATACATCGGCAGAGGGGTCGTCACATGAGGAAATCCCCCCATATATATGGAGATGGCGATCTGTGGGGGCCGGACACAGAATGGGTGTGTGGTGTAACCAAAGAGAACACTAAGTCAGCACAGGAGCTGTGTACACAAAACGGAAGCATTCTGCAAAGTTACTTTATTCTCTTTATCCCCTTCCCGACATCCGCAGAATTTAAGTGTCGCAATTCCAATGAGTTGTGGATTTTTGATTCAAGTTGCCCAACGGGACCAAAAAATAATGTGATAGAAAAGGATTAAAATTGAAATTTATATATATAAAAAAATCCTTTGAAATTTCCTACCTCCATTTGTCAATACAAAGCAAGACTAAAAGATTATATATATATATATTTATTTATTTAGTATTGACACACTGACAAAAAGTCCGATCTATCAAATCATAAATATATTAACCCCTACAGCAAATGCCCAACAGCAAAGATAATCTAAACACCCAATTTTTTTTTCTTTTTGGGTAATTTTACCTCCCAAAAAATGCATCAAAAAGAGATGAAAAGTTTGTAGACAGCAGAGAATGGCATCAATAACCCCCGCAGGTCGGCGAGCAGAAAGCGAACCTCGCCCAGATTCATCAGCAGAAACATGGAACAAATGCAGGGTCCCACAAAATGGTGACACAATACCGGGTTATTTATTACTGTTTGGTGACACCATAATACGGCAATTCTGGCTTCTTAATTTATTTTTCCGCTATTTAACGTGCGGTTTAAATAATTTGGGCTTTGATAGGTCGGACTTTTACAGACACGACAATATAAAATGTTTCTTTTTTAATTTCTTTTTTTTTACCTCGGAAAATAGGGGTGATTTAACATTTTTGTTTATTTTTTTTCCTTTATAAAACTTTTTCTTTTTTTTCCATTTTTACTTTCTTTTTTTATGTCCCCTTAGGGCACTTGAACCTGCAATCTCTTGACTGCTTATTCTATATACAGTAATCCTCTAGTAATGCAGTATACAGTTTATAAGATTAATTTCAGACTGTGGATGTGTAGCACCCTGAGGATTCGGCTGCTACAGGGGTATTGCACCTCAACCCAGAGGTGTGATATTCCACTCCCGGGTAAGGAAGGAGTGTGGAACTGAGCTCAGATAGACTGCATGCACTACATACATCCCATTCCAGAGGAGCAGGCCGACGGTACTCCCACTTAGAAATGTGCAGGTACAACCGAGCCTGTTCCTGGCTGGAGTGGGAGGGGGGTGGTACATCCCATGTAGTGTAGGGGCAGATAGGGGGAGCAGTCTGGGTAGTGATAGGAGCTCATTGGGTGCTGGTCACCTGAGCTCACACATAGAGGGATATATAAGGAGGGCACCAACTTAGATCAGGGTCAGACGCTGAGAACAAGTCAGTTGGAGAGGAGAGAGAAGGAAACAGCAGCCCTGGAGAGAGAGTGGAGCAGAGAAAGACCCAGAGGGGGAAGACTGAAGGGACCCAAGAACCCAAATTAGAGCACCGGGTGAGGAGTCAGCAAGAGGGTACCGGAACCCAAGCTGGTGGGGGCAAAGACATTCCCCAGCCAGAGACCGGAGACCGTGGGCAGTGTCTGTCACGGTCACCCACCACATTCACCCTGAAGGCACACCACATGAAGGGTCAGGGAACCCAGGGCCAAGGGTGTCCCAAAAGAAGGCCCGAGGGAGCTGGACCTAGGTGAATCACTGGTGGGGACGGCTGAAGAAAGGACAGAGGGAGAGTTCAGGGCCACGCTCCGGACTTGTTTGGGGGTTGGCCGGATCCAGGACCTGGTGGACGCAGCACGGCTCGGGTGGTCACTAGCAGCTGGAGTGACCGAAACATCAGCAGTAAGTAAACTCCCTTAACTGCACAACCCGAGTCTGTCTTCATTGCCGGCTGCACCGCACCACCACAACCCCCATCCTCTGCGCCTGTCCCCTCTGAGGCTATACCCCTCCCGTTGGGGGTTATCCCACCAAGCTGCACATCCATCATCAGCCTCAGCGGACCCTGCTGCAGCGGCGGCCACAGTGACCGCATCACAACGGGTGGCGTAGTCGACACAAAAGAACTCTTATAACATCAGTAAGGACTGCCACATAACACTTAGCTTGACGCCCTGGGCACGGGACCGGGTCACAGCCGCTCGGAGACTACAACCCCCCCATCTGATCCGGTGCCGGGTATTCCCCTCAAAAAGGAATATGTCCCAGGGGGCGCGTCAACTTTGGCGTAGTCGGCAGGATTACGTGCCCGCAACACCCGGGTACTGCGTGCCTGAAGAAAAGTGCAAGTTTACCTCAGAAAGAAGTCTCCCGCCGGTTCCGGAGGGTCCACGCCATCGGACTCCGTCACCAGTCGTTTCCCGCCGATTGTCCGCCATTTCCAGCTTGTTCCCGCCATCTGCAGAGTTTCCCGCCACTGGGCGACGCTTCCCGCCAAAACCGCAGATTTCCCGCCTTGGAAGAGCAGCGGACGCCATTATGGGCGTGCCAAAGGAGGGCAAGAGGCCACATCCCATCGTGGGCCGGGACAGAAAATGGCGCCAAAAGTGGAAACCGCCCCCACCAACAGAGACTGTGATGCTGGAGGTGTCTGTCAGCGTGAAAGAACTCCCCCTGGAGCTGACAGTCACCGAGTTGCCCCGGGACCGCCCTCGAAGTGGGAGGAGACGAAAGAAAAGAGAAAAGATGGGTGTCGCTTGGAGCAGTCTGGAGCGAGCGCACCCGGAGGCAAGAGGTCTAACAAGGAGTAGCGGAGGAGCTCACCCGGAGATGGAGAGAAAGCAGAACAGCACCGGCCCGCTGGCCAGGAGTCTGCTAGAGACCGAGGAAGGAGGGCAGAGCAGCACCGGCCCGCTGGCCAGGAGCCTGCCGGAAGCCGAGCAGAGCAGCACCGACCCGATGGTCAGGAGCCTGCTAGAGTCCACAACCCCGCTAGGTCTAGCGGAGATCCTAGCGCAGCTCCCCCGAGACCGGGAGTGTGCACAAACTGCCCTGGAGGGCCTCGCAAGGAGGATGGCCTGGGTACAGCGCGAGATACTGGCGGAGTGGGGCAGGGAGATGGCCCAGCAAGCAGAGACCAGTCAACGGAGCACGCTACCCTGGAAGAGGAAGCAGACCGCCTCTGAGGATGGCGCGGGAGGACCCAAGGCCGGAGACGGCGCCGAGGAGGGAGCCGAACGCATGGAGGCAGGTAAAGGGGACGCCTATACCCCAAGCCGTGACACCGCTTACCTGCCCCAGCTCCCCGTCGCAGAGCCCGAAAGTCCCCCTGCTGTGCCCGAAAACGCCATGTCACCGACGCAGACTAGGCCCCAACCGGAAGCCACCGCCGCGACCCCTGTGACGTCACACGCCTCGACCCCGAGCGTGACCAAGCAGGAAGTACCACCAGCCTGGTCGCAGGGCCTAGAATTCCCGGGCGTCGCATCACCAACAGCGCCCCCTACCTCCGCGGAGCCTCCGGCCTGGCCGCAAGGCCAGGTAGCCCAGGGCGCCGCCGTATTAACGGTGCCCTTCACCTTCCAGGTGCCCCAGGCCTGGCCGCAAGGCCTGGGCAACCCGGGCGCCACCACCACCGCGCCCATAAGACCAAGAGTGCCGCATCTGGGAAGAGCCAGAGGACCCGGACGGGTCTGAAGAAACATCATATCAAGAAAGAGCAGGAGGGAGCCGTCGTTGAGGGCGGGAGTAGAGACTGTATATAGTTGCCCGTCGGGGCACAGTGAACCGTTGCTGCTAAAATAGTCCCCGTTGGGACCAGTGAACTGTTTACCCGTTAACCCCTTCATCCTACAGGCTGAGGACTGTGAGCAGCCATTCCCTACCCTCTACCTGGCCGAGGACTGAGAGCGGCCAACTTTCAATTTTCCCTGTATATAGTTGCGCGTCCTAAAGCGCCCCCTACCGGTTTTATAGAAAACCAGTATTTTCTAAGAGACTGTCGCACTTTTCCCGGACACACGTTGCACAGTGTCCGGAGGAGGAACCAGAGACAAGAGAAGTCTACGAGAATGGTTATATAAAAAGTTTTATATATATATAATGTTTATATGTTTTATATGTTTATATGAAAATTTTGTATGTTTTGGTGTTTTATGTCTTACAGCCCGAGGACGTGCTGTGGTTTACCAGGGGGGAATGTAGCACCCTGAGGATTCGGCTGCTACAGGGGTATTGCACCTCAACCCAGAGGTGTGATATTCCACTCCCGGGTAAGGAAGGAGTGTGGAACTGAGCTCAGATAGACTGCATGCACTACATACATCCCATTCCAGAGGAGCAGGCCGACGGTACTCCCACTTAGAAATGTGCAGGTACAACCGAGCCTGTTCCTGGCTGGAGTGGGAGGGGGGTGGTACATCCCATGTAGTGTAGGGGCAGATAGGGGGAGCAGTCTGGGTAGTGATAGGAGCTCATTGGGTGCTGGTCACCTGAGCTCACACATAGAGGGATATATAAGGAGGGCACCAACTTAGATCAGGGTCAGACGCTGAGAACAAGTCAGTTGGAGAGGAGAGAGAAGGAAACAGCAGCCCTGGAGAGAGAGTGGAGCAGAGAAAGACCCAGAGGGGGAAGACTGAAGGGACCCAAGAACCCAAATTAGAGCACCGGGTGAGGAGTCAGCAAGAGGGTACCGGAACCCAAGCTGGTGGGGGCAAAGACATTCCCCAGCCAGAGACCGGAGACCGTGGGCAGTGTCTGTCACGGTCACCCACCACATTCACCCTGAAGGCACACCACATGAAGGGTCAGGGAACCCAGGGCCAAGGGTGTCCCAAAAGAAGGCCCGAGGGAGCTGGACCTAGGTGAATCACTGGTGGGGACGGCTGAAGAAAGGACAGAGGGAGAGTTCAGGGCCACGCTCCGGACTTGTTTGGGGGTTGGCCGGATCCAGGACCTGGTGGACGCAGCACGGCTCGGGTGGTCACTAGCAGCTGGAGTGACCGAAACATCAGCAGTAAGTAAACTCCCTTAACTGCACAACCCGAGTCTGTCTTCATTGCCGGCTGCACCGCACCACCACAACCCCCATCCTCTGCGCCTGTCCCCTCTGAGGCTATACCCCTCCCGTTGGGGGTTATCCCACCAAGCTGCACATCCATCATCAGCCTCAGCGGACCCTGCTGCAGCGGCGGCCACAGTGACCGCATCACAACGGGTGGCGTAGTCGACACAAAAGAACTCTTATAACATCAGTAAGGACTGCCACATAACACTTAGCTTGACGCCCTGGGCACGGGACCGGGTCACAGCCGCTCGGAGACTACAACCCCCCCATCTGATCCGGTGCCGGGTATTCCCCTCAAAAAGGAATATGTCCCAGGGGGCGCGTCAGATGAACTTCACAGGAGTACCAAGATGGCAGCCATGCAGGCCTTCACCATTCCCCTGACTGCCATTGTCATCCATTTCCTGGCGATAGCTCAATTTAAATGCCGCTGTTGGCTCAGGTGGCCACAGTCTACTCAAGTCGCTGCTGTCGGCTCAGGTCACCGCTGTTCTGGGCTGGCTGGCAAATTGCACGCAGTAGCAACCCATCCTTATTGAGTTTTATCTGTGGCTGATTCATAAAGTGAGTAAAGGTTACAAAGCTTTAAAAAGATAAAGCCGGTGTTATGATGTAATAGTTGAGGTCAAATGCCGACTAGATTCTCATCCACTTCTATCAGTGGGCTACTCAGAGAGGTGTCTGAGACTCTAGTCAGCATGTGACCAGGCTCGGACTGGCCTGCTGGGGAATTCCCTGGTGGGCTCCACTGCAGGGCCAGCACTGACAAGAGAAGGAAGGCTCCTCCCACTCCTACCCTAGCACAGCTATGCACTTGTCTATACATCGTATGCTGTGTGTGTGGGGGTGTGTGGTTTGACTTGTCTATATACCGTATGCTGTGTTGGGGGGACTTGTCTATATACCGTATGATGTGTGGGGGGGACTTGTCTTTATACCGTATGCTGTGTGTGGGGGGGACTTGTCTATATACCGTATGATGTGTGGGGGGGACTTGTCTATATACCGTATGCTGTGTGTGGGGGACTTGTCTATATACCGTAAGCTGTGTGTGGGGGACTTGTCTATATACCGTATGCTGTGTGTGGGGGGGACTTGTCTATATACCGTATGCTGTGTGTGGGGGACTTGTCTATATACCGTATGCTGTGTGTGGGGGGGACTTGTCTATATACCGTATGATGTGTGGGGGGGACTTGTCTATATACCGTATGCTGTGTGGGGGGGACTTCTCTATATACCGTAAGCTGTGTGTGGGGGACTTGTCTATATACTGTATGCTGTGTATGGGGGACTTGTCTATATACCTTATGCTATGTATGAGGGACTTGTCTACATACCTTATGCTGTGTGTGGGGGGACTTGTCTATATACCGTATGCTGTGTGTGGGGGACTTGTCTATATACCGTATGCTGTGTGTGGGGGACTTGTCTATATACCGTATGCTGTGTGGGGGGGACTTGTCTATGTACTGTATGCTGTGTGTGGGGGGACTTGTCTATATACCGTATGCTGTGTGTGGGGGACTTGTCTATATACTGTATGCTGTGTGGGGGGGACTTGTCTATATACCGTATGCTGTGTGTGGGGGACTTGTCTATATACTGTATGCTGTGTGGGGGGGACTTGTCTATATACCGTATGCTGTGTGTGGGGGACTTGTCTATATACTGTATGCTGTGTGGGGGGGACTTGTCTATATACCGTATGCTGTGTGTGGGGGACTTGTCTATATACTGTATGCTGTGTGGGGGGGACTTGTCTATATACCGTATGCTGTGTGTGGGGGACTTGTCTATGTACTGTATGCTGTGTGTGGGGGGACTTGTCTATATACCGTATGCTGTGTGTGGGGGACTTGTCTATATACTGTATGCTGTGTGGGGGGGACTTGTCTATATACCGTATGCTGTGTGGGGGGGACTTGTCTATATACTGTATGCTGTGTGTGGGGGACTTGTCTATATACTGTATGCTGTGTGGGGGGACTTGTCTATATACTGTATGCTGTGTGTGGGGGACTTGTCTATATACCGTATGCTGTGTGTGGGGGGCTTGTCTATATACTGTATTCTGTGTGTGGGGGACTTGTCTATATACCGTATGCTGTGTGGGGGGGACTTGTCTATATACCGTATGCTGTGTGTGGGGGACTTGTCTATATACCGTATGCTGTGTGTGGGGGACTAGTCTATATACCGTATGCTGTGTGTGGGGGACTTGTCTATATACCGTATGCTGTGTGTGGGGGACTTGTCTATATACTGTATGCTGTGTGTGGGGGACTTGTCTATATACCGTATGCTGTGTGTGGGGGACTTGTCTATATACTGTATGCTGTGTGGGGGGGACTTGTCTATATACCGTAAGCTGTGTGTGGGGGACTTGTCTATATACTGTATGCTGTGTATGGGGGACTTGTCTATATACCTTATGCTGTGTGTGGGGGGACTTGTCTATATACCGTATGCTGTGTGTGGGGGACTTGTCTATATACCGTATGCTGTGTGGGGGGGACTTGTCTATGTACTGTATGCTGTGTGTGGGGGGACTTGTCTATATACCGTATGCTGTGTGTGGGGGACTTGTCTATATACTGTATGCTGTGTGGGGGGGACTTGTCTATATACCGTATGCTGTGTGTGGGGGACTTGTCTATATACTGTATGCTGTGTGGGGGGGACTTGTCTATATACCGTATGCTGTGTGTGGGGGACTTGTCTATGTACTGTATGCTGTGTGTGGGGGGACTTGTCTATATACCGTATGCTGTGTGTGGGGGACTTGTCTATATACTGTATGCTGTGTGGGGGGGACTTGTCTATATACCGTATGCTGTGTGGGGGGGACTTGTCTATATACTGTATGCTGTGTGTGGGGGACTTGTCTATATACCGTATGCTGTGTGTGGGGGGCTTGTCTATATACTGTATTCTGTGTGTGGGGGACTTGTCTATATACCGTATGCTGTGTGGGGGGGACTTGTCTATATACCGTATGCTGTGTGTGGGGGACTTGTCTATATACCGTATGCTGTGTGTGGGGGACTTGTCTATATACCGTATGCTGTGTGTGGGGGACTTGTCTATATACCGTATGCTGTGTGTGGGGGACTTGTCTATATACTGTATGCTGTGTGTGGGGGACTTGTCTATATACTGTATGCTGTGTGTGGGGGACTTGTCTATATACTGTATGCTGTGTATGGGGGACTTGTCTATATACCGTATGCTGTGTGTGGGGGACTTGTCTATATACCGTATGCTGTGTATGGGGGACTTGTCTATATACTGTATGCTGTGTGTGGGGGACTTGTCTATATACCGTATGCTGTGTATGGGGGACTTGTCTATATACCGTATGCTGTGTATGGGGGACTTGTCTATATACTGTATGCTGTGTATGGGGGACTTGTCTATATACCGTATGCTGTGTATGGGGGACTTGTCTATATACTGTATGCTGTGTATGGGGGACTTGTCTATATACTGTATGCTGTGTGTGGGGGACTTGTCTATATACTGTATGCTGTGTGGGGGGACTTGTCTATATACTGTATGCTGTGTGGGGGGACTTGTCTATATACTGTATGCTGTGTGGGGGGGACTTGTCTATATACCGTATGCTGTGTGGGGGGGACTTGTCTATATACCGTATGCTGTGTGTGGGGGACTTGTCTATATACTGTATGCTGTGTGGGGGGACTTGTCTATATACTGTATGCTGTGTGGGGGGGGACTTGTCTATATACCGTATGCTGTGTGGGGGGGACTTGTCTATATACCGTATGCTGTGTGGGGGGGACTTGTCTATATACCGTATGCTGTGTGTGGGGGACTTGTCTATATACCGTATGCTGTGTGGCGGGCTTGTCTATATACCGTATGCTGGGTGTGGGGGACTTGTCTATATACTGTATGCTGTGTGTGGGGACTTGTCTATATACTGTATGCTGTGTGTGGGGGACTTGTCTATATACCGTATGCTGTGTGTGGGGGACATGTCTATATACTGTATGCTGTGTGTGGGGACTTGTCTATATACCGTATGCTGTGTGTGGGGGACTTGTCTATATACCGTATGCTGTGTGTGGGGGACTTGTCTATATACCGTATGCTGTGTGTGGGGGTCTTGTCTATATACCGTATGCTGTGTGGGGGGGACTTGTCTATATACCGTATGCTGTGTGGTGGGGGACTTGTCTATATACTGTATGCTGTGTGGTGGGGGAGGGGGTGCTGGACTTGGTTCTTTTTGCTATATGTGGGGGAGGGAGACCTGGATAAATATGCTATACATGGAGAAGGGGATCTTGGCTATATACTTTGTGTGGGGGAGCGAGGACCTGGATAAATATGCTATACATGGAGGAGGGGACCTGGCTATATACTTTGTGTGGGGGAGCGGGGACCTTGTCTATATACTTTGGGTGGGGGAGCGGGGACCTTGTCTATATACTTTGTGTGGGGGAGCGGGGACCTTGTCTATATACTTTGTGTGGGGGAGCGGGGACCTGGCTATATACTTTGTGTGGGGGAGCGGGGATCTTGGCTATATACTGTGTGTGGGGGAGCGGGGACCTGGATAAATATGCTATACATGGAGGAGGGGACCTTGGCTATATACTTTGTGTGGGGGAGCGGGGACCTGGATAAATATGCTATACATGGAGGAGGGGACCTGGCTATATACTTTGTGTGGGGGAGCGGGGACCTGGATAAATATGCTATACATGGAGGAGGGGACCTTGGCTATATACTTTGTGTGGGGGAGCGGGGACCTGGATAAATATGCTATACATGGAGGAGGGGACCTTGGCTATATACTTTGTGTGGGGGAGCGGGGATCTGGATAAATATGCTATACATGGAGGAGGGGATCTTGGCTATATACTGTGTGTGGGGGAGCGGGGACCTGGCTATATACTTTGTGTGGGGGAGCGGGGACCTGGCTATATACTTTGTGTGGGGGAGCGGGGACCTGGCTATATACTGTGTGTGGGGGAGCGGGGACCTTGGCTATATACTTTGTGTGGGGGAGCGGGGACCTGGCTATATACTTTGTGTGGGGGAGCGGGGAGCTTGGCTATATACTTTGTGTGGGGGAGCGGGGACCTGGCTATATACTTTGTGTGGGGGAGCGGGGACCTGGATAAATATGCTATACATGGAGGAGGGGAGCTTGGCTATATACTTTGTGTGGGGGAGCGGGGAGCTTGGCTATATACTGTGTGTGGGGGAGCGGGGACCTTGTCTATATACTTTGTGTGGGGGAGCGGGGACCTGGCTATATACTTTGTGTGGGGGAGCGGGGACCTTGTCTATATACTTTGTGTGGGGGAGCGGGGATCTTGGCTATATACTGTGTGTGGGGGAGCGGGGACCTGGCTATATACTGTGTGTGGGGGAGCGGGGACCTGGCTATATACTGTGTGTGGGGGAGCGGGAACCTGGCTATATACTTTGTGTGGGGGAGCGGGGATCTTGGCTATATACTGTGTGTGGGGGAGCGGGGATCTTGGCTATATACTGTGTGTGGGGGAGCGGGGACCTGGCTATATACTTTGTGTGGGGGAGTGGGGACCTGGCTATATACTTTGTGTGGGGGAGCGGGGACCTGGCTATATACTTTGTGTGGGGGAGCGGGGGCCTGGCTATATACTTTGTGTGGGGGAGCGGGGACCTGGCTATATACTGTGTGTGGGGGAGCGGGGACCTTGGCTATATACTTTGTGTGGGGGAGCGGGGACCTGGCTATATACTTTGTGTGGGGGAGCGGGGACCTGGCTATATACTTTGTGTGGGGGAGCGGGGACCTGGCTATATACTGTGTGTGGGGGAGCGGGGACCTGGCTATATGTGGTAGGTGTGGGGCAGTTGATGTTACGGGGGCAGCTTTATTGTGAATGTATATGTAGTGGGTACAATGTGGAGGACTCTTTATAGATCACAGACATCATATGTGCTGATCAGGAGCCTTTCTGTGAATGCGATGTGTCAGGTCAGAGCTGCACTATTGCTAGATGATCTTGTGGGTGAACGTCTCATTCAGACGTCTGTTTTTTTACATCCATGTTATTGACAGACATAATACGCACCTTTATCATCTATGGGGCAGCTCACATATCCATATATATATATTTTTTTTATTTGCATATAGTAACAAACATTGATACAATTCGGATCGATCCCTTTGATGAAAATCAGTTTTGTTTTTTTTCCTTTTTTTTAATGTACCAGAAAACTACAGATGTCTGAATGAGGCCTGAAGATCTGTTCAAATGTGGCAGATTGTTCCTGGAGGATTTCCATAGAAAATCAGAGCAAATTAGCAAAAATCCGCAAGAAAATCCACAACAGCAAATTTGCACTCCATGATTTTGGTGCAGATCTTTCTGGTAATTCACTGTGGAAAACAGCAGCGTGTAAAATAAAAAGAAATAAACTTGCTGGGAGCTGTAGTCCCTCACCACATACTGCAGTGCTATTATGACGCAGTGATGGTTTAGTTACATGATCGGTGCCTGCGCTGTCACTTGCTGGGAGTTGTAGTCCCTCACCACATACTGCAGTGCTATTATGACGCAGTGATGGTTTAGTTACATGATCGGTGCCTGCGCTGTCACTTGCTGGGAGTTGTAGTCCCTCACCACATACTGCAGTGCTATTATGACGTAGTGATGGTTTAGTTACATGATCGGTGCCTGCACTGTCACTTGCTGGGAGTTGTAGTCCCTTACCACATACTGCAGTGCTATTATGACGCAGTGATGGTGAACTGTGTATCTAATCCCGCCCTGTGCGATACTGTCTGCTGAGCTGTGTATCTAATCCACTCCTGTGTGATACTGTCTGCTGAGCTGTGTTTCTAATCCTATGCTGTGTGATACTGTCTGCTGAGCTGTGTATCTAATCCTCTCCTGGTGAAACTGTGCTGAGCTGTGTATCTAATGCCATCCTGTGTGATACTGTCTGCTGAGCTGTGTATCTAATCCTCTCCTGTGTGATACTGTCTGCTGAGCTGTGTATCTAATCCTCTAATGTGTTATACTGTCTGCTGAGCTGTGTATCTAATCGTCTCCTGTGTGATACTGTCTGATGAACTGTGTATCTAATCCTATCCTGTGTGATACTGTCTGCTGAGCCGTGTATCTAATCCCGCCCTGTGCGATACTGTCTGCTGAGCCGTGTATCTAATCCACTCCTGTGTGATACTGTCTGCTGAGCTGTGTATCTAATCCTATGCTGTGTGATACTGTCAGCTGATCTGTGTATCTAATCCTCTCCTGTGTGATACTGTCTGCTGAGCCGTGTATCTAATCCTCTGTGTAATACTGTGTGTTGAGCCGTGTATCTAATCCTCTCCTGTGTGATACTGTCTGCTGAGCAGTGTATCTAATCTTATCCTGTGTGATACTGTCTGCTGAGCTGTGTATCTAATCCCCTCCTGTGTGATACTGTCTGCTGAGCTGTGTATCTAATCCTATGATGTGTATCTAATCCTCTCCTGTGTGATACTGTCTACTGAGCCGTGTATCTAATCCCCTCCTGTGATACTGTCTGCTGAGCCGTGTATCTAATCCTCTCCTGTGTGATACTATCTGCTGAGCCGTGTATCTAATCCTCTCCTGTGTGATACCGTCTGCTGAGCTGTGTATCTAATTCTCTCCTGTGTGATACTGTCTGCTGAGCTGTGTATCTAATACTCTCCTGTGTGATACTGTCTGCTGAGCAGTGAATCTAATACTATCCTGTGTGATACTGTCTGCTCAGCCGTGTATCTAATCCACTCCTGTGTGATACTGTCTGCTGAGCTGTGTATCTAATCCTACGCTGTATGATACTGTCTGCTGAGCTGTGTATCTAATCCTCTCCTGTGTGATACTGTCTGCTGAGCTGTGTATCTAATCCTGTCCTGTGTGATACTGTATGCTGAGCCGTGTATCTAATCCTATGCTGTGTGATACTGTCTGCTGAGCTGTGTATCTAATCCTCTCCTGTGTGATACTGTCTGCTCAGCTGTGTATCTAATCCTGTCCTGTGTGATACTGTCTGCTGAGCCGTGTATCTAATCCTATGCTGTGCGATACTGTCTGCTGAGCTGTGTATCTAATCCTATGCTGTGTGATACTGTCTGCTGAGCTATGTATCTAATCCTATGCTGTGTGATACTGTCTGCTGAGCTGTGTATCTAATCCTCTCCTGTGTGATACTGTCTGCTGAGCTGTGTATCTAATCCTGTCCTGTGTGATACTGTCTGCTGAGCCGTGTATCTAATCCTATGCTGTGCGATACTGTCTGCTGAGCTGTGTATCTAATCCTATGCTGTGTGATACTGTCTGCTGAGCTATGTATCTAATCCTCTCCTGTGTGATACTGTCTGCTGAGCTGTGTATCTAATCCTGTCCTGTGTGATACTGTATGCTGAGCCGTGTATCTAATCCTATGCTGTGTGATACTGTCTGCTGAGCTGTGTATCTAATCCTCTCCTGTGTGATACTGTCTGCTGAGCTGTGTATCTAATCCTGTCCTGTGTGATACTGTCTGCTGAGCCGTGTATCTAATCCTATGCTGTGCGATACTGTCTGCTGAGCTGTGTATCTAATCCTATGCTGTGTGATACTGTCTGCTGAGCTGTGTATCTAATCCTATGCTGTGTGATACTGCCTGCTGAGCTGTGTATCTAATCCTATGCTGTGTGATACTGTCTCCTCAGCTGTGTATCTAATCCCCTCCTGTGTGATACTGTCTGCTGAGCCGTGTATCTAATCCTATGCTGTGTGATACTGTCTGCTGAGCCATGTATCTAATCCTCTCCTGTGAGATACTGTCTGCTGAGCTGCGTATCTAATCCTCTCCTGTGTGATACTGTCTGATGAACTGTGTATCTAATCCCCTCCTGTGTGATACTCTCTGCTGAGCTGTGTATCTAATCCCCTCCTGTGTGATACTGTCTGTTGAGCCGTGTATCTAATCCTATGCTGTGTGATACTGCCTGCTGAGCTGTGTATCTAAACCTATGCTGTGTATCTCATCCTCTCCTGTGTGATACTGTCTGCTGAGCTGTGTATCTAATCCTCTCCTGTGTGATACTGTCTGCTGAGCTATATATCTAATCCTGTGTGATACTGTCTGCTGAGCTGTGTATCTAATTCTCCCTGTGTGATACCGTCTGCTGAGCTGTGTATCTAATACTCTCCTGTGTGATACTGTCTGCTGAGCAGTGTATCTAATACTCTCCTGTGTGATACTGTCTGATGAACTGTGTATCTAATCCTATCCTGTGTGATACTGTCTGCTGAGCCGTGTATCTAATCTCGCCCTGTGCGATACTGTCTGCTGAGCCGTGTATCTAATCCACTCCTGTGTGATACTGTCTGCTGAGCTGTGTATCTAATCCTATGCTGTGTGATACTGTCAGCTGATCTGTGTATCTAATCCTCTCCTGTGTGATACTGTCTGCTGAGCCGTGTATCTAATCCTCTGTGTAATACTGTGTGTTGAGCCGTGTATCTAATCCTCTCCTGTGTGATACTGTCTGCTGAGCAGTGTATCTAATCTTATCCTGCGTGATACTGTCTGCTGAGCTGTGTATCTAATCCCCTCCTGTGTGATACTGTCTGCTGAGCTGTGTATCTAATCCTATGATGTGTATCTAATCCTCTCCTGTGTGATACTGTCTACTGAGCCGTGTATCTAATCCCCTCCTGTGATACTGTCTGCTGAGCCGTGTATCTAATCCTCTCCTGTGTGATACCGTCTGCTGAGCTGTGTATCTAATTCTCTCCTGTGTGATACTGTCTGCTGAGCTGTGTATCTAATACTCTCCTGTGTGATACTGTCTGCTGAGCAGTGTATCTAATACTATCCTGTGTGATACTGTCTGCTCAGCCGTGTATCTAATCCACTCCTGTGTGATACTGTCTGCTGAGCTGTGTATCTAATCCTACGCTGTATGATACTGTCTGCTGAGCTGTGTATCTAATCCTCTCCTGTGTGATACTGTCTGCTGAGCTGTGTATCTAATCCTGTCCTGTGTGATACTGTATGCTGAGCCGTGTATCTAATCCTATGCTGTGTGATACTGTCTGCTGAGCTGTGTATCTAATCCTCTCCTGTGTGATACTGTCTGCTGAGCTGTGTATCTAATCCTGTCCTGTGTGATACTGTCTGCTGAGCCGTGTATCTAATCCTATGCTGTGCGATACTGTCTGCTGAGCTGTGTATCTAATCCTATGCTGTGTGATACTGTCTGCTGAGCTGTGTATCTAATCCTATGCTGTGTGATACTGCCTGCTGAGCTGTGTATCTAATCCTATGCTGTGTGATACTGTCTCCTCAGCTGTGTATCTAATCCCCTCCTGTGTGATACTGTCTGCTGAGCCGTGTATCTAATCCTATGCTGTGTGATACTGTCTGCTGAGCCATGTATCTAATCCTCTCCTGTGAGATACTGTCTGCTGAGCTGCGTATCTAATCCTCTCCTGTGTGATACTGTCTGATGAACTGTGTATCTAATCCCCTCCTGTGTGATACTCTCTGCTGAGCTGTGTATCTAATCCCCTCCTGTGTGATACTGTCTGTTGAGCCGTGTATCTAATCCTATGCTGTGTGATACTGCCTGCTGAGCTGTGTATCTAAACCTATGCTGTGTATCTCATCCTCTCCTGTGTGATACTGTCTGCTGAGCTGTGTATCTAATCCTCTCCTGTGTGATACTGTCTGCTGAGCTATGTATCTAATCCTGTGTGATACTGTCTGCTGAGCTGTGTATCTAATTCTCCCTGTGTGATACCGTCTGCTGAGCTGTGTATCTAATACTCTCCTGTGTGATACTGTCTGCTGAGCTGTGTATCTAATTCTCCCTGTGTGATACCGTCTGCTGAGCAGTGTATCTAATACTCTCCTGTGTGATACTGTCTGATGAACCGTGTATCTAATCCCGCCCTGTGCGATACTGTCTGCTGAGCCGTGTATCTAATCCACTCCTCTGTGATACTGTCTGCTGAGCTGTGTATCTAATCCTATGCTGTGTGATACTGTCTGCTGATCTGTGTATCTAATCCTCTCCTGTGTGATACTGTCTGCTGAGCTGTGTATCTAATCCTCTCCTGTGTGATACTGTCTGCTGAGCTGTGTATCTAATCCTCTCCTGTGGGATACTGTCTGCTGAGCTGTGTATCTAATCCTACGCTGTGTGATACTGTCTGCTGAGCTGTGTATCTAATCCTCTCCTGTGTGATACTGTCTGCTGAGCTGTGTATCTAATCCTGTCCTGTGTGATACTGTCTGCTGAGCCGTGTATCTAATCCTATGCTGTGTGATACTGTCTGCTGAGCTGTGTATCTAATCTTATACTGTGTGATACTGCCTGCTGAGCTGTGTATCTAATCCTATGCTGTGTGATACTGTATGCTGAGCAGTGTATCTAATCCTCTCCTGTGTGATACTGTCTCCTCAGCTGTGTATCTAATCCCCTCCTGTGTGATACTGTCTGCTGAGCCATGTATCTAATCCTCTCCTGTGAGATACTGTCTGCTGAGCTGCGTATCTAATCCCGCCCTGTGTGATACTGTCTGCTGAGCCGTGGATCTAATCCACTCCTGTGTGATACTGTCTGCTGAGCTGTGTATCTAATCCCGCCCTGTGCGATACTGTCTGCTGAGCCGTGTATCTAATCCACTCCTGTGTGATACTGTCTGATGAACTGTGTATCTAATCCTATCCTGTGTGATACTGTCTGCTGAGCCGTGTATCTAATCCCGCCCTGTGCGATACTGTCTGCTGAGCCGTGTATCTAATCCTCTCCTGTGTGATACTGTCAGCTGAGCTGTGTATCTAATCCTCTCCTGTGTGATACTGTCTGCTGAGCTGTGTATCTAATCCTCTCCTGTGTGATACTGTCTGCTGAGCCGTGTATCTAATCCTACCCTGTGTGATACCGTCTGCTGAGCAGTGTATCTAATCCTCTCCTGTGTGATACCGGCTGCTGAGCTGTGTATCTAATCCTCTCCTGTGCGATACTGTCTACTGAGCTGTGTATCTAATCCTCTCCTGTGTAATACTGTCAGCTGAGCTGTGTATCTAATCCTCTCCTGTGTGATACTGTCTGCTGAGCTGTGTATCTAATCCTGTCCTGTGTGATACTGTCTGATGAGCTATGTATCTAATCCTCTCCTGTGCGATACTGTCTGCTGAGCTGTGTATCTAATCCTCTCCTGTGTGATACTGTCAGCTGAGCTGTGTATCTAATCCTCTCCTGTGTGATACTGTCTGCTGAGCCGTGTATCTAATCCTGTCCTGTGTGCTACTGTCTGATGAGCTATGTATCTAATCCTCTCCTGTGTGATACTGTCTGCTGAGCTGTGTATCTAATCCTGTCCTGTGTGATACTGTCTGATGAGCTATGTATCTAATCCTCTCCTGTGCGATACTATCTGCTGAGCCGTGTATCTAATCCTCTCCTGTGTGATACTGTCTGCTGAGCCGTGTATCTAATCCTCTCCTGTGTGATACTGTCTGCTGAGCTGTGTATCTAATCCTCTCCTGTGTGATACTGTCTGCTGAGCCGTGTATCTAATCCTACCCTGTGTGATACTGTCTGCTGAACCGTGCATCTAATCCTGCCCTGTGTGATACTGTCTGCTGAGCAGTGTATCTAATTCTATCCTGTGTGATACCATCTGCTGAGCTGTGTATCTAATCCTCTCCTGTGTGATACTGTCTGCTGAGCTGTGTATCAAATCCTCTCCTGTGTGATACTGTCTGCTGAGCCGTGTATCTAATCCTACCCTGTGTGATACTGTCTGCTGAACCGTGTATCTAATCCTGCCCTGTGTGATACTGTCTGCTGAGCTGTGTATCTAATCCTATCCTGTGTGATACCATCTGCTGAGCCGTGTAACTAATCCTCTCCTGTGTGATACTGTCTGCTGAGCCCTGTATCTAATCATATCCTGTGTGATACCATCTGCTGAGCAGTGTATCTAAACCTGTCCTGTGTAATACCAGCTGCTGAGCTGTGTATCTAATCCTATCCTTTGTGATACTGTCTGCTGAGCTGTGTATCTAATCCTCTCCTGTGTGATACTATCTGCTGAGCAGTGTATCTAATCCTCTCCTGTGTGATACTGTCTGCTGAGCCGTGTATCTAAGCCTCTACTGTGTGATACTATCTGCTGAGCAGTGTATCTAATCCTATCTTGTGTGATACCATCTGCTGAGCTGTGTATCTAATCCTCTCCTGTGTGATAATGTCTGCTGAGCCGTGTATCTAATCCTCTCCTGTGTGATACTGTCTGCTGAACTGTGTATCTAATCCTGTCCTGTGTGATACAGTCCGCTGAGCTATGTATCTAATCCTCTCCTGAGCGATATTGTCTGCTGAGCTGTGCATCTAATCCTATCCTGTGTGATACTATCTGCTGAGCAGCGTATCTAATCCTATCCTGTGTGATACTATCTGCTGAGCAGTGTATCTAATCCTATCCTGTGTGATACAGTCCGCTGAGCTATGTATCTAATCCTCTCCTGTGTGATACTGTCTGCTGAGCTGTGCATCTAATCCTATCCTGTGTGATACTATCTGCTGAGCAGTGTATCTAATCCTATGATGTGTATCTAATCCTCTCCTGTGTGATACTGTCTACTGAGCCGTGTATCTAATCCCCTCCTGTGATACTGTCTGCTGAGCCGTGTATCTAATCCTCTCCTGTGTGATACCGTCTGCTGAGCTGTGTATCTAATTCTCTCCTGTGTGATACTGTCTGCTGAGCTGTGTATCTAATACTCTCCTGTGTGATACTGTCTGCTGAGCAGTGTATCTAATACTATCCTGTGTGATACTGTCTGCTCAGCCGTGTATCTAATCCACTCCTGTGTGATACTGTCTGCTGAGCTGTGTATCTAATCCTACGCTGTATGATACTGTCTGCTGAGCTGTGTATCTAATCCTCTCCTGTGTGATACTGTCTGCTGAGCTGTGTATCTAATCCTGTCCTGTGTGATACTGTATGCTGAGCCGTGTATCTAATCCTATGCTGTGTGATACTGTCTGCTGAGCTGTGTATCTAATCCTCTCCTGTGTGATACTGTCTGCTGAGCTGTGTATCTAATCCTGTCCTGTGTGATACTGTCTGCTGAGCCGTGTATCTAATCCTATGCTGTGCGATACTGTCTGCTGAGCTGTGTATCTAATCCTATGCTGTGTGATACTGTCTGCTGAGCTGTGTATCTAATCCTATGCTGTGTGATACTGCCTGCTGAGCTGTGTATCTAATCCTATGCTGTGTGATACTGTCTCCTCAGCTGTGTATCTAATCCCCTCCTGTGTGATACTGTCTGCTGAGCCGTGTATCTAATCCTATGCTGTGTGATACTGTCTGCTGAGCCATGTATCTAATCCTCTCCTGTGAGATACTGTCTGCTGAGCTGCGTATCTAATCCTCTCCTGTGTGATACTGTCTGATGAACTGTGTATCTAATCCCCTCCTGTGTGATACTCTCTGCTGAGCTGTGTATCTAATCCCCTCCTGTGTGATACTGTCTGTTGAGCCGTGTATCTAATCCTATGCTGTGTGATACTGCCTGCTGAGCTGTGTATCTAAACCTATGCTGTGTATCTCATCCTCTCCTGTGTGATACTGTCTGCTGAGCTGTGTATCTAATCCTCTCCTGTGTGATACTGTCTGCTGAGCTATGTATCTAATCCTGTGTGATACTGTCTGCTGAGCTGTGTATCTAATTCTCCCTGTGTGATACCGTCTGCTGAGCTGTGTATCTAATACTCTCCTGTGTGATACTGTCTGCTGAGCTGTGTATCTAATTCTCCCTGTGTGATACCGTCTGCTGAGCAGTGTATCTAATACTCTCCTGTGTGATACTGTCTGATGAACCGTGTATCTAATCCCGCCCTGTGCGATACTGTCTGCTGAGCCGTGTATCTAATCCACTCCTCTGTGATACTGTCTGCTGAGCTGTGTATCTAATCCTATGCTGTGTGATACTGTCTGCTGATCTGTGTATCTAATCCTCTCCTGTGTGATACTGTCTGCTGAGCTGTGTATCTAATCCTACGCTGTGTGATACTGTCTGCTGAGCTGTGTATCTAATCCTCTCCTGTGTGATACTGTCTGCTGAGCTGTGTATCTAATCCTGTCCTGTGTGATACTGTCTGCTGAGCCGTGTATCTAATCCTATGCTGTGTGATACTGTCTGCTGAGCTGTGTATCTAATCTTATACTGTGTGATACTGCCTGCTGAGCTGTGTATCTAATCCTATGCTGTGTGATACTGTATGCTGAGCAGTGTATCTAATCCTCTCCTGTGTGATACTGTCTCCTCAGCTGTGTATCTAATCCCCTCCTGTGTGATACTGTCTGCTGAGCCATGTATCTAATCCTCTCCTGTGAGATACTGTCTGCTGAGCTGCGTATCTAATCCCGCCCTGTGTGATACTGTCTGCTGAGCCGTGGATCTAATCCACTCCTGTGTGATACTGTCTGCTGAGCTGTGTATCTAATCCCGCCCTGTGCGATACTGTCTGCTGAGCCGTGTATCTAATCCACTCCTGTGTGATACTGTCTGATGAACTGTGTATCTAATCCTATCCTGTGTGATACTGTCTGCTGAGCCGTGTATCTAATCCCGCCCTGTGCGATACTGTCTGCTGAGCCGTGTATCTAATCCTCTCCTGTGTGATACTGTCAGCTGAGCTGTGTATCTAATCCTCTCCTGTGTGATACTGTCTGCTGAGCTGTGTATCTAATCCTCTCCTGTGTGATACTGTCTGCTGAGCCGTGTATCTAATCCTACCCTGTGTGATACCGTCTGCTGAGCAGTGTATCTAATCCTCTCCTGTGTGATACCGGCTGCTGAGCTGTGTATCTAATCCTCTCCTGTGCGATACTGTCTACTGAGCTGTGTATCTAATCCTCTCCTGTGTAATACTGTCAGCTGAGCTGTGTATCTAATCCTCTCCTGTGTGATACTGTCTGCTGAGCTGTGTATCTAATCCTGTCCTGTGTGATACTGTCTGATGAGCTATGTATCTAATCCTCTCCTGTGCGATACTGTCTGCTGAGCTGTGTATCTAATCCTCTCCTGTGTGATACTGTCAGCTGAGCTGTGTATCTAATCCTCTCCTGTGTGATACTGTCTGCTGAGCCGTGTATCTAATCCTGTCCTGTGTGCTACTGTCTGATGAGCTATGTATCTAATCCTCTCCTGTGTGATACTGTCTGCTGAGCTGTGTATCTAATCCTGTCCTGTGTGATACTGTCTGATGAGCTATGTATCTAATCCTCTCCTGTGCGATACTATCTGCTGAGCCGTGTATCTAATCCTCTCCTGTGTGATACTGTCTGCTGAGCCGTGTATCTAATCCTCTCCTGTGTGATACTGTCTGCTGAGCTGTGTATCTAATCCTCTCCTGTGTGATACTGTCTGCTGAGCCGTGTATCTAATCCTACCCTGTGTGATACTGTCTGCTGAACCGTGCATCTAATCCTGCCCTGTGTGATACTGTCTGCTGAGCAGTGTATCTAATTCTATCCTGTGTGATACCATCTGCTGAGCTGTGTATCTAATCCTCTCCTGTGTGATACTGTCTGCTGAGCTGTGTATCAAATCCTCTCCTGTGTGATACTGTCTGCTGAGCCGTGTATCTAATCCTACCCTGTGTGATACTGTCTGCTGAACCGTGTATCTAATCCTGCCCTGTGTGATACTGTCTGCTGAGCTGTGTATCTAATCCTATCCTGTGTGATACCATCTGCTGAGCCGTGTAACTAATCCTCTCCTGTGTGATACTGTCTGCTGAGCCCTGTATCTAATCATATCCTGTGTGATACCATCTGCTGAGCAGTGTATCTAAACCTGTCCTGTGTAATACCAGCTGCTGAGCTGTGTATCTAATCCTATCCTTTGTGATACTGTCTGCTGAGCTGTGTATCTAATCCTCTCCTGTGTGATACTATCTGCTGAGCAGTGTATCTAATCCTCTCCTGTGTGATACTGTCTGCTGAGCCGTGTATCTAAGCCTCTACTGTGTGATACTATCTGCTGAGCAGTGTATCTAATCCTATCTTGTGTGATACCATCTGCTGAGCTGTGTATCTAATCCTCTCCTGTGTGATAATGTCTGCTGAGCCGTGTATCTAATCCTCTCCTGTGTGATACTGTCTGCTGAACTGTGTATCTAATCCTGTCCTGTGTGATACAGTCCGCTGAGCTATGTATCTAATCCTCTCCTGAGCGATATTGTCTGCTGAGCTGTGCATCTAATCCTATCCTGTGTGATACTATCTGCTGAGCAGCGTATCTAATCCTATCCTGTGTGATACTATCTGCTGAGCAGTGTATCTAATCCTATCCTGTGTGATACAGTCCGCTGAGCTATGTATCTAATCCTCTCCTGTGTGATACTGTCTGCTGAGCTGTGCATCTAATCCTATCCTGTGTGATACTATCTGCTGAGCAGTGTATCTAATCCTATCCTGTGTGATACAGTCCGCTGAGCTATGTATCTAATCCTCTCCTGTGTGATACTGTCTGCTGAGCAGCGTATCTAATCCTATCCTGTGTGATACTATCTGCTGAGCAGTGTATCTAATCCTATCCTGTGTGATACTGTCTGCTGAGCCGTGTATCTAATCCCGCCCTGTGCGATACTGTCTGCTGAGCCGTGGATCTAATCCACTCCTGTGTGATACTGTCTGCTGAGCTGTGTATCTAATCCCGCCCTCTGCGATACTGTCTGCTGAGCCGTGTATCTAATCCACTCCTGTGTGGTACTGTCTGATGAACTGTGTATCTAATCCTATCCTGTGTGATACTGTCTGCTGAGCCGTGTATCTAATCCCGCCCTGTGCGATACTGTCTGCTGAGCCGTGTATCTAATCCACTCCTGTGTGATACTATCTGCTGAGCTTTGTATCTAATCCTGTGCTGTGTGATACTGTCAGCTGAGTTGTGTATCTAATCCTATCCTGTGTGATACCATCTGCTGAGCTGTGTATCTAATCCTTTCCTGTGTGATACTGTCTGCTGAGCTGTGTATCTAATCCTCTCCTGTGTGATACCGTCTGCTGAGCCGTGTATCTAATCCTCTCCTGTGTGATACTGTCTGCTGAGCTATGTATCTAATCCTCTCCTGTGTGATACTGTTTGCTGAGCTGTGTATCAAATCCTCTCCTGTGTGATACTGACTGCTGTGCTGTGTATCTAATCCTATGCTGTGTGATACTGTCTGCTGAGCTGTGTATCTAATCCTATGCTGTGTGATACTGTCTGCTGAGCTGTATCTCTAATCCTACCCTGTGTGATACTGTCTGCTCAACCGTGTATCTAATCCTCTCCTGTGTGATACCGTCTGCTGAGCAGTGTATCTAATCCTCTCCTGTGTGATACCGGCTGCTGAGCTGTGTATCTAATCCTCTCCTGTGCGATACTCTCTGCTGAGCTGTGTATCTAATCCTTTCCTGTGTGATACTATCTGCTGAGCTGTGTATGTAATCCTCTGTGTGATACTGTCTGATGAGCTGTGTATCTAATCCTCTCCTGTGTGATACTGTCTGCTGAGCTGTGTATCTAATCCTCTCCTGTGTGATACTGTCTGATGAACTGTGTATCTAATCCTATCCTGTGTGATACTGTCTGCTGAGCCGTGTATCTAATCCCGCCCTGTGCGATACTGTCTGCTGAGCTGTGTATCTAATCCACCCGTGTGATACAGTCTGCTGAGCTGTGTATCTAATCCTATGCTGTGTGATACTGTCTGCTGAGCTGTGTATCTAATCCTCCTGTGTGATACTGTCTGCTGAGCTGTGTATCTAATCCTCTCCTGTGTAATACTGTCTGCTGAGCTGTGTATCTAATCCTCTCCTGTGTGATACTGTCTGATGAACTGTGTATCTAATCCTCTCCTGTGTGATACTGTCTGCTGAGCTATGTCTCTAATCCCCTCCTGTGTGATACTGTCTGCTGAGCTGTGTATCTAATCCTCTCCTGTGTGATACTGTCTGCTGAGCTGTGTATCTAATCGTCTCCTGTGTGATACTGTCTGCTGAGCTGTGTATCTAATCCTCTCCTGTGTGATACTGTCTGATGAGCTGTGTATCTAATCCTCTCCTGTGTGACTCTGTCTGCTGAGCCGTGTATCTAATCCCCTCCTGTGTGATTCTGTCTGCTGAGAAGTGTATCTAATCCTATGCTGTGTGATACTGTCTGCTGAGCTGTGTATCTAATCCTATGCTGTGTATCTAATCATCTCCTGTGTGATAATGTCTGCTGAGCCGTGTATCTAATCCTCTCCTGTGTGATACTGTCTGCTGAGCCGTGTATCTAATCCTACCCTGTGTGATACTGTCTGCTGAACCGTGCATCTAATCCTGCCCTGTGTGATACTGTCTGCTGAGCAGTGTATCTAATTCTATCCTGTGTGATACCATCTGCTGAGCTGTGTATCTAATCCTCTCCTGTGTGATACTGTCTGCTGAGCTGTGTATCAAATCCTCTCCTGTGTGATACTGTCTGCTGAGCCGTGTATCTAATCCTACCCTGTGTGATACTGTCTGCTGAACCGTGTATCTAATCCTGCCCTGTGTGATACTGTCTGCTGAGCTGTGTATCTAATCCTATCCTGTGTGATACCATCTGCTGAGCCGTGTAACTAATCCTCTCCTGTGTGATACTGTCTGCTGAGCCCTGTATCTAATCATATCCTGTGTGATACCATCTGCTGAGCAGTGTATCTAAACCTGTCCTGTGTAATACCAGCTGCTGAGCTGTGTATCTAATCCTATCCTTTGTGATACTGTCTGCTGAGCTGTGTATCTAATCCTCTCCTGTGTGATACTATCTGCTGAGCAGTGTATCTAATCCTCTCCTGTGTGATACTGTCTGCTGAGCCGTGTATCTAAGCCTCTACTGTGTGATACTATCTGCTGAGCAGTGTATCTAATCCTATCTTGTATGATACCATCTGCTGAGCTGTGTATCTAATCCTCTCCTGTGTGATAATGTCTGCTGAGCCGTGTATCTAATCCTCTCCTGTGTGATACTGTCTGCTGAGCTGTGTATCTAATCCTGTCCTGTGTGATACAGTCCGCTGAGCTATGTATCTAATCCTCTCCTGAGCGATATTGTCTGCTGAGCTGTGTATCTAATCCTCTCCTGTGTGATACTGTCTGCTGAGCTGTGCATCTAATCCTATCCTGTGTGATACTATCTGCTGAGCAGTGTATCTAATCCTATCCTGTGTGATACTGTCTGCTGAGCCGTGTATCTAATCCCGCCCTGTGCGATACTGTCTGCTGAGCCGTGGATCTAATCCACTCCTGTGTGATACTGTCTGCTGAGCTGTGTATCTAATCCCGCCCTCTGCGATACTGTCTGCTGAGCCGTGTATCTAATCCACTCCTGTGTGATACTGTCTGATGAACTGTGTATCTAATCCTATCCTGTGTGATACTGTCTGCTGAGCCGTGTATCTAATCCCGCCCTGTGCGATACTGTCTGCTGAGCCGTGTATCTAATCCACTCCTGTGTGATACTATCTGCTGAGCTTTGTATCTAATCCTGTGCTGTGTGATACTGTCAGCTGAGTTGTGTATCTAATCCTATCCTGTGTGATACCATCTGCTGAGCTGTGTATCTAATCCTTTCCTGTGTGATACTGTCTGCTGAGCTGTGTATCTAATCCTCTCCTGTGTGATACCGTCTGCTGAGCCGTGTATCTAATCCTCTCCTGTGTGATACTGTCTGCTGAGCTATGTATCTAATCCTCTCCTGTGTGATACTGTTTGCTGAGCTGTGTATCTAATCCTTTCCTGTGAGATACTGTCTGATGAGCTGTGTATCAAATCCTCTCCTGTGTGATACTGACTGCTGTGCTGTGTATCTAATCCTATGCTGTGTGATACTGTCTGCTGAGCTGTGTATCTAATCCTATGCTGTGTGATACTGTCTGCTGAGCTGTATCTCTAATCCTACCCTGTGTGATACTGTCTGCTCAACCGTGTATCTAATCCTCTCCTGTGTGATACCGTCTGCTGAGCAGTGTATCTAATCCTCTCCTTTGTGATACCGGCTGCTGAGCTGTGTATCTAATCCTCTCCTGTGCGATACTCTCTGCTGAGCTGTGTATCTAATCCTTTCCTGTGTGATACTATCTGCTGAGCTGTGTATGTAATCCTCTGTGTGATACTGTCTGATGAGCTGTGTATCTAATCCTCTCCTGTGTGATACTGTCTGCTGAGCTGTGTATCTAATCCTCTCCTGTGTGATACTGTCTGATGAACTGTGTATGTAATCCTATCCTGTGTGATACTGTCTGCTGAGCCGTGTATCTAATCCCGCCCTGTGCGATACTGTCTGCTGAGCTGTGTATCTAATCCACCCGTGTGATACTGTCTGCTGAGCTGTGTATCTAATCCTATGCTGTGTGATACTGTCTGCTGAGCTGTGTATCTAATCCTCCTGTGTGATACTGTCTGCTGAGCTGTGTATCTAATCCTCTCCTGTGTAATACTGTCTGCTGAGCCGTGTATCTAATCCTCTCCTGTGTGATACTGTCTGATGAACTGTGTATCTAATCCTCTCCTGTGTGATACTGTCTGCTGAGCTGTGTATCTAATCCTCTCCTGTGTGATACTGTCTGCTGAGCAGTGTATCTAATCCTCTCCTGTGTGATACTGTCTGATGAACTGTGTATCTAATCCTCTCCTGTGTGATACTGTCTGCTGAGCTATGTCTCTAATCCCCTCCTGTGTGATACTGTCTGCTGAGCTGTGTATCTAATCCTCTCCTGTGTGATACTGTCTGCTGAGCTGTGTATCGAATCCTCTCCTGTGTGATACTGTCTGCTGAGCTGTGTATCTAATCCTCTCCTGTGTGATACTGTCTGCTGAGCTGTTTATCTAATCCTCTCCTTTGTGATACTGTCTGCTGAGCTGTGTATCTAATCTTGTCCTTTATGATACCGTCTGCTGAGCTATGCATCTAATCCTGTCCTGTGTGATACCGTCTGCTGAGCAGTGTATCTAATCTTATCCTGTGATACTGTCTGCTGAGCTGTGTATCTAATCCCCTCCTGTGTGATTCTGTCTGCTGAGAAGTGTATCTAATCCTATGCTGTGTGATACTGTCTGCTGAGCTGTGTATCTAATCCTATGCTGTGTATCTAATCATCTCCTGTGTGATAATGTCTGCTGAGCCGTGTATCTAATCCTATCCTGTGTGATACTGTCAGCTGAGCTGTGTATCTAATCCTATCCTGTGTGATACTGTCTGCTGAGCTGTGTATCTAATCCTCTCCTGTGTGATACTGTCTGCTGAGCCGTGTATCTAATCCTCTCCTGTGTGATACTGTGTGCTGAGCTGTGTATCTAATCCTCTCCTGTGCGTTACTGTCTGCTGAGCTGTGTATCTAATCCTCTCCTGTGTGATACTGTCTGATGAACTGTGTATCTAATCCTGTCCTATGTGATACTGTCAGCTGAGCTGTGTATCTAATCCTCTCCTGTGTGATACTGTCAGCTGAGCTGTGTATCTAATCCTTTCCTGTGTGATACTGTCAGCTGAGCTGTGTATCTAATCCTCTCCTGTGCGTTACTGTCTGCTGAGCTGTGTATCTAATCCTATCCTGTGTGATACCATCTGCTGAGCTGTGTATCTAATCCTCTCCTGTGTGATACTGTCTGCTGAGCCGTGTATCTAATCCTCTCCTGTGTGATACTGTCTGCTGAGCTGTGTATCTAATCCTCTCCTGTGTGATACTGTCTGCTGAGCCGTGTATCTAATCCTACCCTGTGTGATACTGTCTGCTGAACCGTGTATCTAATCCTGCCCTGTGTGATACTGTCTGCTGAGCAGTGTATCTAATTCTATCCTGTGTGATACCATCTGCTGAGCTGTGTATCTAATCCTCTCCTGTGTGATACTGTCTGCTGAGCTGTGTATCAAATCCCCTCCTGTGTGATACTGTCTGCTGAGCCGTGTATCTAATCCTACCCTGTGTGATACTGTCTGCTGAACCGTGTATCTAATCCTGCCCTGTGTGATACTGTCTGCTGAGCAGTGTATCTAATCCTATCCTGTGTGATACCATCTCCTGAGCTGTGTATCAAATCCTCTCCTGTGTGATACTGTCTGCTGAGCCGTGTATCTAATCCTACCCTGTGTGATACTGTCTGCTGAACCGTGTATCTAATCCTGCCCTGTGTGATACTGTCTGCTGAGCTGTGTATCTAATCCTTTCCTGTGTGATACCATCTGCTGAGCCGTGTAACTAATCCTCTCCTGTGTGATACTGTCTGCTGAGCCCTGTATCTAATCATATCCTGTGTGATACCATCTGCTGAGCAGTGTATCTAAACCTATCCTGTGTGATACCAGCTGCTGAGCTGTGTATCTAATCCTATCCTTTGTGATACTGTCTGCTGAGCTGTGTATCTAATCCTTTCCTGTGTGATACCATCTGCTGAGCTGTGTATCTAATCCTCTCCTGTGTGATAATGTCTGCTGAGCCGTGTATCTAATCCTCTCCTGTGTGATACTGTCTGCTGAGCTGTGTATCTAATCCTGTCCTGTGTGATACAGTCCGCTGAGCTATGAATCTAATCCTCTCCTGTGCGATATTCTCTGCTGAGCTGTGTATCTAATCCTCTCCTGTGTGATACTGTCTGCTGAGCTGTGCATCTAATCCTATCCTGTGTGATACTATCTACTGAGCAGTGTATCTAATCCTATCCTGTGTGATACTGTCTGCTGAGCCGTGTATCTAATCCCGCCCTGTGCGATACTGTCTGCTGAGCCGTGGATCTAATCCACTCCTGTGTGATACTGTCTGCTGAGCTGTGTATCTAATCCCGCCCTGTGCGATACTGTCTGCTGAGCCGTGTATCTAATCCACTCCTGTGTGATACTGTCTGATGAACTGTGTATCTAATCCTCTCCTGTGTGATACTGTCTGCTGAGCTGTGTATCTAATCCTCTCCTGTGTGATACTGTCTGCTGAGCCGTGTATCTAATCCTACCCTGTGTGATACCGTCTGCTGAGCAGTGTATCTAATCCTCTCCTGTGTGATACCGGCTGCTGAGCTGTGTATCTAATCCTCTCCTGTGCGATACTGTCTGCTGAGCTGTGTATCTAATCCTCTCCTGTGTGATACTGTCAGCTGAGCTGTGTATCTAATCCCGCCCTCTGCGATACTGTCTGCTGAGCCGTGTATCTAATCCACTCCTGTGTGATACTGTCTGATGAACTGTGTATCTAATCCTATCCTGTGTGATACTGTCTGCTGAGCCGTGTATCTAATCCCGCCCTGTGCGATACTGTCTGCTGAGCCGTGTATCTAATCCACTCCTGTGTGATACTATCTGCTGAGCTTTGTATCTAATCCTGTGCTGTGTGATACTGTCAGCTGAGTTGTGTATCTAATCCTATCCTGTGTGATACCATCTGCTGAGCTGTGTATCTAATCCTTTCCTGTGTGATACTGTCTGCTGAGCTGTGTATCTAATCCTCTCCTGTGTGATACCGTCTGCTGAGCCGTGTATCTAATCCTCTCCTGTGTGATACTGTCTGCTGAGCTATGTATCTAATCCTCTCCTGTGTGATACTGTTTGCTGAGCTGTGTATCTAATCCTTTCCTGTGAGATACTGTCTGATGAGCTGTGTATCAAATCCTCTCCTGTGTGATACTGACTGCTGTGCTGTGTATCTAATCCTATGCTGTGTGATACTGTCTGCTGAGCTGTGTATCTAATCCTATGCTGTGTGATACTGTCTGCTGAGCTGTATCTCTAATCCTACCCTGTGTGATACTGTCTGCTCAACCGTGTATCTAATCCTCTCCTGTGTGATACCGTCTGCTGAGCAGTGTATCTAATCCTCTCCTTTGTGATACCGGCTGCTGAGCTGTGTATCTAATCCTCTCCTGTGCGATACTCTCTGCTGAGCTGTGTATCTAATCCTTTCCTGTGTGATACTATCTGCTGAGCTGTGTATGTAATCCTCTGTGTGATACTGTCTGATGAGCTGTGTATCTAATCCTCTCCTGTGTGATACTGTCTGCTGAGCTGTGTATCTAATCCTCTCCTGTGTGATACTGTCTGATGAACTGTGTATGTAATCCTATCCTGTGTGATACTGTCTGCTGAGCCGTGTATCTAATCCCGCCCTGTGCGATACTGTCTGCTGAGCTGTGTATCTAATCCACCCGTGTGATACTGTCTGCTGAGCTGTGTATCTAATCCTATGCTGTGTGATACTGTCTGCTGAGCTGTGTATCTAATCCTCCTGTGTGATACTGTCTGCTGAGCTGTGTATCTAATCCTCTCCTGTGTAATACTGTCTGCTGAGCCGTGTATCTAATCCTCTCCTGTGTGATACTGTCTGATGAACTGTGTATCTAATCCTCTCCTGTGTGATACTGTCTGCTGAGCTGTGTATCTAATCCTCTCCTGTGTGATACTGTCTGCTGAGCAGTGTATCTAATCCTCTCCTGTGTGATACTGTCTGATGAACTGTGTATCTAATCCTCTCCTGTGTGATACTGTCTGCTGAGCTATGTCTCTAATCCCCTCCTGTGTGATACTGTCTGCTGAGCTGTGTATCTAATCCTCTCCTGTGTGATACTGTCTGCTGAGCTGTGTATCGAATCCTCTCCTGTGTGATACTGTCTGCTGAGCTGTGTATCTAATCCTCTCCTGTGTGATACTGTCTGCTGAGCTGTTTATCTAATCCTCTCCTTTGTGATACTGTCTGCTGAGCTGTGTATCTAATCTTGTCCTTTATGATACCGTCTGCTGAGCTATGCATCTAATCCTGTCCTGTGTGATACCGTCTGCTGAGCAGTGTATCTAATCTTATCCTGTGATACTGTCTGCTGAGCTGTGTATCTAATCCCCTCCTGTGTGATTCTGTCTGCTGAGAAGTGTATCTAATCCTATGCTGTGTGATACTGTCTGCTGAGCTGTGTATCTAATCCTATGCTGTGTATCTAATCATCTCCTGTGTGATAATGTCTGCTGAGCCGTGTATCTAATCCTATCCTGTGTGATACTGTCAGCTGAGCTGTGTATCTAATCCTATCCTGTGTGATACTGTCTGCTGAGCTGTGTATCTAATCCTCTCCTGTGTGATACTGTCTGCTGAGCCGTGTATCTAATCCTCTCCTGTGTGATACTGTGTGCTGAGCTGTGTATCTAATCCTCTCCTGTGCGTTACTGTCTGCTGAGCTGTGTATCTAATCCTCTCCTGTGTGATACTGTCTGATGAACTGTGTATCTAATCCTGTCCTATGTGATACTGTCAGCTGAGCTGTGTATCTAATCCTCTCCTGTGTGATACTGTCAGCTGAGCTGTGTATCTAATCCTTTCCTGTGTGATACTGTCAGCTGAGCTGTGTATCTAATCCTCTCCTGTGCGTTACTGTCTGCTGAGCTGTGTATCTAATCCTATCCTGTGTGATACCATCTGCTGAGCTGTGTATCTAATCCTCCCCTGTGTGATACTGTCTGCTGAGCCGTGTATCTAATCCTCTCCTGTGTGATACTGTCTGCTGAGCTGTGTATCTAATCCTCTCCTGTGTGATACTGTCTGCTGAGCCGTGTATCTAATCCTACCCTGTGTGATACTGTCTGCTGAACCGTGTATCTAATCCTGCCCTGTGTGATACTGTCTGCTGAGCAGTGTATCTAATTCTATCCTGTGTGATACCATCTGCTGAGCTGTGTATCTAATCCTCTCCTGTGTGATACTGTCTGCTGAGCTGTGTATCAAATCCCCTCCTGTGTGATACTGTCTGCTGAGCCGTGTATCTAATCCTACCCTGTGTGATACTGTCTGCTGAACCGTGTATCTAATCCTGCCCTGTGTGATACTGTCTGCTGAGCAGTGTATCTAATCCTATCCTGTGTGATACCATCTGCTGAGCTGTGTATCAAATCCTCTCCTGTGTGATACTGTCTGCTGAGCCGTGTATCTAATCCTACCCTGTGTGATACTGTCTGCTGAACCGTGTATCTAATCCTGCCCTGTGTGATACTGTCTGCTGAGCTGTGTATCTAATCCTTTCCTGTGTGATACCATCTGCTGAGCCGTGTAACTAATCCTCTCCTGTGTGATACTGTCTGCTGAGCCCTGTATCTAATCATATCCTGTGTGATACCATCTGCTGAGCAGTGTATCTAAACCTATCCTGTGTGATACCAGCTGCTGAGCTGTGTATCTAATCCTATCCTTTGTGATACTGTCTGCTGAGCTGTGTATCTAATCCTTTCCTGTGTGATACCATCTGCTGAGCTGTGTATCTAATCCTCTCCTGTGTGATAATGTCTGCTGAGCCGTGTATCTAATCCTCTCCTGTGTGATACTGTCTGCTGAGCTGTGTATCTAATCCTGTCCTGTGTGATACAGTCCGCTGAGCTATGAATCTAATCCTCTCCTGTGCGATATTCTCTGCTGAGCTGTGTATCTAATCCTCTCCTGTGTGATACTGTCTGCTGAGCTGTGCATCTAATCCTATCCTGTGTGATACTATCTACTGAGCAGTGTATCTAATCCTATCCTGTGTGATACTGTCTGCTGAGCCGTGTATCTAATCCCGCCCTGTGCGATACTGTCTGCTGAGCCGTGGATCTAATCCACTCCTGTGTGATACTGTCTGCTGAGCTGTGTATCTAATCCCGCCCTGTGCGATACTGTCTGCTGAGCCGTGTATCTAATCCACTCCTGTGTGATACTGTCTGATGAACTGTGTATCTAATCCTCTCCTGTGTGATACTGTCTGCTGAGCTGTGTATCTAATCCTCTCCTGTGTGATACTGTCTGCTGAGCCGTGTATCTAATCCTACCCTGTGTGATACCGTCTGCTGAGCAGTGTATCTAATCCTCTCCTGTGTGATACCGGCTGCTGAGCTGTGTATCTAATCCTCTCCTGTGCGATACTGTCTGCTGAGCTGTGTATCTAATCCTCTCCTGTGTGATACTGTCAGCTGAGCTGTGTATCTAATCCTCTCCTGTGTGATACTGTCTGCTGAGCTGTGTATCTAATCCTGTCCTGTGTGATACTGTCTGATGAGCTATGTATCTAATCCTCTCCTGTGCGATACTGTCTGCTGAGCTGTGTATCTAATCCTCTCCTGTGTGATACTGTCAGCTGAGCTGTGTATCTAATCCTCTCCTGTGTGATACTGTCTGCTGAGCCGTGTATCTAATCCTGTCCTGTGTGATACTGTCTGATGAGCTATGTATCTAATCCTCTCCTGTGTGATACTGTCTGCTGAGCTGTGTATCTAATCCTGTCCTGTGTGATACTGTCTGCTGAGCTATGTATCTAATCCTCTCCTGTGCGATACTATCTGCTGAGCCGTGTATCTAATCCTCTCCTGTGTGATACTGTCTGCTGAGCTGTGTATCTAATCCTCTGCTGTGTGATACTGTCTGCTGAGCCGTGTATCTAATCCTACCCTGTGTGATACTGTCTGCTGAACCGTGCATCTAATCCTGCCCTCTGTGATACTGTCTGCTGAGCAGTGTATCTAATTCTATCCTGTGTGATACCATCTGCTGAGCTGTGTATCTAATCCTCTCCTGTGTGATACTGTCTGCTGAGCTGTGTATCAAATCCTCTCCTGTGTGATACTGTCTGCTGAGCCGTGTATCTAATCCTACCCTGTGTGATACTGTCTGCTGAACCGTGTATCTAATCCTGCCCTGTGTGATACTGTCTGCTGAGCTGTGTATCTAATCCTATCCTGTGTGATACCATCTGCTGAGCCGTGTAACTAATCCTCTCCTGTGTGATACTGTCTGCTGAGCCCTGTATCTAATCATATCCTGTGTGATACCATCTGCTGAGCAGTGTATCTAAACCTGTCCTGTGTGATACCAGCTGCTGAGCTGTGTATCTAATCCTATCCTTTGTGATACTATCTGCTGAGCTTTGTATCTAATCCTGTGCTGTGTGATACTGTCAGCTGAGTTGTGTATCTAATCCTCTCCTGTGTGATACTGTCTGCTGAGCTGTGTATCTAATCCTATCCTGTGTGATACCATCTGCTGAGCTGTGTATCTAATCCTTTCCTGTGTGATACTGTCTGCTGAGCTGTGTATCTAATCCTCTCCTGTGTGATACCGTCTGCTGAGCCGTGTATCTAATCCTCTCCTGTGTGATACTGTCTGCTGAGCTATGTATCTAATCCTCTCCTGTGTGATACTGTTTGCTGAGCTGTGTATCTAATCCTTTCCTGTGTGATACTGTCTGCTGAGCTGTGTATCAAATCCTCTCCTGTGTGATACTGACTGCTGTGCTGTGTATCTAATCCTATGCTGTGTGATACTGTCTGCTGAGCTGTGTATCTAATCCTATGCTGTGTGATACTGTCTGCTGAGCTGTATCTCTAATCCTACCCTGTGTGATACTGTCTGCTCAACCGTGTATCTAATCCTCTCCTGTGTGATACCGTCTGCTGAGCAGTGTATCTAATCCTCTCCTTTGTGATACCGGCTGCTGAGCTGTGTATCTAATCCGCTCCTGTGCGATACTCTCTGCTGAGCTGTGTATCTAATCCTTTCCTGTGTGATACTATCTGCTGAGCTGTGTATGTAATCCTCTGTGTGATACTGTCTGATGAGCTGTGTATCTAATCCTCTCCTGTGTGATACTGTCTGCTGAGCTGTGTATCTAATCCTCTCCTGTGTGATACTGTCTGATGAACTGTGTATGTAATCCTATCCTGTGTGATACTGTCTGCTGAGCCGTGTATCTAATCCCGCCCTGTGCGATACTGTCTGCTGAGCTGTGTATCTAATCCACCCGTGTGATACTGTCTGCTGAGCTGTGTATCTAATCCTATGCTGTGTGATACTGTCTGCTGAGCTGTGTATCTAATCCTCCTGTGTGATACTGTCTGCTGAGCTGTGTATCTAATCCTCTCCTGTGTAATACTGTCTGCTGAGCTGTGTATCTAATCCTCTCCTGTGTGATACTGTCTGATGAACTGTGTATCTAATCCTCTCCTGTGTGATACTGTCTGCTGAGCTATGTCTCTAATCCCCTCCTGTGTGATACTGTCTGCTGAGCTGTGTATCTAATCCTCTCCTGTGTGATACTGTCTGCTGAGCTGTGTATCTAATCCTCTCCTGTGTGATACTGTCTGCTGAGCTGTGTATCTAATCCTCTCCTGTGTGATACTGTCTGCTGAGCTGTTTATCTAATCCTCTCCTTTGTGATACTGTCTGCTGAGCTGTGTATCTAATCTTGTCCTTTGTGATACCGTCTGCTGAGCTATGCATCTAATCCTGTCCTGTGTGATACCGTCTGCTGAGCAGTGTATCTAATCTTATCCTGTGATACTGTCTGCTGAGCTGTGTATCTAATCCCCTCCTGTGTGATTCTGTCTGCTGAGAAGTGTATCTAATCCTATGCTGTGTGATACTGTCTGCTGAGCTGTGTATCTAATCCTATGCTGTGTATCTAATCATCTCCTGTGTGATAATGTCTGCTGAGCCGTGTATCTAATCCTATCCTGTGTGATACTGTCAGCTGAGCTGTGTATCTAATCCTATCCTGTGTGATACTGTCTGCTGAGCTGTGTATCTAATCCTCTCCTGTGTGATACTGTCTGCTGAGCCGTGTATCTAATCCTCTCCTGTGTGATACTGTGTGCTGAGCTGTGTATCTAATCCTCTCCTGTGCGTTACTGTCTGCTGAGCTGTGTATCTAATCCTCTCCTGTGTGATACTGTCTGATGAACTGTGTATCTAATCCTGTCCTATGTGATACTGTCAGCTGAGCTGTGTATCTAATCCTCTCCTGTGTGATACTGTCAGCTGAGCTGTGTATCTAATCCTTTCCTGTGTGATACTGTCAGCTGAGCTGTGTATCTAATCCTCTCCTGTGCGTTACTGTCTGCTGAGCTGTGTATCTAATCCTATCCTGTGTGATACCATCTGCTGAGCTGTGTATCTAATCCTCTCCTGTGTGATACTGTCTGCTGAGCCGTGTATCTAATCCTCTCCTGTGTGATACTGTCTGCTGAGCTGTGTATCTAATCCTCTCCTGTGTGATACTGTCTGCTGAGCCGTGTATCTAATCCTACCCTGTGTGATACTGTCTGCTGAACCGTGTATCTAATCCTGCCCTGTGTGATACTGTCTGCTGAGCAGTGTATCTAATTCTATCCTGTGTGATACCATCTGCTGAGCTGTGTATCTAATCCTCTCCTGTGTGATACTGTCTGCTGAGCTGTGTATCAAATCCCCTCCTGTGTGATACTGTCTGCTGAGCCGTGTATCTAATCCTACCCTGTGTGATACTGTCTGCTGAACCGTGTATCTAATCCTGCCCTGTGTGATACTGTCTGCTGAGCAGTGTATCTAATCCTATCCTGTGTGATACCATCTGCTGAGCTGTGTATCAAATCCTCTCCTGTGTGATACTGTCTGCTGAGCCGTGTATCTAATCCTACCCTGTGTGATACTGTCTGCTGAACCGTGTATCTAATCCTGCCCTGTGTGATACTGTCTGCTGAGCTGTGTATCTAATCCTTTCCTGTGTGATACCATCTGCTGAGCAGTGTATCTAAACCTATCCTGTGTGATACTGTCTGCTGAGCCCTGTATCTAATCATATCCTGTGTGATACCATCTGCTGAGCAGTGTATCTAAACCTATCCTGTGTGATACCAGCTGCTGAGCTGTGTATCTAATCCTATCCTTTGTGATACTGTCTGCTGAGCTGTGTATCTAATCCTTTCCTGTGTGATACCATCTGCTGAGCTGTGTATCTAATCCTCTCCTGTGTGATAATGTCTGCTGAGCCGTGTATCTAATCCTCTCCTGTGTGATACTGTCTGCTGAGCTGTGTATCTAATCCTGTCCTGTGTGATACAGTCCGCTGAGCTATGAATCTAATCCTCTCCTGTGCGATATTCTCTGCTGAGCTGTGTATCTAATCCTCTCCTGTGTGATACTGTCTGCTGAGCTGTGCATCTAATCCTATCCTGTGTGATACTATCTGCTGAGCAGTGTATCTAATCCTATCCTGTGTGATACTGTCTGCTGAGCCGTGTATCTAATCCCGCCCTGTGCGATACTGTCTGCTGAGCCGTGGATCTAATCCACTCCTGTGTGATACTGTCTGCTGAGCTGTGTATCTAATCCCGCCCTGTGCGATACTGTCTGCTGAGCCGTGTATCTAATCCACTCCTGTGTGATACTGTCTGATGAACTGTGTATCTAATCCTCTCCTGTGTGATACTGTCTGCTGAGCTGTGTATCTAATCCTCTCCTGTGTGATACCGGCTGCTGAGCTGTGTATCTAATCCTCTCCTGTGCGATACTGTCTGCTGAGCTGTGTATCTAATCCTCTCCTGTGTGATACTGTCAGCTGAGCTGTGTATCTAATCCTCTCCTGTGTGATACGGTCTGCTGAGCTGTGTATCTAATCCTGTCCTGTGTGATACTGTCTGATGAGCTATGTATCTAATCCTCTCCTGTGCGATACTGTCTGCTGAGCTGTGTATCTAATCCTCTCCTGTGTGATACTGTCAGCTGAGCTGTGTATCTAATCCTCTCCTGTGTGATACTGTCTGCTGAGCCGTGTATCTAATCCTGTCCTGTGTGATACTGTCTGATGAGCTATGTATCTAATCCTCTCCTGTGTGATACTGTCTGCTGAGCTGTGTATCTAATCCTGTCCTGTGTGATACTGTCTGCTGAGCTATGTATCTAATCCTCTCCTGTGCGATACTATCTGCTGAGCCGTGTATCTAATCCTCTCCTGTGTGATACTGTCTGCTGAGCCGTGTATCTAATCCTCTGCTGTGTGATACTGTCTGCTGAGCCGTGTATCTAATCCTACCCTGTGTGATACTGTCTGCTGAACCGTGCATCTAATCCTGCCCTGTGTGATACTGTCTGCTGAGCAGTGTATCTAATTCTATCCTGTGTGATACCATCTGCTGAGCTGTGTATCTAATCCTCTCCTGTGTGATACTGTCTGCTGAGCTGTGTATCAAATCCTCTCCTGTGTGATACTGTCTGCTGAGCCGTGTATCTAATCCTACCCTGTGTGATACTGTCTGCTGAACCGTGTATCTAATCCTGCCCTGTGTGATACTGTCTGCTGAGCTGTGTATCTAATCCTATCCTGTGTGATACTGTCTGCTGAGCCCTGTATCTAATCATATCCTGTGTGATACCATCTGCTGAGCAGTGTATCTAAACCTGTCCTGTGTGATACCAGCTGCTGAGCTGTGTATCTAATCCTATCCTTTGTGATACTATCTGCTGAGCAGTGTATCTAATCCTCTCCTGTGTGATACTGTCTGCTGAGCCGTGTATCTAATCCTCTACTGTGTGATACTATCTGCTGAGCAGTGTATCTAATCCTATCTTGTGTGATACCATCTGCTGAGCTGTGTATCTAATCCTCTCCTGTGTGATAATGTCTGCTGAGCCGTGTATCTAATCCTCTCCTGTGTGATACCGGCTGCTGAGCTGTGTATCTAATCCTGTCCTGTGTGATACAGTCCGCTGAGCTATGTATCTAATCCTCTCCTGAGCGATATTGTCTGCTGAGCTGTGTATCTAATCCTCTCCTGTGTGATACTGTCTGCTGAGCTGTGCATCTAATCCTATCCTGGGTGATACTATCTGCTGAGCAGTGTATCTAATCCTATCCTGTGTGATACTGTCTGCTGAGCCGTGTATCTAATCCCGCCCTGTGCGATACTGTCTGCTGAGCTGTGGATCTAATCCACTCCTGTGTGATACTGTCTGCTGAGCTGTGTATCTAATCCCGCCCTGTGCGATACTGTCTGCTGAGCTGTGTATCTATTCCCGCCCTGTGTGATACTGTCTGCTGAGCTGTGTATCTAATCCTGTCCTGTGTGATACAGTCCGCTGAGCTATGTATCTAATCCTCTCCTGAGCGATATTGTCTGCTGAGCTGTGTATCTAACCCTCTCCTGTGTGATACTGTCTGCTGAGCTGTGCATCTAATCCTATCCTGTGTGATACTATCTGCTGAGCAGTGTATCTAATCCTATCCTGTGTGATACTGTCTGCTGAGCCGTGTATCTAATCCCGCCCTGTGCGATACTGTCTGCTGAGCCGTGGATCTAATCCACTCCTGTGTGATACTGTCTGCTGAGCTGTGTATCTAATCCCGCCCTGTGCGATACTGTCTGCTGAGCCGTGTATCTAATCCACTCCTGTGTGATACTGTCTGATGAACTGTGTATCTAATCCTATCCTGTGTGATACTGTCTGCTGAGCCGTGTATCTAATCCCGCCCTGTGCGATACTGTCTGCTGAGCCGTGTATCTAATCCTCTCCTGTGTGATACTATCTGCTGAGCTTTGTATCTAATCCTATGCTGTGTGATACTGTCAGCTGAGTTGTGTATCTAATCCTATCCTGTGTGATACCATCTGCTGAGCTGTGTATCTAATCCTTTCCTGTGTGATACTGTCTGCTGAGCTGTGTATCTAATTCTCTCCTGTGTGATACCGTCTGCTGAGCCGTGTATCTAATCCTCTCCTGTGTGATACTGTCTGCTGAGCTATGTATCTAATCCTCTCCTGTCTGATACTGTTTGCTGAGCTGTGTATCTAATCCTTTCCTGTGTGATACTGTCTGCTGAGCTGTGTATCAAATCCTCTCCTGTGTGATACTGACTGCTGTGCTGTGTATCTAATCCTATGCTGTGTGATACTGTCTGCTGAGCTGTGTATCTAATCCTATGCTGTGTGATACTGTCTGCTGAGCTGTATCTCTAATCCTACCCTGTGTGATACTGTCTGCTCAACCGTGTATCTAATCCTCTCCTGTGTGATACCGTCTGCTGAGCAGTGTATCTAATCCTCTCCTGTGTGATACCGGCTGCTGAGCTGTGTATCTAATCCTCTCCTGTGCGATACTCTCTGCTGAGCTGTGTATCTAATCCTTTCCTGTGTGATACTGTGTGCTGAGCTGTGTATGTAATCCTCTGTGTGATACTGTCTGATGAGCTGTGTATCTAATCCTCTCCTGTGTGATACTGTCTGCTGAGCTGTGTATCTAATCCTCTCCTGTGTGATACTGTCTGATGAACTGTGTATCTAATCCTATCCTGTGTGATACTGTCTGCTGAGCTGTGTATCTAATCCACCCGTGTGATACAGTCCGCTGAGCTGTGTATCTAATCCTATGCTGTGTGATACTGTCTGCTGAGCTGTGTATCTAATCCTCCTGTGTGATACTGTCTGCTGAGCTGTGTATCTAATCCTCTCCTGTGTAATACTGTCTGCTGAGCTGTGTATCTAATCCTCTCCTGTGTGATACTGTCTGCTGAGCTATGTCTCTAATCCCCTCCTGTGTGATACTGTCTGCTGAGCTGTGTATCTAATCCTCTCCTGTGTGATACTGTCTGATGAACTGTGTATCTAATCCTCTCCTGTGTGATACTGTCTGCTGAGCTGTGTATCTAATCCTCTCCTGTGTGATACTGTCTGCTGAGCTGTGTATCTAATCCTCTCCTGTGTGATACTGTCTGATGAGCTGTGTATCTAATCCTCTCCTGTGTGACTCTGTCTGCTGAGCCGTGTATCTAATCCTCTCCTGTGTGATACTGTGTGCTGAGATGTGTATCTTATCCTATCCTGTGTGATACTGTCTGATGAACTGTGTATCTAATCCTCTCCTGTGTGATACTGTCTGCTGAGTCGTGTATCTAATCCCGCCCTGTGCGATACTGTCTGCTGAGCCGTGTATCTAATCCACTCCTGTGTGATAATGTCTGATGAACTGTGTATCTAATCCTCTCCTGTGTGATACTGTCTGCTGAGCTGTTTATCTAATCCTCTCCTTTGTGATACTGTCTGCTGAGCTGTGTATCTAATCTTGTCCTTTGTGATACCGTCTGCTGAGCTATGCATCTAATCCTGTCCTGTGTGATACCGTCTGCTGAGCAGTGTATCTAATCTTATCCTGTGATACTGTCTGCTGAGCTGTGTATCTAATCACCTCCTGTGTGATTCTGTCTGCTGAGAAGTGTATCTAATCCTATGCTGTGTGATACTGTCTGCTGAGCTGTGTATCTAATCCTATGCTGTGTATCTAATCATCTCCTGTGTGATAATGTCTGCTGAGCCATGTATCTAATCCTATCCTGTGTGATACTGTCAGCTGAGCTGTGTATCTAATCCTATCCTGTGTGATACTGTCTGCAGAGCTGTGTATCTAATCCTCTCCTGTGTGATACTGTCTGCTGAGCCGTGTATCTAATCCTCTCCTGTGTGATACTGTCTGCTGAGCAGTGAATCTAATACTATCCTGTGTGATACTGTCTGCTCAGCCGTGTATCTAATCCACTCCTGTGTGATACTGTCTGCTGAGCTGTGTATCTAATCCTACGCTGTATGATACTGTCTGCTGAGCTGTGTATCTAATCCTCTCCTGTGTGATACTGTCTGCTGAGCTGTGTATCTAATCCTGTCCTGTGTGATACTGTATGCTGAGCCGTGTATCTAATCCTATGCTGTGTGATACTGTCTGCTGAGCTGTGTATCTAATCCTCTCCTGTGTGATACTGTCTGCTGAGCTGTGTATCTAATCCTGTCCTGTGTGATACTGTCTGCTGAGCCGTGTATCTAATCCTATGCTGTGCGATACTGTCTGCTGAGCTGTGTATCTAATCCTATGCTGTGTGATACTGTCTGCTGAGCTGTGTATCTAATCCTATGCTGTGTGATACTGCCTGCTGAGCTGTGTATCTAATCCTATGCTGTGTGATACTGTCTGCTGAGCCATGCATCTAATCCTCTCCTGTGAGATACTGTCTGCTGAGCTGCGTATCTAATCCTCTCCTGTGTGATACTGTCTGATGAACTGTGTATCTAATCCCCTCCTGTGTGATACTCTCTGCTGAGCTGTGAATCTAATCCCCTCCTGTGTGATACTGTCTGTTGAGCCGTGTATCTAATCCTATGCTGTGTGATACTGCCTGCTGAGCTGTGTATCTAAACCTATGCTGTGTATCTCATCCTCTCCTGTGTGATACTGTCTGCTGAGCTGTGTATCTAATCCTCTCCTGTGTGATACTGTCTGCTGAGCTATGTATCTAATCCTGTGTGATACTGTCTGCTGAGCTGTGTATCTAATCTTCTCCTGTGTGATACTGTCTGCTGAGCTATGTATCTAATCCTGTGTCATACTGTCTGCTGAGCTGTGTATCTAAACCTATGCTGTGTATCTCATCCTCTCCTGTGTGATACTGTCTGCTGAGCTGTGTATCTAATCCTCTCCTGTGTGATACTGTCTGCTGAGCTATGTATCTAATCCTGTGTCATACTGTCTGCTGAGCTGTGTATCTAATCCTCTCCTGTGTGATACTGTCTGCTGAGCTGTGTATCTAATCCTCTCCTGTGTGATACCGGCTGCTGAGCTGTGTATCTAATACTCTCCTGTGTGATACTGTCTGCTGAGCTGTGTATCTAATCCTCTCCTGTGTGATACTGTCTGCTGAGCTGTGTATCTAATACTCTCCTGTGTGATACTGTCTGATGAACTGTGTATCTAATCCTATCCTGTGTGATACTGTCTGCTGAGCCGTGTATCTAATCCCGCCCTGTGCGATACTGTCTGCTGAGCCGTGTATCTAATCCACTCCTGTGTGATACTGTCTGCTGAGCTGTGTATCTAATCCTATGCTGTGTGATACTGTCAGCTGATCTGTGTATCTAATCCTCTCCTGTGTGATACTGTCTGCTGAGCCGTGTATCTAATCCTCTGTGTAATACTGTGTGTTGAGCCGTGTATCTAATCCTCTCCTGTGTGATACTGTCTGCTGAGCAGTGTATCTAATCTTATCCTGTGTGATACTGTCTGCTGAGCTGTGTATCTAATCCCCTCCTGTGTGATACTGTCTGCTGAGCTGTGTATCTAATCCTATCCTGTGTGATACTGTCTGCAGAGCTGTGTATCTAATCCTCTCCTGTGTGATACTGTCTGCTGAGCCGTGTATCTAATCCTCTCCTGTGTGATACTGTCTGCTGAGCAGTGTATCTAATACTATCCTGTGTGATACTGTCTGCTCAGCCGTGTATCTAATCCACTCCTGTGTGATACTGTCTGCTGAGCTGTGTATCTAATCCTACGCTGTATGATACTGTCTGCTGAGCTGTGTATCTAATCCTCTCCTGTGTGATACTGTCTGCTGAGCTGTGTATCTAATCCTGTCCTATGTGATACTGTATGCTGAGCCGTGTATCTAATCCTATGCTGTGTGATACTGTCTGCTGAGCTGTGTATCTAATCCTCTCCTGTGTGATACTGTCTGCTGAGCTGTGTATCTAATCCTGTCCTGTGTGATACTGTCTGCTGAGCCGTGTATCTAATCCTATGCTGTGCGATACTGTCTGCTGAGCTGTGTATCTAATCCTATGCTGTGTGATACTGTCTGCTGAGCTGTGTATCTAATCCTATGCTGTGTGATACTGCCTGCTGAGCTGTGTATCTAATCCTATGCTGTGTGATACTGTCTCCTCAGCTGTGTATCTAATCCCCTCCTGTGTGATACTGTCTGCTGAGCCGTGTATCTAATCCTATGCTGTGTGATACTGTCTGCTGAGCCATGTATCTAATCCTCTCCTGTGAGATACTGTCTGCTGAGCTGCGTATCTAATCCTCTCCTGTGTGATACTGTCTGATGAACTGTGTATCTAATCCCCTCCTGTGTGATACTCTCTGTTGAGCCGTGTATCTAATCCTATGCTGTGTGATACTGCCTGCTGAGCTGTGTATCAAAACCTATGCTGTGTATCTCATCCTCTCCTGTGTGATACTGTCTGCTGAGCTGTGTATCTAATCCTCTCCTGTGTGATACTGTCTGCTGAGCTATGTATCTAATCCTGTGTGATACTGTCTGCTGAGCTGTGTATCTAATTCTCCCTGTGTGATACCGTCTGCTGAGCTGTGTATCTAATACTCTCCTGTGTGATACTGTCTGCTGAGCAGTGTATCTAATACTCTCCTGTGTGATACTGTCTGATGAACCGTGTATCTAATCCCGCCCTGTGCGATACTGTCTGCTGAGCCGTGTATCTAATCCACTCCTCTGTGATACTGTCTGCTGAGCTGTGTATCTAATCCTATGCTGTGTGATACTGTCTGCTGATCTGTGTATCTAATCCTCTCCTGTGTGATACTGTCTGCTGAGCTGTGTATCTAATCCTACGCTGTGTGATACTGTCTGCTGAGCTGTGTATCTAATCCTCTCCTGTGTGATACTGTCTGCTGAGCTGTGTATCTAATCCTGTCCTGTGTGATACTGTCTGCTGAGCCGTGTATCTAATCCTATGCTGTGTGATACTGTCTGCTGAGCTGTGTATCTAATCTTATACTGTGTGATACTGCCTGCTGAGCTGTGTATCTAATCCTATGCTGTGTGATACTGTATGCTGAGCAGTGTATCTAATCCTCTCCTGTGTGATACTGTCTCCTCAGCTGTGTATCTAATCCCCTCCTGTGTGATACTGTCTGCTGAGCCATGTATCTAATCCTCTCCTGTGAGATACTGTCTGCTGAGCTGCGTATCTAATCCCGCCCTGTGTGATACTGTCTGCTGAGCCGTGGATCTAATCCACTCCTGTGTGATACTGTCTGCTGAGCTGTGTATCTAATCCCGCCCTGTGCGATACTGTCTGCTGAGCCGTGTATCTAATCCACTCCTGTGTGATACTGTCTGATGAACTGTGTATCTAATCCTATCCTGTGTGATACTGTCTGCTGAGTCGTGTATCTAATCCCGCCCTGTGCGATACTGTCTGCTGAGCCGTGTATCTAATCCTCTCCTGTGTGATACTGTCAGCTGAGCTGTGTATCTAATCCTCCTGTGTGATACTGTCTGCTGAGCTGTGTATCTAATCCTACCCTGTGTGATACTGTCTGATGAACTGTGTATCTAATCCTCTCCTGTGTGATACTGTCTGCTGAGCTATGTCTCTAATCCCCTCCTGTGTGATACTGTCTGCTGAGCTGTGTATCTAATCCTCTCCTGTGTGATACTGTCTGCTGAGCTGTGTATCTAATCCTCTCCTGTGTGATACTGTCTGCTGAGCTGTGTATCTAATCCTCTCCTGTGTGATACTGTCTGATGAACTGTGTATCTAATCCTCTCCTGTGTGATACTGTCTGCTGAGCTATGTCTCTAATCCCCTCCTGTGTGATACTGTCTGCTGAGCTGTGTATCTAATCCTCTCCTGTGTGATACTGTCTGCTGAGCTGTGTATCTAATCCTCTCCTGTGTGATACTGTCTGCTGAGCTGTGTATCTAATCCTCTCCTGTGTGATACTGTCTGCTGAGCTGTTTATCTAATCCTCTCCTTTGTGATACTGTCTGCTGAGCTGTGTATCTAATCTTGTCCTTTGTGATACCGTCTGCTGAGCTATGCATCTAATCCTGTCCTGTGTGATACCGTCTGCTGAGCAGTGTATCTAATCTTATCCTGTGATACTGTCTGCTGAGCTGTGTATCTAATCCCCTCCTGTGTGATTCTGTCTGCTGAGAAGTGTATCTAATCCTATGCTGTGTGATACTGTCTGCTGAGCTGTGTATCTAATCCTATGCTGTGTATCTAATCATCTCCTGTGTGATAATGTCTGCTGAGCCGTGTATCTAATCCTATCCTGTGTGATACTGTCAGCTGAGCTGTGTATCTAATCCTATCCTGTGTGATACTGTCTGCTGAGCTGTGTATCTAATCCTCTCCTGTGTGATACTGTCTGCTGAGCCGTGTATCTAATCCTCTCCTGTGTGATACTGTGTGCTGAGCTGTGTATCTAATCCTCTCCGTTACTGTCTGCTGAGCTGTGTATCTAATCCTCTCCTGTGTGATACTGTCTGATGAACTGTGTATCTAATCCTGTCCTATGTGATACTGTCAGCTGAGCTGTGTATCTAATCCTCTCCTGTGTGATACTGTCAGCTGAGCTGTGTATCTAATCCTCTCCTGTGCGTTACTGTCTGCTGAGCTGTGTATCTAATCCTATCCTGTGTGATACCATCTGCTGAGCTGTGTATCTAATCCTCTCCTGTGTGATACTGTCTGCTGAGCCGTGTATCTAATCCTCTCCTGTGTGATACTGTCTGCTGAGCTGTGTATCTAATCCTCTCCTGTGTGATACTGTCTGCTGAGCCGTGTATCTAATCCTACCCTGTGTGATACTGTCTGCTGAACCGTGTATCTAATCCTGCCCTGTGTGATACTGTCTGCTGAGCAGTGTATCTAATTCTATCCTGTGTGATACCATCTGCTGAGCTGTGTATCTAATCCTCTCCTGTGTGATACTGTCTGCTGAGCTGTGTATCAAATCCCCTCCTATGTGATACTGTCTTCTGAGCCGTGTATCTAATCCTACCCTGTGTGATACTGTCTGCTGAACCGTGTATCTAATCCTGCCCTGTGTGATACTGTCTGCTGAGCAGTGTATCTAATCCTATCCTGTGTGATACCATCTGCTGAGCTGTGTATCAAATCCTCTCCTGTGTGATACTGTCTGCTGAGCCGTGTATCTAATCCTACCCTGTGTGATACTGTCTGCTGAACCGTGTATCTAATCCTGCCCTGTGTGATACTGTCTGCTGAGCTGTGTATCTAATCCTTTCCTGTGTGATACCATCTGCTGAGCCGTGTAACTAATCCTCTCCTGTGTGATACTGTCTGCTGAGCAGTGTATCTAATCCTCTCCTGTATGATACCGGCTGCTGAGCTGTGTATCTAATCCTCTCCTGTGCGATACTCTCTGCTGAGCCGTGTATCTAATCCTCTCCTGTGTGATACCGTCTGCTGAGCAGTGTATCTAATCCTCTCCTGTATGATACCGGCTGCTGAGCTGTGTATCTAATCCTCTCCTGTGCGATACTCTCTGCTGAGCTGTGTATCTAATCCTTTCCTGTGTGATACTGTGTGCTGAGCTGTGTATCTAATCCTCTCCTGTGTGATACTGTCTGATGAACTGTGTATCTAATCCTATACTGTGTGATACTGTCTGATGAACTGTGTATCTAATCCTCTCCTGTGTGATACTGTCTGCTGAGCTGTGTATCTAATCCTCTCCTGTGTGATACTGTCTGATGAACTGTGTATCTAATCCTATCCTGTGTGATACTGTCTGCTGAGCTGTGTATCTAATCCACCCGTGTGATACAGTCCGCTGAGCTGTGTATCTAATCCTATGCTGTGTGATACTGTCTGCTGAGCTGTGTATCTAATCCTCCTGTGTGATACTGTCTGCTGAGCTGTGTATCTAATCCTCTCCTGTGTAGTACTGTCTGCTGAGCTGTGTATCTAATCCTCTCCTGTGTGATACTGTCTGCTGAGCCGTGTATCTAAGCCTCTACTGTGTGATACTATCTGCTGAGCAGTGTATCTAATCCTATCTTGTATGATACCATCTGCTGAGCTGTGTATCTAATCCTCTCCTGTGTGATAATGTCTGCTGAGCCGTGTATCTAATCCTCTCCTGTGTGATACTGTCTGCTGAGCTGTGTATCTAATCCTGTCCTGTGTGATACAGTCCGCTGAGCTATGTATCTAATCCTCTCCTGAGCGATATTGTCTGCTGAGCTGTGTATCTAATCCTCTCCTGTGTGATACTGTCTGCTGAGCTGTGCATCTAATCCTATCCTGTGTGATACTATCTGCTGAGCAGTGTATCTAATCCTATCCTGTGTGATACTGTCTGCTGAGCCGTGTATCTAATCCCGCCCTGTGCGATACTGTCTGCTGAGCCGTGGATCTAATCCACTCCTGTGTGATACTGTCTGCTGAGCTGTGTATCTAATCCCGCCCTCTGCGATACTGTCTGCTGAGCCGTGTATCTAATCCACTCCTGTGTGATACTGTCTGATGAACTGTGTATCTAATCCTATCCTGTGTGATACTGTCTGCTGAGCCGTGTATCTAATCCCGCCCTGTGCGATACTGTCTGCTGAGCCGTGTATCTAATCCACTCCTGTGTGATACTATCTGCTGAGCTTTGTATCTAATCCTGTGCTGTGTGATACTGTCAGCTGAGTTGTGTATCTAATCCTATCCTGTGTGATACCATCTGCTGAGCTGTGTATCTAATCCTTTCCTGTGTGATACTGTCTGCTGAGCTGTGTATCTAATCCTCTCCTGTGTGATACCGTCTGCTGAGCCGTGTATCTAATCCTCTCCTGTGTGATACTGTCTGCTGAGCTATGTATCTAATCCTCTCCTGTGTGATACTGTTTGCTGAGCTGTGTATCTAATCCTTTCCTGTGTGATACTGTCTGCTGAGCTGTGTATCAAATCCTCTCCTGTGTGATACTGACTGCTGTGCTGTGTATCTAATCCTATGCTGTGTGATACTGTCTGCTGAGCTGTGTATCTAATCCTATGCTGTGTGATACTGTCTGCTGAGCTGTATCTCTAATCCTACCCTGTGTGATACTGTCTGCTGAGCTGTATCTCTAATCCTCTCCTGTGTGATACTGTCTGCTCAACCGTGTATCTAATCCTCTCCTGTGTGATACCGTCTGCTGAGCAGTGTATCTAATCCTCTCCTTTGTGATACCGGCTGCTGAGCTGTGTATCTAATCCTCTCCTGTGCGATACTCTCTGCTGAGCTGTGTATCTAATCCTTTCCTGTGTGATACTATCTGCTGAGCTGTGTATGTAATCCTCTGTGTGATACTGTCTGATGAGCTGTGTATCTAATCCTCTCCTGTGTGATACTGTCTGCTGAGCTGTGTATCTAATCCTCTCCTGTGTGATACTGTCTGATGAACTGTGTATGTAATCCTATCCTGTGTGATACTGTCTGCTGAGCCGTGTATCTAATCCCGCCCTGTGCGATACTGTCTGCTGAGCTGTGTATCTAATCCACCCGTGTGATACTGTCTGCTGAGCTGTGTATCTAATCCTATGCTGTGTGATACTGTCTGCTGAGCTGTGTATCTAATCCTCCTGTGTGATACTGTCTGCTGAGCTGTGTATCTAATCCTCTCCTGTGTAATACTGTCTGCTGAGCCGTGTATCTAATCCTCTCCTGTGTGATACTGTCTGATGAACTGTGTATCTAATCCTCTCCTGTGTGATACTGTCTGCTGAGCTGTGTATCTAATCCTCTCCTGTGTGATACTGTCTGCTGAGCAGTGTATCTAATCCTCTCCTGTGTGATACTGTCTGATGAACTGTGTATCTAATCCTCTCCTGTGTGATACTGTCTGCTGAGCTATGTCTCTAATCCCCTCCTGTGTGATACTGTCTGCTGAGCTGTGTATCTAATCCTCTCCTGTGTGATACTGTCTGCTGAGCTGTGTATCGAATCCTCTCCTGTGTGATACTGTCTGCTGAGCTGTGTATCTAATCCTCTCCTGTGTGATACTGTCTGCTGAGCTGTTTATCTAATCCTCTCCTTTGTGATACTGTCTGCTGAGCTGTGTATCTAATCTTGTCCTTTGTGATACCGTCTGCTGAGCTATGCATCTAATCCTGTCCTGTGTGATACCGTCTGCTGAGCAGTGTATCTAATCTTATCCTGTGATACTGTCTGCTGAGCTGTGTATCTAATCCCCTCCTGTGTGATTCTGTCTGCTGAGAAGTGTATCTAATCCTATGCTGTGTGATACTGTCTGCTGAGCTGTGTATCTAATCCTATGCTGTGTATCTAATCATCTCCTGTGTGATAATGTCTGCTGAGCCGTGTATCTAATCCTATCCTGTGTGATACTGTCAGCTGAGCTGTGTATCTAATCCTATCCTGTGTGATACTGTCTGCTGAGCTGTGTATCTAATCCTCTCCTGTGTGATACTGTCTGCTGAGCCGTGTATCTAATCCTCTCCTGTGTGATACTGTGTGCTGAGCTGTGTATCTAATCCTCTCCTGTGCGTTACTGTCTGCTGAGCTGTGTATCTAATCCTCTCCTGTGTGATACTGTCTGATGAACTGTGTATCTAATCCTGTCCTATGTGATACTGTCAGCTGAGCTGTGTATCTAATCCTCTCCTGTGTGATACTGTCAGCTGAGCTGTGTATCTAATCCTTTCCTGTGTGATACTGTCAGCTGAGCTGTGTATCTAATCCTCTCCTGTGCGTTACTGTCTGCTGAGCTGTGTATCTAATCCTATCCTGTGTGATACCATCTGCTGAGCTGTGTATCTAATCCTCTCCTGTGTGATACTGTCTGCTGAGCCGTGTATCTAATCCTCTCCTGTGTGATACTGTCTGCTGAGCTGTGTATCTAATCCTCTCCTGTGTGATACTGTCTGCTGAGCCGTGTATCTAATCCTACCCTGTGTGATACTGTCTGCTGAACCGTGTATCTAATCCTGCCCTGTGTGATACTGTCTGCTGAGCAGTGTATCTAATTCTATCCTGTGTGATACCATCTGCTGAGCTGTGTATCTAATCCTCTCCTGTGTGATACTGTCTGCTGAGCTGTGTATCAAATCCCCTCCTGTGTGATACTGTCTGCTGAGCCGTGTATCTAATCCTACCCTGTGTGATACTGTCTGCTGAACCGTGTATCTAATCCTGCCCTGTGTGATACTGTCTGCTGAGCAGTGTATCTAATCCTATCCTGTGTGATACCATCTGCTGAGCTGTGTATCAAATCCTCTCCTGTGTGATACTGTCTGCTGAGCCGTGTATCTAATCCTACCCTGTGTGATACTGTCTGCTGAACCGTGTATCTAATCCTGCCCTGTGTGATACTGTCTGCTGAGCTGTGTATCTAATCCTTTCCTGTGTGATACCATCTGCTGAGCCGTGTAACTAATCCTCTCCTGTGTGATACTGTCTGCTGAGCCCTGTATCTAATCATATCCTGTGTGATACCATCTGCTGAGCAGTGTATCTAAACCTATCCTGTGTGATACCAGCTGCTGAGCTGTGTATCTAATCCTATCCTTTGTGATACTGTCTGCTGAGCTGTGTATCTAATCCTTTCCTGTGTGATACCATCTGCTGAGCTGTGTATCTAATCCTCTCCTGTGTGATAATGTCTGCTGAGCCGTGTATCTAATCCTCTCCTGTGTGATACTGTCTGCTGAGCTGTGTATCTAATCCTGTCCTGTGTGATACAGTCCGCTGAGCTATGAATCTAATCCTCTCCTGTGCGATATTCTCTGCTGAGCTGTGTATCTAATCCTCTCCTGTGTGATACTGTCTGCTGAGCTGTGCATCTAATCCTATCCTGTGTGATACTATCTGCTGAGCAGTGTATCTAATCCTATCCTGTGTGATACTGTCTGCTGAGCCGTGTATCTAATCCCGCCCTGTGCGATACTGTCTGCTGAGCCGTGGATCTAATCCACTCCTGTGTGATACTGTCTGCTGAGCTGTGTATCTAATCCCGCCCTGTGCGATACTGTCTGCTGAGCCGTGTATCTAATCCACTCCTGTGTGATACTGTCTGATGAACTGTGTATCTAATCCTCTCCTGTGTGATACTGTCTGCTGAGCTGTGTATCTAATCCTCTCCTGTGTGATACTGTCTGCTGAGCCGTGTATCTAATCCTACCCTGTGTGATACCGTCTGCTGAGCAGTGTATCTAATCCTCTCCTGTGTGATACCGGCTGCTGAGCTGTGTATCTAATCCTCTCCTGTGCGATACTGTCTGCTGAGCTGTGTATCTAATCCTCTCCTGTGTGATACTGTCAGCTGAGCTGTGTATCTAATCCTCTCCTGTGTGATACTGTCTGCTGAGCTGTGTATCTAATCCTGTCCTGTGTGATACTGTCTGATGAGCTATGTATCTAATCCTCTCCTGTGCGATACTGTCTGCTGAGCTGTGTATCTAATCCTCTCCTGTGTGATACTGTCAGCTGAGCTGTGTATCTAATCCTCTCCTGTGTGATACTGTCTGCTGAGCCGTGTATCTAATCCTGTCCTGTGTGATACTGTCTGATGAGCTATGTATCTAATCCTCTCCTGTGTGATACTGTCTGCTGAGCTGTGTATCTAATCCTGTCCTGTGTGATACTGTCTGCTGAGCTATGTATCTAATCCTCTCCTGTGCGATACTATCTGCTGAGCCGTGTATCTAATCCTCTCCTGTGTGATACTGTCTGCTGAGCTGTGTATCTAATCCTCTGCTGTGTGATACTGTCTGCTGAGCCGTGTATCTAATCCTACCCTGTGTGATACTGTCTGCTGAACCGTGCATCTAATCCTGCCCTGTGTGATACTGTCTGCTGAGCAGTGTATCTAATTCTATCCTGTGTGATACCATCTGCTGAGCTGTGTATCTAATCCTCTCCTGTGTGATACTGTCTGCTGAGCTGTGTATCAAATCCTCTCCTGTGTGATACTGTCTGCTGAGCCGTGTATCTAATCCTACCCTGTGTGATACTGTCTGCTGAACCGTGTATCTAATCCTGCCCTGTGTGATACTGTCTGCTGAGCTGTGTATCTAATCCTATCCTGTGTGATACCATCTGCTGAGCCGTGTAACTAATCCTCTCCTGTGTGATACTGTCTGCTGAGCCCTGTATCTAATCATATCCTGTGTGATACCATCTGCTGAGCAGTGTATCTAAACCTGTCCTGTGTGATACCAGCTGCTGAGCTGTGTATCTAATCCTATCCTTTGTGATACTATCTGCTGAGCTTTGTATCTAATCCTGTGCTGTGTGATACTGTCAGCTGAGTTGTGTATCTAATCCTATCCTGTGTGATACCATCTGCTGAGCTGTGTATCTAATCCTTTCCTGTGTGATACTGTCTGCTGAGCTGTGTATCTAATCCTCTCCTGTGTGATACCGTCTGCTGAGCCGTGTATCTAATCCTCTCCTGTGTGATACTGTCTGCTGAGCTATGTATCTAATCCTCTCCTGTGTGATACTGTTTGCTGAGCTGTGTATCTAATCCTTTCCTGTGTGATACTGTCTGCTGAGCTGTGTATCAAATCCTCTCCTGTGTGATACTGACTGCTGTGCTGTGTATCTAATCCTATGCTGTGTGATACTGTCTGCTGAGCTGTGTATCTAATCCTATGCTGTGTGATACTGTCTGCTGAGCTGTATCTCTAATCCTACCCTGTGTGATACTGTCTGCTCAACCGTGTATCTAATCCTCTCCTGTGTGATACCGTCTGCTGAGCAGTGTATCTAATCCTCTCCTTTGTGATACCGGCTGCTGAGCTGTGTATCTAATCCGCTCCTGTGCGATACTCTCTGCTGAGCTGTGTATCTAATCCTTTCCTGTGTGATACTATCTGCTGAGCTGTGTATGTAATCCTCTGTGTGATACTGTCTGATGAGCTGTGTATCTAATCCTCTCCTGTGTGATACTGTCTGCTGAGCTGTGTATCTAATCCTCTCCTGTGTGATACTGTCTGATGAACTGTGTATGTAATCCTATCCTGTGTGATACTGTCTGCTGAGCCGTGTATCTAATCCCGCCCTGTGCGATACTGTCTGCTGAGCTGTGTATCTAATCCACCCGTGTGATACTGTCTGCTGAGCTGTGTATCTAATCCTATGCTGTGTGATACTGTCTGCTGAGCTGTGTATCTAATCCTCCTGTGTGATACTGTCTGCTGAGCTGTGTATCTAATCCTCTCCTGTGTAATACTGTCTGCTGAGCTGTGTATCTAATCCTCTCCTGTGTGATACTGTCTGATGAACTGTGTATCTAATCCTCTCCTGTGTGATACTGTCTGCTGAGCTATGTCTCTAATCCCCTCCTGTGTGATACTCTCTGCTGAGCTGTGTATCTAATCCTCTCCTGTGTGATACTGTCTGCTGAGCTGTGTATCTAATCCTCTCCTGTGTGATACTGTCTGCTGAGCTGTGTATCTAATCCTCTCCTGTGTGATACTGTCTGCTGAGCTGTTTATCTAATCCTCTCCTTTGTGATACTGTCTGCTGAGCTGTGTATCTAATCTTGTCCTTTGTGATACCGTCTGCTGAGCTATGCATCTAATCCTGTCCTGTGTGATACCGTCTGCTGAGCAGTGTATCTAATCTTATCCTGTGATACTGTCTGCTGAGCTGTGTATCTAATCCCCTCCTGTGTGATTCTGTCTGCTGAGAAGTGTATCTAATCCTATGCTGTGTGATACTGTCTGCTGAGCTGTGTATCTAATCCTATGCTGTGTATCTAATCATCTCCTGTGTGATAATGTCTGCTGAGCCGTGTATCTAATCCTATCCTGTGTGATACTGTCAGCTGAGCTGTGTATCTAATCCTATCCTGTGTGATACTGTCTGCTGAGCTGTGTATCTAATCCTCTCCTGTGTGATACTGTCTGCTGAGCCGTGTATCTAATCCTCTCCTGTGTGATACTGTGTGCTGAGCTGTGTATCTAATCCTCTCCTGTGCGTTACTGTCTGCTGAGCTGTGTATCTAATCCTCTCCTGTGTGATACTGTCTGATGAACTGTGTATCTAATCCTGTCCTATGTGATACTGTCAGCTGAGCTGTGTATCTAATCCTCTCCTGTGTGATACTGTCAGCTGAGCTGTGTATCTAATCCTTTCCTGTGTGATACTGTCAGCTGAGCTGTGTATCTAATCCTCTCCTGTGCGTTACTGTCTGCTGAGCTGTGTATCTAATCCTATCCTGTGTGATACCATCTGCTGAGCTGTGTATCTAATCCTCTCCTGTGTGATACTGTCTGCTGAGCCGTGTATCTAATCCTCTCCTGTGTGATACTGTCTGCTGAGCTGTGTATCTAATCCTCTCCTGTGTGATACTGTCTGCTGAGCCGTGTATCTAATCCTACCCTGTGTGATACTGTCTGCTGAACCGTGTATCTAATCCTCTCCTGTGTGATACTATCTGCTGAGCTGTGTATCTAATCCTCTCCTGTGTGATACTGTCTGCTGAACCGTGTATCTAATCCTCTCCTGTGTGATACTGTCTGCTGAGCAGTGTATCTAATTCTATCCTGTGTGATACCATCTGCTGAGCTGTGTATCTAATCCTCTCCTGTGTGATACTGTCTGCTGAGCTGTGTATCAAATCCCCTCCTGTGTGATACTGTCTGCTGAGCCGTGTATCTAATCCTACCCTGTGTGATACTGTCTGCTGAACCGTGTATCTAATCCTGCCCTGTGTGATACTGTCTGCTGAGCAGTGTATCTAATCCTATCCTGTGTGATACCATCTGCTGAGCTGTGTATCAAATCCTCTCCTGTGTGATACTGTCTGCTGAGCCGTGTATCTAATCCTACCCTGTGTGATACTGTCTGCTGAACCGTGTATCTAATCCTGCCCTGTGTGATACTGTCTGCTGAGCTGTGTATCTAATCCTTTCCTGTGTGATACCATCTGCTGAGCCGTATAACTAATCCTCTCCTGTGTGATACTGTCTGCTGAGCCCTGTATCTAATCATATCCTGTGTGATACCATCTGCTGAGCAGTGTATCTAAACCTATCCTGTGTGATACCAGCTGCTGAGCTGTGTATCTAATCCTATCCTTTGTGATACTGTCTGCTGAGCTGTGTATCTAATCCTTTCCTGTGTGATACCATCTGCTGAGCTGTGTATCTAATCCTCTCCTGTGTGATAATGTCTGCTGAGCCGTGTATCTAATCCTCTCCTGTGTGATACTGTCTGCTGAGCTGTGTATCTAATCCTGTCCTGTGTGATACAGTCCGCTGAGCTATGAATCTAATCCTCTCCTGTGCGATATTCTCTGCTGAGCTGTGTATCTAATCCTCTCCTGTGTGATACTGTCTGCTGAGCTGTGCATCTAATCCTATCCTGTGTGATACTATCTGCTGAGCAGTGTATCTAATCCTATCCTGTGTGATACTGTCTGCTGAGCCGTGTATCTAATCCCGCCCTGTGCGATACTGTCTGCTGAGCCGTGGATCTAATCCACTCCTGTGTGATACTGTCTGCTGAGCTGTGTATCTAATCCCGCCCTGTGCGATACTGTCTGCTGAGCCGTGTATCTAATCCACTCCTGTGTGATACTGTCTGATGAACTGTGTATCTAATCCTCTCCTGTGTGATACTGTCTGCTGAGCTGTGTATCTAATCCTCTCCTGTGTGATACCGGCTGCTGAGCTGTGTATCTAATCCTCTCCTGTGCGATACTGTCTGCTGAGCTGTGTATCTAATCCTCTCCTGTGTGATACTGTCAGCTGAGCTGTGTATCTAATCCTCTCCTGTGTGATACTGTCTGCTGAGCTGTGTATCTAATCCTGTCCTGTGTGATACTGTCTGATGAGCTATGTATCTAATCCTCTCCTGTGCGATACTGTCTGCTGAGCTGTGTATCTAATCCTCTCCTGTGTGATACTGTCAGCTGAGCTGTGTATCTAATCCTCTCCTGTGTGATACTGTCTGCTGAGCCGTGTATCTAATCCTGTCCTGTGTGATACTGTCTGATGAGCTATGTATCTAATCCTCTCCTGTGTGATACTGTCTGCTGAGCTGTGTATCTAATCCTGTCCTGTGTGATACTGTCTGCTGAGCTATGTATCTAATCCTCTCCTGTGCGATACTATCTGCTGAGCCGTGTATCTAATCCTCTCCTGTGTGATACTGTCTGCTGAGCCGTGTATCTAATCCTCTGCTGTGTGATACTGTCTGCTGAGCCGTGTATCTAATCCTACCCTGTGTGATACTGTCTGCTGAACCGTGCATCTAATCCTGCCCTGTGTGATACTGTCTGCTGAGCAGTGTATCTAATTCTATCCTGTGTGATACCATCTGCTGAGCTGTGTATCTAATCCTCTCCTGTGTGATACTGTCTGCTGAGCTGTGTATCAAATCCTCTCCTGTGTGATACTGTCTGCTGAGCCGTGTATCTAATCCTACCCTGTGTGATACTGTCTGCTGAACCGTGTATCTAATCCTGCCCTGTGTGATACTGTCTGCTGAGCTGTGTATCTAATCCTATCCTGTGTGATACTGTCTGCTGAGCCCTGTATCTAATCATATCCTGTGTGATACCATCTGCTGAGCAGTGTATCTAAACCTGTCCTGTGTGATACCAGCTGCTGAGCTGTGTATCTAATCCTATCCTTTGTGATACTATCTGCTGAGCTGTGTATCTAATCCTCTCCTGTGTGATACTGTCTGCTGAGCCGTTTATCTAATCCTCTACTGTGTGATACTATCTGCTGAGCAGTGTATCTAATCCTATCTTGTGTGATACCATCTGCTGAGCTGTGTATCTAATCCTCTCCTGTGTGATAATGTCTGCTGAGCCGTGTATCTAATCCTCTCCTGTGTGATACCGGCTGCTGAGCTGTGTATCTAATCCTGTCCTGTGTGATAATGTGTGCTGAGCTGTGTATCTAATCCTCTCCTGTGTGATAATGTGTGCTGAGCTGTGTATCTAATCCTCTCCTGTGTGATACTGTCTGCTGAGCTGTGTATCTAATCCTCTCCTGTGTGATACTGTCTGCTGAGCCGTTTATCTAATCCTCTACTGTGTGATACTATCTGCTGAGCAGTGTATCTAATCCTATCTTGTGTGATACCATCTGCTGAGCTGTGTATCTAATCCTCTCCTGTGTGATAATGTCTGCTGAGCCGTGTATCTAATCCTCTCCTGTGTGATACCGGCTGCTGAGCTGTGTATCTAATCCTGTCCTCTGTGATACAGTCCGCTGAGCTATGTATCTAATCCTCTCCTGAGCGATATTGTCTGCTGAGCTGTGTATCTAATCCTCTCCTGTGTGATACTGTCTGCTGAGCTGTGCATCTAATCCTATCCTGGGTGATACTATCTGCTGAGCAGTGTATCTAATCCTATCCTGTGTGATACTGTCTGCTGAGCCGTGTATCTAATCCCGCCCTGTGCGATACTGTCTGCTGAGCTGTGGATCTAATCCACTCCTGTGTGATACTGTCTGCTGAGCTGTGTATCTAATCCCGCCCTGTGCGATACTGTCTGCTGAGCTGTGTATCTAATCCCGCCCTGTGTGATACTGTCTGCTGAGCTGTGTATCTAATCCTGTCCTGTGTGATACAGTCCGCTGAGCTATGTATCTAATCCTCTCCTGAGCGATATTGTCTGCTGAGCTGTGTATCTAATCCTCTCCTGTGTGATACTGTCTGCTGAGCTGTGCATCTAATCCTATCCTGTGTGATACTATCTGCTGAGCAGTGTATCTAATCCTATCCTGTGTGATACTGTCTGCTGAGCCGTGTATCTAATCCCGCCCTGTGCGATACTGTCTGCTGAGCCGTGGATCTAATCCACTCCTGTGTGATACTGTCTGCTGAGCTGTGTATCTAATCCCGCCCTGTGCGATACTGTCTGCTGAGCCGTGTATCTAATCCACTCCTGTGTGATACTGTCTGATGAACTGTGTATCTAATCCTATCCTGTGTGATACTGTCTGCTGAGCCGTGTATCTAATCCCGCCCTGTGCGATACTGTCTGCTGAGCCGTGTATCTAATCCTCTCCTGTGTGATACTATCTGCTGAGCTTTGTATCTAATCCTATGCTGTGTGATACTGTCAGCTGAGTTGTGTATCTAATCCTATCCTGTGTGATACCATCTGCTGAGCTGTGTATCTAATCCTTTCCTGTGTGATACTGTCTGCTGAGCTGTGTATCTAATCCTCTCCTGTGTGATACCGTCTGCTGAGCCGTGTATCTAATCCTCTCCTGTGTGATACTGTCTGCTGAGCTATGTATCTAATCCTCTCCTGTCTGATACTGTTTGCTGAGCTGTGTATCTAATCCTTTCCTGTGTGATACTGTCTGCTGAGCTGTGTATCAAATCCTCTCCTGTGTGATACTGACTGCTGTGCTGTGTATCTAATCCTATGCTGTGTGATACTGTCTGCTGAGCTGTGTATCTAATCCTATGCTGTGTGATACTGTCTGCTGAGCTGTATCTCTAATCCTACCCTGTGTGATACTGTCTGCTCAACCGTGTATCTAATCCTCTCCTGTGTGATACCGTCTGCTGAGCAGTGTATCTAATCCTCTCCTGTGTGATACCGGCTGCTGAGCTGTGTATCTAATCCTCTCCTGTGCGATACTCTCTGCTGAGCTGTGTATCTAATCCTTTCCTGTGTGATACTGTGTGCTGAGCTGTGTATGTAATCCTCTGTGTGATACTGTCTGATGAGCTGTGTATCTAATCCTCTCCTGTGTGATACTGTCTGCTGAGCTGTGTATCTAATCCTCTCCTGTGTGATACTGTCTGATGAACTGTGTATCTAATCCTATCCTGTGTGATACTGTCTGCTGAGCTGTGTATCTAATCCACCCGTGTGATACAGTCCGCTGAGCTGTGTATCTAATCCTATGCTGTGTGATACTGTCTGCTGAGCTGTGTATCTAATCCTCCTGTGTGATACTGTCTGCTGAGCTGTGTATCTAATCCTCTCCTGTGTAATACTGTCTGCTGAGCTGTGTATCTAATCCTCTCCTGTGTGATACTGTCTGCTGAGCTATGTCTCTAATCCCCTCCTGTGTGATACTGTCTGCTGAGCTGTGTATCTAATCCTCTCCTGTGTGATACTGTCTGATGAACTGTGTATCTAATCCTCTCCTGTGTGATACTGTCTGCTGAGCTGTGTATCTAATCCTCTCCTGTGTGATACTGTCTGCTGAGCTGTGTATCTAATCCTCTCCTGTGTGATACTGTCTGATGAGCTGTGTATCTAATCCTCTCCTGTGTGACTCTGTCTGCTGAGCCGTGTATCTAATCCTCTCCTGTGTGATACTGTGTGCTGAGATGTGTATCTTATCCTATCCTGTGTGATACTGTCTGATGAACTGTGTATCTAATCCTCTCCTGTGTGATACTGTCTGCTGAGTCGTGTATCTAATCCCGCCCTGTGCGATACTGTCTGCTGAGCCGTGTATCTAATCCACTCCTGTGTGATAATGTCTGATGAACTGTGTATCTAATCCTCTCCTGTGTGATACTGTCTGCTGAGCTGTTTATCTAATCCTCTCCTTTGTGATACTGTCTGCTGAGCTGTGTATCTAATCTTGTCCTTTGTGATACCGTCTGCTGAGCTATGCATCTAATCCTGTCCTGTGTGATACCGTCTGCTGAGCAGTGTATCTAATCTTATCCTGTGATACTGTCTGCTGAGCTGTGTATCTAATCACCTCCTGTGTGATTCTGTCTGCTGAGAAGTGTATCTAATCCTATGCTGTGTGATACTGTCTGCTGAGCTGTGTATCTAATCCTATGCTGTGTATCTAATCATCTCCTGTGTGATAATGTCTGCTGAGCCATGTATCTAATCCTATCCTGTGTGATACTGTCAGCTGAGCTGTGTATCTAATCCTATCCTGTGTGATACTGTCTGCAGAGCTGTGTATCTAATCCTCTCCTGTGTGATACTGTCTGCTGAGCCGTGTATCTAATCCTCTCCTGTGTGATACTGTCTGCTGAGCAGTGAATCTAATACTATCCTGTGTGATACTGTCTGCTCAGCCGTGTATCTAATCCACTCCTGTGTGATACTGTCTGCTGAGCTGTGTATCTAATCCTACGCTGTATGATACTGTCTGCTGAGCTGTGTATCTAATCCTCTCCTGTGTGATACTGTCTGCTGAGCTGTGTATCTAATCCTGTCCTGTGTGATACTGTATGCTGAGCCGTGTATCTAATCCTATGCTGTGTGATACTGTCTGCTGAGCTGTGTATCTAATCCTCTCCTGTGTGATACTGTCTGCTGAGCTGTGTATCTAATCCTGTCCTGTGTGATACTGTCTGCTGAGCCGTGTATCTAATCCTATGCTGTGCGATACTGTCTGCTGAGCTGTGTATCTAATCCTATGCTGTGTGATACTGTCTGCTGAGCTGTGTATCTAATCCTATGCTGTGTGATACTGCCTGCTGAGCTGTGTATCTAATCCTATGCTGTGTGATACTGTCTGCTGAGCCATGCATCTAATCCTCTCCTGTGAGATACTGTCTGCTGAGCTGCGTATCTAATCCTCTCCTGTGTGATACTGTCTGATGAACTGTGTATCTAATCCCCTCCTGTGTGATACTGTCTGCTGAGCTGTGTATCTAATCCCGCCCTGTGCGATACTGTCTGCTGAGCTGTGAATCTAATCCCCTCCTGTGTGATACTGTCTGTTGAGCCGTGTATCTAATCCTATGCTGTGTGATACTGCCTGCTGAGCTGTGTATCTAAACCTATGCTGTGTATCTCATCCTCTCCTGTGTGATACTGTCTGCTGAGCTGTGTATCTAATCCTCTCCTGTGTGATACTGTCTGCTGAGCTATGTATCTAATCCTGTGTGATACTGTCTGCTGAGCTGTGTATCTAATCCTCTCCTGTGTGATACCGGCTGCTGAGCTGTGTATCTAATACTCTCCTGTGTGATACTGTCTGCTGAGCTGTGTATCTAATCCTCTCCTGTGTGATACTGTCTGCTGAGCTGTGTATCTAATACTCTCCTGTGTGATACTGTCTGATGAACTGTGTATCTAATCCTATCCTGTGTGATACTGTCTGCTGAGCCGTGTATCTAATCCCGCCCTGTGCGATACTGTCTGCTGAGCCGTGTATCTAATCCACTCCTGTGTGATACTGTCTGCTGAGCTGTGTATCTAATCCTATGCTGTGTGATACTGTCAGCTGATCTGTGTATCTAATCCTCTCCTGTGTGATACTGTCTGCTGAGCCGTGTATCTAATCCTCTGTGTAATACTGTGTGTTGAGCCGTGTATCTAATCCTCTCCTGTGTGATACTGTCTGCTGAGCAGTGTATCTAATCTTATCCTGTGTGATACTGTCTGCTGAGCTGTGTATCTAATCCCCTCCTGTGTGATACTGTCTGCTGAGCTGTGTATCTAATCCTATCCTGTGTGATACTGTCTGCAGAGCTGTGTATCTAATCCTCTCCTGTGTGATACTGTCTGCTGAGCCGTGTATCTAATCCTCTCCTGTGTGATACTGTCTGCTGAGCAGTGTATCTAATACTATCCTGTGTGATACTGTCTGCTCAGCCGTGTATCTAATCCACTCCTGTGTGATACTGTCTGCTGAGCTGTGTATCTAATCCTACGCTGTATGATACTGTCTGCTGAGCTGTGTATCTAATCCTCTCCTGTGTGATACTGTCTGCTGAGCTGTGTATCTAATCCTGTCCTGTGTGATACTGTCTGCTGAGCCGTGTATCTAATCCTATGCTGTGTGATACTGTCTGCTGAGCTGTGTATCTAATCCTCTCCTGTGTGATACTGTCTGCTGAGCTGTGTATCTAATCCTGTCCTGTGTGATACTGTCTGCTGAGCCGTGTATCTAATCCTATGCTGTGCGATACTGTCTGCTGAGCTGTGTATCTAATCCTATGCTGTGTGATACTGTCTGCTGAGCTGTGTATCTAATCCTATGCTGTGTGATACTGCCTGCTGAGCTGTGTATCTAATCCTATGCTGTGTGATACTGTCTCCTCAGCTGTGTATCTAATCCCCTCCTGTGTGATACTGTCTGCTGAGCCGTGTATCTAATCCTATGCTGTGTGATACTGTCTGCTGAGCCATGTATCTAATCCTCTCCTGTGAGATACTGTCTGCTGAGCTGCGTATCTAATCCTCTCCTGTGTGATACTGTCTGATGAACTGTGTATCTAATCCCCTCCTGTGTGATACTCTCTGTTGAGCCGTGTATCTAATCCTATGCTGTGTGATACTGCCTGCTGAGCTGTGTATCAAAACCTATGCTGTGTATCTCATCCTCTCCTGTGTGATACTGTCTGCTGAGCTGTGTATCTAATCCTCTCCTGTGTGATACTGTCTGCTGAGCTATGTATCTAATCCTGTGTGATACTGTCTGCTGAGCTGTGTATCTAATTCTCCCTGTGTGATACCGTCTGCTGAGCTGTGTATCTAATACTCTCCTGTGTGATACTGTCTGCTGAGCAGTGTATCTAATACTCTCCTGTGTGATACTGTCTGATGAACCGTGTATCTAATCCCGCCCTGTGCGATACTGTCTGCTGAGCCGTGTATCTAATCCACTCCTCTGTGATACTGTCTGCTGAGCTGTGTATCTAATCCTATGCTGTGTGATACTGTCTGCTGATCTGTGTATCTAATCCTCTCCTGTGTGATACTGTCTGCTGAGCTGTGTATCTAATCCTACGCTGTGTGATACTGTCTGCTGAGCTGTGTATCTAATCCTCTCCTGTGTGATACTGTCTGCTGAGCTGTGTATCTAATCCTGTCCTGTGTGATACTGTCTGCTGAGCCGTGTATCTAATCCTATGCTGTGTGATACTGTCTGCTGAGCTGTGTATCTAATCTTATACTGTGTGATACTGCCTGCTGAGCTGTGTATCTAATCCTATGCTGTGTGATACTGTATGCTGAGCAGTGTATCTAATCCTCTCCTGTGTGATACTGTCTCCTCAGCTGTGTATCTAATCCCCTCCTGTGTGATACTGTCTGCTGAGCCATGTATCTAATCCTCTCCTGTGAGATACTGTCTGCTGAGCTGCGTATCTAATCCCGCCCTGTGTGATACTGTCTGCTGAGCCGTGTATCTAATCCACTCCTGTGTGATACTGTCTGATGAACTGTGTATCTAATCCTATCCTGTGTGATACTGTCTGCTGAGTCGTGTATCTAATCCCGCCCTGTGCGATACTGTCTGCTGAGCCGTGTATCTAATCCTCTCCTGTGTGATACTGTCAGCTGAGCTGTGTATCTAATCCTCCTGTGTGATACTGTCTGCTGAGCTGTGTATCTAATCCTACCCTGTGTGATACTGTCTGATGAACTGTGTATCTAATCCTCTCCTGTGTGATACTGTCTGCTGAGCTATGTCTCTAATCCCCTCCTGTGTGATACTGTCTGCTGAGCTGTGTATCTAATCCTCTCCTGTGTGATACTGTCTGCTGAGCTGTGTATCTAATCCTCTCCTGTGTGATACTGTCTGCTGAGCTGTGTATCTAATCCTCTCCTGTGTGATACTGTCTGATGAACTGTGTATCTAATCCTCTCCTGTGTGATACTGTCTGCTGAGCTATGTCTCTAATCCCCTCCTGTGTGATACTGTCTGCTGAGCTGTGTATCTAATCCTCTCCTGTGTGATACTGTCTGCTGAGCTGTGTATCTAATCCTCTCCTGTGTGATACTGTCTGCTGAGCTGTGTATCTAATCCTCTCCTGTGTGATACTGTCTGCTGAGCTGTTTATCTAATCCTCTCCTTTGTGATACTGTCTGCTGAGCTGTGTATCTAATCTTGTCCTTTGTGATACCGTCTGCTGAGCTATGCATCTAATCCTGTCCTGTGTGATACCGTCTGCTGAGCAGTGTATCTAATCTTATCCTGTGATACTGTCTGCTGAGCTGTGTATCTAATCCCCTCCTGTGTGATTCTGTCTGCTGAGAAGTGTATCTAATCCTATGCTGTGTGATACTGTCTGCTGAGCTGTGTATCTAATCCTATGCTGTGTATCTAATCATCTCCTGTGTGATAATGTCTGCTGAGCCGTGTATCTAATCCTATCCTGTGTGATACTGTCAGCTGAGCTGTGTATCTAATCCTATCCTGTGTGATACTGTCTGCTGAGCTGTGTATCTAATCCTCTCCTGTGTGATACTGTCTGCTGAGCCGTGTATCTAATCCTCTCCTGTGTGATACTGTGTGCTGAGCTGTGTATCTAATCCTCTCCGTTACTGTCTGCTGAGCTGTGTATCTAATCCTCTCCTGTGTGATACTGTCTGATGAACTGTGTATCTAATCCTGTCCTATGTGATACTGTCAGCTGAGCTGTGTATCTAATCCTCTCCTGTGTGATACTGTCAGCTGAGCTGTGTATCTAATCCTCTCCTGTGCGTTACTGTCTGCTGAGCTGTGTATCTAATCCTATCCTGTGTGATACCATCTGCTGAGCTGTGTATCTAATCCTCTCCTGTGTGATACTGTCTGCTGAGCCGTGTATCTAATCCTCTCCTGTGTGATACTGTCTGCTGAGCTGTGTATCTAATCCTCTCCTGTGTGATACTGTCTGCTGAGCCGTGTATCTAATCCTACCCTGTGTGATACTGTCTGCTGAACCGTGTATCTAATCCTGCCCTGTGTGATACTGTCTGCTGAGCAGTGTATCTAATTCTATCCTGTGTGATACCATCTGCTGAGCTGTGTATCTAATCCTCTCCTGTGTGATACTGTCTGCTGAGCTGTGTATCAAATCCCCTCCTATGTGATACTGTCTTCTGAGCCGTGTATCTAATCCTACCCTGTGTGATACTGTCTGCTGAACCGTGTATCTAATCCTGCCCTGTGTGATACTGTCTGCTGAGCAGTGTATCTAATCCTATCCTGTGTGATACCATCTGCTGAGCTGTGTATCAAATCCTCTCCTGTGTGATACTGTCTGCTGAGCCGTGTATCTAATCCTACCCTGTGTGATACTGTCTGCTGAACCGTGTATCTAATCCTGCCCTGTGTGATACTGTCTGCTGAGCTGTGTATCTAATCCTTTCCTGTGTGATACCATCTGCTGAGCCGTGTAACTAATCCTCTCCTGTGTGATATTGTCTGCTGAGCAGTGTATCTAATCCTCTCCTGTATGATACCGGCTGCTGAGCTGTGTATCTAATCCTCTCCTGTGCGATACTCTCTGCTGAGCCGTGTATCTAATCCTCTCCTGTGTGATACCGTCTGCTGAGCAGTGTATCTAATCCTCTCCTGTATGATACCGGCTGCTGAGCTGTGTATCTAATCCTCTCCTGTGCGATACTCTCTGCTGAGCTGTGTATCTAATCCTTTCCTGTGTGATACTGTGTGCTGAGCTGTGTATCTAATCCTCTCCTGTGTGATACTGTCTGATGAACTGTGTATCTAATCCTATACTGTGTGATACTGTCTGATGAACTGTGTATCTAATCCTCTCCTGTGTGATACTGTCTGCTGAGCTGTGTATCTAATCCTCTCCTGTGTGATACTGTCTGATGAACTGTGTATCTAATCCTATCCTGTGTGATACTGTCTGCTGAGCTGTGTATCTAATCCACCCGTGTGATACAGTCCGCTGAGCTGTGTATCTAATCCTATGCTGTGTGATACTGTCTGCTGAGCTGTGTATCTAATCCTCCTGTGTGATACTGTCTGCTGAGCTGTGTATCTAATCCTCTCCTGTGTAGTACTGTCTGCTGAGCTGTGTATCTAATCCTCTCCTGTGTGATACTGTCTGCTGAGCTATGTTTCTAATCCCCTCCTGTGTGATACTGTCTGCTGAGCTGTGTATCTAATCCTCTCCTGTGTGATACTGTCTGATGAACTGTGTATCTAATCCTCTCCTGTGTGATACTGTCTGCTGAGCTGTGTATCTAATCCTCTCCTGTGTGATACTGTCTGCTGAGCTGTGTATCTAATCCTCTCCTGTGTGATACTGTCTGATGAGCTGTGTATCTAATCCTCTCCTGTGTGAGTCTGTCTGCTGAGCCGTGTATCTAATCCTCTCCTGTGTGATACTGTCTGCTGAGCTGTGTATCTAATCCTCTCCTGTGTGATACTGTCTGATGAACTGTGTATCTAATCCTATCTTGTGTGATACCATCTGCTGAGTCGTGTATCTAATCCCGCCCTGTGCGATACTGTCTGCTGAGCCGTGTATCTAATCCACTCCTGTGTGATAATGTCTGATGAACTGTGTATCTAATCCTCTCCTGTGTGATACTGTCTGCTGAGCCGTGTATCTAATCCTCTCCTGTGTGATACTGTCTGCTGAGCTGTTTATCTAATCCTCTCCTTTGTGATACTGTCTGCTGAGCTGTGTATCTAATCTTGTCCTTTGTGATACCGTCTGCTGAGCTATGCATCTAATCCTGTCCTGTGTGATACCGTCTGCTGAGCAGTGTATCTAATCTTATCCTGTGATACTGTCTGCTGAGCTGTGTATCTAATCCTGCCCTGTGTGATACTGTCTGCTGAGAAGTGTATCTAATCCTATGCTGTGTGATACTGTCTGCTGAGCTGTGTATCTAATCCTATGCTGTGTATCTAATCATCTCCTGTGTGATAATGTCTGCTGAGCCATGTATCTAATCCTATCCTGTGTGATACTGTCAGCTGAGCTGTGTATCTAATCCTATGCTGTGTGATACTGTCTGCAGAGCTGTGTATCTAATCCTCTCCTGTGTGATACTGTCTGCTGAGCCGTGTATCTAATCCTCTCCTGTGTGATACTGTGTGCTGAGCTGTGTATCTAATCCTCTCCTGTGCGTTACTGTCTGCTGAGCTGTGTATCTAATCCTCTCCTGTGTGATACTGTCTGATGAACTGTGTATCTAATCCTGTCCTATGTGATACTGTCAGCTGAGCTGTGTATCTAATCCTCTCCTGTGTGATACTGTCTGCTGTGTCATATATCTAATCCCGCCCTGTGCGATACTGTCTGCTGAGCTGTGTATCTAATCCACTCCTGTGTGATACTGTCTGATGAACTGTGTATCTAATCCTGTCCTATGTGATACTGTCAGCTGAGCTGTGTATCTAATCCTCTCCTGTGTGATACTGTCTGCTGAGCTGTGCATCTAATCCTGTCCTGTGTGATACCGTCTGCTGAGCTATGTATCTAATCCTTTCCTGTGTGATACTGTCTGCTGAGCTGTGTATCTAATCCTCTCTTGTGTGATACTGTCTGCTGAGCTGTGTATCTAATCCTCTCCTGTGTGATACTGTCTGTGGAGCCGTGTATCTAATCCTCTCCTGTGCGATACCGTCTGCTGAGCTGTGTATCTAATCCTCTCCTGTGCGATACTGTCTGCTGAGCTGTGTATTTAATCCTCTCCTGTGTGATACTGTCTGCTGAGCAGTGTATCTAATCTTATACTGTGTGATACTGTCTGCTGAGCTGTGTATCTAATCCTCTCCTGTGTGATACTGTCTGTTGAGCAGTGTATCTAATCTTATACTGTGTGGTACTGTCTGCTGAGCTGTGTATCTAATCCCCTCCTGTGTGATACTGTCTGCTGAGCCGTGTATCTAATCCTCTCCTGTGTGATACTGTCTGCTGAGCTATGTATCTAATCCTGTCCTGTGTGATACTGTCTGCTGAGCTGTGTATGTATCTAATCCCCTCCTGTGTGATAATGTCTGCTGAGCTGTGTATCTAATCCTCTCCTGTGTGATAATGTCTGCTGAGCTGTGTATCTAATCCTGTCCTGTGTGATACCGTCTGCTGAGCTGTGTATCTAATCCTATCCTGTGTGATACTATCTGCTGAGCCGTGTATCTAATCCTCTCCTGTGTGATACTGTCTGCTGAGCTGTGTATCTAATCCTACCCTGTATGATACTGTCTGCTGAGCCGTGTATCTAATCCTCTCCTGTGTGATACTGTCTGCTGAGCCGTGTATCTAATCCTCTCCTGTGTGATACTGTCTGCTGAGCCGTGTATCTAATCCTCTCCTGTGTGATACTGTCTGCTGAGCTGTATCTCTAATCCTCTCCTGTGTGATACCATCTGCTGAGCCGTGTATCTAATCCTCTCCTGTGTGATACTGTCTGCTGAGCCGTGTATCTAATCCTCTCCTGTGTGATACTGTCTGCTGAGCCGTGTATCTAATCCTCTCCTGTGTGATACTGTCTGCTGAGCTATGTCTCTAATCCCCTCCTGTGTGATACTGTCTGCTGAGCTGTGTATCTAATCCTCTCCTGTGTGATACTGTCTGATGAACTGTGTATCTAATCCTCTCCTGTGTGATACTGTCTGCTGAGCTGTGTATCTAATCCTCTCCTGTGTGATACTGTCTGCTGAGCTGTGTATCTAATCCTCTCCTGTGTGATACTGTCTAATGAGCTGTGTATCTAATCCTCTCCTGTGTGACTCTGTCTGCTGAGCCGTGTATCTAATCCTCTCCTGTGTGATACTGTGTGCTGAGATGTGTATCTTATCCTATCCTGTGTGATACTGTCTGATGAACTGTGTATCTAATCCTATCTTGTGTGATACCATCTGCTGAGTCGTGTATCTAATCCCGCCCTGTGCGATACTGTCTGCTGAGCCGTGTATCTAATCCACTCCTGTGTGATACTGTCTGATGAACTGTGTATCTAATCCTCTCCTGTGTGATACTGTCTGCTGAGCTGTGTATCTAATCCTTTCCTGTGTGATACTGTCTGCTGAGCTGTTTATCTAATCCTCTCCTTTGTGATACTGTCTGCTGAGCTGTGTATCTAATCTTATCCTGTGATACTGTCTGCTGAGCTGTGTATCTAATCCCCTCCTGTGTGATTCTGTCTGCTGAGAAGTGTATCTAATCCTATGCTGTGTGATACTGTCTGCTGAGCTGTGTATCTAATCCTATGCTGTGTATCTAATCATCTACTGTGTGATAATGTCTGCTGAGCCGTGTATCTAATCCTATCCTGTGTGATACTGTCAGCTGAGCTGTGTATCTAATCCTATCCTGTGTGATACTGTCTGCTGAGCTGTGTATCTAATCCTCTCCTGTGTGATACTGTCTGCTGAGCCGTGTATCTAATCCTCTCCTGTGCGTTACTGTCTGCTGAGCTGTGTATCTAATCCTCTCCTGTGTGATACTGTCTGATGAACTGTGTATCTAATCCTCTCCTGTGTGATACTGTCTGATGAACTGTGTATCTAATCCTGTCCTATGTGATACTGTCAGCTGAGCTGTGTATCTAATCCTCTCCTGTGTGATACTGTCTGCTGTGTCATATATCCAATCCCGCCCTGTGCGATACTGTCTGCTGAGCTGTGTATCTAATCCACTCCTGTGTGATACTGTCTGATGAACTGTGTATCTAATCCTGTCCTATGTGATACTGTCAGCTGAGCTGTGTATCTAATCCTCTCCTGTGTGATACTGTCTGCTGAGCTGTGCATCTAATCCTGTCCTGTGTGATACCGTCTGCTGAGCTATGTATCTAATCCTTTCCTGTGTGATACTGTCTGCTGAGCTGTGTATCTAATCCTCTCCTCTGCGATACTGTCTGCTGAGCCGTGTATCTAATCCTCTCCTGTGCGATACCGTCTGCTGAGCAGTGTGTCTAATCCTTTCCTGTGCGATACTGTCTGCTGAGCTGTGTATCTAATCCTCTCTTGTGTGATACTGTCTGCTGAGCAGTGTATCTAATCTTATACTGTGTGATACTGTCTCCTGAGCTGTGTATCTAATCCCCTCCTGTGTGATACTGTCTGCTGAGATGTGTATCTAATCCTCTCCTGTGTGATACTGTCTGCTGAGCCGTGTATCTAATCCTATGCTGTGTGATAGTCTGCTGAGCAGTGTATCTAATCTTATACTGTGTGATACTGTCTGCTGAGCTGTGTATCTAATCCCCTCCTGTGTGATACTGTCTGCTGAGCAGTGTATCTAATCCTCTCCTGTGTGATACTGTCTGCTGAGCAGTGTATCTAATCTTATACTGTGTGGTACTGTCTGCTGAGCTGTGTATCTAATCCCATCCTGTCTGATACTGTCTGCTGAGCTGTGTATCTAATCGTCTCCTGTGTGATACTGTCTGATGAACTGTGTATCTAATCCTATCTTTCGTGATACTGTCTGCTGAGCCGTGTATCTAATCCACTCCTGTGTGATACTGTCTGATGAACTGTGTATCTAATCCTGTCCTATGTGATACTGTCAGCTGAGCTGTGTATCTAATCCTCTCCTGTGTGATACTGTCTGCTGAGCTGTGCATCTAATCCTGTCCTGTGTGATACCGTCTGCTGAGCTATGTATCTAATCCTTTCCTGTGTGATACCATCTGCTGAGCTGTGTATCTAATCCTCTCCTGTGTGATACTGTCTGTGGAGCCGTGTATCTAATCCTCTTCTGTGCGATACCGTCTGCTGAGCTGTGTATCTAATCCTCTCCTGTGCGATACTGTCTGCTGAGCTGTGTATCTAATCCTCTCCTGTGTGATACTGTCTGCTGAGCAGTGTATCTAATCTTATACTGTGTGATACTGTCTGCTGAGCTGTGTATCTAATCCTCTCCTGTGTGATACTGTCTGCTGAGCAGTGTATCTAATCTTATACTGTGTGGTACTGTCTGCTGAGCTGTGTATCTAATCCCCTCCTGTGTGATACTGTCTGCTGAGCCGTGTATCTAATCCTCTCCTGTGTGATACTGTCTGCTGAGCTATGTATCTAATCCTGTCCTGTGTGATACTGTCTGCTGAGCTGTGTATGTATCTAATCCCCTCCTGTGTGATAATGTCTGCTGAGCTGTGTATCTAATCCTCTCCTGTGTGATAATGTCTGCTGAGCTGTGTATCTAATCCTGTCCTGTGTGATACTGTCTGCCGAGCTGTGTATCTAATCATATCCTGTGTGATACTATCTGCTGAGCCGTGTATCTAATCCTCTCCTGTGTGATACTGTCTGCTGAGCTGTGTATCTAATCCTACCCTGTATGATACTGTCTGCTGAACCGTGTATCTAATCCTCTCCTGTGTGATACTGTCTGCTGAGCCGTGTATCTAATCCTCTCCTGTGTGATACTGTCTGCTGAGCCGTGTATCTAATCCTCTCCTGTGTCATACTGTCTGCTGAGCCGTGTATCTAATCCTCTCCTGTGTGATACTGTCTGCTGAGCTGTATCTCTAATCCTCTCCTGTGTGATACCATCTGCTGAGCCGTGTATCTAATCCTCTCCTGTGTGATACTGTCTGCTGAGCCGTGTATCTAATCCTCTCCTGTGTGATACTGTCTGCTGAGCCGTGTATCTAATCCTATCCTGTGTGATACTGTCTACTGAGCATTGTATCTAATCCTCTCCTGTGTGATACTGTCTGCTGAGCAGTGTTTCTAATCCTCTCCTGTGTGATACTGTGTGCTGAGCCGTGTATCTAATCCTCTCCTGTGTGATACTGTCTGCTGAGCTGTGTATCTAATCCTCTCCTGTGTGATACTGTCTGCTGAGCTGTGTATCTAATCTTCTCCTGTGTGATACTGTCTGCTGAGCTGTGTATCTAATCTTCTCCTGTGTGATACTGTCTGCTGAGCTGTGTATCTAATCCTATTCGGTGTGATACTGTCTGCTGAGCTGTGTATCTAATCCTATTCGGTGTGATACTGTCTGCTGAGCTGTGTATCTAATCCTATCCGGTGTGATACTGTCTGCTGAGCTGTGTATCTAATCCTCTCCTGTGTGATACTGTCTGCTGAGCAGTGTATCTAATCCTCTCCTGTGTGATACTGTCTGCTGAGCTGTGTATCTAATCCTATCCGGTGTGATACTGTCTGCTGAGCTGTGTATCTAATCCTACCCTGTATGATACTGTCTGCTGAGCCGTGTATCTAATCCTCTCCTGTGTCATACTGTCTGCTGAGCCGTGTATCTAATCCTCTCCTGTGTGATACTGTCTGCTGAGCCGTGTATCTAATCTTCTCCTGTGTGATACTGTCTGCTGAGCTGTGTATCTAATCCTATTCGGTGTGATACTGTCTGCTGAGCTGTGTATCTAATCCTATTCGGTGTGATACTGTCTGCTGAGCTGTGTATCTAATCCTATCCGGTGTGATACTGTCTGCTGAGCTGTGTATCTAATCCTATCCAGTGTGATACTGTCTGCTGAGCTGTGTATCTAATCCTACCCTGTATGATACTGTCTGCTGAGCTGTGTATCTAATCCTCTCCTGTGTGATACTGTCTGCTGAGCCGTGTATCTAATCCTCCCCTGTGCGATACTGTCTGCTGAGCCGTTTATCTAATCCTCTCCTGTGTCATACTGTCTGCTGAGCCGTGTATCTAATCCTCTCCTGTGTGATACTGTCTGCTGAGCTGTGTATCTAATCCTCTCCTGTGTGATACTGTCTGCTGAGCCGTGTATCTAATCCTGTCCTGTGTGATACTGTCTGCTGAGCTGTGTATCTAATCCTCTCCTGTGCGATACTGTCTGCTGAGCCGTGTATCTAATCCTCCCCTGTGCGATACTGTCTGCTGAGCCGTGTATCTAATCCTCCCCTGTGTGATACTGTCTGCTGAGCCGTGTATCTAATCCTCTCCTGTGTGATACTGTCTGCTGAGCTGTGTATCTAATCCTCTCCTGTGTGATACTGTCTGCTGAGCTGTATCTCTAATCCTCTCCTGTGTGATACCATCTGCTGAGCCGTGTATCTAATCCTCTCCTGTGTGATACTGTCTGCTGAGCTGTGTATCTAATCCTCTCCTGTGTGATACTGTCTGCTGAGCTATGTATCTAATCCTCTCCTGTGTGATACTGTCTGCTGAGCTGTGTATCTAATCCTCTCCTGTGTGATACTGTCTGCTGAGCTGTGTATCTAATCCTCTCCTGTGTGATACTGTCTGCTGAGCTGTGTATCTAATCCTCTCCTGTGTGATACTGTCTGCTGAGCTATGTATCTAATCCTCTCCTGTGTGATACTGTCTGCTGAGCTGTGTATCTAATCCTCTCCTGTGTGATACTGTCTGCTGAGCATTGTATCTAATCCTCTCCTGTGTGATACTGTCTGCTGAGCAGTGTTTCTAATCCTCTCCTGTGTGATACTATCTGCTGAGCCGTGTATCTAATCCTATCCTTTGTGATACTGTCTGCTGAGCTGTGTATCTAATCCTCTCCTGTGTGATACTGTCTGCTGAGCTGTGTATCTAATCCTCTCCTGTGTGATACTGTCTGCTGAGCTATGTATCTAATCCTCTCCTGTGTGATACTGTCTGCTGAGCTGTGTATCTAATCCTCTCCTGTGTGATACTGTCTGCTGAGCATTGTATCTAATCCTCTCCTGTGTGATACTGTCTGCTGAGCAGTGTTTCTAATCCTCTCCTGTGTGATACTGTCTGCTGAGCTGTGTATCTAATCCTCTCCTGTGTGATACTGTCTGCTGAGCTGTGTATCTAATCCTATTCGGTGTGATACTGTCTGCTGAGCTGTGTATCTAATCCTATTCGGTGTGATACTGTCTGCTGAGCTGTGTATCTAATCCTATCCGGTGTGATACTGTCTGCTGAGCTGTGTATCTAATCCTATCCGGTGTGATACTGTCTGCTGAGCTGTGTATCTAATCCTATCCGGTGTGATACTGTCTGCTGAGCTGTGTATCTAATCCTATCCGGTGTGATACTGTCTGCTGAGCTGTGTATCTAATCCTATCCTGTGTGATACTGTCTGCTGAGCTGTGTATCTAATCCTGTCCTATGTGATACTGTCAGCTGAGCTGTGTATCTAATCCTCTCCTGTGTGATACTGTCTGCTGAGCTGTGCATCTAATCCTGTCCTGTGTGATACCGTCTGCTGAGCTATGTATCTAATCCTTTCCTGTGTGATACTGTCTGCTGAGCTGTGTATCTAATCCTCTCCTGTGCGATACTGTCTGCTGAGCCGTGTATCTAGTCCTCTCCTGTGCGATACCGTCTGCTGAGCAGTGTGTCTAATCCTTTCCTGTGCGATACTGTCTGCTGAGCTGTGTATCTAATCCTCTCTTGTGTGATACTGTCTGCTGAGCAGTGTATCTAATCTTATACTGTGTGATACTGTCTCCTGAGCTGTGTATCTAATCCCCTCCTGTGTGATACTGTCTGCTGAGCTGTGTATCTAATCCTCTACTGTGTGATACTGTCTGCTGAGCCGTGTATCTAATCCTATGCTGTGTGATAGTCTGCTGAGCAGTGTATCTAATCTTATACTGTGTGGTACTGTCTGCTGAGCTGTGTATCTAATCCTCTCTTGTGTGATACTGTCTGCTGAGCAGTGTATCTAATCTTATACTGTGTGATACTGTCTCCTGAGCTGTGTATCTAATCCCCTCCTGTGTGATACTGTCTGCTGAGCTGTGTATCTAATCCTCTACTGTGTGATACTGTCTGCTGAGCCGTGTATCTAATCCTATGCTGTGTGATAGTCTGCTGAGCAGTGTATCTAATCTTATACTGTGTGGTACTGTCTGCTGAGCTGTGTATCTAATCCCATCCTGTGTGATACTGTCTGCTGAGCTGTGTATCTAATCGTCTCCTGTGTGATACTGTCTGATGAACTGTGTATCTAATCCTATCTTTCGTGATACTGTCTGCTGAGCCGTGTATCTAATCCACTCCTGTGTGATACTGTCTGATGAACTGTGTATCTAATCCTGTCCTATGTGATACTGTCAGCTGAGCTGTGTATCTAATCCTCTCCTGTGTGATACTGTCTGCTGAGCTGTGCATCTAATCCTGTCCTGTGTGATACCGTCTGCTGAGCTATGTATCTAATCCTTTCCTGTGTGATACCATCTGCTGAGCTGTGTATCTAATCCTCTCCTGTGTGATACTGTCTGTGGAGCCGTGTATCTAATCCTCTCCTGTGCGATACTGTCTGCTGAGCTGTGTATCTAATCCTCTCCTGTGTGATACTGTCTGCTGAGCAGTGTATCTAATCTTATACTGTGTGGTACTGTCTGCTGAGCTGTGTATCTAATCCCCTCCTGTGTGATACTGTCTGCTGAGCCGTGTATCTAATCCTCTCCTGTGTGATACTGTCTGCTGAGCTATGTATCTAATCCTGTCCTGTGTGATACTGTCTGCTGAGCTGTGTATGTATCTAATCCCCTCCTGTGTGATAATGTCTGCTGAGCTGTGTATCTAATCCTCTCCTGTGTGATAATGTCTGCTGATCTGTGTATCTAATCCTGTCCTGTGTGATACTGTCTGCCGAGCTGTGTATCTAATCCTATCCTGTGTGATACTATCTGCTGAGCCGTGTATCTAATCCTCTCCTGTGTGATACTGTCTGCTGAGCTGTGTATCTAATCCTACCCTGTATGATACTGTCTGCTGAGCCGTGTATCTAATCCTCTCCTGTGTGATACTGTCTGCTGAGCCGTGTATCTAATCCTCTCCTGTGTGATACTGTCTGCTGAGCCGTGTATCTAATCCTCTCCTGTGTCATACTGTCTGCTGAGCCGTGTATCTAATCCTCTCCTGTGTGATACTGTCTGCTGAGCTGTATCTCTAATCCTCTCCTGTGTGATACCATCTGCTGAGCCGTGTATCTAATCCTCTCCTGTGTGATACTGTCTGCTGAGCCGTGTATCTAATCCTCTCCTGTGTGATACTGTCTGCTGAGCCGTGTATCTAATCCTATCCTGTGTGATACTGTCTACTGAGCATTGTATCTAATCCTCTCCTGTGTGATACTGTCTGCTGAGCAGTGTTTCTAATCCTCTCCTGTGTGATACTGTGTGCTGAGCCGTGTATCTAATCCTCTCCTGTGTGATACTGTCTGCTGAGCTGTGTATCTAATCTTCTCCTGTGTGATACTGTCTGCTGAGCTGTGTATCTAATCTTCTCCTGTGTGATACTGTCTGCTGAGCTGTGTATCTAATCCTATTCGGTGTGATACTGTCTGCTGAGCTGTGTATCTAATCCTATTCGGTGTGATACTGTCTGCTGAGCTGTGTATCTAATCCTATCCGGTGTGATACTGTCTGCTGACCTGTGTATCTAATCCTATCCGGTGTGATACTGTCTGCTGAGCTGTGTATCTAATCCTACCCTGTATGATACTGTCTGCTGAGCCGTGTATCTAATCCTCTCCTGTGTCATACTGTCTGCTGAGCCGTGTATCTAATCCTCTCCTGTGTGATACTGTCTGCTGAGCTGTGTATCTAATCCTCTCCTGTGTGATACTGTCCGCTGAGCCGTGTATCTAATCTTCTCCTGTGTGATACTGTCTGCTGAGCTGTGTATCTAATCCTATTCGGTGTGATACTGTCTGCTGAGCTGTGTATCTAATCCTATTCGGTGTGATACTGTCTGCTGAGCTGTGTATCTAATCCTATCCGGTGTGATACTGTCTGCTGAGCTGTGTATCTAATCCTACCCTGTATGATACTGTCAGCTGAGCTGTGTATCTAATCCTCTCCTGTGTCATACTGTCTGCTGAGCCGTGTATCTAATCCTCTCCTGTGTGATACTGTCTGCTGAGCTGTGTATCTAATCCTCTCCTGTGTGATACTGTCTGCTGAGCCGTGTATCTAATCCTGTCCTGTGTGATACTGTCTGCTGAGCTGTGTATCTAATCCTCTCCTGTGCGATACTGTCTGCTGAGCCGTGTATCTAATCCTCCCCTGTGCGATACTGTCTGCTGAGCCGTGTATCTAATCCTCCCCTGTGTGATACTGTCTGCTGAGCTGTGTATCTAATCCTCTCCTGTGTGATACTGTCTGCTGAGCAGTGTATCTAATCCTCTCCTGTGTGATACTGTCTGCTGAGCTGTGTATCTAATCCTCTCCTGTGTGATACTGTCTGCTGAGCCGTGTATCTAATCCTCTCCTGTGTCATACTGTCTGCTGAGCTGTATCTCTAATCCTCTCCTGTGTGATACCATCTGCTGAGCCGTGTATCTAATCCTCTCCTGTGTGATACTGTCTGCTGAGCTGTGTATCTAATCCTCTCCTGTGTGATACTGTCTGCTGAGCATTGTATCTAATCCTCTCCTGTGTGATACTGTCTGCTGAGCAGTGTTTCTAATCCTCTCCTGTGTGATACTGTCTGCTGAGCTGTGTATCTAATCCTCTCCTGTGTGATACTGTCTGCTGAGCTGTGTATCTAATCCTATTCGGTGTGATACTGTCTGCTGAGCTGTGTATCTAATCCTATCCGGTGTGATACTGTCTGCTGAGCTGTGTATCTAATCCTATCCGGTGTGATACTGTCTGCTGAGCTGTGTATCTAATCCTATCCGGTGTGATACTGTCTGCTGAGCTGTGTATCTAATCCTATCCGGTGTGATACTGTCTGCTGAGCTGTGTATCTAATCCTATCCTGTGTGATACTGTCTGCTGAGCTGTGTATCTAATCCTATCCTGTGTGATACTGTCTGCTGAGCTGTGTATCTAATCCTATCCGGTGTGATACTGTCTGCTGAGCTGTGTATCTAATCCTATCCGGTGTGATACTGTCTGCTGAGCTGTGTATCTAATCCTATCCGGTGTGATACTGTCTGCTGAGCCGTGTATCTAATCTTCTCCTGTGTGATACTGTCTGCTGAGCTGTGTATCTAATCTTCTCCTGTGTGATACTGTCTGCTGAGCTGTGTATCTAATCTTCTCCTGTGTGATACTGTCTGCTGAGCTGTGTATCTAATCTTCTGTGTGATACTGTCTGCTGAGCTGTGTATCTAATCTTTTCCTGTGTGATACTGTCTGCTGAGCTGTGTATCTAATCTTCTCCTGTGTGATACTGTCTGCTGAGCTGTGTATCTAATCTTCTTCTGTGTGATACTGTCTGCTGAGCAGTGTATCTAATCTTCTCCTGTGTGATACTGTCTGCTGAGCTGTGTATCTAATCCTATCCGGTGTGATACTGTCTGCTGAGCTGTGTATCTAATCCTATCCGGTGTGATACTGTCTGCTGAGCTGTGTATCTAATCCTATCCGGTGTGATACTGTCTGCTGAGCAGTGTATCTAATCCTCTCCTGTGTGATACTGTCTGCTGAGCTGTGTATCTAATCCTATCCGGTGTGATACTGTCTGCTGAGCCGTGTATCTAATCCTCTCCTGTGTGATACTGTCTGCTGAGCAGTGTATCTAATCCTTTCCTGTGTGATACTGTCTGCTGAGCTGTGTATCTAATCCTATCCGGTGTGATACTGTCTGCTGAACTGTGTATCTAATCCTATCCGGTGTGATACTGTCTGCTGAACTGTGTATCTAATCCTATCCGGTGTGATACTGTCTGCTGAACTGTGTATCTAATCCTATCCGGTGTGATACTGTCTGCTGAGCTGTGTATCTAATCCTATCCGGTGTGATACTGTCTGCTGAGCTGTGTATCTAATCCTATCCGGTGTGATACTGTCTGCTGAGCTGTGTATCTAATCCTATCCGGTGTGATACTGTCTGCTGAGCTGTGTATCTAATCCTATCCGTTTGATACTGTCTGCTGAGCCATGTATCTAATCCTCTCCTGTGTGATAATGTCTGCTGAGCTGTGTATCTAATCCTCTCCTGTGTGATACTGTCTGCTGAGCTGTGTATCTAATCCTCTCCTGTGTGATACTGTCTGCTGAGCTGTGTATCTAATCCTATCCGGTGTGATACTGTCTGCTGAGCTGTGTATCTAATCCTATCCTGTGTGATACTGTCTGCTGAGCTGTGTATCTAATCCTATCCGGTGTGATACTGTCTGCTGAGCTGTGTATCTAATCCTATCCGGTGTGATACTGTCTGCTGAGCTGTGTATCTAATCCTGTCCTGTGTGATACTGTCTGATGAGCTATGTATCTAATCCTCTCCTGTGTGATACTGTCTGTTGAGCAGTGTATCTAATCCTCTCCTGTGTTATAATGTCTGCTGAGCAGTGTATCTAATCCTCTCCTGTGTGATACTGTCTGCTGAGCAGTGTATCTAATCCTCTCTCATGTTATGTCTTCATCTTTTAATATTTCTAACGGCACCAGGCAGGGATGCCCGCTTTCCCCTCTCCTTTTTATTCTTACACTAGAACCTTTACTACAAAAGCTCAGAGAGGAGGGGAGGATCGTTGGCATCAAATCAGCTGGTACTGAACATAAAATCGCAGCATACGCAGACGATCTACTGATCATGACCTCTAACCCGAGAATATCTGTCCCAGTTATCCTGACATTACTCAAGGAATACGGTGCACTATCAAATTTTAAGGTGAATCTTAGCAAATCTCAAGTCTTAAATATAAATATCCCAGAACCACAAAAAACACAAATGGCAATCGGGTCCCCCTTTACCTGGTCCCCCCCATCAATACGTTTCTTGGGAGTTGAGATTTCTCCAAACCTACAAGAACTTTATAAGTTAAACTTCCCACCGCTATTGCAGAAAATCCAGAAACTTACCCCCAACTGGTATATCTCATACATCTCCTGGTTGGGTAGGAAAAATCTCCTTAAATGTATGATATGGCCAAAAATAACTTATCTAGTGCAAGCCCTTCCAATCCACCTACCTAATTCTTTTTTCATTGACATACGAAAACTCCTCAGCCGTTTTCTGTGGCACAACCAAAAACCCACACTTCCCTTACAAATATTATCCCTCCCACACTCTGAAGGAGGTATAGATCTGCCAGATCTAAAGATACTTCAACAAGCCACTCATCTCCAAAGAGTCGTGGATGGATCAGGCTCCCACCACAGAAGCAATGGATTAAAGTAGAAGAAACAATCCTTAAATTCCCCCTTAGACAGCTCATCCTCACGCCCTCAAGTAGTACTAGGTATACATCAATTAAAAACCCTTTCACCGCCACTACTTTTAAAATCTGGTCCAATCCCCATATAAGACAAATATGCTCCCCGTTTCCCTCCCCTCTCCTACAAGTTAGAGACCTAGTTCTCTCCTTTCTCCAGCCCATAATGCCACAATACACAACTCAATTCGCAACTTGATAACACCACTCCAAAAAATTACAGATAATGGGGTCATGCCCTGCTTGGCAGAACTCAATCAAATGCTAGATACTATCTCTTTTCACCCCTTTATGTACCAGAAATTTATGTCTAACTTAAAACTAGTCTTTAAAACTCCAAATTATATTAGGGAAATGACTGATTTTGAAAAACTTATAGCTGCAAAAAACCCCCAAAAAAGAACGTTATCAGCTCTACAAAAACAATTATGCCTAGCCAGAACCCCTAAGAAACTGCCATATGTAATGAAGTGGGAACAGGATCTGAATAGGCCTTTCACCCCATCTGAAATTAAAAGATTACTACTAGCACCTAAAGTCTCCTCTAGATGTGTTAGAGTACAAGAGAATGGCTATAAAGTTCTCTCCAGGTGGTATATGACTCCATCAAAACTTCAGAAATGTTACAAAGGACTTGATCCTAAGTGCTGGAGATGCTCTTCTGATGTGGGCACTATGCTCCACATGTGGTGGAACTGTACATTGATTAAGCCCTTCTGGACAAAAATAATTCAAACTATTAATACAATTTTAAACTTGCAACTCTTGACCTCGCCGGAGATCTGCCTTCTGTTTCTGTTCCTAGATAACTTCCCTAAAATAAAATTAACCCTTCTTAGACAGCTCCTGGCCTCGGCTAAGTTACTTGTGACATCCTTATGGAAATCTGCGAAGACCCCAAATATCTCACTCTGGGAAATGAAGGTTGAACAAGTATACAGGCTAGAAGAATTGGCTAGTTGGGATGAAAAAAGGCATAAACAATTCTCGTTGATATGGCGTCCCTGGCACAAATATATTACAGACCGCACAATACTAACCTAAAATACTCAGATCGCTAGCCCATTCTAATCCCAACTCCCCCCCCCCTCCCATCATCTATATCTTTGTAGTCCCCCCCCCCATCATCTATATCTTTGTAGTCCCCCCCCCTCCCATCATCTATATCTTTGTAGTCCCCCCCCCCCTCCCATCATCTATATCTTTGTAGTCCCCCCCCCTCCCATCATCTATATCTTTGTAGTCCCCCCCCCTCCCATCATCTATATCTTTGTAGTCCCCCCCCCCATCATCTATATCTTTGTAGTCCCCCCCCCTCCATCTCATCTCCCCGTTCATCCCACTTCCCTTTCAACCTTCCCCCCTTCTCCAGGTTTTTTTTTTTCTTTTTCTCTTCTGAAGTTTTTATTTCCAGGATATCACAATAAACCTTCTTGAATATGATAACATGTTATTTGACCACAATTTTGTACTACGACATGTTCAAAAGAATTGAACCTCTCTCTTATAATTTTTCTCTCTTCCGAAACGTGTCAATGTTTGGCTGAAATTTATGCAGTCTGGTCAATTTCTGCTCTTATAATCTATGTGATATCGTTATCTTTGATTTGTTTCATTAACAATGTGACTTTTCTTTGTTCAATTGTTAACCTTCTTTAAAAAAAACCTTAATAAAAAGATGTTTAAAAGAAAAGAATAAGCAGGACAAATAAAGGGTTTATCCAACATGTAAAACTAATTTGGAAGCTATAGTTATGCTTTTAATAGGACTCTTTCAGCATGACTGTGCAAACCAAGCACAGGAGCTCACTGCCAATCATTTAACTACTGTTTTTCCACTATATGATTAGATATTAAGTGCAAATTGCTTGTTTCTTGGTAATGGCCGCATGCTTTTGCAAAAACTGTGCAGCCATTAACAATAAGTGAACCATTTGTAATTAATTTCTACCAGTACAGCTGAAAAAAGCTGTGATCTTTATGAAATGGGTTGTTAGCAGATGTACCTTGGTCGCACACATGCTATACTCATCAGGTGCTACATGAAACTCAAGCCTAAAGATGGCCGCGACACTCATGGGCCGCTGCATTGTGCTTGCCCCCCAGGCTAAAATTTGCCAGCCAATAATATGTGACTGGTATATCAAATACTGTGATACAGACATCAGATGTTTTACAGTAGATACACTGTCATATATATGACTACCAACATAAGGAGCATGAGTAATCCAAGACTTTATCACTACAGGCAACACCAAAACTATAGATACCACCAAAATGAAACAATAGGCGCTTATTGCCGCTAAAATAAATCTCTATTAAATATTGCAAAAATTAAAAGACAATCGTACAGAGTAGAGCAATGGAGGATCACAAACACATGAGTATCACATTTATAGAGACATAGTAGTCACATATATATATACAGTACAGACCAAAAGTTTGGACACACCTTCTCATTTAAAGATTTTTCTGTATTTTCAATGACAATGAAAATTGTACATTCACACTGAAGGCATCAAAACTATGAATTAACACATGTGGAATTATATACTTAACAAAAACGTGTGAAACAACTGAAAATATGTCTTACATTCTAGGTTCTTCAAAGTAGCCACCTTTTGCTTTGATGACTGCTTTGCACACTCTTGGCATTCTCTTGATGAGCTTCAAGAGGTAGTCACCAGAAATGGTTTTCACTTCACAGGTGTGCCCTGTCAGGTTTAATAAGTGGGATTTCTTGCCTTATAAATGGGGTTGGGACCATCAGTTGTGTTGTGCAGAAATCAGCTGGATACACAGCTGATAGTCCTACTGAATAGACTGTTAGCTGCTTTATTCTTACCATAATACAAATTCTAAGTAAAGAAAAACGAGTGGCCATCATTACTTTAAGAAATGAAGGTCTGTCAGTCCGAAAAATTGGGAAAACTTTGAATGTATCCCCAAGTGCAGTTGCAAAACCCATCAAGAAAACAAAGAAACTGGCTCACATGAGGACCGCCCCATGAAAGGAAGACCAAGAGTCACCTCTGCTTCTGAGGATAAGTTTATCTGAGTCACCAGCCTCAGAAATCGCAGGTTAACAGCAGCTCAGATTAGAGACCAGGTCAATGCCACACAGAGTTCTAGCAGCAGACACATCTCTACAACAACTGTTAAGAGGAGACTTTGTGCAGCAGGCCTTCATGGTAAAATAGCTGCTAGGAAACCACTGCTAAGGACAGGCAACAAGCAGAAGAGACTTGTTTGGGATAAGGAACACAAGGAATGGACATTAGACCAGTGGAAATCTGTGCTTTGGTCTGATAAGTCCAAATTTGAGATCTTTGGTTCCAACCACTGTGTCTTTGTGCGACGCAGAAAAGGTGAACGGATGGACTCTACATGCCTGGTTCCCACCGTGAAGCATGGAGGAGGAGGTGTGATGGTGTGGGGGTGCTTTGCTGGTGACACTGTTGGGGATTTATTCTAAATTTAAGGCATACTGAACCAGCATGGATACCACAGCATCTTGCAGCGGCATGCTATTCCATCCGGTTTGCGTTTAGTTGGACCATCATTTATTTTTCAACAGGACAATGACCCCAAACACACCTCCAGGCTGTGTAAGGGCTATTTGACCAAGGAGGAGAGTGATGGGGTGCTACGCCAGATGACCTGGCCTCCACAGTCACCAGACCTGAACCCAATCGAGATGGTTTGGGGTGAGCTGGACCGCAGAGTGAAGGCAAAAAGGCCAACAAGTGCTAAGCATCTCTGGGAACTCCTTCAAGATTGTTGGAAGACCATTTCCGGTGAATCCCTCTTGAAGCTCATCAAGAGAATGCCAAGAGTGTGCAAAGCAGTCATCAAAGCAAAAGGTGGCTACTTTGAAGAACCTAGAATATAAGACATATTTTCAGTTGTTTCACACTTTTTTGTTAAGTATATAATTCCACATGTGTTAATTCATAGTTTTGATGCCTTCAGTGTGAATGTACAATATTCAGAGTCATGAAAATACAGAAAAATCTTTAAATAAACTTTTGGTCTGTACTGTATATATAATATAACACTACAAGCCTCCCTCTGTCTGAAGCCTTTAAAGACTTAGCAAGTGCTACATGCCTGCGCAGTCTGGCTCTAGACAGAAGAACCCATTACGTTACAGGTAAGAGTAGTGTGTATGGCGCCGGAGATTGCGGTATGCGTAGACACTGAACACATACCGCGATCTCCGGCGCCATACTTACCTGACCGGGAGGAGTGTTGCAGCGGTGCTTCTCTTCTCGCCGGAGACCAGGGCAGGAGTGAAGGCGTTGGAATCGGCACATATGCATAGCTCTATCCGGCGCCATTTTACTGAAGACATATTTGCAGTGTGTCTTCAGCAAAATGGCGTTGAACAGCACGGTATGGGCACACGCGTACTCTGGCGCAGCACTGCTCCCCGGCAGAACAGGATACAGAAGCGCTGGAGCACAGGGAAGAAAGGTGAGTATGTGTTTATTTTTTTGTATCTGTACACCGTGAAAGGGATGAGGGGTGCCATACATACCAGCAATGGGGTGTGAAGGGTACCATACATACCAGGAAAGGGGTGTGAGGGGTACAATGCATACCAGGATTTGGGGGCTGACTGAACCATGAAAACCAGGATTGGGGGGTGAGGGGTGCCATACATACCAGGATTGGGGGGTGAGGGGTGCCATACATACCAGGATTTGGGGGGTGACTGAACCATGAAAACCAGGATTGGGGGTGAGGGGTGCCATACATACCAGGATTGGGGGGTGAGTGGTGCCATACATACCAGGAATGGGGGGTGAGGGGTACCATACATACCAGGAAAGGGGTGTGAGGGGACCATGCATACCAGGATTGTGGGATGAGGGGTACAATGCATACCAGGATTTGGGGGGTGACTGAACCATGAAAACCAGGATTGGGGGGTGAGGGATGCCATACATACCAGGATTGGGGGGTGAGGGGTGCCATACATACCAGGATTTGGGGGGTGACTGAACCATGAAAACCAGGATTGGGGGTGAGGGGTGCCATACATACCAGGATTGGGGGGTGAGTGGTGCCATACATACCAGGATTGGGGGGTGAGGGGTACCATGCATACAAGGATAGGAAAGTGGGGTTCTATGCATACCAGAATAGGGATGAGGGGTACCATGCATACCTGGATTGGGGGATGAGGGGACCATGCATACCTGGATTGGGGGATGAGGGGACCATGCATACCAGGATTGGGGGATGAGGGAACCATGCATACCAGGATTGGGTGATGAGGGAACCATGCATACCAGGATTGGGGGATGAGGAGGCCATATGTACCAGGATTGGGGATGAGAGAGTCATGCATACCAGGATTGGGGATGAGAGAGCCATGCATACCAGGATTGGGGGATGAGGGAACCATGCATACCAGGATTGGGTGATGAGGGAACCATGCATAATAGGATTGGGGGATGAGGAGGCCATATGTACCAGGATTGGGGATGAGAGAGTCATGCATACCAGGATTGGGGATGAGGAGGCCATACATACCAGGGTAACGCTGAGGGGGCCATGTGCAGCATGATGGGGATTAGAGGTGCCATACATACCAGGACAGGGATGAGGGGTGCCATGCATACCACTATACCAGGACAGGGATGAGGGGTGCCATGCATACCACTATACCAGGATAAGGATGAGGGGTGTCATGCATACCGGGACAGGGATGAGGGGTGCCATGCATACCGGGACAGGGATGAGGGGTGCCATGCATACCGGGACAGGGATGAGGGGTGCCATGCATACCGGGACAGGGATGAGGGGTGCCATGCATACTGGGACAGGGATGAGGGGTGCCATGCATACCGGGATAGGGATGAGGGGTGCCATGCATACCGGGATAGGGATGAGGGGTGCCATGCATACCAGGATGGGGATGGGGACCACGTATAAAAGGAAGGGGGGGGGCATATATACCAGGATGGGGGATATTGTCAGAATTGGGGGACATTACCCCTATACCAGTGTCAGCAGAAGACCCCCTCCCCCTTAAAAGTGCATCAGGAACACATTTTTGGCTTAAATTTTTTTATTTTTATTTTCCTCCTCTAAAACCTAGGTGCGTCTTATGGTCCGGTGCATCTTATAGTCCGAAAAATACGGTACTTCTTACATTACATGAGTGATATCTATTGTAAATTCTATAATAGCTCAGAAACCGGTGAATCCTCACAGTGCATGGGGCGTGTCATGGGGGGATTCAAAAGTTTTCATTTTAGACTGTACATTATAGTCCTCCATACAGTAGTATGAGCACCACATAGTCCTCCATACAGTATTGTGGACACCACATAGTCCTCCATACAGTATTATGGGCACTACATAGCACTCCATACAGTATTATGGGCACCACATAGTCCTCTATACAGAATGGGCTCCATACTGAATAATGGACCCCATATAATGTTCCATACAGAATAATAGGCCCCATATAATGCTCTATACAGAATAATGAACCCCATATAATGCTCATTACACCATAATTGACCCCATATATTACTCCATGAAGAATAATGGGCGTCATGTAATATGCCATACAGAATAATGGGCCCCATATAATGCTCCATAGAGAATGGGCCCCATATAATGCTCCATAGAGAATGGGCCCCATATAATGCACCATAGAGAATGGGCCCCATATAATGCTCCATAGAGAATGGGCCCCATATAATGCTCCATAGAGAATGGGCCCCATATAATGCTCCATAGAGAATGGGCTCCATACATAAAAAATAAATAATAAAATACTCACCTCTCCTCATACCCTGCTGGCTACAGGTCCTGTCTCTTCAACACTGAGACGTGACAGAGTCAGAAGACGCAGAGGAGACTGGACCTGCGGCCAGCAGGGTATGACGAGAGGTGAATATTTCAAACACCGTAAAGCACGGGGGGGGGGGGGGTTACACCGGGCCCCCCCAACTCACAGGCCCAATAGCGTTCCAGTGTCCCCAACTGTGAGTGGGGCCCCCCTCTTGCCCAGGGCCCTGGCACTTGCCCTGGTGCAATGGGTGGTTATGCCGGCTCTGGCCCTGTAGCTGGTGCAGGATCAGTCTGGGGCAGGGGTCTGTATAGTAAGGTCTGAAGTGTCTCGATCTCAGGTCCGATGTGATTTGAACATTCATACAGATCGAGAGCCGATGATCTCACACTGACAGCACGACCCCAACCTGCTTGAAGGGTCCATCTGCTACAATAAATCTTTCTGATCCTCAGCAGAGCGACCATAGATAACATTCAGGATCTGGCCCTGGACTTGTCAGGAGGTGAGCAGCATCCTGCCACTTCCACACTCTACAAAAAGTATAAATCTCCTGTCCTGACCACTATCCGGAGCTCAGGCTAAGGCCACGGCCCCACTATCAGTATTTGGTCAGTATATTTTCTCAGGAGTGGGAGCCAAAACCAGGTCAGTAACAATCAGAGAAAAGGTATAATAGAAACAAGTCACCAATTCTGCATTTATCACCAACTCCTGGTTTTGTCTCCCACTCCTGTGAAAAAATACTGATCGAATACTGACCAAATACTGATAGTGGGGTCGTGGCCTTACAAGAATCAAAGATGTCTGCCCTCTCGTACTGCTCAGCGGCTGAAGCTTCTCTCCGGCAGGCATAAGAACGTGGCCTGTGCCGGCTGTTCTGGGCTGCAGATGCCCAGCTGGCACATGTACACAATGAAAGATACAGGGCCGCCCTGCAGTCTGTAAAGAAGCAGCTGCTTGGCCACCGGCCTGGAGGGCATGTGCCCCTCTGGCCCACCTCGCCCCTGGTCAATATGATACCATCTTTTTCATTAGCTGGTGAGGTTAGAAGAAATTTCACTCCAAGACAGTGGATTTTGTACTTTATTCCAGTATATTTATACATAGAAAACATGGCAATGAAAAACAAGTAGATGCACGTGCATAAAAATGTCCCAACATTAATTAAAAAAACCCTTTAAGATACAGATAATACTTGTATACAAAAATATTAACACATTCTCAAATTGTATATAAAGTGCACAAAAGTCAATAGCCCTGACATATAGTGTACACAGGGTCCCGTCCCCCCACATGGTATACACAAAATACAATGTCATCCAGGAAATAACAAAAAATAACAAATACATTTAATCTATTCTGAAATCCCATGTCTATGCAAGATAATAATATGTAAAATTCTACAGTGTCAAAGAAATGAGCTAGAGACTACTACATGGCGATGATGCCTACGAACAAGATAATGCCCAGCTAATGCTGTAAATGATACAAATATTACCAGTCACCCAATTAGAAACATGAGGTCCGGGCAAGTGATTTTCTACAGTTCATTGACCTCTATGATGACATCTAATATTTTCAATCATTTATAGAGCGGGGTACATTGGGCCTCATTAATAAATCTGCTCACTAGAAAACTAGTTGCCCATACTAACCAATTAGAGCTCAGCTAAGGTTGTTTTAACTGACCTGGAAAAGTAAAAGCTGTTCTGTGATTGGCTGGGATAAGTAAAAAGGCTGTTTTAATAAATGATTCCCAATGTACCAAGCCCCGCCATAAATGTTATTGATTACAGTAGGGGCCACAATATCCCATGTGTATAGTCATCACATTCATCTTATTGTCAGCGGTTACCTTGGGACATGTTATATTGAAATGTAAGATGATATCAGTGGGGTCCATGAGGCAGAGCAGTGTGTGGTACGTGTGACATTTCCTAATATCGAGCAATCAATACTGTACCTTGGTCTGGAATGCAAAGTCTGCGTGGACAAGGAAGGGGCTCCCAGATGCCAGCTGTAAAACCCGTCGCTCCACCATCACACGCTCATCACCATCAGCAAGCAGGGCTCTTTTGCCGATGATCTTAACAGCAAAATGTTTGCGGGTAGATGAATCTTCCGCCAGCAGGACCGTTCCATAGCATCCCCGGCCAAGCACTTGATGGAATAATAATCTCCTCTTGATGGTATCAGAGACTGTGCTTTTGGAGCCGGTTGGCCGAACACCGCTGCTTCCTTCAGCTTCTTCAGCCTTCTGCTTGAGATCCATGGGTTTCTGTCCTAATGTAATCCTTCTTCTTTTCTTCTCCTTTTTGTCCCCTGATGAGATGAAGATGGCTCCTCTCTTCTTGGCTCCCATCTTCTGACTTTCTACCTTCTCCTTTTCTTCCACTTCTTCTTTCTTCTGGACTGGTTGTTTTGTCCTGTTGACTGAAGACTTCCTCTCATCATCAGATGTGTCATGGGAAGGTCTTAGTCTCTTCGCTCCTTCCCTCCTCACCACGTTCTCCTTTACTTCTTTCTTCTGGACTGGTGGTTTTGTCCTGTTGACTGAAGACTTCCTCTCATCATCAGATGTGTCATGGGAAGGTCTTCGTGTCTTCACTCTTTCTCTGCTCACCACAATCTCCTCCTCTTTTATATCCATATTATTGCTTTGCTTAGAGTTAGCCGACATCTCCTCCACTGTTGTTGGTCAATTCCAACTGTCACTTCCAACTGTCACTCAGTGCATTTCATATGGAATCATCATGCATGCACCACCACTGGTCATGTGATCAGCATCTGACCAATGATATTTAAGAGATAAATGAACATTAGCTGAGATTAAATATTCAGGTAATATTCAGATATTCTGTGGAACACAAGGTGCCACATTTACTAATAGTAATAGAACTGCACTAAGTCGCCAATTTAATTTACATTGTTACTACAGAGCATCAGATGAATGTAATATAATAAATATTAGCAAGATGTATGATTTCCATCCACTCTACGTATCATAGAAATAGATATACTATCTTTTTATATAGAGATGTAGCAGAAGCCATCCTGATTGTTTGCAGCATGCTATGGTGATAGAGAAGCATGCATGACTGTGCCATGCAAATGGTGAGGAGCACCAAAATGGGACATATGATTCACGTAGCCAGGGGCGTAATGTCCGCGGTCGCAGTGGCAGTCACTGCGACCGGGCCCAGGGGGGGTTGGGGCTTGTAAACGGCAGCAGAAATTTCAACAGGATGTGTGTATCGCAGGGCACAGTCGCTTCGGGTCCGTGCGTGACAAATCAGGGGCGGACTGGGTCGGGGGCAGAGCCGGACTGGGGTGTCTGGGGCCCACCAGGGACATTGACTCCAGGGGCCCACCCGGGCCCACCCACCCTTCAGCTATTAGCAAATACCTGTTAGCCGTTATACCCATTATATTGGCGGCTCCTGCCCATCACTGTGCCCTCACCAGAACTGCGATGTACAATTACTGTAGTTTGCATTAAAGGGTTTTTATTGGTGAAAACAAGTTCTCAGCGATGCACAGGTTGGGAAGGTGATCACTTATTTATTGGTGGAAGATTGTGGCACTTTGACTATTGGTGAGATTTTTACCTCTGTATTTATAAGACAAAACCAGGAGTGGAGCAATCCGAGGTCATGTTTTATGCATTTCTCACCCACTCCTGGTTTTGTCTTATAAATACAGAGGTGAAAATCTCACCAAATGCCAACTTGCTTTCTCTGGTGAACCTCCGTAACTGCATCTCTGCTGCTGTGTAATAGTCACAGGGCAGGGAGGGGTTAAACATCTAAGTATTTAATATCTATTGGAAATAAAGAGGTTTCCCCTTATTGATATCAGATAAAACAAATGACCAACCACAATCCACTCTACCAAGACCAATATTACCAGATAGAAGGCAGAAATACCACCACACCGTGACCAGATCACATATTACCACCACATAGTGCCCAAATAATGCCACATACAAGGCACAAATACCGCCACACCATGACCAAAGCACATAATATCACCACATAGTGATCAAATGCTACCAGATACAAGGTATAAATACTGACACACCATGAGACCACATATTACCACCACATAGTGACTGAATAATACCACATAGAAGGGACAAATATCGTCATGTCATGACCAAAGCACATAATGCCACCACATATTGACAAATAATGCTAAAATAATAAAAATGTAAAAAAGCTCAGTATATTGGGTCAGTGTACAGGTTATACAGTGATCACCAGTGACATTATGCACAGGAGCTCTGTATATAGTGTACAGGTTATACAGTCATCACCAGTGACATTATACACAGAAGCTCTGTATATAGTGTCAGTGTACAGGTAATGCAATGATCACCATTGATATTATACACAGGAGCTCTGTATATAGTGTACAGGTAATACAGTGATCACCAGTGACATTATACACAGGAGCTCTGTATATAGTGTCAGTGTACAGGTAATACAGTGATCACCAGTGACATTATGCACAGGAGCTCTGTATATAGTGTCAGTGTGTGTGTGTGTATAGGTAATACACATACTCACCAGTGATGTCTCTAGGTGAAGTTCTTTATCTGCAGACCAATATATCACATCTTCTATGCAGGACTTATCTCTGCAGAAAATAACATAGTTAGCTATAACTGATCACTTCCAGAGCACAAGCCACACTTTTCCCAAGATTTCTGCACTGCATGAAATGACAAAATGCAACATAGTGCCGCACTACACAGTAAAAATAAAACACAAAATACATTTAGGGACTCCATCTTTAATAAAAAAAAAAAACATCATGAGAGATCAGAGATTATGGGGCCCAGTCAGGGATCGTACATAGAAATCATGTGGCCCAGTCAGGGGAGTATACAGAAATCATGGGGCCAATCAGGTTAGGGGTGTACATAGAGATCATGGGGCCCAGTCAGCGGCGTACATAGAGATCATGGGGCCAATCAGGTTAGGGGTGTACATAGAGATCATGGGGCCCCCTCAGCGGCGTACATAGAGATCATGGGGCCCAGTCAGCGGAGTACATAGAGATCATGGGGCCCAGTCAGCGGCGTACATAGAGATTATGGGGCCTAGTCAGGGATCGTACATAGAGATCATGGGGCCCAGTCAGCGGCGTACATAGAGATCATGGGGCCAATCAGGTTAGGGGTGTACATAGAGATCATGGGGCCCCCTCAGCGGTGTACATAGAGATCATGGGGCCCAGTCAGCGGAGAACATAGAGATCATGGGGCCCAGTCAGCGGCGTACATTGAGATCATGGGGCCCAGTCAGCGGTGTACATAGAGATCATGGGGCCCAGTCAGCGGCGTACATAGAGATCATGGGGCCGAGTCAGAGGCGTACATAGAGATCATGGGGCCAATCAGGTTAGGGGTGTACATAGAGATCATGGGGCCCCCTCAGCGGCGTACATAGAGATCATGGGGCCCAGTCAGCGGAGTACATAGAGATCATGGGGCCAAGTCAGCGGCGTACATAGAGATCATGGGGCCCAGTCAGCGGTGTACATAGAGATCATGGGGCCCAGTCAGCGGCGTACATAGAGATCATGGGGCCCAGTCAGCGGCGTACATAGAGATCATGGGGCCCAGTCAGGGATCGTACATAGAGATCATGGGGCCCTATGAGGTGAGGCTCTCACCTCCTCAGGGAGCTCTCACAGGGCATCACAGGCCTTAGTATGAAGCAATACTAGAAGACTTGTGGAATTGCTTCATACTAAGGCCTGTGATGCCCTGTGGGAGCTCCTGAGGGCACCATACTGGGGAGGTGAGATCCTCACTTGGCAGTAGTAGGAGCAGCATCTCCATAGTGTGGCATTCACATCACACTACATGCTGCACTGTACAGGACTCCCAGCCGGCAGCAGGACAGATGAGGAGGTAACTGTCTGGGACCAGCGCCGGACTGGAGTACCTGGGGCCCACCAGGAAAAAATCAATCTTGGGGCCCACCAGCACCATGCAGTTACCGTATATAGGAATAACATAAGTCCACAAACTCTTTCAAAATGAATCAACTTTATTAACCAATAAATCTCTGCTGCTGTGTAGTAGTCACAACACAACACATCACCAGTGACATTATACACAGAAGCTCTGTATATAGTGTCAGTGTACAGGTAATGCAATGATCACCATTGATATTATACACAGGAGCTCTGTATATAGTGTACAGGTAATACAGTGATCACCAGTGACATTATACACAGGAGCTCTGTATATAGTGTCAGTATACAGGTAATACAGTGATCACCAGTGACATTATGCACAGGAGCTCTGTATATAGTGTCAGTGTGTGTGTGTGTATAGGTAATACACATACTCACCAGTGATGTCTCTAGGTGAAGTTCTTTAACTGCAGACCGATATATCACATCTTCTATGCAGGACTTATCTCTGCAGAAAATAACATAGTTAGCTATAACTGATCACTTCCAGAGCACAATCCACACTTTTCCCAAGATTTCTACACTGCATGAAATGACAAAAAAAGAAACATAGCACTGCACTACACAGTAACAGTGCTCCAGTGTCATTCTGTGCCGGCTCATCTGTCAGCAGACATATTTGTCTGATGGCAAAGATCTAGCAGAGCTGAAGACAGAAGACCTATGGATTACTTTAGGAGTGAGGATTTTTCTTTATTAAAGATGGAGTCCCTAAATGTGTTTTATTTTTAATAATAAAAAAAAAAAATTCTATCTATTTTTCTCTGTTTACTAGAAATCGATGGTGGCTATGTCTAATTTGGCGTGAAACCATGAATTTCGGGCTTAGTACCAGCTGATAAGGCAAAGATGGCCTGGTACTAACCCTATTATTACCCAGGGTGCCACTCACCACCAGGGCCGCTGGAAGAGCCGGGTAAAGCACCTGGAAATGGTGCCATGATGAATGCGCCATTTTCAGGGGTGGCTGTGGGCTGCGATTTTCAGTGTGGAGGGCCAAGAACGCTTGGGCCTTACCATGCTGCGAATCCCAGCCCCCAGCAGCCTGGTTTTATCTGGCTGGCGATCAACATATGGCGGGAAAAAAAAAAGTTAAGTTTAAAACAAATATTCGGCTTCTCTGTCTTTTGATCGCCAGACAAGGTAAAGCCAGGCAGCTGGGGGTGGCAGTACGTAGCTGTCTGCTTTATCTGCGGTGAGAATCAAAAATTCGCTTTTAAAATTTTCTTTTCACACTTCTATATCTGACAGACCCAACAGTCAATCGCAGATGCTGTCAAAGAGGATGGGCGTCTGTGATTGGCTGTTTGAGTAATGTACAATCAGCCCATACATTCTAGTATGGTACTATGTATGGGCTGCTTTCAGGTTACTCAAGCAGCCAATCACAGACGCCCATTTTCTGTGTCAGCCTCTGTGATTGGCTGTTGGGACTGTCACACATATAGAAGTGTGAAAATAAATAAATAATAAAACAAAAATGACATAGCGCTCTGCAGAAATTTTGATTCTCAGCGCAGATAGAGGTGGCAGCCCGTAGCTGTCTGCTTTATCTGCCTGGTTTTACCTTGACTGGCGATCAAAAGTCAGGAAAGCCCAATGTTTTTTTTAAATTATTTAAAAAAATAATTAAAAAAAAAAAATGCGTGGGCTCCCGCCATATTTTGATCGGGGGGGCTGGGATTCTCAGCATGGTAAGGCCCAAGCATTCTGGGCCCCCCACGCTGAAAATGGCAGCCTGCAGCCACCCCTGGAATTGGTGCATTCATCGTAGCGCCATTTCCAGGCACTTTATCCGGCTCTTCCAACGGCCCTGGTGGGGGGTGGCACGCTGGGTAATAATGGGGTTAGTACCAGCTTTGTAGTATCAGCTGGCACTAAGCCTGAAATTCATGGCATCACGCCAAACTACACATGGCCACCATGAATTTCCAGTAAACAGAAAAAAACACAACACAGAATTTTTTTTTTAATAAAAATAAAACACAAAACACATGTAGGGACTCCATCTTTAATAAAAAAACAAAACCCTCGCTCTGACGTAATCCACGGATCTTCTGTCTCCAGCTCAGCTACATCTTTGCCATCAGACAAATATGCCTGCTGACAGAGATGAGCAGGCACAGAATAACACTAGAACCCAGTTGTCAGAGAAGCGCTCAGCTGGCCTCCAGCCGCCGACCATGTTTTGCTGTGCGTTGCAAATAATGCATACTTTCAAACACATGCCTATTTTTGCAATGCAAGTCTACGGTACATTGCGTCTGCACTGATTTACAACGGATGCGTTGTAACGCACAGCATAAACGCAATGTTAACCCAGCCTAACAGCAGCGAGAAGGGGAGACGGAGCCCTGGAGACCGCCTAGTCAGTCTACTGGTGGTACTATCATGCCCATTGCCCAGTATGTACTGCCAGCCTCTGTGGTATTAGCATTCAAGCTCACATGGCATGTCCTGCCAGCCAGCCACTGGTGTTAGTACTAGCATGATAGTACCACACCACCAGTGGCTGGGCAATGGGCATGCATGATGGTACCACCAGTGCCTGGCAGGACATGCTGGGCATGATTCATGCCTAGTATGTCCTGCCAGCCTCAGTGGTACAATCACGCCCACCCACTATGTCCTGCCAGCCCCTGGTGGTAGTACATGCTGCTGGGCATAGTACCAGTAACCAGAGGCTGGCAGCAGGACATGCTGGGCAATGGGCATGATGATAATCATGCCCATTGTCCAGTAGTATTTACTGCCAGCCTTGGCCAGGGGTCCTCCCAGTCACCCCTCCCCCCTATCCCTTCCTCCCCTCCCCCCTGCTTCCTGCTTTTCATACTGACGCGTCGAGATGAGCTGCAGCCGCTGCCTGGAGCGACGCAGGGTCCGTACTCCACAGCGCGCACAGGAAGCAGTCCCAGGGCAATGACGTCATCACCCTGAGACTGACCTCCTGCGCACGCGCCGGCAGTGTCGCGCTGCGCAGAGGAGGCAGAGGGCCCATCACTAATCATATCGGCAGTGCTGGGACCCGGGAGGGGGAAGGGCCCTCTGTTCTCTGTACAGGGCCCAGGGGTGTAGGGGACGGGGCCATCGGGACCCGGGGGTTTTCCCGATCCTCCGGTGGGCCAGTCCCCCCTGCAGAGGGGCATATGTATATATGCAGGTCGGCCACATCCCAGTGGTGCAGACACATCCACACTGCACCCTGTATACTTGTGCACTGCCGTCTGCTGCAGTGGTAGGAGCCGCCTGAATGCATCTTCTTCCTGCCGGAGAGGAGCTTGTGGGCCTGTGCGGTGAGGAGGTGGACGCTGCGCACCTCCTGAGAAGTATATGGCACTCCATGTATCTGTGCACATAGTATACCACTCTAGTATATAGCAGAAAGGAGACATCGACCAGAAGAGTCCAGGCATGTGGGTGATGCTAATAATTATTATATTGATAACCAGGTGGAAGAGGAGGAAATGCAAAAAAAAGGGGGGAAATTAAAAACTATAAGCAAAGGGGACGTCGAGACAGGAATTACAATTAACACCAGTGGGAATGGATCATGATTAGAACAGCAAAGGGATAATACAGAGAATCAAGCCACAAATTAATCCAGTATATAAAAATATATATACATATCATTAGTTAGATATATCTGTACATATGATTGTTTCATTATCATAAACTTTACATAAAGTGCAAGTGTGACGCCTCTACTCAGAGAAGCCCGTGTTTTACCCTGGGTGTTGGGGGACTCGGTGTCAGGCCCTGTGATGGAGAGGTGGGATGCAGCCGTGGCCCTGGCCCGACCCGTGCTCAGGGCTGTCACATTAGAAAGAGATGGTTTGGGCTAGTCCGGCTTGAGTGGCTGATTAACGACTACGCCACCTGTGGTGCCTGGTGAAGGGTCACCAGCGCCGCTACAGTCCGCTGAGGCATGGTGTTATGGCGGCCAAAGTTCTCACTGCTCCCCACAGGCGGAGCAGGGCCTCAGGGCAGGCAGACAGGATGGAAGCGGGGTAGTAGTGCGAGGAGTACGGGCACCGCGTCGCATGGTATGGCGCATAATGAACAGTCTGGAGGCCATAGGGGTGAACTTCCAAGGCTTTACTCACTTAGAGATGACAGCGGGAAGGCGACTCCCTGCTCCCCGCGGAGTCCTGCGGCCACCAGGGACGGGGGTCCGACTACCTCCGAGAAAGTCCAGTGTTCGGTAGCGGCCCTACACCAGAATGTTCCTGCACTACAGACTTCACCCTTTCCCGTCTGTGCGTGTGTAGCTAGGCCGGGCCTCCCTCTGAGCTCCTCTCAGGACTAGGGCACGGGTGGCAATTCCTCTCCATCCGATGCCCGGTGGGATCCTCAGGGCCTAACCGGGCTTTCCCGTCCAGGACATAGACTACAGTGTCGGGGGCCGGTACCCCTCATGCAGCCGGAATCCCTCTGAATAGATCAGGTAGGCGAGGACAGGTGGCGTACTCCGCTCCGTCTGCATCCTCCCTGGGACCCATTTGCTGGGGAGCCACACTCTACAGCTCCCGGGCCTTCTTGGTCCTGGTCCTTGGCCGGGTTGAGACATTCCTTGTCTGCAACCTACCTCTCGTCCCAAGGCCAGGGTACGAGGGCTGTGTCCCATGCCGGTGCAGGCCCACACAGGATCTGCGCTCCCGGAGGGAAGTCACATTAACACGTAGTAGTTTGACAGCACAGTACGACCACTAGGACTTGACTAACTAGGACCAACGAACGACTAGCAGAAAAGGACTAAGATCAAAAATGTCTTTTCATTAAATATTAGATCAAAAGTGTCACTAACTTGTAAGGTCTCCACCCTCACCCACTAACTGGTTCCTACCACTTTGTGTTCCCCAGTCTCCCTGTAACCAGGGGAGCAGCACCTAGTGCATACTAGCTCCCTCTGGTGGAGAAGTGTGGTGTTGGATGCAAAAGGTTAGGTCACAACTATCACACTGGCCTTACCTCGGAGGAGGAACGCTACACTCCACTAAAGAAGTGCAGCATTCCTGTGGCGGTCGAACCCTCAGGGGCGCCACATTCCCCCCTGGTAAAACACAGCACGTCCGTGGGCTGAAAAAGAAGTAACACCCAGGAAATTTTCTTTTTATAATAACAAAACTATCTTCCCTTTATGGGAGGCACATTTCTTAAACGTTGCATAACAGGTATAAAAATACAAAAGTATAAAATTATAAAAGTGCTCGCATTTTTCCAGAGACATTTTGTACAAACAGGTAAAGTGTAAGGTAGCCGAGTCACTTCAGAAGTGCGAGGGACCTGTCCTAAACCCCCAACGTGGGCCCTGGGGTGGCTGCAGGGCATGAAGATCCCGGGTTGGCCCTCCCGGAGAGCCACCCCGACAGGTTTTTCTTCTGAGGCTTTGAGGTAGAGAATATCTGCGGTTTTGTATAAAACCAATATGGAGCACCTAAACAGATGCAAACTATGTACAATTTTAAAGAGTCTGCTGCCAGTCCGCAGGGACACGTGTCTCTAGAAAAACCGGGTAGAAATCAAACAATGATAGAAGAAAGTCAACACACACTAAAACTTGTAAACAAATTGCAACAACAGCCGGGGGCTGCTTTAAACCTCGGGCTGTCTTCTTGGAAAGGGCTCATTCCTCCCGGCGGAGGCTAGCCGGTCCCCTGAGGCTGATCACGGGGTGGCGTCGCTCCCGGACACTTTGTGTACGTCCAGGGCGTACCACCCATGCTCCCCCTGGTGGCGAGAGAAAGTCACTGTGTCGCCCGGGAAGAGGTTCCGACCGGGGTGTCCATTCTTGAGGCGCGGCTCAACGTCTCGCCGGCTGACGAACACATCGTCCTGGAACTGGGGACACCGGATGAACCCCCACCCCGCCTCATGATGAAAACGGACAGGTGGCCTCCTCCTGACGCGCCCGAGATTTGGCAGCTTTGGTCCAGACCTCGAGGCGCTGGCAGCGCTGCTCCCGCCGACGCTGCTCCCATGCAAGCTAGAAAATCTGGTCGCTGCACCACTGGCTCCTCCTCCGCGCTTCAGCCCTGGTCTCCCCGGGGAAGCCCATCAGGTCGCCCCCCTGGTTTTCCCAGGCCCACTCCTCAGCCTCGGGCCAGGTTACTGCTGATGCGGGTAGCGGAGTAAGAACGGGTTGCTGAGAGTCCTCTGTAGGCGCGAACCAGTCCGGGTTGGAGCCGGTAGTTTCCTCCGCAGCTTCAGCACCTCCGTGTCAGGGTTTGGGCGGCATCGCAGGTCCCCACCGATGGCTGCCGATTGCAGCTCTGGAGCCAACGCTTGCTCCCAAGTGACCGCGTGGGGAGTTAGATACTCCGTCATGAGGTCCAGAATATTCACGGTAGGCTCTGCAGCCGGGGCAGGGGTTGCACACTCACCCGCCGCTGGGCCGCCCTCGACCTCTGTCACCGAGTCGACTTGTCCTGGGACCTCAACTCCTTGGCGGCGGTCCCGGATACGCAGCAGCATCTCCTCCCGCCACGCAGCCGTCGCCGCCTCCTGGGCCTCTCTTTGCTTTCTTAAGAGTCCCGGAGCTTCCTGCTGGAGAAATGCGATATCTTCCGGGGTCAACACACTGCCGCCTTGCCCTCTGCCGGGTGAAGGGCCTGAACCGGGTTCAGTAGATGCGTGGTCTTGCTCCCCACAGGCATCCATGTCTGCCTCTGTTGACTGCCAAGCGCCGACTGCAATGGCTGCACCTTGTTGCTTTTCTTCTTCCTCCTCTTTCGGGGCGGTTCCTGGGCGGAATGCTGACAGGCCCGCCTTCGTTCAGCCCATCCAGTTTGACGGGCATTACCCCGCGGACAGACTCTGATGGAAGGGGCAGTCCACATTTTTGGGGCCAAGCGGGAGCCCAGCCCACGATGGGAGGCGTTCAATGGCAGTCTTTTCACAGCATTATGGCGCCTGTTCTTCTTGGGCGGGCGCCATTTTAAGTGTAAACGACAGTTCAAGGTGTAAGGCACACAGTACCCGGTAGCAATGGGTACTTCTTCCTTAGCTGCGGGCACGCGATCCTGCCGACTACGCCAGGTTGTGACGACTCTACTCGTAAAGCCCGTGTTTTACCCTGGGTGTTGGGGGACTCGGTGTCGGGCCCTGTGATGGAGAGGTGGGATGCAGCCGTGGCCCGGGCCCGACCCGTGCTCAGTGCCGTCACATTAGAAAGAGATGGTGTGGGCTTGTCCGGGTTGAGTGGCTGATTAACGACTACGCCACCTGTGGTGCCTGGTGAAGGGTCACCAGCGCCGCTACAGTCCGCTGAGGCCCGGTGTCATGGCGGCCAAAGTTCTCACTGCTCCCCACAGGCGGAGCAGGGCCTCAGGGCAGGCAGACAGGATGGAAGGGGGGTAGTAGTGCGAGGAGTACGGGCACCGCGTCGCATGGTATGGCGCATAATGAACAGTCCGGAGGCCATAGGGGTGAACTTCCAAGGCTTTACTCACTTAGAGATGACAACGGGAAGGCGACTCCCTGCTCCCCGCGGAGTCCTGCGGCCACCAGGGACGGGGGTCCGACTACCTCCGAGAAAGTCCAGTGTTCTGTAGCGACCCTACACCAGAGTGTTCCTGCACTACAGACTTCACCCTTTCCCGTCTGTGCGTGTGTAGCTAGGCCGGGTCTCCCTCTGAGCTCCTCTCAGGACTAAGGCACGGGTGGCAATTCCTCTCCATCCGATGCCCGGTGGGATCCTCAGGGCCTAACCAGGCTTTCCCGTCCAAGACATAAGGTACAAGGTCGGGTGTCGGGGGCCGGTACCCCTCATGCAGCCAGAATCCCTCTGAATAGATCAGGTAGGCGAGGACAGGTGGCGTACTCCGCTCCGGCTGCATCCTCCCCGGGACCCATTTGCTGGGGAGCCACACTCTACAGCTCCCGGGCCTTCTTGATCCTGGTCCTTGGCCGGGTTGAGACATTCCTTGTCTGCAACCTACCTCTCGTCCCAAGGCCAGGGTACGAGGGCTGTGTCCCTTACCGGTGCAGGCCCACACAGGATCTGCGCTCCCGGAGGGAAGTCACATTAACACGTAGTAGTTTGACAGCACAGTACGACCACTAGGACTTGACTAACTAGGTCCAATGATCGACTAGCAGAAAAGGACTAAGATCAAAAATGGCTTTTCATTAAATATTAGATCTAAAGTGTAACTAACTTGTAAGTCCTCCACCCTCACCCACTAACTGGTTCCTACCACTTTGTGTTCCCCAGTCTCCCTGTAACCAGGGGAGCAGCACCTAGTGCATACTAGCTCCCTCTGGTGGAAATGTGGTGTTGGATGCAAAAGGTTAGGTCACAACTATCACACTGGCCTTACCTCGGAGGAGGAACACTACACTCCACTAAAGAAGTGCAGCATTCCTGTGGCGGTCGAACCCTCAGGGGCGCCATACAAGTGCCTCCGAAGTATAAATATACATAAATTATATATCTCATATGTGAACAAATACAGGTGTTTCTCACTAAATTAGAATATCATCAAAAAGTTAATTTATTTCAGTTCTTCAATGCAAAAAGTGAACCTCATATATTATATAGAGTCATTACAGAGTGATCTATTGTTTATTTCTGTTAATGCTGATGATTATGGCTATACGAGTTTCACTTTTTTGTATTGAAGAACTGAAACAAAGTAACTTTTTGATGATATTCTATTTTAGTGAGATGCACCTGTGTATGTATATACACAAGGGCTGGTCCCTTATTATTTGGAGGTCGGTGTGAATCCTGTAGAGAGTAGTGCTGTTGACAGATATGTATTTGTATCCACTTTAAGCGTTTTTAGAAAAGGTGACCACATGTGCATTGTACTCACGCTATAGCAGATGCAGATCCCACTCCTGAATGGCGTCCACCCCGACGTATGTTTCGGCTTCTTGTCTTCGTCAGGGGGTGGCATCATTCGGAAAGAGCTAAGAGTTAAACGGCCAACTATAACCAATCAGGATGGAGGTATGTCTCCACCAACCAATGGGTGCTGAGGAGGCGTGGCGCGATACACAACGTGCACCAACGCTACGAGGAAACTATGTGACCTGTGACGCTGCGATCAGGTGATGGAGACACATGATCGGGGGTCACGGGGCACATATAGATACAGTCGGGGAGGATGATGTGGAGACGTTCATGCGTATTGCCTCTTCAGCAGACATCTAATCTACTGATTGAGTGTGGATATATCGGATAAAGTGGAAAATCTTCTTCATTTATAATGATGGATAACGAGTATAGGTTATATATTACAGCAATACACAGGAATAGGGGGTAGTGAGTGTTACATGTATATAAGAATATAAAGAATATCATAAATTATTATGTGTGATCAGGTGATAAATAAATAATATATACTGTATATTATACGGATATTAGTCCCCATATACAATACAAAGATTAATGAATTAGACTAAAAATAACCATTATAATAGATGGAGAAAAAGGGGGAATAAATACGAAGTCATTATTAAAGGGGTTTTCCCACAAACAAACGTTCATTTGAATCATTGTCTGTGTCTGACCCTGTACGGAACATACCACAGCTCCTGGGCAGGGGGGGAGCAAAAGACAATACAGACATTACAGCCGGGGATCGCAGAGGATTCATTTTCTGAGGTAAAACATTTCACTGCCTGATTTAAACTATATTTTCCCTCACAAAATGAATCCTCTGTTATTCCCTGCTGTAATGTCTGTATACTCCTTTGCTTCCTCCCCTGCCCAGGAGATGTGGTATGATCAGACCATGTTCTGCACACCATCAGACACAGCCATTCATTACAATTACTTCTGTTTGTGGGAAAACCCCTTTAATACATATATCGAAATCGTGAAAATCAATAGTGAATATGTTTATATAAATATATAAAAATGCAGTGACATGTGAACAATAAATAAAGGGTGAAAAATATATAAAATATATATAAAAGAAAAAAAATGTATAAAATAAAATTTCAGTGACATGTGACCAATTAATAAAGGGGAAGGGAAGGAAAAAAAGGAGGGGAGAGGTGTGGACGGGAGGGGGAAAAGGTGAACGTGAGGAAAAACTAAAAAGATAATATTAATACATATATATACTGTAGAGAATTGTACTCACTCAGCCGCGTTAGAGGTAGGCACAGGATACTGTTTCTTTAAAAATGTCCAAGGCAAGTTTATTCAGACCTCATAAACCGCACTTGCAAAGTAAACAAAAGACAGCCTTGTCCGGCACAAAGTAACAAAACAGAAAATAACTAGTCCATACAATACTGCAGGTTCACCTGCTCACGGTCAGTGTCCTGTAGCACAGACACGCTGGAGGTCTCCACACCTCCAGCCACAGACACTGAATGAGAAACTCTGTCTCCATTTTATACACAGGCCCTTGGGTGGGGATATGTGAGCAGCCAATCCTTCCCAACTCTAATGACTGCTCGTAAAAACCAGCCCTGATACGCCCAATTAACTCTCTCTGGGTTTATATCACCGAAGCTACTAACCTTGGTAACGCATATCTCCCCTCAAGGACCTGTCCGGCAGCCATCTTACAATACATAATAACAATTAACGTAATTCTTTTATTAATATCCATATGTGTACTCTCTTAGTGTTTACCCTATAGTATAAAGAATAATACAGACATCAGCTGTTATACATTATACACACTGTCATATATCTGTATATACATACAATGTGTATAATGTATATCAAATCAGTCAGTCATATAAATCATATATTATCCTGTATGTGTGAGGGCCTGTGCAGACGTTGCAGATTTTTCTGCACAGATTTGTCACAAAACCTGAAGGGTTTCCGGATGTCAGCAGAGTGAAAGAGAATCCTGAAGTCTCATGCACATGTTGCTTATTTTTTCCTTACAGATTTAAATCTGCAGCATGTCAATTCTTTCAGAGTTTTTGCTGCAGATTTCACCCATACTAATGGGTGAGAAGAAGAACAGTGCACAGTGACAGGAATCTACTGAGCATATATCAGAACTGACAACCAACTCATGCTTGGTAAAGCAGGGACTAGCCCAGCCCCCGAAACGGAGGCCACTAATGACGCTTCATTTCAGGGAGTGGGCAAAGGCTGTGGCAATGACTGTAGCCTCTGCCCCCTGATGACCATTCGTTTCATCATCAAAGAGAAAGTAATATAAATAAATCAGAGTAGTGAGGGAAGGATAGGGAATTTTAAATTAAAGTATATTAGAAAAAAAGATCAGATTATGACATTAAATAGCTAGAGATTTAGGAGTAAAATAAAATTTGGTTTTGGACCACCCCTTTAATGAATCAGAGCCAATATAGATTGCCAATCATGGGCCAATTCTTTGTGCCAGAGAGTCCCTGGCGACAATACATGCTGATGGCCTATCAGAGGCCAGCGGCTGACGTTGGCATGCATATGAAGGCGAGCATGGCAGTGACGTCATACACTCCTGTCGCCTGCCAAAGTCAGCTGCTGGCTTTACAAGAGGACGATGCACGGCGGGAGAGCGAGGGGCAGGTGAGTATTTATTTATTTAATGATTTATTTTAAATCAGTGGTCATGTTAGTGACTCGCCCCCAGGGCCGTGGGTTACTCGGCAGTCGGGCCTTATGGCTACTTTCGGGGGAGAGATCACGGTGGCTGGCCCGTTGCCGTGACCCAGGTCGGTCAGTGCAAAAAGGGGATATTTATAGGGGATTTGTCGTGACGCCACTTGTGGTGTCTGGTGAGGATCACCAGCGCTGCGACAGTCCTCTGAGGCAGATGATAGGGCAGCTTGAGATGGAACGGCTCCCCACAGGTGGAGCAGGCCTCAGGGCTGTGTAGAATAAATGGAGGTGCGCTAGGCGTTGTAGTGCAGGGAGGGAAATGGCACCGGCGAAAGAAAGGAGCGGAGGCAGCTCAGTGCAGTCATCCAAGATTTACTCACAGTTCTTAGACAGTCCACAGGTGCACTGTACTGGTGCAAGCCTCCCGCGTCGCGCCGCCTTCACCGGGCAGGGGTTCAGTCCTTCCTCAGGCAGTTCGGGTGTACCTGGCAGAACCCCACTTTCTTATGTACCTCTCTAGACCAACTTCACGCCGGGTCTTACTCCCTCCTGCCCTGCGCTTCCCACTGTGAATCCTGTTCGGGTGGCTGCGAGGTCCCCCCTGTCTGTCGGAGTTGCACAGACCTGCTTGACCTTACTTGGATTGAAGTGGGGGTTTGGCTCCTGGCTATAGAAGTCAGAAGCCTCCAGTTTTTCCAGCCGAGGCCTGAAGCTGCACGACTGGGCCAGGGGCCGGTCCCCTTCTTGCGGCCTAGATCCTCCTGACACTTGGCAGGTTCGGGGTGTACGGGTGCCACCTGCACTCGCCGTACTCCCCTAGGATCCCTTCTGCAGAACAGAGCTTACTCCCTGCTCCCCTCCTGGGCCTCAGTCCTGGGCCCTTGTAGTGGAGCAGAGCTCCTACACAGACTCTGCTCCCAGACTGTTCCTCTGAACCACACTCCTCAACTCCCTGCTCTTTTTAAGATGTCTACCTTTTTATATATCTACTGTATGAGTGCTCCCATAAACTACTTCCTCCACCCACACCCACTACTGGTTCCCCCTAACTTTGGGTTCCCCCCACCCCAGCCAAGGTCAGGGCTCAGCAGAAAACTACATTGCGTCTTGCCCCTCCTGCTGGCCTGGGGTAGTGTAGTGTTGGATGTAGGTGTTGGGGTTCCGTGCAGCACTCCCTCCTTACCTGAGAGAAGGGAGACACCACACCTCTGGGTGAGGTGCAGTACCTCTGTGGCGACCGAACCCTCAGGGGCGCCACACTACTACATGGATGACTATGGAGATGCATTATACTTTATGGATGACTATGGGGCTGCATTATAGTACATGGATGATTATGGGCTGTGCATTATAATTTATGGATGACTATAGGGTGCATTATGTTTTATGGATGACTATGGGGTGCCTTATATTTTATGGATGACTATGGGGGTGCATTATAGTACATGGATGACTATGGGCTGTGCATTATACGTTATGAATGACTATGGATTGTGCATTATAATTTATGGATGACTATGGGGTGCACTATACTACATGGATGACTATGGGCTGTACATTATACTTTATGGAGGACTAATGGCTGTGTATTATATTGTATGAAGGATATGGGCTGTGTATTATGCTAATATGGATGACTATGGGCTGTGCAGTGTATTATATGGAGGACTATGGGATGTATTATACAATATAAAGGACTATGAGATGTCCATTATACTTCATCTATGGAGCCCCGTGACTTTTACGTACGCCCCTGATGAGCATAGTTTATTTTCTTCTATACATTAAAGAACAGTAGCAGAATGGGGAAAATATACAAGGATGAGGGATATACTGTATATACCAGAATGGGCCCGGGGTAAGGGACATATACCAGAATGGGCGATATAACTACCAGGATGGGGCCAGGATGAGGGACATATATACCAGGATGAGTGATATACGGTATATACCAGGATGGAGGACGCGCATATATATATATAATATAATATAATAATTTATTCAAGATGGAAGGGGGGCCCGGTCCAGATCTTGCACTTGGGCCCATAAGACTCTAGTTACGCCACTGCATGCAGCTATAACCAGTCAGTCAAATGGGTACATACAGTACTGTGCAATATTTTTAAACAGGTATGGAAAAATGCTGCAAAACAACATCAAAGCATCAGGTACACTTGCATACAGTTTTGTGAAGGACCTCAACAAGGAGACTGTTCCCAATATCTTGGCTCACTAAAAAATAACCACAGATCTTCTGTGGATGTAGGCTTGGACAAAAATACTTCTGTCTCTCTATGTAATCCAAGACAGACTTGATGATTTTGAGATCAGTGTTCTGTGGGGGCCATATCATCACTTCCAGGTTCGTTGTTCTTTTTTATACTGTAGTTAGTACTTAGTCACATTGGCTTTATGTTTGGGGTCATTGTCCTACTTGTTAGGTATTGTGGTTCTGTGCTCCCACCTGGGAATGGATCAAGTCCAGTGCTACGCTACTCCGGTCGCAGGGGTCACCATTGTCCTGACTCTGCAGGCGAAGCTACTACGCATGCCGGAAAACCGTCTCAATCTTATGGAGCCATTCGCTCTGGAGTAGTAGGATTTGTGAGGACGCGGGACGCAGTTTCTCCCACTGATATAATGCCCGGTTAACATGGGATGCTGTGTTCCCCCGGTTGCCAGGCAACACACGATACTGCTGTGTCTGGCACTACGCAGTGGTGGGATTGGATCCAAGCTGCTGTGCAAGTTAGCAGGGAGTGGTTGTCTTGGGATGATTGAGAGGTATTCAACACCTGATCATTAGGTGGGCTATTTAACCCTGTTCCCTGCTCAGTCCTTTGCTGTTTATTACAGTTTCAATGTGCTGTGGTGGTGAGGTGTGCTATCATTATTAGTTGTTATCTTTCCAGCGTTTTGTCTTAGGAGTCTTCTCTTTCCCTTTTAATTTTTCCTAGGTGTTCTTACAGAGATACCCACCTGGTTCTTGACTAGGCACCGGCTGTGTCACCAGACGCCAGCTGGCTGGCGACAGTGGGCCTGGGAAGGCTCTGCCAAAGTCCCCCTTCCATCACTGGGAGCTGAGTGAAAAGTGTTCCCGGCCCTAAAGAACTCACCTAGCTGGGCAGCTTGTGCCAAGTGCGTCTGTCCCTGCGGATTTGCTGGTTTGGTGCCAGTCTTCCTGGGTCTTTCTGCGTTAGCGCATAACACTGCTGAATAATAAATTTAGAGCCAGTCAGACGCTTAACTGATGGTATTGCATGATGGATAATTATTAGTGTTGAGCGAGTATGTTCTGTTAACCCTTTCGGCGAGTATGCTTGGGCCGAGCACCGAGTAGTTACAGCTGCTCGGTGTTATGTTTAAATCACTCCCGTGTGCATGATTTGCGACTGTTTGACAGCTTTAGTACATGTAAGGAATGTCTATTTATTACACATTCCTCACATGTATTAAAGTTGTCATACTCGCCAAAAGGGTTAACAGAACATACTCACTCAACACTAATAATTATCTGCTATATTTCTCTGCATTGAAGACACCATTAATGATGACCAAATCCCCAACTCCATTTGTTGAACTGGAGTTCCAAATATGCTAGGTCCCTCTGTAATGGTGTAGAAGACGTCTGAACACCCTCTCTGAAGACTCCTGACTGTATAGTTAGTGTGACCTGTGGTTTTATGTGTTTTATCCTTATGTAGGCTCCAGTTTTCCTCTGTACAGGGGTGGACATGGTTAACTGTAGGGCCAGCCCATAGTTTGGGGAGGAGTAAGTGGGCACCAGGAGTTAGTTCCTGTTTTAATAGAGAGTCTGAGTAGAGCTGCAGAGAAGAAAGGACAACTTCAATCGGATCTAGCCATAATTTTGTGTGTGTGAAGAGCAGACATACTAGGGAATACATTTCAGCATTCAAGTAACAGTGGCAGCAGTACTCCATACCAAAGGCAAGTTGGGGCACCCACTGAAAAATAAATCATTTTAAAGCTAGTCTCAGTGTTAGCCAGACCTGGAGGTCTTTGTGAAGAAATATGGGATCAGTCAGGCTGGTACAATGGTCACAGCGCAATACATCGACCCATGTAGCCCTGTACTGGGAATATGAAGGCCCTCGGTGGAGCTTGTTGTTCATTTGCAAAGTTCTACACAAGTATTGCGCCACCGTCCTCAACCATCAAGTGTGAACCTCTGTCATACTATACAGATGAAAGTTTAAAGCATTATTCCTGCTACCCATTGTACATTTTTTCCAGACCTAGTAAATGAGAGTTTATTTTCGTAAACATGTCTGTCTTCTTCTTTGCGGAGTTAAAGAGTCCCAGTGTCTCACCAACTGTGGCAGAACATAGTCTGAAGGTGCCATCAGCTGAATCAGTAATATGTGCACACAACGAGGAACCCCTTGTCTCGTCCCTTACACCTTCACCATACTTCATTGTTGCTTGCAGACCCTCTATATTGTTCCACTCTCCAGCCCTTTGACAAACTAACTGTTTTCTGTGAACGGCAAATATTTCACATTTTTGCTCATTAGTCCATAGCCAAGGCTGACATTTTTCTGCACCCTTGTTTCTATGACTAAGATATTGTTTTTGATTACAATTCTTCCTTGAAGACCACTTCTGGCCAGAACTTTGGATGGGATGGGAGCATTTTTGTGCCAGCTCTGTGCTCAGGCTTGGACTGGCCGACAGGAGAACAGGAGAATCCTCCAGTGGGCCCCTGTGCAGAGTGGCCACCACCCTCTTATATGAGCAGTACTTGGCACAATAAACTTCACTCACTATGTGCAGACAAAGGTAGCATCTTATTCATTTACCAATCTACCCAGTTCATTGTTATATAAATTTGTGATTGAGGATAATGTCACATTTGCATGTAGTTGAGAAGTGGGGCCCTAAAGTTGGACAGTGGGGGTCTCTGGCACCAGTCAGACACTGCTTGTGTCTCTTGTATTCGGTGGCTCTGTATCCCGGTCTTCAGTCTTCAAGCAGGTAGTTTGTTGTGTAGGACATACACTATTTTAGTGCCCTTCCCCCATCACAGAGATTGGTCTCCATAAGGATGTGTGCCCACGATGCATTTTTAAACTTTTCCGCAGCGGCAAAAACGCTGCAGAAACGCTTAAAAAACGCATGGTAGAAGGCCTGCCATGTTCCCCAATGATAATCCGCATGTGCTGTGCACATGCTGCGGAAATTTCCGCTGCGGATTATCATTGCGGAAAAAAACACAGCACTACCAATTATTTTGCGGAAGTGCTGCGTTTTCGCCGCCATTTACTTGCATTAGATCGCATGGATTACGCATCACTGTATATGTAGATGCGCATTCCATGCGTTCTAATGTGCGGATCGTACCCAGGTCTAGAGAAGAGGAGACTCTCCTCCGGACCCTAGTACCATAGAAAACTGTAAAAAAAAATGAATAAAATAAGTATATATTTATTTTTTACCTTCTGGCGGCCCCCGATGCGCTCCTCCTCTCATGCCGGCAGTTCGATGGACTGAAGGACCTGCGCTGACGTCATAGTCATGTGACGGGTCACGCGACACTGACGTCGGCAGGTCCTTCAGTGTAACATGATCTGCCGGCAGCCGGGACGGTGAAGCTAGACACCGGGGGCCATAGGAAGGTAAGTATATATTTATTTTTTGACATTCTCTTGGGTCACACTATATAAATCCATGCTGTTTGCATGGATTTATATAGTGTGACCAAGTTGTCAAGCACTTTCCAAGTGATGCTAAAATCGCTTGGAAAGCGCTTGTCAACCCGCATGCGGAAATGCATGTGAAGAACGCTTCACATCCGCATGTCCCTGGCAGTAAAAACGCATGTACAATCCGCATGTACAATCCACATGTACAATCCGCATGCGTTTTTTCTGCCAGGGGAGATGCAGAAATGCTCAAGAAAAATCCGGAGCATTTCTGCATCGTGGGCACATTGTTAGAACCCTCCTGTTAGTTTTTGCTATCTTGTGTTTTGCGGTCACGTGACCATCTGCCTATATATTCCAGCTCCGCCCTTCTGGCTTTGCTGGACTTCAGTGTTGTTTGACTGTTTTGCTAGCCTGGTGCTTCGGTGCCTATCTCTGTCATTTTGCTTGGTACTCTTGGACCTCTAGTACTTTTTGTCAGTTTGTCTTTTGTGTTCTACAACAATTTCTGTTTAGGAGGTGTCCCATTTTTGTCCCAGCCCTTAGTGCTTTAGGGACCCCTCCCTTAATTCTATAGGTCTTCGTTCAGACTAGCCGAGGACGAAGGTGGGTCTGTTCACTAGGAACAGGCAGCCCGCTACATCGTAGGGATTCAGCTTAGTCTTACTGTAGGGACAGCTTTCCCCTATCTTTCCTTAGTTCTTGTTGCAGATCACAACAGTAAGTCCAGCCCAAAAAAAAAACTAAAAGGAAAGAAATTCAGGGATCAGTATGGTTTCCGTCCAGGAGTTGGCTCAACGCCTGCAAGGATTGTCTCTGGAGGTGGCCGAGCTTCAGCAACACGTGAGTAGCTGTCCTGGAGCGCATTTTGTGGAACCGAAGGTAGGACTGCCTGATGTTTTTTATGGTAAACAGCAAGATTTTTTTCCTTTAAAAATGCTTATTTGTTATATTTTCGTTTGAGACCAAGATCCTCTGGGAATGAATCACAGCGCATTGGTTTTATTATGTCACTTTTGCGCAAAGAACCACAGGGTTGGGCCTTTTCTCTCCAGCCTAATGATCCGTGTTTAAGTTCTGTTGAAGAATTTTTTTCTGCTATGGGGCTATTATATGACGATCCTGATCGAATCTCATCTGCTGAATCAGAACTTAGACCTTTGAATCAGGGGTCTGATGATGTTGAAAATTATTGCACACACATCAGGAGATGGGCTTCAGAAGTTAAGTGGAATGTTTCGGCGCTTAGATGTTTATTTCTTGCTGGTCTGAGTCAAAGGGTTAAGGATTTGCTAATTGCATTCCCTGCACCTGAGACTCTGCAGGAGGCTATGCAGTTAGCTGTTCGTATAGACAGGAGACTGAGGTGCAGGCTCAATGACGTAAAGACTCCTGTAATGTCAGGTCGTAGTCCCCAGAAAATCTGCACTGACGGCGGGGAACCGATGGAGGTTGGGGAGATGTCACTCCACTCTCAGGAAAAAGACCGGAGATTCGTCGAGGGATTGTGTCTTTATTGTGGTAAAGGTGACCATTTGATTAAGTATTGTGAGCGTCGTTTAAGTAAAGAAAAAAAAAGGTCAGTTACGCCCGTATAGCTTGTTTATGCTCTGCAGGAGTATTTCTTTCTGGGAGTACTACTCTGCAGGGAGATTTGATTGAATTTCAGGTATTTGTGGATTGTGGTTCAGCACTTAATGTGATTGATAAAGGGTTTTTGGAAAACCTTAAATTAAAATCCAAACCTTTGTCATCACCTATTTCTGTGGTTGCAATTGATAACACTCCTTTGAAATGTATTACTCACAAGGTTGCTGCATTTTCTCTCATTATCAATGGAGTTCACCAAGAAATTTTGGACTTGGTTGTTTTGGATAATTTACCCTCTCCAGTTGTTCTAGAATTGCCTTGGTTAAACCTGCACAATCCTTTATTGGACTGGTCTACTAATGTGATTAAGTTTTGGAGTCCGAAGTGCTATGATAAATGTTGTAATGGTCGCTCTGCGGCTGTGGAAAAAGTGGAATTACCTGTACCTATTCAAGATTTTTGGAGGGTTTTTTTGGAGGAGTCGCAAGTTTTACCTCCTCATAGGGATTATGATTGCGCCATTGAGTTTGTTCTGGGTGCTACTCTTCCCAAAAGTCGCTTGTTTAATCTGACTATCCCTGAAAGAAAGGCCTTGGAGGAGTACATAGAGACTAGCCTTGCTGCTGGTCACATTAGACCTTCTAAGTCGCCTGTGGCAGTCGGATTCTTCTTTGTTAAAAAAAAGGACGGCGGTTTATGTCCATGTCTGGATTTTCGTGAAATTAATAAGATTACCGTATGCAATTCCTACCCATTACCGTTAATTCCTGACTTGTTTAACCAGTTAGTGGGAGACAAGTGGTTCTCCAAAATTGATCTCCGGGGGGCATACAATTTGTTACGTGTGAAGGAGGGTGATGAATGGAAAACTGTTTTTAACACTCCGGTAGGTCATTTTGAGAATCTGGTGATGCCTTTTGGTCTTACCAATGCACCTGCATTTTTTCAGAACCCTATTAATGACATCCTGAGACCTCTGATTGGTAAGAATGTGGTTGTGTACTTGGATGACATTTTGATTTATTCACCAGATCTGGAGTCCCATTGGCAGAGTGAAGTTTTGCAGTTATTGGGTGATATTTCACTCTTTGCTAATCTGGAGAAATGTGAGTTCGCTGTGCAGAAAATTAGTTTTTTGGGCTACATTGTCTCCAGCGATGGCTTTGAGATGGACCCTGTGAAGGTTCAGGCTGTGCAGGAATGGCCTAGGCCTATTGGTTTGAAATCTATACAGAGATTTTTGGGTTTTGCCAATTATTACAGGAAATTCATTAAGAATTTTTCTGTAATTGTTAAACCTCTAACCGATCTCACCAGGAAAGGTGCGAATACGGCCCAGTGGACTACTGAGGCCATTGAAGTTTTTGAGTATCTCAAAGAGAGGTTCAGTTCTGCCCCTATCCTTATGCAGCCTGATGAGACCAAGCCTTTTTTGGTCGAGGTCGATGCTTCATCGGTGGGGGTCGGAGCAGTTTTGTCTCAGGAGAACAAGGGTGGAGTACATCCTTGTGCCTTCTTTTCGAAAAAATTTTCGGAAACCGAACTGAATTATGATGTTGGAAATTGGGAGCTGCTGGCTATTAAACTCGCGTTTGAACATTGGCGTCATTTTTTGGAAGGCGCTAGATTTCCTATTCAGGTTTTCACAGATCACAAGAAGTTGATTTATCTGGATGCTGCCAAGCGCTTGAATGCCCGTCAAGCTAGGTGGGCACTTTTTTTTTCTCGGTTTCATTTTTCTGTTACCTATTTCCCTGGTACTAAGAATGTTAAAGCCAATGCTTTATCTCGCAGCTTCTCTCCTACGGTCGGTGCCGAGGAGGAGGAGAGCATTTTACAGAAAGGAGTTGTGGTGGCGGCTTTGGACTCCGTTTTGGAGAATGGGATTCTGAAAGCTCAAGAAGATGCTCCATCTAACACTCCCCATGGGAGGTTGTTCGTGCCTGGAGCCTTTAGGAGAGATTTGTTTGTGGAGTGTCATGAGTCTCTGTTGGCAGGTCATCCAGGAATTTCGGAGACTAAGAGACTGATCAGTCGCAGTTTTTGGTGGCCTGGATGGCAGAAGGAAGTCATCAAGTGGGTGCGTCAGTGTACTGTGTGCGCTAGGTCAAAGGCTTTACATACTCCTGCTGCGGGGTTGCTTTGCCTTCTGGAGGTTCCTAGTGTGCCTTGGACGCATCTCACTATGGATTTTATTACTGATCTTCCTGTGTGCGAGGGTTTTACTGTCATCTGGGTGGTCATGGACCGTTTTAGTAAGATGTGTCATTTGGTTCCATTCATTAAGTTGCCCTGCGCCAAGACACTCGCTAAGGCATTTGTTAAGGAGATTGTCAAGCTCCATGGCATTCCCACGGATATTGTTTCTAATAGAGGACCTCAGTTTGTGGCTCGCTTTTGGCGTGCTTTTTGTGACAGGTTGGGAGTCCATTTGTCATTTTCGTCTGGTTATCATCCTGAGTCTAATGGACAGACTGAAAGAAAGAACCAGGATGTTGAGCAGTTTTTGCATTGCTTTGTGGCGGACAATCAAGAGGTGTGGTCGGAGTTTCTGCCTCTCGCAGAATTTGCTCTTAACAGTCATACATCCTCCTCTGCTGGGTGTTCTCCTTTTTTTTTGTTGTACTGGGAGACATCCGTCTTTTGGTTCTTTCTCCAAATTGGGGTCGGCGGTGCCGGAGGAGGAGAATTTTTCCGGTGATTTAGAGAGAGTTTGGACTAATGTACGTTGTAACCTTCAAGAGGCTAACAAAAAGTCCAAGAAGTATTTTGACAGGAAACGTAAAGAGGTTTTGTTTACTGTGGGTGACATGGTTTGGTTGTCCTTGAAGAACCTGCGTTTGAGGATTCCCTCTAAAAAACTGGGTCCTAAGTTTGTGGGTCCATTTAAAGTGCTTCAGGTTGTTAACTCGTCTGCTGTTAGGTTGGATGTCCCTACTTCCTGGAAGATTAATCCTGTGTTTCATGTTTCCTTCTTGAAAAAGGCTGACGTATCTAATAGGGACGCCACTGTCACAGTTCCTCCTGTGGTGGAAGACGGCGAATATGAAATTTCTCGTATTTTGAATTCTAGATGGCATAGAGGGAAATTACAGTATCTTGTCTCCTGGAAGGGTTTCGGTCCCGAAGACAACTCCTGGGTAAGGACGGATGATGTCTCTGCTCCTAGGCTTGTTAAAGCTTTCCACAGGAGCTTTCCTGATAGACCTGGGCCTGGAGGATCCGGAGGATCCTCATAGAAGAGGGAGTACTGTTAGAACCCTCCTGTTAGTTTTTGCTATCTTGTGTTTTGCGGTCACATGACCATCTGCCTATATATTCCAGCTCTGCCCTTCTGGCTTTGCTGGACTTCAGTGTTGTTTGACTGTTTTGCTAGCCTGGTGCTTCGGTGCCTAGCTCTGTCAGTTTTCTTGGTCCTCTTGGACCTCTAGTACTTTTTGTCAATTTGTCTTTTGTGTTCTACAACAATTTCTGTTTAGGAAGTGTCCCATTTTTGTCCCAGTCCTTAGTTCTTTAGGAGCCCTTCCTTAATTCTATAGGTCTTCGTTCAGACTAGCCAAAGAAAAAGGTGGGTCTGTTCACTAGGAACAGGCAGCCCGCTACATCGTAGGGATTCAGCTTAGTCTTACTGTAGGGACAGCTTTCCCCTATCTTTCCTTATTTCTTCTTGCAGATCACAACACACATAGCCTTACTTTGTTATTTAGATAGACAGATAGATAGATAGAGGGCTGCCACCAGGAATTTCAGGGCCCAATATTGGCAACATTTTCAAGCTCCCTTGAGACTCCGCCCAGGCTCCACCCCAGCTCCACCTCCACCCCTCGAAACTTCCACAGTCCCACCACCCAATCTTGGAAAAACTCCACTACTGCACCACGCCCTCACCAATCACAGATTTACAGTTTCCACTCAACCATATATCATATGCATAGCCAGCAACTTTTGTTTTGGCCAAAAGATTTTTTTAATCAACCACCACGACAAGTTAGACTCTTTTGGCTGGGCCCTACTTTACTCTAACCTATTAAACCTTTCTTAAAGTATCCAATACTCTTTTTAGGTATATTTTTATTTCTTTTTCTTTAAAGGAATGTGTCACATACATTTTTTAAAATGACTAATAATATCACATTCAAGGAACAAAAACCATCACACCATAGCCGGACCACAATTTACCATCACATAGTCACCAAATAATACCACATACAAGGTATACTGCCACACCATGACCAGACCACATATTACCACCACATAGTGATCAAATAATACCACATACAAGGAAAAAATACCGCCACACCATGGCCATACCACATATTACCACCACATAGTGACCGAATAATACCACAAGCAAGGAACAAATACCACCACACCATGACCAGACCACATATTACCACCAAATGGTCACCAAATAATACCACATATACACTGTGTTCAGAATTATTAGGCAAATAAGTATTTTGATCACATGATACTTTTTATACATGTTGTCCTATTCCAAGCTGCATAAGTTTGAGAGCCAACTACCAATTAAGTAAATCTGGTGATGTGCATCTCTGTAATGAGGAGAGGTGTTGACTAATGACATCAACACCCTATATAAGGTGTGCTTAATTATTAGGCAACTTCCTTTCCTTTGGCAAAATGGGTCAGAAGAGAGATTTGACGGGCTCTGAAAAGTCCAAAATTGTGAGATGTTTTGCAGAGGGATGCAGCAATCTTGAAATTTCCAAACTTTTGAAGCGTGATCACCGAACAATCAAGCATTTCATGGCAAATAGCCAACAGGGTCACAAGAAGCGTGTTGGCCAAAAAAGGCGCAAAATAACTGCCCATGAATTGAGGAAAATCAAGCGTGAAGCTGCCAAGATGCCATTCGCCACCAGCTTTGCCATATTTCAGAGCTGCAACGTTACAAGGTGTGCGATACTCAGGGACATGGCCAAGGTAAGGAAGGCTGAAAAACGACCACCTTTGAACAAGAAACATAAGATAAAATGTCAAGAATGGGCCAAGAAATATCTTAAGACTGATTTTTCAAAGGTTTTATGGACTGATGAAATGAGAGTAACTCTTGATGGGCCAGATGGATGGGCCAGAGGCTGGATCAGTAAAGGGCAGAGAGCTCCACTTCGACTCAGACGCCAGCAAGGTGGAGGTGGGGTACTGGTATGGGCTGGTATAATCAAAGATGAACTTATGGGACCTTTTCGGGTTGAGGATGGAGTGAAGCTCAACTCCCAGACCTACTGCCACTTTCTGGAAGACAACTTCTTCAAGCAGTGGTACAGGAAGAAGTCGGTATCGTTAAAAAAAAACATGATTTAAATGCAGGACAATGCTCCATCACATGCATCCAACTACTCCACAGCGTGGCTGGCCAGTAAAGGTCTAAAAGAAGAAAAAATAATGACATGGCCCCCTTGTTCATCTGATCTGAACCCCATAGAGAACCTGTGGTCCATCATAAAATGTGAGATCTACAGGGAGTGAAAACAGTACACCTCTCGGAACAGTGTCTGGGAGGCTGTGGTGGCTGCTGCACGCAATGTTGATCGAAAACAGATCAAGCAACTGACAGAATCTATGGATGGAAGGCTGTTGAGTGTCATCATAAAGAAAGGTGGCTATAATGATCACTAATTTTTTTGGTTTTTGCATGTCAGAAATGTTTATTTCTAAATTTTGTGCACTGATATTGGTTTACCTGGAGAAAATAAACAAGTGAGATAGGATTATATTTGGTTTTTATTAAGTTGCCTAATAATTCTGCACAGTAATAGTTACCTGCACACACAGATATCCTCCTAAGATAGCCAAATCTAAAAAAAAAAACACTCCAACTTCCAAAAATATTAAGCTTGGATATTTATGAGTCTTTTGGGTTGATTGAGAACATAGTTGTTTATCAATAATAAAAATAATCCTCTAAAATACAACTTGCCTAATTATTTTGCACACAGTGTAAGGGACAAATACCACCACACCATGACCGGACCACATATTACCACCACATAGTGACCAAATAATACAATACTGATCATTAATAAAAAAAAAAAATACTAATATTACCATAAGTTTCATTATACACAGGAGCTCTCTACATAGTAGACGGTGTACAGTGATCACCAGTGACATTATACACAGGAGCTCTGTATATAGTGTACAGGTAATACAGTGATCACCAGTGACATTATACACAGGAGCTCTGCATATAGTGTATAGTGTACAGGTAATACAGTGATCACCAGTGACATACACAGGAGCTCTGTACATTAGTATATAGTGTCATTGTACAGAGAACACACTGACTCACAAGTGACATCTCTAGTTGAAGTCCTTCATCTTCGCTTTTTTTCACTTTCATCCAGCACAGACCGACTTCTTCCAGCCAGGACTCGTCTCTGCATAAAATAGCACACAGTTATCTAGAGCACATTCCCCAATTTCTACATTACGCAGCTGAATACAGATGTGCACCCACCATTAATATATAATTAGTTATTATGCAACCCACCATTCCAAATACAAATTGTAATCCACCACGGCCCCCCCACTAACTGTAAATAGCCACTTTCTCCACCCAATAAATATATAAATTAAATAGCACCTGTACTCTTTCCCAATTCATTACCAGTCACACTCCTGCATCCTCAACACCCCCCACTCTGTACCTCCCGCTCCCCCAATTCATTATATTTACATGAACCCCTCCACTCCAATTCATTATGTCATGTTCGTGCTCTCTCCCAACCTGTATTCATAATCATTTATTCTCCCCCACTCCCAATTCATCATTTGCTCTCCCCCACTCCCAATTCATTATTTGCTCTCCCCCACTCCCAATTCACCATTAGCTCTCCCCACCCCCCATTCAACATTTGCTCTCCCCACTCCAAATTCACCATTAGATCTCCCCACTCCCAATTCACCACTAGCTCTCCCCACCCCCCACTCCCAATTCACCATTTGCTCCCCCCACTCCCAATTCACCATTTGCTCCCCCCATCCCCACTCCCCATTCACCATTTGCTCTCCCCACTTCCAACTCATCATTTGCTCTCCCCACTCCCAATTCACCATTTGTTCTCCCCACCCTCCACTCCCAATTCACCATTTGCTCTCCCCACCCGCACTCCTAATTCACCATCTGCTCTCTACCCCCCACTTCCAATTCAACGTTTGCTCTCACCACCCCCCACTCACTATTTGCTCCATTCACCATTAGTTCTCCCCACCCCCTATTCCCAATTCACCATTTGCTCTTCCCACCCCCAATTCATCATGTGCTCTCCACACTCCTAATTCACCATTAGCTCTCACTATCGCTCCCTCCCAATTGACCATTTGCTCTCCCCACTCCCAATTTACCATTAGCTCTCCCCACCCCCACTCCCAATGCACCATTTGCTCTCCCCACCCCCCACTCCCAATTCACCATTTGCTCTCCCCACCCCAACTTCATCATTTGCTCTCCCCATCCCCAATTCACCATGTGCTCTCCACACTCCCAATTCACAATTTGCTCTCCCCACTCACCTCTCTCAATTAATCATTTGCTCTCCCCACCCACTCCCAATTCATCATTTGCTCTCCCCAACCACTCCCAATTCATCATTTGCTCTCCTCACCCCCCCCATTCAGCATATGCTCTCCCCACCCCCCACTTCCAATTCACCATGTACTCTCCCCACCCCCCAGATCATTATCTGCTCTCCCCACCCCCAATTCACCATGTGCTCTCCCCACCCCCCACTCGCAATTCACCATTTGCTCTCTCCACCCCCACCTTCAATTCATAATTTGCTCTCCCCACCCACCATGTGCTCTCCCCACCCCCAATTAATAATGTGCTCTATCCACTCCTCACTCCCAATTCACCATGTGCTCTCCCCACCCCCCACTCCCAGTTCACCATGCGCTCTCCCCACCCCTTAATTCCAGTTCACCATGTGCTCTCCTCACCCCCCACTTCCAATTCTCCATGTGCTCTCCCCACCCCGACTCTCAGTTCATCATGAGCTCTCCCCACCCCCACTCCAAAATCATCATTTGCTCTCCCCACCCCCAATTCACCATGTGCTCTCTTCCCCCCCACTCCGAATTCATCATGTGCTCTCCCCTTCCCCCACTCCCTATTCTCCAAGTGCTTTCCCCAACCTCCACTCCCAGTTCATCATGTGCTCTCCCCCAAGACCATTTAATTAATTCTATTAAAAATAAATAAATTGATACTAACCTTTCATATAATTCCCTGCTGCTGCACTTCTGTACTGGCATCTTGGCCCTCTATGCAGACGCGTACGCGATGATGTCATTGCGTACGCACCTTCACCAGCACGTCCAATAAGAGGCGGAGGGACTGCACGGCCGTTCAGTTTTTATGGCTGTGAGAGCTCCAAGGGTCCCGGCACACGATACCCCAGTGTCGGCATATAAGTAAGCAAAAAAGATGGTAGCACTTAATAGAAAATTACATAAAAAATTGTGTATTTATTGGCCCGTGTGAACAGGTACCAATGTTTCGGCTCAAAAGCAAGTGGATTTTTAATGCAACCAAACAAGCCTCATCAGGTCTAAGAAATGTATTTATTTTAATAAAATAAACAGTTTGTATTGTGGAGTCTGCTCCACTTCAGAATTATTACATATATTGGGAATAACTCTTTAACCCCTTCCCACTTAAGGTACTTTTTACTTTCCTGACCAAGCCAAATTTTTTAAACTAATATGTGCCATTTTATGTGGTAATAATTTTTTTCTTAACACATTGTAGTTTATGTTCGTGGTAAATTTAGGTCAATATGATAGACATTTATATAAAAAATATCGGAAATTTGACAAATATTTAGAAAAAGTCTCATTTTTGAACTTTGAATTTTGTATGCCAATGAAATGTCCCATCCCTCAGTTTTTCAGGACCATCTACACATTTGAAAAGATTTTGAGGGATCTATATGTCATGTATACACCTCAAAATATTCAAAACCGTATTCAGAAATTTTGTATAACCCACAGGGCTTCATGCAAAGTTAAATGAAAAATTACTTTTTATTATTATTATTATTATTAACATGTGAAGGTATTTGCAAAGGGGGGTAGCAGAGGAATAGTGAGGCGAGAGATGAACCAGTCGAGCAGCAGAGTTGAGGATGGACTGGAGGGGTGCGAGAGTGTTAACAGGTAGGTCACAGAGGAGGGTGCTGCAGTAGTCGAGGCGGGAGATGATGAGGGCATGAACAAGCAGTTTAGTAGATTGAGGGTTGAGGAAAGGATGGATTCTGGGAATACTTATGAGCTGGAGGCCACAGGAGGTGGCAAGAGCTTGGATGTGGGGTTTGAAGGACAGGGCAGAGTCAAGGGGTTACTCCGGGGACCGGGGAAAGTGTGATGTCATTTATTGTAATAGAAAGATCAGGTGGGGAAGATATGCGAGATGAAGGAAAGATGATGAGTTCAGTGTGCGGAAACAGTTGGCTTATCCTCGAGTATATACGGTATATACTTTAAACTGTAAAGTGTTAGTAACAAGGCAAATCAACAGTAGAACTAATATCAGTAAGCTTGGGATAGCAGAGAAAGTCTTTCACTATTTAACGTTAATGTTCTCTTCACAAAGGTGGTGTGCCCAGTCGTGTGAGTTTCCATGTAAGTTCTCTATGAAGCTCTGGCCCTAGCGGGGATCACTGGGTTTTCCGGCTAGGCCGCAAATCTCTCTCTGATGTTCACTACTAGGACCAACCCTTCTCAATCACTATGTTTCCACAAAGTAAAATAATAGGAGCTATACTCGCCTCCGGTGCTGGCACCATTCCAGCTGGATCACTGAGGGGCTCCCGCAGGAACTGAGCAGTCAATGTCTTTGATCCTAGCTGTTATCTTTAATTAACGCCTTTGATGCAGCAACCTATAGTATCAGTGGCATCTAGGTTGTCAAATAAAGGTAGGGGGCTCTTTTAGTCAACCAACTCACACAATGGCCCCCACAGCTGTAATTGTAAATCATGCCGCGCAGCATCGTGCAATAAAGCTCAACCAGGTTCACGTTCTGTAAAGGGACTAAAGTAAAAAAAGTAAAAACCAAAACGGTTTATAGAAACAAATAACACAAATCCCAGGTCCCGTTCTTTGATGTGGACTTGGGAACTGAGCCGACAAATGATGGCTGCGTTATTCAGCCATCATCTGCCTCTAACAGATGAGAGTGGACGGAAGCGGCCGTTAACCTGTTATATGCCGCTAACAATCTGTGATGGCAGAATTTACAGCGACTGGTCCAGGTGGGGCACACTGTTCTAACTGTCCCTGCATCATGATTGTGGGGTGCCAAAGGGTTGTCATGACAGCTTGAGGTTTTCTGAACACCCCAGTGCTTGTCATGACAATACTCTGTAGTATCGGTGTCTCTGCGCCTTGACAGGCAGAGACGCCGTCCCTCTTACCGCCGCGCTCCCCTCCCGGCGTCCTCCGGCGCTCCTGCTTCTGCCGGCGCGCAACTTCCCGGGCATTGTGCTTAGGGCGCCCTCTTAAAGGGGCCGCGCACGCCGTCCTAAGGAGTCCCCGGCCAATGACCGGAGGACCTCTCATATAAAAGGCACCTCCTCCAAGATGGAGGTGCCCATGCAAGGTTGTAGCTTTGTATGTTAAACTCTGCTTCAGCCCTCAGGTCCTGCTGCCAGCCTGACTACCAGTCCAGCCCGCCAGCTTGACTACAAGTCCAGCCCGCCAGCCTGACTACAAGTCCAGCCCGCCAACCTGACTACAAGTCCAGCCCGCCAACCTGACTACAAGTCCAGCCCGCCAGCCTGACTACTAGTCCAGTCCGCCAGCTTGTCTACTCTCCAGCCCGACAGTCTGTCTACAGTCAAGTCCGCCAGTCTGTCTATGGGCCTTGCCCGCCAGCTTACCTGGAAGCACCTGCCTGTTACCTGCCGTGCCTACCAGTCAGCCTATCTGGAGGCTCCTGCTTGTTATCTGCCGTGTCTGCCAGTCCGCCTACCCTGATCACCCGTCAGCCTGCCTGCCATGCTCATCTGCTGTACCGGTCAGTCCCTGCCTTCTGACCCGTGGGAGTCACCTGCTGTCATACAAGTTCGGTGCCAGAGTAGCACCTGGTCTCTCTGCTCGGTCCTTCCCTGGTCACGGAGTCGATTGAGCCGCCGTATGACCTTGGTCAGTCCGAGTTGACAGCTACTTACGCCCCTCTGGTCCCTCCTTGCACCGCAGCACAGAGGTTCCACCACCCGGATCCGTAACATACTCCTTTGAACACATGCCTGTGGAGAGTAGGAGACTGTGATTTTTGCTACATACTGAAGCAGGGCTGCCACCAGGAATTTCAGCACCCCATACTGGCAACATTTCCGGGCACCCTTGAGACTCCACACCAGCCCCGCCTCCACCCCTCAAACTTTCCACCGTCCCACCTCCCACTCTTGGAAAAACTCTGCTTCTGCACCTCGGTTTCACCAATCACACATAAACAGTTCCCATCGAACACCATATCACATACACAGCCATCAGCTTTTGTTTTGGCCAAAAGATTTTTTAAGCCTGCCACCACGACAAGGTAGACTCTTTTGGCAGGGCCCTACTCTACTCTAACCTATTAAACATTTCTTAAACTATCCAATATTCTTTTTAGGTATATTTTGCTTATTTTTCTTTAAGGGAATGAGTGACGTACATTTTTTAAACTAATTGAAACCAGATTGTGATAATTTTTTTATAATCTGTATTTCTGACTTCAGATTATTGTATCCTGTTTTCTGTACATTTATGGAAATCTGCTGTCTTGCCTGTTTGGAGATATGAACAATAGACATATGGATGTATATATATCACAAGGCAAAACAGGGGACTCTAATTCCTAGGGAGAGTTTTCTATACATGTTCTCATGTTTAGTGACATGCAGATGTCATTGTGCAGGAAAGGGGAAGAGGTGAGCTGTGACACGACCTAATGTGAATGGTGGATTCTGTTATATCTCATTGTAATCCTGCTGGCTATGATAATGAGGTGACTGCTGAAAAGGAATCTCTTCTGGACGTGTTATTCTATTAGAAAAGCAATTTCTGTTTATTTATTATTTATGATATAAGGGGTGACAAACTTTAAAGTAAATTCTTCCAAAAAGTTAAACTATGATTAAAAGGATTGGCAATTTTCTGGTTATTCTTGACCAATGTGTTTGAGATGATGATAAGGCACTTAGTATTATGGTCTTTCTTGAACTTCGGCACTAAATACGAAATATGGGAAATAGACTATATTTCTATGTTGAATTTCTGCATTAAGGGCCTTTTATTCATCTCACACACACATTGGTTAAGAATAACCAGAGCATGGTCAATGCCCTTAACATAAAAGTTTTGTAAAACATTCCCACTAAACATTTCGCTAATTAAATCTATTTTTCATAAGAGTCATTTAGTTAAATCCTTTGGTCAATTATGTAAAGTGCAAAATTATAATGTAACAAAACAAAGACAAAACGTATAACCAATTAATACAATGAAAATAAGGTCATTTTGTGAGGTCAGAAAACATATTAAAACAACAAACAGTTTTGCACACGATCTAAGGAATGAACCATAATAATAAAGACGTATTTCCATAAATTCAAGAACAACAAACAATAGTGCGCTCTATCCTAAAAACTGAGCCCTAATATTAAATGGGTATTCCCATCTGGGGTACGGATAGTGCATCGCAGGGTCAGTCAGGTGCAGGTCCCACAACTGAAACATCACTATCCGATCTGTTACATCTGTCTAATGCTAGGACTTTGGGTCAGTAATCCCGCAGTCAGGCTAGGACACTCATCCATAATACAGAGGAACCTACATGGCAATAACACACTAATGTAAAACTGGCTGCAATGTAGAAGATGTGAAGATGCAAATTTACATGTGTGGAACAGGCAGTCGTTTTACCTGCTGGTTAGAAAAATCCTTAATCAGGTCTTTAATATTCAGGTGTCTGACGAGCTCATGCTCAATTAACAGAAGGGCTCGGCTGTTTAACCGTTGTTCCGTCATTGTAGAATGCAGATAGTTCTTGAGAGTTTGCTAATGCTATCTCTCCTTCTGCTACTCAAAGTGGTTGGGTGATAAAAATTCTTGCAATACACACCTCTCCAAATCTTGAAGCTCGAATTTGTAGATGGCGTTTAGTAAAGCCAGTGGACCCATGTTTTCTGTAAATGTAGCTTCATAAACTTTCCGAAGACGTTGCTACTCAGAAAGTAACGGTGATGTGAGATCTACCTGCCTTCCCATGGGTTGTTCCATCTCTTGCTATTATTTTGAATTACTTGGTTCTTTCCTAGAATGGGTGGTTAAGTATGAAACAGGTTCCTCCGCTATAATCCATTATCTTGACGATTTTCTTTTTGTGGGACCACCAGATTCCAGGTCCTGTCAATTTTTGCTAGACAATTTTATTTTTTTCGTATTTTGGCGTTCCCTTATCCAGTTGAAAAACTTTTGCTACTACTTCGCTATCCTTTTTAGGAATTGAGATTGATTCCGTTGCCATGGTTTTTCGCCTTCCCTCAGAAAAAAATTCAAAATTGCTGTCCCAGATTGAAGGATTCTGTTCTGTCCTCAAAGTAACACTATGTCAAATGCAGTCCATGCTAGGCCTCCTTAACTTTGCTTGCACAGTAATGCCTATGGGGAGAATTTTTTCCAGACGTTTATCCCTCTCGACCAAAAGCATCAAGCTTCCCCATCATAGAATTCGGATAAAACCTCCTTTGAAAGCAGACTTGCTGGTTGGGAAGGAGTTCCTCTTATCCTATAATGGATATACATGCTTTTAGTCATCGGAATTGACTAATGAGGATCTCTCCCTTTTTTCCGATGCCGCTGGATCTACTGGTTTCAGTGTCATTTTTGGAGACCAATGGTGTGCCGAACCTTGGCCGGAATCTTGGCGCACTGAGGGCTGGGTTAAAAACCTTACTTGGTTAGAGTTATTTCCTATCATCACAGCCATTTCTTTATGGGGCCCATCCCTCAGGGATAAACGGATCTGTTATTGGACTGACAATATGAGTATTGTACACGCCATAAATCACTTGTCATCCTCATCTCCCCTGGTTATCAAATTACTCAGATTCCTGGTATTAAAATGCTTAAGTTTAAACATCTGGTTTTAAGCCCCCCATGTTCCGGGTACAAATAATGTCATTGCTGATTCTCTTTCTCGTTTCGATTGGCAGAAATTCCGGGAATGTTTCCCCGCGGTCAAACCAGATGGGCATCCATGCCCATCCCTCATGTGGGAGGTGGTAGAGAAAGATTGATGGAGTTGGTGAGATCTTCAGTGGCCTCGTCTACATGGCGTTCTTACGGTAAGTCATGGAATGAGTGGCATAACCTATTTGGGGATAGATCAGCAGCAGCATCCGACGCTGCCCGTCTGGAGGTCACAATCGAATATTTACTTTACTTGCGTAGCATGGGTGTTTCAGGAGCCGTTGCACAGAACCGCCTATCTGATCTCGGTGTTTATTTTCGCCTCTTAGGTTGGAACGATGTTACTAAGGTTTTCATCATTCAGCAGGCTATTATGGGTTGGAGGAGGGAGCACACTCGTCAGGAGAACAGACGGCCCATTTCTTTCAGTTTACTTACCTGCCTAATCAACCCACTCCCGCTGTCCGCTCTTCTCCTTTCAAGTCTGCTCTACTCTCTGCCGCTTTTTGACTCGTGTTTTTTGGTTTGGTGCTTTGCGCATTAGTGAATTGGTGTCCCCATCCAAGCGCACTTCAGGAGGACTCCAGTATGATGGTATCACTCCCTGTGACCGAGGTCTCCGTATCCACTTTCGGAAATCGAAAATTGACCCGTCCGGTATTTGTTCATGGGTTCCCCTTCTTACCATCCCCGGTCCTATTTGTCCTTTAACCCTTGTTAATAATTACTTATCGTTCTGGCGATCTGGTGACTCCTTTTTCTCACATGAGGATGGTTCTCCTCTTACGGTTTTTGAATTTCAATCCCTTTTTTGGAAATGTTTAGCTTTCGTAGGCCTTCCTCTCAAGGTATTTGGTACGTACTCCTTTAGGATAGCAGCTGCTACCGAAGCAGCCCGTGCTGGTTTGCCTAACTCCGAGATCCAGCGCATTGGTAGATGGCGTTCCTCCTGTTTTGCAAGATACATCAGACCGAATTTATTGCTTCACTAACTTTATTATCTCTTCATAGGTGGTGTAAAACACACAGTGTGGATACTGGGCCACTCTTACATCTTCTGGGCATCCCAAAGAGCAGAACGTCGACCAGGTGGCAGAGGTCTTGGGTTCCACGGCATCAATGTTTTTTGGAGAGGAATAAGAGGCTTGACCGGGTCTCAGGTTCTTCCCGAGGTGGTGCGGATAGCTCAGACTGCTTCCTGTCCCTTAATTCTAGTCCTGCATGCGGGCGGGAATGATCTCTGCTCCTTTCACCTAGCGGAGCTCCTCACAATCATGCGCTCCGACGTGGATAAATTCCACAGACTTTTTCCAGAGCTTACTCTGATTTGGTCAGAGGTCATGTCACGTGTTGCATGGCAGGGCGCGAGAGATGCGGCGGCAGTTGAACGTTCTGTGCGCATGCTTAATGCCCGCTTGTCCCGCTTTATCCGTTTTAAGGCCGGAGTGGTCATGAGGCATCACTAACTTGAGGGAGACAATTCCAGTCTTATGCTACCCGATGGAGTCTATCTGACGGAAATAGGGCTGGATATTTTTCTCTCCGGTCTCCAGGATAGCATAGAACAAGCTTTTTACTAAATGGGTGGGGGGCGGAGCGCAGTATAAATACTCCACTCCTCCTTAGGGGTCATTTGCTCCATCTTGATGTTTTTTTCCGGTACGAAGTCTGACTTGCGCTGCGGCATATGGATTTGCACCCGTTTCAGCTGGCTAATAGTGCCTTAACCGAGTTTTATACCAGTTACGTACTGAGCACGTCCTTTTTGGCTGTGACCGACTTCTACCCATTAAAAGGAGTTTTGGTTAAGATCTGTGTGTTGTCGTTATTCCATGGGACTTTTTGAGGAAATATTGTTGTTGGGTCTCAGCAGTCTGCAGGGCACGTCAATCTTTAATTGAATGCCCCTTGACTGGTGTGCCCTGCTGAAGGGGTTAAATTGTGTGTCCCATGTTCTTTTTCTCCTCTCCTCCTGGATTTCACCCAATAATCCTCTTCTTCCTCCCTCTTCCCCTCTTTATAAGTCCAGACCCTGTGTGAAGCCCAGCTGTGCTTGGTATCACAGATCCTAGAAGGGTGTATTGACGGATTCCTCCACAAGAGGCCCCCATAACCATTTACACATCTCCACCTTCCACCTCAGACCACCAGAGGGAGCCGTTAGGGATATATAAAGAAGGGAAGGTGGAGCCAGGCAGTCAGTTCCTGCAGAGTGAGACACAGAAACAGGTCAGTCTGCAGTGGAGCTCAGTGACTCAGCAATTCCTCTGGAGAGTTCAGTTAGTGCAAGCCTGAATACAGAGTTGAGCCCGGTTGAGTCGTAGCTCAGAATAGTGAGCTTAGGTGTGCCGCGCCATAAGATCGGTGAAGCGCGGCAAGCTGCCATTAGTGTGAGTAGCCTATTGAGGGCCCGAGTAGGAATCCCTGGAGAACTACAAGTCCCAGGATCGCTAAAGGGCTGATACGTACCAGAGCCAGGAGACACATAGGCCCCGTAGGTCGGGAGCGTGCACTCCAAGAGAAGGCCCTACCACAAGGACAGCCAGCGCAGGACAGAGACAAAGTTAGGCCTAGCTACAGGCAGGTCAGAAACTTACTACGCAGAGGCAAGGAACAGGAGGTCCAAAACCCGCTCATTGGGGAGGATCCGGACATACACCCTTCACCCTACAGTGCTCCGGGGAGTGCCTGAATTTCCATCAGTAAAAGGTACTGAAGTGACTATCGTGTCTGTCCCTGTTCTTGCTCTGACGCGGCTGAGTCTCTCTGTCCTGCATACCTCGTCATACACTGCCCTGAGGCCTAGCTCCACCTGTGGGGAGCTATACCATCCAGCTGCCTTATCATCAGCCTCAGTGGACTGCGCAGCGCTGGTGATCCTCACCAGAAGCCACAGGTGGAGTCACGAACTTTTATAAACTTAACATCTATCAACGCCTTTTTAAAGAGAGACCCCAGAGTACGGGCCCGGGAGCCGACCACAGCGACCTCCTTAAGGCTAAAGGCCCGGGTAACCGAGTCTTCCCCCATCCCCTGGGCTAGTCATCTCCAACTGGCATCACGAACAGGATTACGTGCCCGCTGCAACGACAGAGTGTTGTGCCCGTTGCCACCGGGTACTGTGCGCCTTTATTCTGAACTGTCTACGTAAAGTTGTGGTGAAGGTTGCCGCCATTGTTGGGCCATTGAGCAAGAAGAAGGGCGTAACCACGGGAAAATAAGGGGCGTACCTTTTCCCCGGTGGCTGCTGAAGCTAAAGTTCCAGCAACGTCCCCTAAAGAACTGGACAGTCTGCGCTCTGAGGTGCGTCAGTTGAGTAAAACCCTGACCACTGTGCTGAGTGCTCTGCAGTTGCGGACGGAGCCTGAGGAAGGAGGGAAGATCCTGTTAGCCGATAGCCCTGAGGATGTCCCCTGGATGCGAAGGAGGAGGAGACCAACACCACCCTCGCCGAGGACCAGTGACTAGCGCCGTCCACCAAAGGACCCAGCCTGCTACCGCTGCCGCAAGACCGGACACATCGCCCAGAATTGTCCTTTAAACGAGAAAACCCTGGGTCCGAGGGCCGACACCCAGGAGTAGACTCACCAGGCCCATCAGACTGGTACAACAGGTTCGTCAGAGGAAGACCTTTCCTGTCCATTGTACTGGATGGGATCCCGATGCATGCCCTGCAGGACACAGGATCTCAGGTAACCATCATGCCTGAAGTCCTCTACAAGAGGTTCTGGTCCATGGACGACCTACGTCCACCAGCTCCAAATCTGTCTGTATATGCCTCAAATGAACTCCCCCTTAACCTACTCGGGGTTAAGAATGTGACTGTAAAGGTGGGGAGAGTGGAGCTGAAGGACCAGGGACTAATTGTAGTGGAGACTAACCCTGATGACAGCAACCCGTATATGGTATTGGGCACTAACGTTGTTGGTAACTGTTTGGGAGAAGTTGTGTTCTTGCTCCAACAGATCGCCGACACTGCCGGACCGAGAGAGAGGAGGGCACTGCAGAGGGAGATCCGCGTCCTGATGTATCAACAGCAAGTAAAGTTAACAGATGGTGAAATCGGTAACGTGCGGGTAACAGACCCCATACCCATTGTCGTTCCCCCAATGAGTGAAATGCTCATCTGGTGTAGAGCTGCCATAGGTCTTAGAGGACAGAGCTACCAGGTGGTAGTAGAACCCCTTTGCTCTGAGCACAGACCCACGCTCTTAACTGCCAGGGGAGTGGTAGATGTACGTAATGGGAGGGTGCCCGTCCGTCTTCTCAACTTAGGGGAAGATGAGGTCAAACTGCCACGTTATGCCACTGTTGCCAAATTACATGCTGTCAACAAGAACTGCATCCATGAGGCGGAGTCCTTAACTTCACCAGAAGAAGTGGAGGATAATGACCCTGCAACCCAGGTGGAGGATTGGTGTCAACAGCTCCATGTTGGGTTGGACACCACTCCTACCCACCAAAAACAGGGTGTACACCGGGTGGTTCAAGAGTACTCGCAGGTGTTCAGTAAAAATCCACTAGACTTCGGAAGGGTTAAGGGGGTTCAACATCATATCCCCACAGGCAACCATTCCCCAATCAAAGAACGTTATAGGCCTATACCCCCAGCTCACTACCAGAAGGCAAAATAAATGCTGCATGACATGAGGAAGGCGGGAGTGATAAGGGATAGTTGTAGTCCCTGGGCAGCTCCCCTAGTGCTGGTTAGGAAGAAGGACGGGAGCATGAGAATGTGTGTAGATTATCGTCAAGTAAATCGCATTACACATAAAGATGCATACCCTTTACCATGCATAGAGGAGTCCCTAGCTGCCTTAAAGTCTGCAAATTACTTTTCCACCCTTGACCTCACTAGTGGGTACTGGCAAGTAGCTGTGGCTGAGGAGGATCGGGAGAAGACGGCCTTCACCACCCCGATGGGACTCTGCGAGTTCAACAGTATGCCATTTGGACTCTGCAATGCCCCCAGAACGTTCCAGAGATTGATGGAGTGCTGCCTGGGACACCGCAACTTCGAGACTGTATTACTTTACCTGGACGATGTCATTGTGTACTCCAGAACGTACGAGGACCACTTGAAACACCTGGCAGAGGTATTTGAGTCACTGTCCCGGTACGGGATGAAGTTGAAGCCCTCAAAGTGCCACCTGCTCAAGAGAAAGGTACAGTACCTGGGGCACATTGTCAGTCCGGAAGGGGTAGCACCAGACTCGGAGAAAGTCACAGCCATCCAGAAGTGGCCAGAGCCGAAGAACCTCAAGGAGGTGCGTCAGTTCTTGGGACTAGTAGGATACTACTGGAGGTTCGTAAAGGACTACACTAAGAGAGCAGCTCCTCTGCAAGACCTCCTGGTAGGACAGTCCCCCAAAGGCAAAAACCTCCCATTCCACTGGGGTAAGGAGCAAGCCGAGTCGTTTCAGGAGATGAAGGAGATCCTGACAGGTGATGAGATCCTAGCCTACCCTGACTACAGCCAACCGTTCCTGCTGTATACAGATGCCAGCAACGAAGGCCTGGGTGCTGTTCTAAGTCAGAAGCAGAATGGGCAGGAGAAGGTGATCGCATACGCAAGTAGGAAGCTCCGCCCGACTGAGAGGAACCCAGAGAACTATAGCAGCTTCAAGTTGGAGTTCCTGGCCTTGGTCTGGGCCATCACTGAAAGATTCAAGCACTATCTGGCTTCCAGCAAGTTCACTGCCTTTACTGATAACAACCCCTTGACCCATCTTGAAACAGCTAAGTTGGGAGCTCTGGAACAACGATGGATGGCTCGGCTGTCAAACTACCAATTTACAATCAAATACCGGGCGGGCTGCAAGAACGCCAACGCCGATGCCCTGTCTAGGATGCCTCACCAGTCAGACACAGAAGAAGAAGTGGATGATCTGGAAGAGATTGAGCTACCTGCCCTTCATCGAAGTGGGATGATCCATGAGCAACGAGCCTCCAGGAATCAGCGTGGAAAGACGTTAAACCCCCTGCCTCAGCACAGTTGGAAAGAGACCCAGGATAGCGACCCGGTTGTCAGCCGCATCAAACATCTGATAACTCAAGAAGGTGCCTCCCTGGAGAAAGATGCGTCTCTGCAAGCAAAGCAGCTGTGGAATGAGCGAAGCCGGCTGTTTATCTACCGTGAGAAGCTGTGCCGGAGGTACATCAATCCAAAGACTCATGAGATGGTATGGCAGATAGTAGTCCCTAATACAGACATCCAGATGGTATTAGAGGCTTACCACGATCAGGCGGGGCACTTTGGCTGGAAAAAGCTAGAGACCCTGCTGAAATGTCGATTCTACTGGGTAGGAATGAGCAGCTCCATTGAGAGGTGGTGCCGGGACTGTGGACCCTGCGGCCTAAGAAGGAAAGACTTCAGCAGCCAGAAGGCACCCCTGCAACCCATCAAGACGACTCGACCCCTGGAGATCGTGGCCCTGGACCATGTTAAGCTCTCCCCCCGCAGGTCAGGGTACTCCTATGCTCTGACCATGGTGGATCACTACTCACGTTTCTTGGTGGTCGCCCCCGTCAAAGACCTGACGGCAGAGACAGCAGCAAAGACGTTCCAAGCGTATTTCTGCAGACCCCATGGTTACCCTGAGCAGGTGCTGACGGACCAGGGCCCGGCCTTTGAGGCTGAGCTGTTTAAGGAGTTCTGCCATCTCTATGGGTGTAAAAAGATAAGAACTACACCGTATCACCCGCAAACAAACGGTCTCTGCAAAAAGATGAACAACATTATCATCGACCTGCTAAAGACCATACCACTTGAGGAGAGAAACCAGTGGCCAGACCTACTACCTGACCTAGTGGATCTGTAGAATCATATACCAGTGAGTTCCACCAACTGCACTCCGGCATATCTCATGCGGGCAAGGCCAGGAAAGCTGCCCATGGATCTGGAGCTTGGTGTTGTTGAACCTGAAGCTGATATGACCACTGAGGACTGGGACAAAACCAGACAAGAGCAGTACAGAAGGGTACAAGCTTGTGTCAAGGACAGTCTTACTCGGGTGAGAGAAAAGCAGGAAGTTCAATACAACAAAAACGCACCCGCAGAACCTTTCACACCAGGTGAAACAGTATTAAAAAGAAAAAGACGTAACCACAAACTCTATGACCAGTGTGAAAAAGACCCCTACACTGTGTTACCGTCACGGTTTGACAACAAAAAGACATGCATAATTAGTCGTGATGGAGGAAGAACATCTGCTACAGTGTCCAGGGACCACCTAAAGTTGTGTCCAGACTTACAGAAACACCAAGAAAAAGTGCCTCTCACAACCCAGGAAGAACCTAAAGAAGCAGTGATCCACACTGACCTAGGAGACTTACCAGCGGATTGGCCTCAAATAGGAGGTGCAGTAATTATTCCAGTACTCCAATTCTATGAACAGCCAGCAAACCCTCCACAGCAAGTTAAACCTGTAAGTGCTGTAGAAGAGTCAGCTCAAGAAGTATCCCCGGATGAAGGATCCCCGGCAGGAGCAGAGCAACAGGGCCCAGCCAATGGTAGACTTGCCAGTCCAAGAGAGAGGTTAAGGCAGTTTTACAACATGGTTACACGTAGAACTGGTAGAGTAACTGAGGATACAGACACTGACACTCCACCAACCACAGCACTAAGCAGGTCAATACGTAGTACAAAAGGTAAACCTCCTGTTAGGTACACTCAGTAGATAGATAAAAATCTCTGAAAATATATATAGTTACCCCTGGGGTATTGTATATTAAATTGTAATGTACTGCATGACTGTTTATTTTTATGCATGCTTATCCATTTGTGCTTTTTTCTCATTAATTCTTTATTTGCCTAAGAACTTCGTGGCTGAGGACTGTGTGCAGCCCAAAAACTCTTACTGTATATAATTGCGCTCCCTGGAGTGCCCTTTAGGTGACCTCAGAAGGAAAACCTGTTTGGAGTGGCTCTTTTGGAGGTCCAACTCGGGATCTTCATGCCCTGCAGCCACCCCAGGGCCAACGTAGAAGGTTTAGGACAGGTCCCTCAAAACTACCAAAGTACTCTACCTTGTGAGATGAACATCCTTGCTGGGAACCTCACCACAGGAGACTTGGATTTTGAGGACACTCTGTAATTGTTTTGTTATGCAACGTTTAAGATTCGTGCCTCCCATAAAGGGAAGATTGTTCATGTATTGCTTACGTTTACTATTGTTATTGTTTTATAAAATGTACTTCAGCCCGGGAGTGCTGAGATTAACTAGGGGGGAATGTGAAGCCCAGCTGTGCTTGGTATCACAGATCCTAGAAGGGTGTATTGACGGATTCCTCCACAAGAGGCCCCCATAACCATTCACACATCTCCACCTTCCACCTCAGACCACCAGAGGGAGCCCGTTAGGGATATATAAAGAAGGGAAGGTGGAGCCAGGCAGTCAGTTCCTGCAGAGTGAGACACAGAAACAGGTCAGTCTGCAGTGGAGCTCAGTGACTCAGCAATTCCTCTGGAGAGTTCAGTTAGTGCAAGCCTGAATACAGAGTTGAGCCCGGTTGAGTCGTAGCTCAGAATAGTGAGCTTAGGTGTGCTGGCGCCATAAAATCGGTGAAGCGCGGCAAGCTGCCGTTAGTGTGAGTAGCCTATTGAGGGCCCGAGTAGGTCGAAGGCGAGTAGAGAGAGTTAGTACATAGGGGGCAGAGGAGCTTAACTAGCTCACCCTGAAGAAGAATTTACCGGACATCGGGTCCGAAGCTTACCGGGATATCCACAACCCAGTAAGATATAACCGGAATCCCTGGAGAACTACAAGTCCCAGGATCGCTAAAGTGCTGATACGTACCAGAGCCAGGAGACACATAGGCCCCGTAGGTTGGGAGTGTGCACTCCAAGAGAAGGCCCTACCACAAGGTCAGCCAGTCAGCCAGCGCAGGACAGAGACAAAGTTAGGCCTAGCTCCAGGCAGGTCAGAAACTTACTACGTAGAGGCAAGGAACAGGAGGCCCAAAACCCGCTCATTGGGGAGGATCCGGACATACACCCTTCACCCTACAGTGCTCTGGGGAGTGCCTGAATTTCCATCAGTAAAAAGTACTGAAGTGACTATTGTGTCTGTCCCTGTTCTTGCTCTGACGCGGCTGAGTCTCCTTGTCCTGCATACCCCGTCATACACTGCCCTGAGGCCTAGCTCCACCTGTGGGGAGCTATACCATCCAGCTGCCTTATCATCGGCCTCAGTGGACTGCGCAGCGCTGGTGATCCTCACCAGAAGCCACAGGTGGCGTCACGAACTTTTATAAACTTAACATCTATCAACGCCTTTTTAAAGAGAGACCCCAGAGTACGGGCTCGGGAGCCGACCACTGCGACCTCCTTAAGGCTAAAGGCCCGGGTAACCGAGTCTTCCCCCATCCCCTGGGCTAGTCACCTGCCTCTTCCTGCCTCTCTCCACACAAGCATGGGACCCGCAGTCTGCGTTTCCCACCACCCCTCCCCTTTTTTCCCATGTACAGTGTGTTTTGTTGGTATTATTTGGTTGTTCTGTATTTAAGTCACAGCAGCAGTCATTTGCTCTATCTTGATGTTTTTCTCCAGTACGAAGTATGATATGCGCCGGGAGTCCGGCAGTGGCATATGGATTTGTACTCGTTTCAGCTGGCCAATAGTGCCTTAACCGGGTTTTATACCAGTTACGCGCTGAGCACATCCTTTTTGGCTGTGACCGACCTCTAACCATTAAAAGGAGTTTTGGTTAAATTCTGTATGTTGTCGTTATTACATGGGACTTTTTGGGTAAATTTTGTTGTTGGGTCTCAGAAGTCATCTTACTACTGTTAATGGTAAAAATGATCATAGACATGTGCAATGTTGGTTAAAAAAAAATCTGGCCTCCTCCTCCCCTTAATAGCCGGCCATCGCACACCATGTTATTTCTTCTTAGCCCAAGACAGCACCAAAGACTGGAGCTGTTATGAGCAAGAGGAAATCCAATTACCAGTTAAGGTAAAATGTTCTGCACATGCCTATGAGTATAATGAAGCGCAGATGTTGTGGCGCTTATACTTACTGCCAGAATAGGAGTAGATCTGCTGGCATCTCTGTCTTTGGTGTCATATATTGGGATCCTCTGTCATTGCTATGCTTATCTTCATTATTAACTGCTAATTTAAAAAAAAAAAAATCCGGCCTCCTTCCTCCGCTTAATAGCCGGCCATCACACACCTCTTCCCGACACCCATGACAGCACTTTCATGAGTGTGAGGAAATCTTACTACCGGTAATGGTAAAAATGATCATAGACATGTGCAATGATGTTTGTTTTAAAAAAAAAAAAATCCGGCCTCCTTCCTCCCCTTAATAGCCGGCCATCGCACACCATGTTATTTCTTCTTAGCCCAAGACAGCACCGAAAGATGGAGCTGTCATGAGCAAGAGGAAATCCAATTACCGGTTAGTGTAAAAAGTTCTGCACATGCCTATGATTATAGTGAAGCGCAGATGTTGTGGCGCTTATACTTACTGCCAGCGCATGATTACATTGTCTGGCTTCTTCATCTTTGGGGTCTGTGTTTTGGGTCCCTCAGTGTCGTATCCATGGTCATCTTCATTCCAGCAGTGCTTTCAGATGATCATCAAAGTGATGTCCAATCTTCAGTTCTTCAAGGTCTACTGGAGGCTGAGGAAGACAGCTGGCTCTGATGACTATGGAGCTGGTGTCTTGTCAAGGGTTTCCAAGTTGACAAAAGAAAATCCCTTGAACATGGCCTGGTCCTTTGCTGATAGAGGTGACTTTTTGGCCTCTGCTGCTTCTAATTTCTCCAGATGGTGTGGTCGAGAACTGTGATGAGCTTTAGTTGGCTATAAAACAAACAAAAAAATAATTATTACCAAAATCTCAAACGTTCTGGAGAAGGATGATATGAAATGATCTGGACCATCAGACCAGGACCAGCAGCTCTGGATGATGTTGATTTTCCAATGTTAGGCTGTGTGCCCACGATGCGTTTTTAATGCGTTTCTGCAGCGTTTTTGCAGCTGCGGAAACGCATTAAAAAGGCATGGTAGAAGGGCAGCAATGATAATCCGCATGTGCTGTGCACATGCTGCGGAAATATCCGCTGTGGATTATCATTACGGAAAAAAACGCAGCACTACCAATTATTTTGCGGAAATGCTGCGTTTATCGCCGCCATTGACTTGCATTAGAACGCGCCAATTCTGCAAGACTGCATCTGTACTTGCGTAATTGGTGCGTTCTAATGTGCGGATGGTACCCAGGACTAGAGGAGAGGAGACTCTCCTCCGGACCCAGGCACCATTAAAAAATCTGTAAAAAAAGAATAAAATAAAAAATAAATGTATACTTACCTTCCGGCGGCCCGCGCTGCGCTCCTACTTGCTTCCCGGCACTTTGCAGTGGATTGAAGGACCTGCGCTGACGTCAGAGACATGTGACGGGTCATGCGACGCTGACATCGGCAGGTCTTTCAATCCACTGCAAAGTGCCGGCACCGAGCGAAGCAAGCCAGCGCGGGCCATCGGAGGGTAAGTATACATTTGTTTTTTTTATTTTTAACCACTCTCTCGGGTCACACTATATAAATCCATGCAGTTTGCATGGATTTATATAGTGTGACCTAGTTGTCACAAGCACTTTCCAAGTGATGCTAAAATCGCTTGGAAAGCGCTTGTCAATCCGCATACGGAAATGCATGTGAAGAAAGCTTCACATCCGCATGTCCCTGGCAGGAAAAACGCATGTACGATCCGCATGTCCAAGCATGTACAATCCACATGTACAATCCGCATGTACAATTCGCATGTACGATCCGCATGTACGATCCGCATGTACGATCCGCATGTACGATCCGCATGTACGATCCGCATGTACGATCCGCATGTACGATCCGCATGTACAATCCGCATGTACAATCCGCATGTGTTTTTTTCTGCCAGGGAGATGCAGAAATGCTCAGGAAAAAATCCTCAGCATTTCTGCATCGTGGGCACATAGCCTAAGTGTCAGCGCTAACTAATACTTAACAGAGGTGCAATGTGATCTGGCCATATACTTACTACAGGGATGTGTGGTGGAGGCACTTTCAGGGCTTCCACAGAGACCCAATCAATACACTGGAAAAACACGTGCTCTCGGATGTTACCATGGACTCCTAAGCGTCTGGCTGGATCTTTCTGTAGGAGCTAAAAACAATAAAGTAAAACCCATGAAGGTAAGAGGTAGAGGCAATAAAACATTCTCACAACTTCACCATTTAAATGAATATTGTACAACCCCTAGTACTAATAACCTGGAATTATACTGACCTGTTTAATGATGTCATCAATGCCGGAGGATGCCTCATCGAGTGTCAGATGGAACGTACACTCACTGGTAACCATATCTTTTAAGATGACACCAAGAGAATACCAGTCTACTCCGGCGTTATACTCCTCGCCAGCAAAAATCTATCATGGAAGTAAGAACAAAAAGGTCAAAATGTTAACATTCCCATGGACTGTAATTTTAGTGAAAACTAAATAGGAAAGCACTATTATCCCACCTCAGGAGCCATGTAACCGGCAGTCCCAGCGTATTCGGTGGCTGTTCGGTCTCCATGCATGTTGTCAATTGCGAGACCGAAATCTGTGATCTTAATATGGCCCGTTTCAGCCACCAAGATGTTCTCGGGCTTGAGGTCTCTGTGGATGACGCCCTTGGAGTGGAGGTACTGGATTCCACAGACCAGTTCAGCGGCATAGAATCTGACAGAAAGACATGAATGAGTGTAACTTTCCGAGGAGAAGACAAGAAACACAAAGATATTGCTTCCAGCCAATATTATCTACATTGACTGGACGATTAGAACAAGATGACTATATACAGAACATACAACAAATCCTGCCAGATCCCACTGAAGAATAATGAGGCCACTCAGATTTCTGTCAATGTTCGGGTTAATTTCGCTGCAATCTACAATATTTTTTATATTAAAAACACCAGAACCCAAAGGCAGATAATACAGCAGGGAAGTGAACGGATCAATGCTAGACATTTCTATACAGTTATGATCAGGTTTGTAGGTAACATAAAATGTACCTTGCGCTGGGGATGTCAAGCCGCCCCTTCTCCAGAAGGAAGGTGTTAAAGTCCCCGCAGCTCACGTATTCCAGACCAAGCAGCACACAGAGCTGGAGCACAGAAATACAGAAGTAGATTTGTATGCAGGTAAAGTGGCCAAAAGATCACAATATCTACACACCTACTACAGAATAGCTCCGTATAACTATAGGCCACAGGATAAATGGAAGGTGGTCTACATGTCCCATGTAAGAAGGATTACATTTCACATGTCCCATCATTTGTTTCAATGTTCTAGCTGATGACCATGAGACCCCTGTAATGACACCTTAGGGTTCATAATGATGCTCCTGTGGAGGGTCACTTAAATATGCGGATAAGTATAATGATTTTCTTCAGGGGCATACAGAGATAGAAAGAATTGCTGTACATTTTGTTCAGTTAATGTTCAATGTCCTTTTATGTCAGATATTTATAGGGGTGTCCTGTGATTACTGATGCACAGGGCAGGCATGGTGCCAGTATCTCTTCCCCCGCAGCATCTGGCAGATTTATTATAAAATGATTATGGTTTATGGTAAAAACACGAGGTCAGACCTTCTACAACACTTTAATAAGTAAAAAATGGAGGCATGTTTTCATGAAACTAGCTTCACGTGGCAAGACTCCTTAGATATGGTGCTCGGATTGAATCATGTTTTTCAAAGCATTTAACTCAGACAAAAGAATGAAATCTTTGTGCCCGGAGTTCTCACTAGTTGTATCAGCAGAATAATATATCATACAGAAAATACTTACACATATCTTACTGACCAACAGTCAGGGAGGCCCGACTGGACTGGACGAGTGTAGACTGCAGTGCACAAAGCATGGCTGTTGTATACCCTAATCCAAGCTACAATAATACCAGGCCATAAAAGTGGTGGTCTGAAGGACATGATGCTCCATCTGTTAACCGGTTCAGGACCGCCCACTGTACATAAACGTCGGCGCTGCCTGGGCTCTGCGCAGCGCCGTTTAAAAACGGTGGGTGGTCCCGCAGCGCTCAGAACCCCCAGGGTCCTGCAAGCGCTGCGGTTCCGGTGCAGAGCAATAGCACTGACATGTTAGATTATGGGGACCTGATTGGATCAGGTCCCCATGATGTTAACCTGTTCCTATCTTCTAGATGAAGCGATCCATAGCGATCGCGGCATTTAAAAGATAGTGACACCGGTGGTCGGTGATCCAGACCCCCACATACCTTAGCAGCGAGGGGATCCTGATGCTGTGACCTCTGACCTCATTGAGACCTGATTGGCTCAGGTCTCGATGATGTCAGCATCACACCAGCCAATCAGAGAGGGCGATCTGCCTGATAAATACACTGTTTCCCCTCCGATCTCAGTGAGAGAGCAGAGGAGAAACAGTGTGACAAGAGCTGTGTCAGCCTTGCCACTGTGAAAGTAGAAAAAAAGAAAGTAAGAGTTAGGTTAGGGTTAGTCAGTCCTGTCAGTCAGTCAGTCCGTCCTGTCAGGTCAGGTCAGTCAGTCCTGTCAGGTCAGTCCAGTCCAGTCAGTCCAGTCCAGCCAGTCCGGTCCGGTCAGTCCAGTCCCGTCCGGTCAGTCCAGTCCAGTCAGTCCAGTCCAGTTCCGTCCGGTCAGTCCAGTCCAGTCCAGTCAGTCCAGTCCAGTCCGGTCAGTCCAGTCCGGTCAGTCCAGTCCAGTCAGTCCGGTCAGTCCAGTCCAGTCAGTCCGGTCAGTCCGGTCAGTCCAGTCCGGTCAGTCCAGTCCGGTCAGTCCAGTCCAGTCAAAAATTATAAAAACAAATAAAATGGCCCGTCAGACTTATACCGCAGAGGAGGTGAATGCCCTGCTATGTTCTGACACTGATGACAGCGCAATCTCAGATGGAGATATGGATTTTGAGGGCTTTAGTAGCGGCGACACTGAGAGCTCAGAAATGAGCAGTGATTCTGGTCCATCCTCAAGCCCAAGGACCAGTACAACAATAGGGGCAAATAGCGCTACTGGAGAAACGTCTCCAAATCAGGGAACACTGCCCAGTACAAGCGCTGTCCCTGCTACTAGTGAATTGGCGCATGCCAGTGTACAAGGGGCTTTGCCACGTGATATAGCATTTCCCAGATTGGAGGCTTCGGATTCGGCTGCTCCATTCAGCCCTGATTTCAACGCCATTCCTGGTATAAATGTGGAGGTGGAAGATTTTGGACCAATTCATTTTTTTAATTTGTTTTTTACAGACAGCTTGCTAGAGCATATTGTTGTGCAAACAAATTTATACGCATCCCAATTCATAAGCCAGAATCCCCGATGTTACTATGCTAGGGCAAATTTATGGACACCAACTAATGTCCCGGAAATCAAAAAAAATTTAGGACTTACATTTGCCATGGGGCTTGTTAAAAAACCGAGCATTTGATCCTACTGGTCCAACCACCCTGTTCAAGCCACCCCTATGTTTTCAGTCGTTCTTCCTAGGACCCGTTATGAAATGCTCATGCGGTTTTGGCATTTTAACGACAATAGTCAATGCCTGCCCAGAAATGCCCCAGAACATGACAGGTTATATAAAATTAGACCCATCATTGAAAATTTGTCAGAAAAAATCTGAAGGCTCTACACCCCAACACAAAATATTTCTATAGATGAGTCCCTTGTAAAAATTCAAAGGAAGACTGCACCTCAGCAATTTATCCCATCTAAAAGGGCAAGGTTTGGAATAAAGCTCTATAAAATGTGCGAAAGTTCAACCGGATACACATCCGCTTTTCACATATATGAGGGGAAAGATAGCCAACTAAACCCACCAGGATGCCCTACTTATCAGGGGACATCTGGAAAAATTGTTTGGGAGCTGATAAGTCCATTTTTTCAAAAAGGCTACAATCTATATGTGGACAATTATTACACCAGCATACCCCTATTTAAAAGTCTGGTTGAACACAACATGGGAGCTTGTGGGACTATTCGTAAAAACCGTCAGGGGTTTCCACAACCATTGGTCAACCAAAAGTTCCAAAAGGGGCAGTCAGGGGCTGTACGCAACGGAGAGCTGCTTGCCCTGAAGTATAGGGATAAGAGGGATATTTTTGTCCTCAGCTCGATCCACACAGATGCCACAAGGGCCACTGTAGAACTAGGATCCACCACTCCGAAGCAAAAACCTGTGTCAGTCATTGACTACAACAAACACAAGGGGGGTGTGGACCTTGCAGACCAGGTTCTACAGCCATACCAGGTATCAAGAAAGTCCTATACCTGGTATAAAAAGTTGGTTATTTATTTGTTTCAGGTGGCCACATACAATTCTTTTGTGTTGTACAAAAAAGCAGGAAATTCCAATCCTTTTCTTGATTATCAAGAAAAGGTAATTGAAAATCTTGTTTTTGAAAGTGTTAGCCCCGCTCATCCATTAGAATCTGAGGATGTGAAAAGACTCACTGAGCGACATTTTATTGCACTTATTCCAGCAACGGAAACGAGAAGGAACCCCCAGAAAAGATGTCGTGTATGTACTAAGAGAGGAATGAGGCGTGATACCCGCTACTATTGCCCACAATGCCCATCATTGCCAGCCTTATGCGTCACTGACTGCTTTAAAATCTTCCACACAGAACCACGTTTTTAAACTGTAAAAATGTATCCCATTTTGTCATTCAAACATTTGGTTCATTTAGTGAATGACACATTCGAGTAGAGCTCACTTAATTTCCAGGGGTGGGGGGGTTCTCCAGAATCTAAACCTTCCATTGTGTGCTTGTTTCTGGAAATCATCCATTGAGTTAAAATGGTCACTAAACCCATAGATGAATTCCCAGAGGTGTGTCATTTCCAAAATGGGGTCACTTCAGGGGGGATTCTTTAGTTATGGTACTTAGCGCCTCTGAAAAGTGCCAGAACAGCAGAATCCCCCATGAAGTGACCCCATTTTGGAAATGACACCTCTCTGGGAATTCATCTATGGGTTTAGTGACCATTTACCTATCTACTTATTTTCCCACCACTAGATTAATTTATACAGAGGAGTAGATTGTAAAATTCGGTCACTTGTTGGGGGTTTACTCTGTTTAGGCACCTCAGGGGCTCTCCAAATGCAACATGGCGTCCGCTATCGATTCCAGCCAAATTTCCAATCCAAAAGTCAAATGGCGCTCCTTACCTTCCGAGCCATGCCGTGCGCCCAAACAGTGGTTTTGCACCACATATGGGGTATCAGCGTGCTCAGGAGAAATTCCACAACACATTTTGGAGTCCATTTTTACCTGTTACCCTTGCGAAAATTAAAAAATATTGTCTCTAAGGTAATTTTTTGTGAAAAAAAGTTAAATGTTCATTATTTTCTTCCACATTCCAAAAATTCCCGTGAACCACCTGAAGGGTTAATAAAGTTCTTGAATGTGGTTTTGAGCACCTTGATGGGTGCAGTTTTTAGAATGGTGTCACTTTTGGGTATTTTCTGTCATAAAGGCCCCTCAAAGTGACTTCAAATAAGATGTGGTCCCTAAAAAAATGTTTTTGTAAAGTTTGTTGTAAAAATGAGAAATCGCTGGTCAACTTTTAACCCTTATAGCTTCCTAACAAAAAAAAAATTTGGTTCCAAAATTGTGCTGATGTGAAGTAGACATGTGGGAAATGTTATTTATTAACTATTTTGTGTGACATATCTCTCTGATTTAAGGGCATGAAAATTCAAAGTTTGAAAATTGCAAAATTTCCAAAATTTTCCGATTTTTTCACAAATAAACGCAAGTGATGTCGAAGAAATTTTACCACTATCATGAAGTACAATATGTCACGAAAAAACAATCTCAGAATCAGGGGAATCCGTTGAAGCGCTCCAGAGTAATGGCCCGGTCACGAAGGCAAAAACAGGCTCTGGCGTGAAGTGGTTAACGTAGCATCTCAGGTTCTCATACAAGAAGTATTAGAAAAGCAGCTTTTCAAGAGGTTTCAGTAGACTTTGGCTGTGCCCGGGACATTTGCTTACTTGTCTGGGAGATCTCTTTTTTTCTGGAAGCCGACCATCATTTTTAACACGATTGTCTAGAATTATATATGTGTGTATATGTTGAGCCCCTGTGGGTTCAGTCACCACAGAGGTACTGCATCTCACCCAGAGGTGTGGTATCTCACTCTCAGGTAAGGATAGAGCGCTGCCCGGGACCCTAACACCTGCATCCAACACTACACTACTCCAGACCAGCAGGAGGGGCAAGATGCGTCGCTTCCCTTCTGAGCCCTGTCCCTGGCTGGAGTGGGGGGAACCAAAATAGGGGGAACCATGTAGTGGGTGTGGGTGGAGGAAGTAAATCAGGGGAGCTCAGTAAGAAGTGATATAAAAAGAAGGTGGAACAATCTAGAAGGGTTCTTCAGTGAGAGGAAGAGTTGGGAGCAGGAGCTCTGCAGGAGCTCTGCTCGGGAGGAGGGCCTAGCCAGAGAGGCCCAAGACTGAAGAGAGAGAGAGAGGAGCAGGAGAAAGGCTCCAGGAGCGTGGAAGAGATCCCAGGGGTACGGGCAGTGCTGGAGGCCACCTGTATGCCCGAATCTGCCAGGCGGTGGAGGGATCAAGCCGCAGAGGGGACCGGCCCCTAACTAGTGAGAATTACAAAGTTCAACTAGGAACCGGAGGCTTCTGTACTTTCAGGGTGCAGTTGCCACATCCGCACTCAAGTCGCCAAAAAGGTAACCACATAGGATCCAGGGAACTCCAGGTTGCCCAGAAAGATCCGAGGATACCGACTAGGGACATTGTTTGGCGAGGCACAGGGCAAGAAGGGTGAGGGCCAGCGCAGAAAGACGGCTGAGGAGGTCATATAGAACGGGGTCCTGTCTGGCACTCTTGAAACACCTGGGAGTTTGCTGCACCCCTGCCTGGTGAAAGCAGCGTGATGTGGGAGGTCGTAGTCCAGAAAGTGTAACCTGAGGAACTAAACAACTGTGAGTAAGCCCTGAAGACTGCACCCCACTGTCTCTGTGAATTATTCCGGCCGCGCCATCACCCCCTGCACTACAACTGCAACAGCAACATCCATAACATCTCAGCACAGCCCTGGAGCTAAGCTCTATCTGTGGAGGGGTAAACCAACTGTGCTGCATTTACACCAGCTCCAGAGGACCTGCTCCGCAGCGGCGGCTCCATATAGCCGCATACCACAGATGGCGTCACGAACTGTATATAAAAACTATATATCCCTTGTAAATATCTCCTTTTATTGACCGCCCTGGGTCACGGATCGGGTCACCGCCACTGTGACATCTCCCCTGCACCGAGTACCCCACGGCCCAGGGAGCGCGTCATATATTATAGCTATATAGATTGATGACTGTTAATCTTCCTTAGTCTGGGGCTCCATGCAAGATCTCGCCTCATGAGATAATTCTGAGAAAGGTCAAGAATGGGTCTTTCAGCAGGACAATGACCCGAAATATACAGCCAGGCAACTAAGGTGTGGCTCCGTAAGAAGCATTTCAAGGTCCTGGAGTGGCCTAGCCAGTCTCCAGACCTGAACCCAATAGAAAATCTTTGGAGGGAGTTGAAACTCAATGCTGCCCAGTGACAGCCCCGAAACCTGAAAGATCTGGAGAAGATCTGTATGGGGGAAGGGGCCAAAATCCCTGCTGCAGTGCGTGCAAACCTGGTCAAGAACTACAGGAATCGTCTGACCTCTGTAATTGCAAACAAAAGTTTCTGTACCAAATATTAAGTTCTGTTTTTCTATTGCATAAAAATACTTATTTCATGCAATAATATACAAATGAATTATGTAAAAATCATACAAAGTAATTTTCTGGATTACTTTTAGATTCTGTCTCTCACAAGTGAAGTGACCTACGAGAAAAATTACAGACCTCTCCATTCTTTGTAGGTGGGAAAATTTGCAAAATCGGCAAAGTATCAAATACTTATTTTCCCCACTGTAGAAATGAGCACATACAGTACAGACCAAAAGTTTGGACACACCTTCTCATTTAAAGATTTTTCTGTATTTTCATGACTTTGAAAATTGTACATTCACACTGAAGGCATCAAAACTATGAATTAACACATGTGGAATTATATACTTAACAAAAAAGTGTGAAACAACTGAAAATATGTCTTATATTCTAGGTTCTTCAAAGTAACCACCTTTTGCTTTGATGACTGCTTTGCACACTCTTGGCATTCTCTTGATGAGCTTCAAGAGGTAGTCACCGGAAATGGTTTTCACTTCACAGGTGTGCCCTGTCAGGTTTAATAAGTGGGATTTCTTGCCTTATAAATGGCGTTGGGACCATCAGTTGTGTTGTGCAGAAGTCTGGTGGATACACAGCTGATAGTCCTACTGAATAGACTGTTAGAATTTGTATTATGGCAAGAAAGAAGCAGCTGAGTAAAGAAAAACGAGTGGCCATCATTATTTTAAGAAATGAAGGTCAGTCAGTCCGAAAAATTGGGCAAACTTTGAATGTGTCCCCAAGTGCAGTTGCAAAAACCATCAAGCGCTACAAAGAAACTGGCTCACATGAGGACCGCCCCAGGAAAGGAATATCAAGAGTCACCTCTGCTTCTGAGGATAAGTTTATCCGAGTCACCAGCCTCAGAAATCGCAGGTAACAGCAGCTCAGATTAGAGACCAGGTCAACGCCACACAGAGTTCTAGCAGCAGACACATCTTTACAACTGTTAAGAGGAGACTTTGTGCAGCAGGCCTTCATGGTAAAATAGCTGCTAGGAAACCACTGCTAAGGACAGGCAACAAGCAGAAGAGACTTGTTTGGGCTAAAGAACACAAGCAATGGACATTAGACCAGTGGAAATCTGTGCCTTGGTCTGATGAGTTCAAATTTGAGATCTTTGGTTCCAACCACCGTGTCTTTGCGACGCAGAAAAGGTGAACGGATGGACTCTACATGCCTGGTTCCCACCGTGAAGCATGGAGGAGGAGGTGTGATGGTGTGGGGGTGCTTTGCTGGTGACACTGTTCGGGATTTATTCAAAATTGAAGGCATACTGAACCAGCATGGCTACCACAGCATCTTGCAGCGGCATGCTATTCCATCCGGTTTGCGTTCAGTTGGACCATCATTTATTTTTCAACAGGACAATGACCCCAAACACACCTCCAGGCTGTGTAAGGGCTATTTGACCAAGATGGAGAGTGGTGGGGTGCTACGCCAGATGACCTGGCCTCCACAGTCACCAGACCTGAACCCAATCGAGATGGTTTGGGGTGAGCTGGACCGCAGAGTGAAGGCAAAAGGGCCAACAAGTGCTAAGCATCTCTGGGAACTCCTTCAAGATTGTTGGAAGACCATTTCCGGTGACTACCTCTTGAAGCTCATCAAGAGAATGCCAAGAGTGTGCAAAGCAGTCATCAAAGCAAAAGGTGGCTACTTTGAAGAACCTAGAATATAAGACATATTTTCAGTTGTTTCACACTTTTTTTGTTAAGTATATAATTCCACACGTGTTAATTCATAGTTTTGAAGCCTGCAATGTGAATGCACAATTTTCATAGTCATGAAAATACAGAAAATTTTTAAATGAGGTGTGTCCAAACTTTTGGTCTGTACTGTATATATATATTATATATATATTTATAATATGGTTGCAAAAAATAAAAAATCCTAATGATTGCACAGATACGTAGCACAATGTGAATGTTAATCTATATAATTGACATTAACTAAGGGGAAATGTAAGCGTCTGTAGAACTACTAAAAGGATATCTTCATAGTGTGACAAAGTCACTGGTAGTGTGTCAGAAGGGAGGTCGCTGAGACTCTTAGACTCAGTGATGTGAAAACATACAAGTTCTCATGCACAAGTAGGTGCAGAGAGAGTTAATAGAACGATATTTACAAGGGAATGTTTTCAGTGGATAATGAAAGTGTAGGGAGGAACGTTATCCACCATCCTTCCAATCAGGGGAGTGTCTGGGCTTTAAATAGTCAGCCCTGACACTCAGGTGTGTTCAGTACCTGGGGACACTTTGTTCCAGGAAGGAGCTAGCACATGCTGTGATCAACCTGTGTGTAGCTAATTTTGAGTGGCCAGACCTTGGCCGAGATAAGGACTCTGCTGAAAGTTCTGAAAGTTTTGCATTTTGTTTTGTCTCTTTAGCTGAATGGGCTGTGTTTTTATTTATGGACTCAACGGTAGTTTATGACTGCTAAATAAACTAACCTGAGAATTTAAAGAGACAGTATCTTGTGTTTTACCTACGCATACAGCCGAGCTTGTCGCTATACCACAATAGACTCACAAGCCCAAGTGGGTACACATATATAGTATATAATATTAAGCTCTATAAGGAATCTCCTATAAAATAAAACATCCAAAATGGATGTTTTGGGGGCCCCTGATGAAGCAAGGACGAAAGGTACAATGGTGCACATAGGACCACATCCCACATTTACTCACTTGGACATTTAAGTTGCCTTGTAACTACTGCTCCTCCATTTTGAATGTATTATTTTATAGGAGATTCTTTACAGAGTTTAATATTATATACTATATATGTGTACTCACTTGGGCTTGTGAGTGTAAGAAGCTATCTTCTTAGTAGTTCTAAAAACACTTACATTTTCCCTTGGTTATTGTCAACTATATATAGACTAGATGGTGGTCCGATTCTAACGCATCGGGTATTCTAGAATATGTATGCGGCCGACCGGGCGCAATTAGCAGAGCGGTGTTTAAATTTGGCGCCAAAATCGCTGATTGGTCGCGTTTGGCAACCGCGACCAATCAGCAAAGCGGTGTTTAAATTTGGCGGAAATATCGGAGATTGGTCACGGGCGGCGACCGCGACCAATCAGCGAACCGTGTTAGTGAGAACTGGAGAGCGTGTTTAAATTTGGCACCAAAATCGCTGATTAGTCGTGACCAATCAGCAGAGCGGTTTTTAAATTTGGCGCCGATACTGCTGATTGGTCACGACTGCCGACCGCGACAAATCAGCAAAGCGATGCAGAGCGTTGTTTAAATTTGGCGCCAAAATCGCTGATTGGTCGCGGATGGCGGCCGCGACCAATCAGCAGAGCGGTGTTTAAATTTGGCACCAATCTCGCTGATTGGTCGCGGCTGGCGGCCGCCACCAATCAGCAAAGCGGTGTTTAAATTTTGGGCCAAAAGCGCTGATTGGTCGCAGGCGGCGGTCGCGACCAATCGGCGAACCGTGGTAGTGAGGACTGGAGAGCGTGTTTAAATTTGGCGACCGCGACCAATCAGCAAAGAGGGAGGTGTTTAAATTTGGCCCCAATACTGCTAATTGGTCGCGGCAAGCGACCGCGACCAATCAGCAGAGCATTGTTTAAATTTGGCACAAAAAACGAAGATTGGTCGCGGCCGGTGGTTGCGACCAATTAGCAGAGTGAGGTTTAAATTTGGCGCCAATACTGCTGACTGGTCACGGCCGACAACCGCAACCAATCAGTAGAGCGGTGTTTAAATTTTGCGCCAATACTGCTGATTGATCTCGGCCAGCGACCGCGATGAATCAGCAGAGCGTTGATTAAATTTGGCGCCAATCTTGCTGATTGGTCGCGGATGCCGGACGAGACCAATCAGCAGAGTGGTGTTTAAATTTGGCGCCAAAATCGCTGATTAGTCGCGGCTGACGGCCGCGACCAATCAGCAGAGCGGGGTTTAAATTTGGCACCAATAATGCTGATGGGTCGCGGCCGGCGACCGCGACCAATCAGCAGAGCGGGGTTTAAATTTGGCCCCAATACTGCTAATGGGTCGCGGCAAGCGACCGCGACCAATCAGCAGAGCGTTGTTTAAATTTGCCACAAAAAACGAAGATTGGTCGCGGCCGGTAGTTGCGACCAATCAGCAGAGTGAGGTTTAAATTTGGCGCCAATACTGCTGACTGGTCACGGCCGACAACCGCGACCAATCAGCAGAGCGGTGTTTAAATTTTGCGCCAATACTGCTGATTGATCTCGGCCAGCGACCGCGATCAATCAGCAGAGCGTTGATTAAATTTGGTGCCAATCTCGTTGATTGGTCGCGGCTGGACTCCGCAACCAATCAGCAGAGCGTTGTTTAAATTTGGCGCCAATCTTGCTGATTGGACGCGTCCGGCATCTGCGACCAATCAGCAGAGCGTTGTTTAAATTTGGAGCCAAGGTCGCTGATTGGTTGCGGCTGGCGTCCGCGACCAATTAGCACAGCAGTGTTTAAATGTGGCGGAAAGATCAGTGATTGGTCGCGGCCGCTATTTAAATGTGGCACCCAAATCGGTGATTGGTCGCGGGCAGCGGCCGCGACCAATCTGCAGAGCGGTGTTTAACTTTAGCGCCAAGATCACTGATTGGTCACGCTCTCCGCACGCGACCAATCAGCTAATCGTATTGGTGAGGAGCGGGGAGCGGAATTGTATTAGTGAGGATCGGGGAGCGCCGCAGCCTGTGCGGGTACTTCCGCTGCGAGAACCCGGGACATGAGCGACTGCTCGCAGCAGAAGTATCCCGACCCGCAGCGCCGCTCCCCGGTCCTCCCTTGACACGCTAGCCGCTGATGTCACCACAGTATCCGCATGGTGTTACAAAGGTCTGGACATTTGTGTTAAAAATCGCTGATTGGTCGCTGGCGCTGCCCGCGACCAATCACCGATTTGGGCGCCAAATTTAAATATCGGCCGCGACCAATCACCGATCTTGGCTCCACATTTAAACACCGCTGTGCTGATTGGTCGCCGACGTAGGTCGCGACCAATCACCGATTTTGGCACCACATTTAAATAGCGTCCACGACCAATCAGCACAGCGGTGTTTAAATGTGGAGCCAAGATCGGTGATTGGTTGCGGCCGATATTTGAATGTGGCGCCCAAATCGGTGATTGGTCGCGGACGCTGCCCGAGACCAATCAGCACCGTAGTGTTTAACTTTTGCGGCAAGATCCGTGATTGGTCGCAGGCCAAGACAGCGACCAATTACCGATTTGTGCGGCACTTTTAAATAGCGGCCGAGACCAATTGGATGTCAGTGCCGCTCCCCGGTCCTCCCTTCACACCCTAGCCGCATGGATGTCAGCGGCGCTGCCTGTGCGGATACTTCCGCTGCGAGAACCCGGGACATGAGCGGGCGCTCGCAGCAGAAGTATCCCGACCCGCAGCGCCGCTCCCCGGTCCTCCCTTCACACCCTAGCCGCTGATGTCCCCACAGTATCCACATGGTGTTACAAAGATCCGGACATTTGTGTTAAAAATCGGTGATTGGTCGCGGGCGATTTGGGCGCCAAATTTAAATATCGGCCGCGACCAATCACCGATCTTGGCTCCACATTTAAACACCGCTGTGCTGATTGGTCGTGGCCGATATTTAAATTTGGCGTCCAAATCGCTGATTGGTCGCGGGCAGCGCCGGCGACCAATCAGCGATTTTTAACACAAATGTCCGGACCTTTGTAACACCATGCGGATACTGTGGGGACATCAGCGGCTAGGGTGTGAAGGGAGGACCGGGGAGCGGCGCTGCGGGTCCGGATACTTCTGCTCCGAGCGCCCGCTCATGTCCCGGGTTCTCGGAGCGGAAGTACCCGCACAGGCAGCGCCGCTGACATCCAATTGGTCGCGGCCGCTATTTAAAACTGGCGCACAAATCGGTGATTGGTCGCTGTCTTGGCCCGCGACCAATCACCGATTTGGGCGCCAAATTTAAATATCGGCCGCGACCAATGACCGATCTTGGCTCCACATTTAAACACCGCTGTGCTGATTGGTCGCGGCCGATATTTAAATTTGGTGCCCAAATCGGTGATTGGTCGCGGGCAGCGTCGGCGACCAATCAGCACAGCGGTGTTTAAGTTTTGCGCTAAGATCAGTGATTGGTCGGGTTCGAAGACCGCGACCAATCATCGAATCGTCTTGGTGAGGACCGTGGAGCGGCGCTGCCTGTGCGGCTACTTACGCTGCGAGAACCCGGGACATAGCGGGCGCTCGCAGGAGAAGTATCCCGACCCGCAGCGCCGCTCCCCGGTCCTCCCTTCCGCATGGAGGTCAGCGGCGCCGGCGGTCCTTCTGCTGATACCGGCCGGGAGATGAGCGCCTCGCGCCGCTCATCTCCCGGATGCATCTCAGTCCCGCAGATGGGTCCGGCGGTCGGGTTCCTTCTGCTGGTACCGGCCGGGAGATGAGCGCCACGCGCCGGTCATCTCCCGGCTGCTTCGCCGCTGAGCTCCGTCCCGCAAATGAGCCGCTAACGGCCGCCATCTTTTTTCAGAAATCCCGCGGCGCTGATTGGCCGCTGGCGGACCAATGAGCGACGCGGGATTTCCTGGACAGACAGACACACAGACAGACAGACAGACGGGATAAGACGATTATATATATAGATTAACATTCACATTGTGCTACATATGCGTGCAATCATTAGGATTTTTTTTGGCAACCATGTTATAGGCATATATCTAATATATAGAATTGTCTTATCCCGTCTGTCTGTCTAGAAAATCCCGCGTCGCTGATTGGTTCGGCCGCGGCCAATCAGCGACGCGGGATTTCAGAAAAAAGATGGCGGCCGTTAGCGGCTCATCTGCCGCACGAAGGTCAGCGGCGATGCAGCCGGGAGATGACCGGCGCTAGCTGGTCATCTCCCGGCTGATCGCAGCAGAACTACCCTGACTGGTGGCGCCGCTGACCTCCATGCGGCTACCGTCGGGAGATCAGCGGCTAGGACCGCTGATCTCCCGACGGTAAGTGTGAAAGGAGGACCGGGGAGCGGTGGCGCCGCCGGTCGGGATGCTTCTGCTGCGAGCAGCCGGTCATCTCCCAGCTGCTAGCAGCGGAAGTACCCGCATAAGCAGCGCCGCTCCCAGGCCCACACTAATACGACGCTGATTGGTCGCTGCCGACGGCCGCGACCAATCAGCTATATTGGCGCCAAGTCTAAACACTGCTCTGCGCCAATCAGCACAGCGGTGTTTAAATTGGCGCCAATATCGCTGATTGGTCGGGGCCGGTGGCCGAGACCAATCAGCACAACGGTGTTTAAACTTGGCGACAATATCGCTGATTGTTCGCGGCCGTCGGCAGCGACCAATCAGCGATATTGGCGCCAAATTTAAACACCGCTCTTCAAAGAGGTCAGCGGCGATGCAGCCGAAGTACCCCGACTTGCAGCACCGCTGACCTCCATGCGGCTACCGTCAGGAGATCAGCGGCTAGGGCCGCTGATCTCCCGACGGCAAGTGTGAAGGGAGGACCGGGGAGCGGCGCCACCGGTCGGGATACTTCTGCTGCGAGCAGCCGGTCATCTTCCGCAGCGCCGCTCCCCGGTCCTCACTAAAACAATTCGCTGATTGGTCGCGGCCGGGACCAATAAGCGATATTGGCGCCAAATTTAAACACCGCTGTGCTGATTGCGCCCGGTGTACCGCATTCATATTCTAGAATACCCGATGCGTTTGAATCGGGCCACCATCTAGTATATATATATTCACTACTGTCTCTATATATGTGATACTCATGAGTTGGTGACTTGGGGTCCTCCATTGTTATTCTCTGTAGAATTGTCTTTTAATTTTTGCAATATTTATTTTAGCCTCAATAAGCACCTATTGTTTTATTTTTATATCCTGACGAAGGACGTGGTGTCCGAAACGCGCGTCGGGGTTTGCCGCGGAGTGCCACTCACACTAGCTGCTGTAGACACAGGTACGCTATACATTTTTCTCATATACATTTTTTTCTCTAATTGATTGTACGTTGCCCCTTTGGTATTGCTTGTACACATATATTGGATATTTGATATAGATATGGTCAGTATTATAGTACACATAGTACTTTTATAGATGTTGGTTGAATATATTTCTAATACTGGTACCTGTTGTATTACCATTATGTTTTTTATATTATGCAGCTCATCATGTATATCTTACTCTGTGATTTATTTCTGTGTTTTGGACTCTACAATGCGGCTCTCTCTTTGCATGTAGTGCCACTTGTTACCCTTATTTAATAAAGTGATTTATTTAATCCTTTGTATGATTGGACCTATCATTCGGTGGTTCTCTTGTTTCCATGTTTTATTTTGGTGGTATCTACAGTCATATACATGTATATACATACAGCATATATATACTGTATAAGATCTGATGTCTGTAGTCACAGTATGTCAGCAATGTACAGTATGTACTTTATTGTGCACTGACATTAGATCATATATGCCCTGGACTGATCCTGCACCGACTACCAGACATCACATTGTATAGATGGCAGTATAGATATAATCTGTGACGTCCTGTACAGGGCCGGCTCCAGGTTTTCGTAGGCTCAAAAAAGTCTCAGTGGCCCCTTTAACACATACCACAATTCATGATGCACAGATAGGGCATAGATATAGTACAATGCCAAAAATTTCACTTACAGTATTTTTCGGACTATAAGACGCACTTTTTTCCCTCCAAAATTTTGGAGGAAAATGGGGGGTGCGTTTTATAGTCCAAATGTTGGGGGGGGGTATATATATGTGGGGTGTGGGGGGAGCGGTAGAGGAGCGGGGCACAGGAGGCAGCAGCCGCCCGCTGCAGCCTACACTGTCCCCGCTGCTAAAGAAAATGAATATTCATGCTCCTTATTAGCAGCACACAGTGTAGCCGCGCTGTGGCTCCTGCCAGAATCGCCTGTGCCCGCTGTTAAAGGGCATGAATATTCAACCTCTCTCCACGCCCATGGGCATGGTGAGGGGGTGAATATTCATGCCCTTTAATAAGCGGGCACACGCGATAGCCCGGCAGTAGCAGGAGCCGCAGCGCGGCTACGGTGTGTGCCGGCTATGAAGGAGAGTGAAGTCACTGCTCCCAGCGCACACAGTCCCGGCATGGGGAGCAGTGACTTCTGGCAGCTGATCTCTCCTTGTGAGCCACGCATGGCAGTGATGTCATGCGCGGCTCACATGGAGAGATCAGTAAGGGCAGACAGGACGCAGCGCTGGAGGAGAGAAGAAAGGTGAGTATCAGTGTTTATTTTCTTTTATGTGCAGCATGATGGAGATTAGGGGGACCATGCATACCAGGATAAGGAAGAGGGGGCAATACATACCAGGGTAACGCTGAGGGGGCCATACATACCAGGGTAACGCTGAGGGGGCCATACATACCAGGGTAATGCTGAGGGGGCCATACATACCAGGGTAACGCTGAGGGGGCCATACATACCAGGGTAACGCTGAGGGGGCCATGTGCAGCATGATGGGGATTAGAGGTGCCATACATACCAGGACAGCGATGAGGGGTGCAATGCATACCACTATACCAGGATAAGGATGAGGGGTGCCATGCATACCGGGACAGGGATGAGGGGTGCCATGCATACCGGGACAGAGATGAGGGGTGCCATGCATACTGGGACAGGGATGAGGGGTGCCATGCATACTGGGACAGGGATGAGGGGTGCCATGCATACCGGGACAGGGATGAGGGGTGCCATGCATACCGGGACAGGGATGAGGGGTGCCATGCATACCAGGGTAACGCTGAGGGGGCCATATGCAGCATGATGGGGATTAGGGGTGCCATGCATACCGGGACAGGGATGAGGGGTGCCATACATACCAGGACAGCGATGAGGGGTGCCATGCATACCACTATACCAGGATAAGGATGAGGGGTGCCATGTATACCGGGACAGGGATGAGGGGTGCCATGCATACAGGGACAGGGATGAGGGGTGCCATGCATACTGGGACAGGGATGAGGGGTGCCATGCATACCGGGACAGGGATGAGGGGAGCCATGCATACCGGGACAGGGATGAGGGGTGCCATGCATACCGGGACAGGGATGAGGGGTGCCATGCATATCGGGACAGGGATGAGGGGTGCAATGCATACCGGGATAGGGATGAGGGGTGCCATGCATACCGGGATAGAGATGAGGGGTTCCATGCATACCAGGATGGGGACCACGTATAAAAGGAAGGGGGGGCATATATACCAGGATGGGGGATATTGTCAGAATTGGGGGACATTACCCCTATACCAGTGTCAGCAGAAGACCCCCTCCCCCTTAAAAGTGCATCATGAACACATTTTTGGCTTAAATTTTTATTTTTTTATTTTCCTCCTCTAAAACCTAGGTGCGTCTTATGGTCTGGTGCATCTTATAGTCCGAAAAATACGGTACTTCTTACATTACATGAGTGATATCTATTGTAAATTCTATAATAGCTCAGAAACCGGCGAATCCTCACAGTGCATGGGGCGTGTCAAGGGGGGATTCAAAAGTTTTCATTTTAGACTGTACATTATAGTCCTCCATACAGTATTATGGGCACCACATAGTCCTCCATACAGTATTATGGACACCACATAGTCCTCCATACAGTATTATGGGCACTACATAGTATTCCATACAGTATTATGGGCACCACATAGTCCTCCATACAGTATTATGGACACCACATAGTCCTCCATACAGTATTATGGGCACTACATAGTACTCCATACAGTATTATGGGCACCACATAGTCCTCTATACAGAATGGGCTCCATACTGAATAATGGACCCCATATAATGTTCCATAAAGAATAATAGGCCCCATATAATGCTCTATACACAATAATGAACCCCATATAATGCTCATTACACCATAATTGACCCCATATATTACTCCATGCAGAATAATGGGCCCCATATAATGCTCCATAGAGAATGGGCCCCATATAATGCTCCATAGAGAATGGGCCCCATATAATGCTCCATAGAGAATGGGCTCCATACATAAAAAATAAATAAAATACTCACCCCTCCTCATACCATGCTGGCTACAAGTCCTGTCTCTTCAACACTGAGACGTCACAGAGTCAGAAGACGCAGAGGAGACTGGACCTGCGGCCAGCAGGGTATGACGAGAGGTGAGTATTTCAAACACCGTAAAGCACGGGGGGGGGGGGGGGGGGTTACACCGGGCCCCCCCAACTCTCAGGCCCAATAGCGTTCCAGTGTCCCCAACTGTGAGTGGGCCCCCCCCCCCTCTTGCCCAGGGCCCTGGCACTTGCCCTGGTGCAATGGGTGGTTATGCCGGCTCTGGCCCTGTAGCTGGTGCAGGATCAGTCTGGGGCAGGGGTCTGTATAGTAAGATCTGAAGTGTCTCGATCTCAGGTCCGATGTGATTTGAACATTCATACAGATCGAGAGCCGATGATCTCACACTGACAGCACGACCCCAACCTGCTTGAAGGGTCCATCTGCTACAATAAATCTTTCTGATCCTCAGCAGAGCGACCATAGATAACATTCAGGATCTGGCCCTGGACTTGTCAGGAGGTGAGCAGCATCCTGCCACTTCCACACTCTACAAAAAGTATAAATCTCCTGTCCTGACCACTATCCGGAGCTCAGGCTAAGGCCACGGCCCCACTATCAGTATTTGGTCAGTATATTTTCTCAGGAGTGGGAGCCAAAACCAGGTCAGTAACAAATCAGAGAAAAGGTATAATAGAAACAAGTCACCAATTCTGCATTTATCACCAACTCCTGGTTTTGTCTCCCACTCCTGTGAAAAAATACTGACCGAATACTGACCAAATACTGATAGTGGGGTCGTGGCCTTACAAGAATCAAAGATGTCTGCCCTCTCGTACTGCTCAGCGGCTGAAGCTTCTCTCCGGCAGGCATAAGAACGTGGCCTGTGCCTGCTGTTCTGGGCTGCAGATGCCCAGCTGGCACATGTACACAATGAAAGATACAGGGCCGCCCTGCAGTCTGTAAAGAAGCAGCTGCTTGGCGACCGGCTTGGAGGGCATGTGCCCCTCTGGCCCACCTCGCCCCTGGTCAATATGATACCATCTTTTTCATTAGTTGGTGAGGTTAGAAGAAATTTCACTCCAAGACAGTGGATTTTGTACTTTATTCCAGTATATTTATACATAGAAAACATGGCAATGAAAAACAAGTAGATGCACGTGCATAAAAATGTCCCAACATTAATTAAAAAAAACCTTTAAGATACAGATAATACTTGTATACAAAAATATTAACACATTCTCAAATTGTATATAAAGTGCACAAAAGTCAATAGCCCTGACATATAGTGTACACAGGGTCCCCCACATGGTATACACAAAATACAATGTCATCCAGGAAATAACAAAAAATAACAAATACATTTAATCTATTCTGAAATCCCATGTCTATGCAAGATAATAATATGTAAAATTCTACAGTGTCAAAGAAATGAGCTAGAGACTACTACATGGCGATGATGCCTACACACAAGATAATGCCCAGCTAATGCTGCAAATTATACAAATATTACCAGTCACCCAATTAGACACATGAGGTCCGGGCAAGTGATTTTCTACAGTTCATTGACCTCTATGATGACATCTAATATTTTCAATCATTTATACAGCGGGGTACATTGGGCCTCATTAATAAATCTGCTCACTAGAAAACTAGTTGCCCATACTAACCAATTAGAGCTCAGCTAAGGTTGTTTTAACGGACCTGGAAAAGTAAAAGCTGTTCTGTGATTGGCTGGGATAAGTAAAAAGGCTGTTTTAATAAATGATTCCCAATGTACCAAGCCCCGCCATAAATGTTATTGATTACAGTAGGGGCCACAATATCCCATGTGTATAGTCATCACATTCATCTTATTGTCTGCGGTTACCTTGGGACATGCTATATTGAAATGTAAGATGATATCAGTGGGGTCCATGAGGCAGAGCAGTGTGTGGTACGTGTGACATTTCCTAATATCGAGCAATCAATACTGTACCTTGGTCTGGAATGCAAAGTCTGCGTGGACAAGGAAGTGGCTCCCAGATGCCAGCTGTAAAACCCGTCGCTCCACCATCACACGCTCATCACCGTCAGCAAGCAGGGCTCTTTTGCCGATGATCTTAACAGCAAAATGTTTGCGGGTAGAAGAATCTTCCGCCAGCAGGACCGTTCCATAGCATCCCCGGCCAAGCACTTGATGGAATAATAATCTCCTCTTGATGGTATCAGAGACTGTGCTTTTGGAGCCGGTTGGCCGAACACCGCTGCTTCCTTCAGCTTCTTCAGCCTTCTGCTTTAGATCCATGGGTTTCTGTCCTAATGTAATCCTTCTTCTTTTCTTCTCCTTTTTGTCCCCTGATGAGATGAAGATGGCTCCTCTCTTCTTGGCTCCCATCTTCTGACTTTCTACCTTCTCCTTTTCTTCCACTTCTTCTTTCTTCTGGACTGGTTGTTTTGTCTTGTTGACTGAAGACTTCCTCTCATCATCAGATGTGTCATGGGAAGGTCTTAGTCTCTTCGCTGCTTCTCTCCTCACCACGTTCTCCTCTACTTCTTCTTTCTTCTGGACTGGTGGTTTTGTCCTGTTGACTGAAGACTTCCTCTCATCATCAGATGTGTCATGGGAAGGTCTTAGTCTCTTCGCTGCTTCTCTCCTCACCACGTTCTCCTCTACTTCTTTCTTCTGGACTGGTGGTTTTGTCCTGTTGACTGAAGACTTCCTCTCATCATCAGATGTGTCATGGGAAGGTCTTCGTGTCTTCACTCTTTCTCTGCTCACCACAATCTCCTCCTCTTTTATATCCATATTATTGCTTTGCTTAGAGTTAGCCGACATCTCTTCCACTGTTGTTGGTCAATTCCAACTGTCACTTACAACTGTCACTCAGTGCACTTCATATGGAATCATCATGCATGCCACCACCACTGGTCATGTGATCAGCATCTGACCAATGATATTTAAGAGATAAATGAACATTAGCTGAGATTAAATATTCAGGTAATATTCAGATATTCTGTGGAACACAAGGTGCCACATTTAGTAATAGTAATAGAACTGCACTAAGTCGCCAATTTAATTTACATTGTTACTACAGAGCATCAGATGAATGTAATATAATAAATATTAGCAAGATGTATGATTTCCATCCACTCTACGTATCATAGAAATACAGATGTACTATCTTTTTATATAGAGATGTAGCAGAAGCCATCCTGATTGTTTGCAGCATGCTATGGTGATAGAGAAGCATGCATGACTGTGCCATGCAAATGATGAGGAGCACCAAAATGGGACATATGATTCACGTAGCCAGGGGCGTAATGTCCGCGGTCGCAGTGGCAGTCACTGCGACCAGGCCCAGGGGGGGTTGGGGCTTGTAAACGCCAGCAGAAATTTCAACAGGATGTGTGTATCGCAGTGCACAGTCGCTTCGGGTCCGTGCGTGACAAATCAGGGGCGGACTGGGGTGTCTGGGGCCCACCAGGGACATTGACTCCAGGGGCCCACCCACCCGGGCCCACCCTTCAGCTATTTGCAAATACCTGTTAGCCGTTATACCCATTATATTGGCGGCTCCTGCCCATCACTGTGCGCTCACCAGAACTGCGATGTACAATTACTGTAGTTTGCATTAAAGGGTTTTTATTGGTGAAAACAAGTTATCAGCGATGCACAGGTTGGGAAGGGGATCACTTATTTATTGGTGGAATCCGCACTGTTAGAAGATTGTGGCACTTGACTATTTGGTGAGATTTTTACCTCTGTATTTATAAGACAAAACCAGGAGTGGAGCAATCCGAGGTCATGTTTTATGCATTTCTCACCCACTCCTGGTTTTGTCTTATAAATACAGAGGTGAAAATCTCACCAAATGCCAACTTGCTTTCTCTGGTGAACCTCTGTAACTGCATCTCTGCTGCTGTGTAATAGTCACAGGGCAGGGAGGGGTTAAACATCCAAGTATTTAATATCTATTGGAAATAAAGAGGTTTCCCCTTATTGATATCAGATAAAAAAAATGACCAACCACAATCCACTCTACCAAGACCAATATTACCAGATAGAAGGCAGAAATACCACCACACCGTGACCAGATCACATATTACCACCACATAGTGCCCAAATAATGCCACATACAAGGCACAAATACCGCCACACCATGACCAAAGCACATAATACCACCACATAGTGATCAAATGCTACCAGATACAAGGTATAAATACTGACACACCATGAGACCACATATTACCACCATATAGTGACTGAATAATACCACATAGAAGGGACAAATATCGTCATGTCATGACCAAAGCACATAATGCCACCACATAGTGACAAATAATGCTAAAATAATAAAAATGTAAAAAAGCTCAGTATATTGGGTCAGTGTACAGGTTCTACAGTGATCACCAGTGACATTATGCACAGGAGCTCTGTATATAGTGTACAGGTTATACAGTGATCACCAGTGACATTATACACAGAAGCTCTGTATATAGTGTCAGTGTACAGGTAATGCAATGATCACCATTGATATTATACACAGGAGCTCTGTATATAGTGTACAGGTAATACAGTGATCACCAGTGACATTATACACAGGAGCTCTGTATATAGTGTCAGTGTACAGGTAATACAGTGATCACCAGTGACATTATGCACAGGAGCTCTGTGTATAGTGTCAGTGTAGAGGTAATACAGTGATCACCAGTGACATTATGCACAGGAGCTCTGTATATAGTGTCAGTGTGTGTGTATAGGTAATAAACATACTCACCAGTGATGTCTCTAGGTGAAGTTCTTTATCTGCAGACCGATATATCACATCTTCTATACAGGACTTATCTCTGCAGAAAATAACATAGTGAGCTATAACTGATCACTTCCAGAGCACAATCCACACTTTTCGCAAGATTTCTACACTGCATGAAATGACAAAATGCAACATAGTGCCGCACTACACAGTAAAAATAAAACACAAAATACATTTAGGGACTCCATCTTTAATAAAAAAAAATAAATCATGAGAGATCAGAGATTATGGGGCCCAGTCAGGGATCGTACATAGAAATCATGTGGCCCAGTCAGGGGCGTACATAGAGATCATGGGGCCAATCAGGTTAGGGGTGTACATAGAGATCATGGGGCCCCCTCAGCGGCGTACATAGAGATCATGGGGCCCAGTCAGCGGCGTACATAGAGATCATGGGGCCCAGTCAGCGGCATACATAGAGATCATGGGGCCCAGTCAGCGGTGTACATAGAGATCATGGGGCCCAGTCAGCGGTGTACATAGAGATCATGGGGCCCAGTCAGGGATCGTACATAGAGATCATGGGGCCCCATGAGGTGAGGCTCTCACCTCCCCAGTATGGTGCCCTCAGGGAGCTCTCACAGGGCATCACAGGCCTTAGTATGAAGCAATACTAGAAGACTTGTGGTATTGCTTCATACTAAGGCCTGTGATGCCCTGTGGGAGCTCCTGAGGGCACCATACTGGCGAGGTGAGATCCTCACTTGGCAGTAGTAGGAGCAGCATCTCCATAGTGTGGCATTCACATCACACTACATGCTGCACTGTACAGGACTCCCAGCCGGCAGCAGGACAGATGAGGAGGTAACTGTCTGGGACCAGCGCCGGACTGGAGTACCTGGGGCCCACCAGGAAAAATCAATCTTGGGGCCCACCAGCACCATGCAGTTACCGTATATAGGAATAACATAAGTCCACAAACTCTTTCAAAATGAATCAACCCTATTAACCAATAAATCTCTGCTGCTGTGTAGTAGTCACAACACAGGGAGAGGTTAAACATCCAAGTATTTAATATGTATTGCAAATAAAGAATGTTTCCATTCTTAATATCCGAAAAAACAAATGACTGACAACCATCCACTATACCTAGACTAATAATACCATATAGAAGAGAGAAATACCGCCACACCATGACCAGAACACATACCACCACATAGTGATCAAATACTACCAAGTACAAGGTATATATACTGCCACACCATGAGAAGACCACATATTACCACAACATAGTGACTGTCTGAATAATACCACATACAAGGGACAAATACCGCCACGCCATGACCATGGCACATAATGGCACCAGATAGTGACTTATAATGAAAATGTAAAAAAGCTCTGTATATAGAGTCAGTGTACAAATAATGTAGAGATTATCAGTGACATTATACACAGGAGCTCTGTGTATAGAGTCAGTGTACAGGTAATATAGTGATCACCAGTGACATTATACACAGGAGCTCTGTATATAGTGTCAGTGTACAGGTAATACAGTGATCACCAGTGACATTATGCATAGGAGCTCTGTATATAGCGTCAGTGTACAGGAAATACAGGGATCACCAGTGACATTATACACAGGAGCTCTGTGTTTGGTGTCAGTGTACAGGTAATACAGTGTTCCCCAGTGACATTATACACAGGAGCTCTGTATATAGTGTCAGTGTACAGGTAATATAGTGATCACCAGTGACATTATGCATAGGAGGTCTGTATATAGTGTCAGTGTACAGGTAATATAGTGATCACCAGTGACATTATACACAGGAGCTCTGTATATAGAGTCAGTGTACAGATAACGTAGAGATTATCATTGACATTATACACAGGAGCTCTGTGTATAGTGTCAGTGTAGAGGTAATACAGTGATTACCAGTGACATTATACACAGGAGCTCTGTATATAGTGTCAGTGTACAGGTAATATAGTGATTATCAGTGACATTATACACAGGATCTCTGTGTATAGTGTCAGTGTAGAGGTAATACAGTGACCACCAGTGACATTATACACAGGAGCTCTGTATATAGTGTCAGTGTACAGGTAATATAGTGATCACCAGTGACATTATGCATAGGAGCTCTGTATATAGTGTCAGTGTACAGGTAATACAGGGATCATCAGTGACATTATACACAGGAGCTCTGTGTTTGGTGTCAGTGTACAGGTAATACAGTGTTCACCAGTGACATCATACACAGGAGCTCTGTATATAGTGTCAGTGTACAGGTAATACAGTGATCATCAGTGACATTATGCATAGGAGCTCTGTATATAGTGTCAGTGTACAGGAAATACAGGGATCACCAGTGACATTATACACAGGAGCTCTGTGTTTGGTGTCAGTGTACAGGTAATACAGTGTTCCCCAGTGACATTATACACAGGAGCTCTGTATATAGTGTCAGTGTACAGGTAATATAGTGATCACCAGTGACATTATGCATAGGAGCTCTGTATATAGTGTCAGTGTACAGGTAATATAGTGATCACCAGTGACATTATACACAGGAGCTCTGTATATAGTGTCAGTGTACAGGTAATATAGTGATCACCAGTGACATTATGCACAGGAGCTCTGTATATAGTGTCAGTGTACAGGTAATATAGTGATCACCAGTGACATTATACACAGGAGCTCTGTATATAGTGTCAGTGTACAGGTAATATAGTGATCACCAGTGACATTATACACAGGAGCTCTGTGTATGGTGTCATTGTACAGGTAATACAGGGATCACCAGTGACATTATGCACAGCTCTGTATATAGTGTCAGTGTGTGTGTGTATAGGAAATACAGGGATCACCAGTGACATTATACACAGGAGCTCTGTATATAGTGTCAGTGTACAGGTAATACAGTGATCACCAGTGACATTATGCACAGGAGCTCTGTATATAGTGTCAGTGTGTGTGTGTATAGGTAATACAGGGATCAGCAGTGACATTATGCACAGGAGCTCTGTATATAGTGTCAGTGTGTGTGTGTATAGGTAATACACATACTCACCAGTGATGTCTCTAGGTGAAGTTCTTTAACTGCAGACCGATATATCACATCTTCTATACAGGACTTATCTCTGCAGAAAATAACATAGTTAGCTATAACTGATCACTTCCAGAGCACAATCCACACTTTTCCCAAGATTTCTACACTGCATGAAATGACAAAAAAAGAAACATAGCACTGCACTACACAGTAACAGTGCTCCAGTGTCATTCTGTGCCTGCTCATCTGTCAGCAGACATATTTGTCTGATGGCAAAGATCTAAGAGATATGAAGACAGAAGACCTATGGATTACGTTGGGAGTGAGGATTTTTCTTTATTAAAGATGGAGTCCCTAAATGTGTTTTATTTTTAATAAAAAAAAAAAAAAATTCTGTCTTTTTTTTTCTGTTTACTAGAAATTGATGGTGGCTATGTCTAATTTGGCGTGAAACCATGAATTTCGGGCTTAGTACCAGCTGATAAGGCAAAGCTGGCCTGGTACTAACCCTATTATTACCCAGGGTGCCACTCACCACCAGGGCCGCTGGAATAGCCGGGTAAAGCACCTGGAAATGGTGCCATGATGAATGCGCCATTTTCAGGGATGGCTGTGGGCTGCGATTTTCAGCGTGGAGGGCCAAGAACGCTTGGGCCTTACGATGCTGCGAATCCCAGCCCCCAGCTGCCTGGTTTTATCTGGCTGGCGATCAACATATGGCGGGAAAAAAAAAAGTTAAGTTTAAAACAAATATTCGGCTTCTCTGTCTTTTGATCGCCAGCCAAGGTAAAGCCATGCAGCTGGGGGTGGCAGTACGTAGCTGTCTGCTTTATCTGCGGTGAGAATCAAAAATTCGTTTTTAAAATTTTCTTTTCACACTTCTATATGTGACAGACCCAACAGTCAATCGCAGATGCTGTCAAAGAGGATGGGCTTCTGTGATTGGCTGTTTGAGTAATGTACAATCAGCCCATACATTCTAGTATGGTACTATGTATGGGCTGCTTTCAGGTTACTCAAGCAGCCAATCACAGACGCCCATTTTCTGTGTCAGCGTCTGTGATTAACTGTTGGGACTGTCACACATATAGAAGTGTGAAAATAAATAAATAATAAAACAAAAATGACATAGCGCTCTGCAGAAATTTTGATTCTCAGCGCAGATAGAGGTGGCAGCCCGTAGCTGTCTGCTTTATCTGCCTGGTTTTACCTTGACTGGCGATCAAAAGTCAGGAAAGCCCAATGTTTTTTTTAAATTTAAAAAAATAATTAAAAAAAAAAAATGCGTGGGCTCCCGCCATATTTTGATCGGGGGGGCTGGGATTCTCAGCATGGTAAGGCCCAAGCATTCTGGGGCCCCCACGCTGAAAATGGCAGCCTGCAGCCACCCCTGGAATTGGCACATTCATCGTAGCGCCATTTCCAGGCACTTTATCCGGCTCTTCCAATGGCCCTGGTGGGGGGTGGCATGCTGGGTAATAATGGGGTTAATACCAGCTTTGTATTATCAGCTGGAACTAAGCCTGAAATTCATGGCGTCACGCCAAACTAGACATGGCCACCATGAATTTCCAGTAAACAGAAAAAAACACAACACAGAATTTTTTTTTTAATAAAAATAAAACACAAAACACATGTAGGGACTCCATCTTTAATTAAAAACAAAACCCTTGCTCTGACATAATCCACGGATCTTCTGTCTCCAGCTCAGCTACATCTTTGCCATTAGACAAATATCAGAGATGAGCAGGCACAGAATAACACTAGAACCCAGTTGTCAGAGAAGTGCTCAGCTGGCCTCCAGCCGCCGACCATGTTTTGCTGTGCGTTGCAAATAATGCATACTTTCAAACGCATGCCTATTTTTGCTATGCAAGTCTACGGTACATTGCGTCTGCACTGATTTACAACGGATGCGTTGTAACGCACAGCATAAACGCAATGTTAACCCAGCCTAACAGCAGCGAGAAGGGGAGACGGAGCCCTGGAGACCGCCTAGTCAGTCTACTGGTGGTACTATCATGCCCATTGCCCAGTATGTACTGCCAGCCTCTGTGGTATTAGCATTCAAGCTCACATGGCATGTCCTGCCAGCCAGCCACTGGTGTTAGTAGTAGCATGATAGTACCACACCACCAGTGGCTGGGCAATGGGCATGCATGATGGTACCACCAGTGGCTGGCAGGACATGCTGGGCATGATTCATGCCTAGTATGTCCTGCCAGCCTCCTTGGTACTATCATGCCCACCCACTATGTCCTGCCAGCCCCTGGTGATAGTACATGCTGCTGGGCATAGTACCAGTAACCAGAGGCTGGCAGCAGGACATGCTGGGCAATGGGCATGATGAGAACCATGCCCATTGTCCAGTAGTATTTACTGCCAGCCCCGGCCAGGGGTCCTCCCAGTCACCCCTCCCCCCTATCCCTTCCCCCCACCCCTCCCCGTTTCATACTGACGCGTCGAGATGAGCTGCAGCCGCTGCCTGGAGCGACGCAGGGTCCGCACTCCACAGCGCACACAGGAAGCAGTCCCAGGGCGATGACGTCATCACACTGAGACTGACCTCCTGCGCACGCGCCGGCAGTGTCGCGCTGCGCAGAGGAGGCAGAGGGCCCATCACTAATCATATCGGCAGTGCTGCGAACCGGGGGGGGGGCGCATCTGTTCTCTGTACAGGGCCCAGGGGTGTAGAGGGGGCGGGGCCATCGGGACCCGGGGGTTTTCCCGATCCTCCGGTGGGCCAGTCCCCCCTGCAGAGGGGCATATGTATATATACAGGTCGGCCACATCCCAGTGGTGCAGACACATCCACACTGCTCCCTGTATACTTGTGCACTGCCGTCTGCTGCAGTGGTAGGAGCCGCCTGAATGCATCTTCTTCCTGCCGGAGAGGAGCTTGTGGGCCTGTGCGGTGAGGAGGTGGACGCTGCGCACCTCCTGAGAAGTATATGGCACTCCATGTATCTGTGCACATAGTATACCACTCTAGTGTATAGCAGAAAGGAGACATCGACCAGAAGAGTCCAGGCATGTGGGTGATGCACATAATTATTATATTGATAACCAGGTGGAAGAGGAGGAAATGCAAAAAAAGGGGGGAATTAACTATACGCAAAGGGGACGTCGAGACAGGAATTACCATTAACACCAGTGGGAATGGATCATGATTAGAACAGCAAAGGGATAATACAGAGAATCAAGCCACAAATTAATCCAGTATATAAAAATATATATACATATCATTAGCTAGATATATCTGTACATATGATTGTTTAATTATCATAAACTTTACATAAAGTGCAAGTGCCTCCAAAGAATAAATCTACATAAATTATATATCTCATATGTGAACAAATACAGGTGTTTCTCACTAAATTAGAATATAATCAAACAGTTATTGTTTATTTCTGTTAATGCTGATGATTATGGCTATACGAGTTTCACTTTTTTGTATTGAAGAACTGAAATAAATTAACTTTTTGATGATATTCTAATTTAGTGAGATGCACCTGTATATGTATATATACAAGGGCTGGTCCCTTATTATTTGGATGTCGGTGTGAATCCTGTAGAGAGTAGTGCACTGACTTGGGCATATGTGCTGTTGACAGATATGTATTTGTATCCACTTTAAGCATTTTTAAAAAAGGTGACCACATGTGCATTGTACTCACGCTATAGCAGATGCAGATCCCACTCCTGATTGGCGTCCACCCGATGTATGTTTCGGCTTCTTGTCTTCGTCAGGGGGTGGCATCATTCGGAAAGAGCTAAGAGTTAAACGGCCAACTATAGCCAATCAGGATGGAGGTATGTCTCCACCAACCAATGGGTGCTGAGGAGGCGTGGCGCGATACACAACGCGCACCAACACTACGAGGAAACTATGTGACCTGTGATGCTGCGAGCTCGTGATGGAGACACTTGATCGGGGGTCACGGGGCACATATAGATACAGTCGGGGAGGATGACGAGGAGACATTCATGCGTATCGCCTCTTCAGCAGACATCTAATCTACTGATTGAGTGTGGATATATCGGATAAAGTGGAAAATCTTCTTAATTTATAATGATGGATAACGAGTATAGGTTATATATTACAGCAATACACAGGAATAGGGGGTATTGAGTGTTACATGTATATAAGCATAGGCGGATTATAATGAGGACGATCTGGGCTACTGCCCAGGGCCCCGAACCTCCAGGGGGCTTCGGGGTGTCTATGGCCAGATTGTCCTCATTATATGTGCGGCGCCACGGCACATACCAGCAGACAGTGGGGGGGGGGCCCAGGATCGCTCCCCCAGCAGCGGCACACAGCCGCTGCTTCTTCTTCGGCCGGGCCAGCACTGCAGCAGTTAACTTCCCTGTGCTGGCCCGGCCGCGTCACTGCTAGGAGACACGGCCCTGTGCGCGGCCATGTCTCCTAGCTGTGACGTCACGCAGTGCGCACCCGGCCTGCAGTGCTGCACCGGAAAAGAGCTGGAGCCGAGTCGGGGGATGGTGAGTGTGTGTGTGTGTATGTATATGTATGTGTGTGTGTGTGCAGGCAGATGTCATTGTGTGATGTCTGTTTATATGTATTTTTGTGTTTCAAATGTGTTTATGCGTGTATGTATATTTCTGTATATGTTTGTGTGTGCGTGACTGCGTGCGGCCTCCTGCTGAGTATAGATGGCGCCGTGCGGCCTCCTGCTGTCTCTGGGGGGGCGCCGTGTGGCCTCCCGCTGTGTATAGATGGCGCTGTGCGGCCTCCTGCTGTTTCTGGGGGGGGGGCGCCGTGCGGCCTCCCGCTGTGTATAGATGGCGCCGTGCGGCCTACTGCTGTCTCTTGGGGGGGGGGGGCGCCGTGCAGCCTCCCGCTGTGTACATATGGCGCCGTGCAGCCTCCCGCTGTGTTTAGATGGCGCCGTGCGGCCTCCCGCTGGGTATAGATGGCATTGTGCGGCCCCCTGTGTATAGATGGCATCGTGCGGCCTTCCGCTGTTTATAGGTGGGGCCTCCCGCTGTGTATAGGTGGCGCCGTGCGGCCTCCCGCTGTGTATAGGTGGCGCCGCCCGCTGTGCATAGGTGGCGCCGTGCGGCCTCCCGCTGTGTATAGGTGGCGCCTCCCGCTGTGTATAGGTGGCGCCGTGCGGCCTCCCGCTGTGTATAGGTGGCGCCGTGCGGCCTCCCGCTGTGTATAGGTGGCGCCGTGCGGCCTCCTGCTGTGTATAGGTGACGCCGTGCGGCCTCCTGCTGAGTATAGATGGCGCCGTGCGGCTTCCTGCTGTCTTTGGGGTCGGGGGTGCCGTGCGGCCTCCTGCTGAGTATAGATGGCGCCGTGCGGCCTCCTGCTGTCTCTGTGGGGGGGCGCTGTGCGGCCTCCCGCTGTGTATAGATTGCGCCGTGCGGCCTCCTGCTCTCTCTGGGGGGGGTGCTGTGGGCCTCCCGCTAGGTATAGGTGGCGCCGTGCGGCCTCCCGCTGTGTATAGATGGCTACGTGCGGCCTCCCGCTGTGTATAGATGGCTACGTGCGGCCTCCCGCTGTGTATAGATGGCTACGTGCGGCCTCCCGCTGTGTATAGATGGCTACGTGCGGCCTCCCGCTGTGTATAGATGGCTTAGTGCGGCCTCCCGCTGTGTATAGATGGCTACGTGCGGCCTCCCGCTGTGTATAGATGGCTACGTGCCTCCTCCCGCTGTGTATAGATGGCTACGTGCGGCCTCCTGCTGTGTATAGATGGCTACGTGCGGCCTCCCGCTGTGTATAGATGGCTACGTGCGGCCTCCAGCTGTGTATAGATGGTTACGTGTGCTCAATATTGAGTCATACAATTAATGTAAGGCTATGTGCCCACGATGCAGAAATGCTCCGGATTTTTTTTGAGCGTTTCCGCATCTCCCTGGCAGAAAAAACGCATGTGGATTGTACATGCGGATTGTACATGCGGATTGTACATGCTTTTTTCCTGCCTGGGACTTGCTGATGTGAAGCATTCTTCACTTGCATTTCCGCATGCGGGTCGACAAACGCTTTCCAAGCGATTTTGGCATCACTTGGAAAGTACTTGATAACTTGGTCACACTATATAAATCCATGCAACCGGCATGGATTTATATAGTGTGACCATAAAAGAATGGTAAAAAATAAATATATAATTACCTTCTGATGGCCTGCCGACGTCAGCGGTCGCGTGACCCGTCACATGACTAAATGACGTCACGGCAGGTCCTTTTCAGACCATCGCGAGCTGCTGGCAAGCCAGGACGCATCGGATAAAGACACCCGGGGCCATCAGAAGGTAAGTATAATATTTATTTTTTATTTTATTCTTTTTTTACAGGTTCTATGGTACCCGGGTCCAGAGTAGAGTCTCCTCTTCTCCAAACCCTGGTACCATCCGCACATTGAAGCGCATGGATTCTGCATGTACAGATGCAGTGATGCGGATGCCATGCGTTCTAATGCAAGTCAATGGCGGCGAAAGCGCCGTGCTTCCACAAAATAATTGGTAGTGCAGCGGATTTTTCCGCAATGATAATCCGCAGCGGAAATTTACACAGCATGTGCACAGCACATGCGGATTATCATTGGGGAACATGGCCGACCTTCTATCAAGCGTTTTTAAGCGTTTCTGCAGCGGAATTGCCACCGCGGAAACGCTTAAAAAACGCATAGTGGGCACACAGCCTAAAAAAAATTATTATAATTAATATTGTGTTCTCCCCGCCTCAGTCCTCACAGCACAACGCAGAACACGAGCTCCTCATCACCATCCTCCTGTCCCGGCACAATGTGCGCACTGCTGCAGCTGCAGGTGGAATAGTGTCCACTGGACTGAGAAGGCCCCGCCCCTTCCGGTGACATCATGATTCCATGAAATCACTCCTCCCCCTCAAGAAATCAACTCCAATCTAGACACTCCATTGTTGCTGGGGCGTGGTGACGCTGTAGCTGGGTGATTGCAGGCAGAGTAGTGGTGTTTGGCGTCTGTACTACAGGTAAGAAGATGGGAATGTGCCAAGGTGATTACTACATTCAGGACAATAAGTAGCTAGCTGTAGGTGTGCAGAATCCCACTCCCAATATTGTCAGGGTCTCGCACCCCCTCGTGTCGTGGGCTGTCAGGCTCCCGCACCCCCTCGTGTCGTGGGCTGCCAGGCTCCCGCATCCCCTCGTGCTGTGGGCTGTCAGGCTCCCGCACCCCCTCGTGTCATGGGCTGTCAGGCTCCCGCACCCCCTCGTGTCGTGGGCTGCCAGGCTCCCGCATCCCCTCGTGCTGTGGGCTGTCAGGCTCCCGCACCCCCTCGTGTCATGGGCTGTCAGGCTCCCGCACCCCTTCATGTCGTGGGCTGTCAGGCTCCCGCTCCCCCTCGTGTCGTGGGCTGCCAGGCTCCCGCACTCCCTCGTGTCGTGGGCTGCCAGGCTCCCGCACCCCCTCGTGTCGTGGGCTGCCAGGCTCCCGCATCCCCTCGTGTCGTGGGCTATCGGGCTCCCGCACCCCCTCGTGTCGTAGGCTGTCAGGCTCCCGCACCCCCTCGTGTCGTGGGCTGCCAGGCTCCCGCACCCCCTCGTGTCGTGGGCTGCCAGGCTCCCGCATCCCCTCGTGTCGTGGGCTATCGGGCTCCCGCACCCTCTCGTGTCGTGGGCTGTCAGGCTCCCGCATCCCCTCGTGTCGTGGGCTGCCAGGCTCCCGCACCCCCTCGTGTCGTGGGCTGTCAGGCTCCCGCACCCCCTCGTGTCGAGGGCTGTCAGGCTCCCGCACCCCCTCGTGTCGTGGGCTGCCAGGCTCCCGCACCCCCTCGTGTCGTGGGCTGTCAGGCTCCCGCACCCCCTCGTGTCATGGGCTGTCAGGCTCCCGCACCCCCTCGTGTCGTGGGCTGTCAGGCTCCCGCACCCCCTCTTGTCGTGGGCTGTCAGGCTCCCGCACCCCCTCTTGTCGTGGGCTGCCAGGCTCCCGCACCCCCTCGTGTCATGGGCTGTCAGGCTCCCGCACCCCCTCGTGCCCTGGGCTGTCAGTCTCCCTCACTCCCTCGTGCCGTGGGCTGTCAGGCTCCCGCACTCTCCCCTTGTCGTTGTCTGTGGAGAAGATTAATACATATTTTCATTTTTCAGGTTTTCTCTTATAAAACAAGATCCCTGAGCTTCTGTCTTTGACCGAAAAAATGGCGTCTGACAAGTCGCTGCTGTCTGCAGAAATGAACACAAACATGGAGGAAGCGCTGTATGAACAGATGCTGATGAAGGTACGAAAGATGAATTGGAGAGGCCAGCAATCACCGGGTGAATGTCTCCTCTGTCAGCTGCCGGGGGCGCGGCAGTCTCCAACATTTACCTAATGTGTATTGTTGGCTTTAGACCCCTCACAGTTGTACTATTTTGGTGCAGGAAAAATCAGTTTGCAGAACCATCCTGTTCATGTTACTCACTGATTCTCACTTGTTGCCTCATTTCAGGCCAAACAGGAGATGGAGAGCAGAATACCGAACTTACCAGAAAGCAGAGAGATCAGACCCCAGCCGGGTGAGATGGGCGTCCTCTGATTATTATCCAGATTACTTTGTGCATATTATGTGACAGATACCACAGTGGGGCAGTGGGGTCTTATTGACTGCAACGGTCACATGATGCAACCAACGTGGGGGGTCACATAATTTCTTATGCAGTTGATTACATGTAAATGCTGCTTGGCTTTTGCCGATTTTATTGTGTTTTTGTTCACTTTTTGTTTTTATTTCTGTGTTAGGTTTCTGCATTAAAACTCGAACATCCAAAAATACCAAAATCTTTATTAACATCTGCAAGTCGAACCAGATCCCAGCGGCCCCGGACCTGACGGAGCAGGAGTTAGTCAGCATCCTGGAATCTGATGATCCCTCCGGCTATCGAGTCCCCATGAGCCTTGGAGAGCCCCACGTTGAAGTTGATAATAGTACGTTTTTTTTTAATACAGCGCTTCTCTTTTTAAAGGGATAGTCCAGAGATATCCTTAAAGGGGTTAAAATAGCAAGTATTACAACTTACTAATCCTCAATGGTCAAAGGTGCCATCTCCACAGGTTCTGGTAGGTCCACTTCCAGTCTGCGGAATAAAGTTTGACATCTTGTTGTTGACTTTTGAACTTTTTTGGTTTAGATTTGGGACTTAGAGGGATTGTCCACTACTTGGATTCCCCTTTAAGAACTTATACCACTTATTCATAGCAGCCCTACTAAGGTCAATGGATTGAGTCGGCACCGCAAAGTATCTAAGTCCTGGTGCACTTTGTCCTACAGGTAGAGGCGGCTGCTCGGCGTACGACATAGTGATTAATGGCACCTTCTTTGAGAAAATTACGGTAACTGCAATTGCTTATTCCGACATATGAGCTGTCTGCTCTCCTTTGTGTCAGCTCCTTACTTTGTATTTTTTTTATTAGAATAATGAGCTTTTCAGGGAATTTTTTATCACCGTGGCCATGGAGGGACTAGAGAACAAGTACGAAATGGAGCTGTCAAGAGGTAACGACCGCATCACTGATCTTTTCCTTGATTTTTCCATCGACCACACAAGGACTTGTTCTTTCGTGGAGCAAGTTTACCATATAATATATTGAACATTTTTATGTACCAACCTGTTGTATGGCACCGTATCAAATGCCTTTGAAAAGTCCAGATAGACAACATCCACTAAGTTTCCCTGGTCCAACCTGAACTTACCTCTCCATAGAATCTTTTCAGATTAGTTTGCAGGACAGATCCCTCATAATCATATGTTTAGGTTATTCTTATTGAGGTGCTCCAGGTTAGTATCTCTTAGAAAACCCTCAAAGTTGTTGCCCACAGTACAAGTTAAACTTACCGACCTATAAATTCCAGGCTCAGATGTTATCCCCTTCTTGAATATTGGTACCACATTTGCTATGTGGGTGTAACCCTGGTGGATATGGGCCCACTGCCCCACGGGAGGGTTGTGACTAGGTGTCTACTGGGTCTCCACTAGAACCTCTGGTGGTGAGGATAGACTGGGCCGCCAGTAGACACCAGGTACCACTTCAGTGCAGTTCCCGGGACTGCAGCAGCATTCCGGAGGTACCAGGGTACCAGACTCAGGAGAGCGAAGACAAGGACTAGGTCAGACAGTCTGAGATCAGGGCAGGAAGCACAGATTCAGGATAGAGAAAAATGGCAAGGGGGACAGGGGTTTTTGATACCAGAAAACTCCTTTAACGCTTGCAACCTCTGTTGCTTGACTGCTACTCAAACAGTCAAATCAGTCAGTAAGAATTTAGGGAACTTCCATGGCGATATTTTGCATCAGTATTTGTTAGCAGACGCCAGGAGTGGATCCAAAACAGAAGAGGTGAAAGTGTTTCAGTTACTATTTTTCACTGTGTTTGTTCCCCTCTGGTTTTCAGCTTACAAATACTGATGTAAATTAGTGCCCAAAATACTCACTGTGTGAATGAGGCGAGGAAGCTGCTTGTAGTACTGTAATATAAGTCCTTATTCTGAGGATGAGTTCTGTAATTCTTGTCTTCTCTGCTCCATCAAACTCCCCAGAGCAGGGGCAACCCCTGGAGCAAAACTTCTGGCGGCAGATGTCCAGACGTATGACTCAGTGATGTGTGATGGACCCCGACTCCCAAACAAAATGAATCAGACACATACAAAATAAATACACAAATCATTGCAATTAGGTGTCAAACGTTCTCAACTTTATTTAAATTTACATGACACCGAAAATGGCACAACCCTCGACTCACGAAGAGTCACCCTCCAGCGCTCAGGAGAGGAAAACCCCCTGTGGAGGAAACCTCTAGGGAACCATGGCTGGAAGGCTGCCCTTCCCTTGGGCTTAGAGAGTTAGTGCGATATATGACGGAGTTTTAGAATTTCTACATATTTACAGAGAACGACATAACAAATATAGACTATTAATGTGATAAACTGGATGTGGGAGAGATCTGGCTGCGATATCTGTCACCACATTTATTGCTGGAACGAATTTAGTTGATCTGATTTCCCAGGTGGATCTACCACTTCTCCCTTACAGATCCAGCTCCGTCTCTCAAGATGTTGGGTACTTGGTTACAGGGGTTGCTCATTATGGATAACCCCTAATAGGATGAGTATCCCCTCCCCCTCCCAATTTATCACCCATTAAAGTCAAGGATCCATCCATGAACTCCCAAAGAAGAGCAGCTCTTTGTACATAGTAACAGAAGGGGATCCTGTTTTGGGGACCCCCCCTCTGTTACCTTCCCTTCCCCCCGGGGTGTCTAAGAAGACAACCCCTTTCCCTGCTAGAACCTCCAAATTACACCAACATTGGCACATTACGTGGGGTGGTCAAGCTCAAGGTCCTCAGGCGCATCATCAGTAATGGCGCTGATCATGGCAGCGCGGCATTCTTTTATGGAATCTTCTTTATGACACTTGTTTATGCCCTCACAATAGTTGTCATGGTTACTACAAGGGCTATTACTAGTGTTGAGCATTCCGATACTGAAATATCGGGTGTCGGCCGATATTCGCGGTATCGGAATTCCGATACTTAATTCCGATACTTTTGCAATATCGTATACCGGAATCGGAAGTTCCCATAATGCAATGAGCCATTTTCATTTTATTCAGCCATTGAGGATCCTAAGAAGTGTGGGCACATCCTATTAGGCATGTAGGCATCTTAACTAATGGCATGGCTGTGATTGGCTGCTGAAATGATGTCATGATGCACTATAAAAGCCGCCGCCGCCATTTTGAGCTCACTCTGCTGTGAATTCAGTTAGGGATAGGATGCTGTTGTTCTGAGGGACAGTTTTAGCTACCTATTTGGTCTATTCTGCTTTACTCAAGCTACTTTATAAATCGCTGTGCCTTGCAGCGCTAGTGCACAGTTCTCTGTGCTGTTCACCGCTGTCTGCAAGGTCTGTGTGTGTGAGTGCAGCTCACCCTGTAGTGTGTGCTTCAGCCAAGTCTGGTTGTAGTGCACTCAGTGTGTGTCACTGCCTCATACATTGTCCTTTTTTGCCAATTCATAATTTTTCCTGATATCTCCTATTAGTGTGGTGGTTCCATCCGTATTCAGCTAAATTTGTTCCAAACACACTATATAGGAGTAGATAGAGACATTTTTTTGGTCTTGCAGCGCTAGTGCACAGTGCTCTGCATCTGTACTGTTCACCGCTGTCTGCAAGGTCTGGTGTGTGAGTGCAGCTCACCCTGTAGTGTGTGCTTCAGCCACGTCTGGTTATAGTGCACTCAGTGTGTGTCACTGCCTCATACATTGTCCTTTTTTGCCAATTCATAATTTTTCCTGATATCTCCTATTAGTGTGGTGGTTCCATCCGTATTCAGCTAAATTTGTTCCAAACACACTATATAGGAGTAGATAGAGAAATTTTTTTGGTCTTGCAGCGTTAGTGCACAGTGCTCTGCATCTGTACTGTTCACCGCTGTCTGCAAGGTCTGGTGTGTGAGTGCAGCTCACCCTGTAGTGTGTGCTTCAACCACGTCTGGTTGTAGTGCACTCAGTGTGTGTCACTGCCTCATACATTGTCCTTTTTTGCCAATTCATAATTTTTCCTGATTTCTCCTATTAGTGTGGTGGTTCCATCCGTATTCAGCTAAACTGGTTCCAAACACACTATATAGGAGTAGTTAGAGGAGCCTTTCTGCAGCATTGGGCCCTGCAGCCCCAGCCAGATTAGTATTAGCCTATTTTTTGCAGCCTCATCTATTGCATTGTAGGTTACCTTCCTACATTGTAATAGCTACAAAAAGTTTGTGATACTATCGTTATTACATCTTTAGGCACATCCAGTGTCTTTTTGTGACAAAAAAAACCTAAATAAAGTTCACCAAACACTCCACTTTACAGTTGTGTAGGCCACATTAGCTCATATTAAAGTCTAGTCCACACTTTATAAAATTAGTGTTTCTTATACCTGTTAGCAGCTGTTCAGGAATAAGCACACTAAGCCCTTAGTACTTTTTTGCCTATCTTTATCAGTCTACCAAGATGAAGAAGGCAGGGAGTAAGGCATGTGGGCGTGGGCGTGGAGTTTCTGCAGGGAGAGGACGTGAGGATTCTGTGCCTGCAGGGAGAGGACATGGGGATTCTGTGCCTGCTGCGGGCACCAGTGACTCAGCATCCCCCAGTTTTACCAGGGAACAGTCCTTTATGCGCAGCTTTGTATGAGCTAGCCGTACCCCACTGCTGCGGGAGGACCAAATTGAAGCCGTTGTCGGATGGATGGCAGCTAACGCATCGACTTCAATTAGTTCCTGATCCTCTCAGGTCCTGAGCACTGAAGAGCACCCATCTGTCTCTTCACCACCTGCCAAATTGCCCAGGCAGTCAGAGAGCCCTGGACAGGAGCCATCTCTACTTCTGTTCTCTGAATCTCTTGGCTTGGAAAGAGGGGGCCAGCCAAGCAGAATTCGAGAATTTGAAGAAGAGGTAGTATGCAGTGATGTGCAACCGTTTTGTCTCTCTGAATCTGAAGAGGCGGGTGGGCCAGTGCCTATGGTCAGCAGCACACCTCAGTACGCATCTGATGATGAGACTCAGGTGCCACTTTCTGGTGCGTAGTGCTGTCGAGACTACCCAGGAGAAGCAGTTGTTTGAAGAGGGTGGTGTAGATGATGAGGTCCTTGACCCATCATGGCGTGAGGGACAGGAAGGTGGTGGGAGCAGCTCTGAGGAAGAGATTCCCCGAACAGCCCAAAAAGGAGGGAGAGGGAGGGGGCAGACTTGGTTGCCTGTAGCCTCCACTTCGGCACCCATTAGGAGCATGGCTCTTCCAAAATCCAAAGCGGGCGCTCCCAAGACTTGCAGTGCCTGGTCCTTTTTTGACACAGTTGCAGATGACATTTGCTTTGTCAAATGCAAGCTGTGTAATCAGAAGGTGAAAAGAGGGAAAAGTGTCAGCAACCTCAATACCACAAATATGTGGAAACATGTGCGGACCAAGCACGTGGTGGAGTTACAAAAACACCCTGAAGACCTAGGCCAACCTACAGCGCCACCTACCACCTCTTCAGCTCGTGTTGTAGCCTCTTCCTCCAGCTCACACACAGCTGGTTCGGCTTCCTCACAGGATCGCCATGGAAGAATCTCTGGCACTGTTGTACAGAGACACAGTGTAATTCCACCCACAGCACCACTTTCCCAGTCATCCTCACACTCCCAGGCCAGTCTACAGCCATCGTTAGCACAGGCATGGGAGAAAAGGCGCCCATACTCGGCAAACCACCCCCGAGCACAGGCTCTGAATGCTGGCATTGCTAAACTACTGGCCCTTGAAATGCTATCATTCAGGCTGGTGGAGACTGACACATTCTGTAACTTTATGGCATTGGCAGTCCCACAATACAAAGTGCCCAGCCGATTTTATTTCAGCAGGCAAGCCGTCCCTGCCCTGCAACATCATGTGGAGGGAAAAATTAAACATGCGCTACAAAACGGCGTCAGTAGCAAGGTCCACCTGACCACCGATGCGTGGACCAGTAAACATGGACAGGGACGATACCTTTCCCTCACTGCCCATTGGGTAAATGTTGTGGAGCCGGGTACAGATCTTGAGAGTGGCGCTGTACGTGTTCTGCCAACTCCAAGGATTGCAGGAATCCAGTCTGTACACATTGACTCCTCCTCATACTCCAGTTCCTCTGAATCAGCGCTGCAGGAGCCGTCACGGTCTACCTCCACATCGACCCGTGAACGGTTACCTGTTATGGTGACCAATATGAGCACAGCCGTGGCCAAACGTCAACAGGCCGTATTAAAATTAATTTCTTTGGGGAATCGAAGCCACACAGCGCAGGAGCTCTGGAATGCCATCAAGCAGCAGAGCGACGTGTGGTTTGTGCCAGCGAATCTCCAGCCAGGCATGGTAGTGTGTGACAATGGCCGAAATCTGGTGGCAGCTCTGGGCCTAGGCAACCTCACTCACATCCCATGTCTGGCACATGTGCTCAACTTGGTCGTGCAGAGTTTTTTGAGGGACTATCCGGATCTTGATGCACTGCTTCACAAGGTCCGCATAGAGTGCGCTCACTTGCGGCGTTCCAGCAATGCAAGATCACGCATTGCAGCTCTGCAGCGCCGATTACGTCTTCCGGAACATCGCATCATATGTGACCTACCCACCAGGTGGAATTCAACGTTACATATGTTGGAGAGGTTGTGTGAGCAGCAGGCAGCAGTAATGGAGTACCAGCTGCAGCAGGCGCAAAGAAGTCGCAGTGCGCGCCGTTCACACTTCACCACCACTGAGTGGGCCTCTATGAAGGACATTTGCCACGTTTTGCGTGCCTTCGATTATTCCACGCGGATGGCGAGTGCAGATGATGCACTAGTCAGCATGACTATCCCCCTTATCTGCCTGCTTGAAAAAACACTGCAAGCACTAAGGGACGAGGTTTTGGAAGAGGTGGAGGATGAGGAGTCACAAATGCCATCTGCTTCTCTACAGTCTGCGCAACGTGGTTCCTCACAAAGGCCTAGGCAGGGGACACTTTGTGAGGAGGAGTCAATGGATGAGGAAGACATCTGTCCAGAGGAGGGAGGTACACAATGCTCTAGTAGTCAGTATCTAGAGCGAGGGTGGGGTGATGCAGAGCAGGCAGAGATCACGCCTCAAGCAGGGGACAGCGTTTCTTGGCCAGTTGGCAGTCTGCAGCACATGGTTGATTTCATGCTGCAGTGCCTGAGAAACGACCGCCGCATCGCCCACATTCTCAACACGGCTGATTATTGGGTGTCCACCCTCCTAGATCCTCGCTACCGGGACAACTTACAAAGCCTCATAACACCGTTGAACCGGGAGCGTAAAATGCGGGAGTACCAAGACGCACTGGTGCATTCCATCATGTTCTCCATTCCAACCGAGAGCAGTGCTGCTAGTGCTTTACAAAGCAGCTCAGTGCGTCGAGGCAGTGGAGGAAGCTCTGCACAAAGAGGGAGCAGAAGCAGCGCCTCAGCACAAGGCAAGACCAGTATGGCCGAAATGTGGCAAAGTTTTGTGTCCCCGCCGCCACAAATGTCTACACCATCACAGACGGCTCCAGTCAGCAGGAGGCAACATTTCCGTCAGATGGTGACAGACTACATGTCTTGCCCTCTTAGTGTACTCCCAGACGGCTCTTCTCCCTTCAAGTTTTGGGTCTGTAAGCTAGATACATGGCCAGAGCTAAGTCAGTATGCATTGGAGGTGCTAGCTTGCCCTGCTGCTAGTGTATTATCGGAACGCGTCTTTAGTGCCGCAGGTGGTGTACTAACAGACCGTCGCATGCGACTATCCTCCAATAACGTTGACCGGCTTACTTTTCTCAAAATGAACAAGGCCTGGATCTCTCATGAATTTGCCAGTCCTCTTCCAGAATAAATAATTGTTGGCAAAAGTATCCAGGTCTCCTGTTCTGTTCATGTTTCTACCACCTGAACTGTAATCCCTGAGCTCCAACACCGCCAGTTGGCGCTCGGAAGTGCCGTCTGCACAGTCAACACTTGCTGCCGTGTCATTGGGGTTCAGTAACGTCAGCTGTTCCCCGGCTGTGCGGATGGCAATTTCTCCTGCTCTGTCCACATTCTCACTACTACAGATTTTAAAGTTGCTCCAATTACACCTCTGGCTCCTCTGTTTTCAGTATTATCCCTGAGCTCCAACACCGCCAGTTGGCGCTTGGAAGTGCCGTCTGCACAGTCAACACTTGCTGCCATGTCATTGGGGTTCAGTAACGTCAGCTGTTCCCCTGCTGTGCGGACGGCAATTTCTCCTGCTCTGTCCACATTCTCACTACTACAGATTTTAAAGTTGCTCCAATTACACCTCTGGCTCCTCTGTTTTCAGTATTATCCCTGAGCTCCAACACCGCCAGTTGGTGCTCGGAAGTGCCGTCTGCACAGTCAACACTTGCTGCCGTGTTATTGGGGTTCAGTAACGTCAGCTGTTCCCCTGCTGTGCGGACGGCAATTTCTCCTGCTCTGTCCACATTCTCACTACTACTGATTTTAAAGTTGCTCCAATTACACCTCTGGCTCCTCTGTTTTCAGTATTATCCCTGAGCTCCAACATCGCCAGTTGGCGCTCGGAAGTGCCGTCTGCACAGTCAACACTTGCTGCCGTGTTATTGGGGTTCAGTAACGTCAGCTGTTCCCCTGCTGTGCGGACGGCACTTTCTCCTGCTCTGTCCACATCCACTGTACTACTGATTTAAAACCTCCTCCAAATACACCTCTGGCTCCTCTGTTTTCAGTATTATCCCTGAGCTCCAACACCGCCAGTTGGCGCTCGGAAGTGCCGTCTGCACAGTCAACACTTGCTGCCATGTTATTGGGGTTCAGTAACGTCAGCTGTTCCCCTGCTGTGCGGACGGCAATTTCTCCTGCTCTGTCCACATCCACTGTACTACTGATTTAAAACCTCCTCCAAATACACCTCTGGCTCCTCTGTTTTCAGTATTATCCCTGAGCTCCAACATCGCCAGTTGGCGCTCCGAAGTGCCGTCTGCACAGTCAACACTTGCTGCCATGTTATTGGGGTTCAATAACGTCACCTGTTCCCCTGCTGTGCGGACGGCAATTTCTCCTGCTCTGTCCACATTCACTGTACTACTGATTTAAAACCTCCTCCAATTACACCTCTGGCTCCTCTGTTTTCAGTATTATCCCTGAGCTCCAACACCGCCAGTTGGCGCTCGGAAGTGCCGTCTGCACAGTCAACACTTGCTGCCGTGTCATTGGGGTTCAGTAACGTCAGCTGTTCCCCTGCTGTGCGGACGGCAATTTCTCCTGCTCTGTCCACATTCTCACTACTACAGATTTTAAAGTTGCTCCAATTACACCTCTGGCTCCTCTGTTTTCAGTATTATCCCTGAGTTCCAACACCGCCAGTTGGTGCTCGGAAGTGCCGTCTGCACAGTCAACACTTGCTGCCGTGTTATTGGGGTTCAGTAACGTCAGCTGTTCCCCTGCTGTGCGGACGGCAATTTCTCCTGCTCTGTCCACATTCTCACTACTACTGATTTTAAAGTTGCTCCAATTACACCTCTGGCTCCTCTGTTTTCAGTATTATCCCTGAGCTCCAACACCACCAGTTGGCGCTCGGAAGTGCCGTCTGCACAGTCAACACTTGCTGCCGTGTTATTGGGGTTCAGTAACGTCAGCTGTTCCCCTGCTGTGCGGACGGCACTTTCTCCTGCTCTGTCCACATCCACTGTACTACTGATTTAAAACCTCCTCCAAATACACCTCTGGCTCCTCTGTTTTCAGTATTATCCCTGAGCTCCAACACCGCCAGTTGGCGCTCGGAAGTGCCGTCTGCACAGTCAACACTTGCTGCCATGTTATTGGGGTTCAGTAACGTCAGCTGTTCCCCTGCTGTGCGGACGGCAATTTCTCCTCCTCTGTCCACATTCTCACTACTACAGATTTTAAAGTTGCTCCAATTACACCTCTGGCTCCTCTGTTTTCAGTATTATCCCTGAGCTCCAACACCGCCAGTTGGTGCTCGGAAGTGCCGTCTGCACAGTCAACACTTGCTGCCGTGTTATTGGGGTTTAGTAACGTCAGCTGTTCCCCTGCTGTGCGGACGGCAATTTCTCCTGCTCTGTCCACATTCTCACTACTACTGATTTTAAAGTTGCTCCAATTACACCTCTGGCTCCTCTGTTTTCAGTATTATCCCTGAGCTCCAACATCGCCAGTTGGCGCTCGGAAGTGCCGTCTGCACAGTCAACACTTGCTGCCGTGTTATTGGGGTTCAGTAACGTCAGCTGTTCCCCTGCTGTGCGGACGGCACTTTCTCCTGCTCTTTCCACATCCACTGTACTACTGATTTAAAACCTCCTCCAAATACACCTCTGGCTCCTCTGTTTTCAGTATTATCCCTGAGCTCCAACACCGCCAGTTGGCGCTCGGAAGTGCCGTCTGCACAGTCAACACTTGCTGCCATGTTATTGGGGTTCAGTAACGTCAGCTGTTCCCCTGCTGTGCGGACGGCAATTTCTCCTGCTCTGTCCACATCCACTGTACTACTGATTTAAAACCTCCTCCAAATACACCTCTGGCTCCTCTGTTTTCAGTATTATCCCTGAGCTCCAACATCGCCAGTTGGCGCTCCGAAGTGCCGTCTGCACAGTCAACACTTGCTGCCATGTTATTGGGGTTCAATAACGTCACCTGTTCCCCTGCTGTGCGGACGGCAATTTCTCCTGCTCTGTCCACATTCACTGTACTACTGATTTAAAACCTCCTCCAAATACACCTCTGGCTCCTCTGTTTTCAGTATTATCCCTGAGCTCCAACACCGCCAGTTGGCGCTCGGAAGTGCCGTCTGCACAGTCAACACTTGCTGCCGTGTCATTGGGGTTCAGTAACGTCAGCTGTTCCCCTGCTGTGCGGACGGCAATTTCTCCTGCTCTGTCCACATTCTCACTACTACAGATTTTAAAGTTGCTCCAATTACATCTCTGGCTCCTCTGTTTTCAGTATTATCCCTGAGCTCCAACACCGCCAGTTGGTGCTCGGAAGTGCCGTCTGCACAGTCAACACTTGCTGCCGTGTTATTGGGGTTCAGTAACGTCAGCTGTTCCCCTGCTGTGCGGACGGCAATTTCTCCTGCTCTGTCCACATTCTCACTACTACTGATTTTAAAGTTGCTCCAATTACACCTCTGGCTCCTCTGTTTTCAGTATTATCCCTGAGCTCCAACACCACCAGTTGGCGCTCGGAAGTGCCGTCTGCACAGTCAACACTTGCTGCCGTGTTATTGGGGTTCAGTAACGTCAGCTGTTCCCCTGCTGTGCGGACGGCACTTTCTCCTGCTCTGTCCACATCCACTGTACTACTGATTTAAAACCTCCTCCAAATACACCTCTGGCTCCTCTGTTTTCAGTATTATCCCTGAGCTCCAACACCGCCAGTTGGCGCTTGGAAGTGCCGTCTGCACAGTCAACACTTGCTGCCATGTTATTGGGGTTCAGTAACGTCAGCTGTTCCCCTGCTGTGCGGACGGCAATTTCTCCTCCTCTGTCCACATTCTCACTACTACAGATTTTAAAGTTGCTCCAATTACACCTCTGGCTCCTCTGTTTTCAGTATTATCCCTGAGCTCCAACACCGCCAGTTGGCGCTCGGAAGTGCCGTCTGCACAGTCAACACTTGCTGCCGTGTTATTGGGGTTCAGTAACGTCAGCTGTTCCCCTGCTGTGTGTCCGGCAAATTCTCCTGCTTTGTCCACATCCACTGTACTACTGATTTAAAACTTGCTCCAATTACACCTCTGGCTCCACTCTGGGTTCCAGCACCGCCAGCTGGTTCTTGGTAGTTCCATTTGCTCTTGTACCTTCTACTACCCATCCGGGTTCCAGTACCGTCAGCTGGTTCTCGGCAGTGCCTTTGGATTAGGTGCCTCCTTCTCGGTATCCAAGTTCCACCAACGTCTGCTGGTTCTTGGTAGTGCTTTCTGGCACAGGTACCTCCTGCTCAGTAACCGAGTTCCAGTACCGTCAGCTGGTCTTCGGCAGTTCCATTGGCTCTTGTACCTTCTGCTATCCATCCGGGTTCCAGTACCGTCAGCTGGTCCTCGATAGTTCAATTTGCTCTTGTACCTTCTACTACCCATCCGGGTTCCAGTACCGTCAGCTGGTTCTCGGCAGTGACTTTGGCACGGGTACTCCCTCCTGCCCAGCCTGGTTCCAGCACGCCAGCTGTTTCCGGGTAGTGTCAACGTCACTTTGCCTCCAATGCGTTGTCCTGTCGTGTTGCGGTCGGGTTAGCCGACTCTGTGGTGCCTGCAGTTTAGGTGACTCCTATGTGGGCTGCGGGATCTGGCAATGAAGGCTGGTTCCATAGTGCCAATAGGACAAGCACCCCCTGTAGGACTGTGGGTTTTGGTAACTGCGGCCGGCTCGCGGCCTTGAACTTTTTTTTACATGGGTACCTTCTGCTACCCATTCGGGTTCCAGTACCGTCAGCTGGTTCTCGGCAGTGCCTTTGGATTAGGTGCCTCCTTCTCGGTATCCAAGTTCCACCAACGTCTGCTGGTCCTTGGTAGTGCTTTCTGGCACAGGTACCTCCTGCTTAGTAACCGAGTTCCAGTACCGTCAGCTGGTCTTCGGCAGTTCCATTGGCTTTTGTACCTTCTACTACCCATCCGGGTTCCAGTACCGTCAGCTGGTTCTCGGCAGTGTCTTTGGCACGGGTACTCCCTCCTGCCCAGCCTGGTTCCAGCACGCCAGCTGTTTCCGGGTAGTGTCAACGTCACTTTGCCTCCAATGCGTTGTCCTGTCGTGTTGCGGTCGGGTTAGCCGACTCTATGGTGCCTGCAGTTTAGGTGACTCCTATGTGGGCTGCGGGATCTGGCAATGAAGGCTGGTTCCATAGTGCCTATAGGACAAGCACCCCCTGTAGGACTGTGGGTTTTGGTAACTGCGGCCGGCTCGCGGCCTTGAACTTTTTTTTACATGGGTACCTTCTGCTACCCATCCGGGTTCCAGTACCGTCAGCTGGTTCTCGGCAGTGCCTTTGGATTAGGTGCCTCCTTCTCGGTATCCAAGTTCCACCAACGTCTGCTGGTCCTTGGTAGTGCTTTCTGGCACAGGTACCTCCTGCTTAGTAACCGAGTTCCAGTACCGTCAGCTGGTCTTCAGCAGTTCCATTGGCTCTTGTACCTTCTGCTACCCATCCGGGTTCCAGTACCGTCAGCTGGTTCTCGGTAGTTCCTCAGCTTTCTTGTACCTTCTGCTACATTTCCAAGTTCAAGCTTTTTGAAATGGTTCTTGGTAATCACTCTGGATCTCCCTGACGAGGACCCTGAAGACGAGGACCCTGAAGACCAACCCTAAGAAGACGAGGACCCCGAAGACAACGACCCTGAAGACGAGGACCCTGAAGACCACCCTGAAGAAGACGAGGACCCTGAAGACCACCCCGAAGAAGACGAGGACCCTGAAGACCACCCCGAAGAAGACGAGGACCCCGAAGACGAGGACCCAGAAGACCAACCCGAAGAAGACGAGGACCCCGAAGACGACGACCCCCGAAGACGACGACCCTGAAGACCACCCCGAAGATGACCAAGAAGATGACCCTGAAGAAGTTGACCAAGAGGACAAAGAAGAGAAGACAAGCACCAAGATAGAGAAGAACAAGAGACAGAAAACCAAGAAGCAGAAATACAAGAAGCTGCAGAACAAAAAGCGGAAGAACATTAAGCATAAGACTAAAAATCAGAGCAAAAGATAATATCTAAATTATAAGCAGAAGATGACTAAGCAGTGTATGGGGGTGAGTCCGTTCCTCCTCGTGGTGCCCCTGGAAAAGACCTGCTGCTGCAGGCCAAACTGAACGCGGACAAATCCTGTTGTAAATCTTTTGTGACGGGCAGAACGAAAGGTGTAATGTCCACCCTTTTATAGATAACAACTACAGGAATGCCTGTCACAAATAAGAATATGATGAAGAAGAAGAATGTGAAGAAGATGAAGAAGTAGAATATGAAGAATGTAAAAAAAAAGAATAATACGAAGAAGGTGAAGAAGAAGAAGATGAAGAAGGTGAAGAAGAAGAGGATGAAAAAGATGCTGAGGATGATGAAGGAGAAAGTGTGGGAGAAGTAAAAAAGAAGTTGAAGAGCATAGAAGTAGTGAAACATAAATATCTGACAAAATATAAAAATACTTAACATAGTCAATATTTCCGTAACTCAGAACGTCTTAAAAAAATATTAATTCCTGCTATTCCATTTGATTGGGCTAAACCTCTATGCCTTTATTGTCTCCCCCACCTCCCCCAATACATTCTACATTATTCTTAGTTGTTTTCCTTCATGTAGAATTAACCTACAAGGAAAGAAATGGTTTATTTTCATTCCGATATTTCTGTCCCATTGACTTGCATTGGTTTCCGGTATCGGAATCGGCGATATCCGATACTTTTTCGGTATCGGTCCGATCCAATCCGATCCGATATTTCCCGATATCGGAAGGTATCGCTCAACACTAGCTATTACTGAAGCAGGGTCCAAGTATTAACCCTTTCATCATTGGTAATTCACTTTCATTATGGAGGCAAATAACTGCACTTGTTACCAAGCAGGAGTCTTATCATTACGGCTTCCCTTAGGCACCATAAGAAATACAGATTATAGAACATACGTACAAGTGTTTCAGGAGTGTTTTGCACTTTTTAGATCCATAGATTGGGCTTATAACTAGCACTTTACAAAGCGGAAAATTAAGAGGAAATTACTTGTAAAATAATATTATAGGGAATTGCATTTCAAGCATTTTCCTAATGTGCATTCTGCATACTTGCATAGTTACATAGGTTGAAAAAGTTTTAACTTTAATGTCCTAGGTCTATCTCCAAAGTTATACATTTTCTATTACTAGATTATTTATAACCCACAATGTCATGTTTTGTTAAAAACGTATCCAGCCCTTCTATAAATGCTGTTATGCTATCTGCCATTACTATATCTTGACAATGTGAACTGAGGTCTAAGATGGCAGACATACAAGAAACAGAGGCATGTTCACACTAGCAAAAAAGAAGCAAGACAAAAATATATCTCATACCCTACCATAATTATATATAAATGTAAAGCAAAATTGCATAATAAATATAGGGTACTTAGTGAACTATTTTTGATCAAAAAAAGTATACAAGCCGTCCCACCAGCGGCAAGGTGACCCTAAATTGGGACGGTACCTATACTGCCTATATTAAAAACCTTACTGTATATCAAAGTTGAAGTAATGCATACAAAAGGGCAGACAAATAGGACCGGGTCCCAACTCCAGACCACCTAGGCCCGTGGTAAGCTACATATATACCAATCAGCTCAACAAAGGGCATGCCACACCCTTAAATTGCACAGAATGCAAACAAGTCAAAAAACCAGACAATGTGAACTGAGGTCTAAGATGGCAGACATACAAGAAACAGAGGCATGTTCACACTAGCAAAAAAGAAGCAAGACAAAAATATATCTCATACCCTACCATAATTATATATAAATGTAAAGCAAAATTGCATAATAAATATAGGGTACTTAGTGAACTATTTTTGATCAAAAAAAGTATACAAGCCGTCCCACCAGCGGCAAGGTGACCCTAAATTGGGACGGTACCTATACTGCCTATATTAAAAACCTTACTGTATATCAAAGACGGCTTGTATACTTTTTTTGATCAAAAATAGTTCACTAAGTACCCTATATTTATTATGCAATTTTGCTTTACATTTATATATAATTATGGTAGGGTATGATATATATTTTTGTCTTGCTTCTTTTTTGCTAGTGTGAACATGCCTCTGTTTCTTGTATGTCTGCCATCTTAGACCTCAGTTCACATTGTCTGGTTTTTTGACTTGTTTGCATTCTGTGCAATTTAAGGGTGTGGCATGCCCTTTGTTGAGCTGATTGGTATATATGTAGCTTACCACGGGCCTAGGTGGTCTGGAGTTGGGACCCGGTCCTATTTGTCTGCCCTTTTGTATGCATTACTTCAACTTTGATATACAGTAAGGTTTTTAATATAGGCAGTATAGGTACCGTCCCAATTTAGGGTCACCTTGCCGCTGGTGGGACGGCTTGTATACTTTTTTTGATCAAAAATAGTTCACTAAGTACCCTATATTTATTATGCAATTTTGCTTTACATTTATATATAATTATGGTAGGGTATGAGATATATTTTTGTCTTGCTTCTTTTTTGCTAGTGTGAACATGCCTCTGTTTCTTGTATGTCTGCCATCTTAGACCTCAGTTCACATTGTCTGGTTTTTTGACTTGTTTGCATTCTGTGCAATTTAAGGGTGTGGCATGCCCTTTGTTGAGCTGATTGGTATATATGTAGCTTACCACGGGCCTAGGTGGTCTGGAGTTGGGACCCGGTCCTATTTGTCTACCCTTTTATATGCATTACTTCAACTTTGATATACAGTAAGGTTTTTAATATAGGCAGTATAGGTACCGTCCCAATTTAGGGTCACCTTGCCGCTGGTGGGACGGCTTGTATACTTTTTTTGATCAAAAATAGTTCACTAAGTACCCTATATTTATTATGCAATTTTGCTTTACATTTATATATAATTATGGTAGGGTATGAGATATATTTTTGTCTTGCTTCTTTTTTGCTAGTGTGAACATGCCTCTGTTTCTTGTATGTCTGCCATCTTAGACCTCAGTTCACATTGTCTGGTTTTTTGACTTGTTTGCATTCTGTGCAATTTAAGGGTGTGGCATGCCCTTTGTTGAGCTGATTGGTATATATGTAGCTTACCACGGGCCTAGGTGGTCTGGAGTTGGGACCCGGTCCTATTTGTCTGCCCTTTTGTATGCATTACTTCAACTTTGATATACAGTAAGGTTTTTAATATAGGCAGTATAGGTACCGTCCCAATTTAGGGTCACCTTGCCGCTGGTGGGACGGCTTGTATACTTTTTTTGATCAAAAATAGTTCACTAAGTACCCTATATTTATTATGCAATTTTGCTTTACATTTATATATAATTATGGTAGGGTATGAGATATATTTTTGTCTTGCTTCTTTTTTTCATTACTATATCTTGTGGTTGGCTTTCCACAGTCTGACTGCTCTAACTGTAAAGAATCCTTTCCTATTAAGTTGCCAGAATCGCTTCACCTCCGCTTCTTATGAATGTTCCTGGTGCTTTGTAAGGTCCTGGAAAGTGATAAGTCATGTGCCAGTACTATGCATTGACCACATATGTATTTATACATATAAATGTATATTTATGAAGGAGATGATAATTACCCTTCATAGAGGTGTTACGATCATTCATAAATTGCTTTCATAGGTTTGATCTCCAGGATTAGGAGAGATTTGGGGTGTAAACGTAATAAACAATGAGTAAAACATCAAAGCAAATGAAAAAGGGTTTGTGACCCAAACTGGTAGGTGAGACCGGCTAGCCCCATATTATACGAGGTCACAACCAGGTTTCGCCTGAGGAGGGCAGCACTAATGAGTCGTCAGGAGCGCATAACCCTGAAATATGCAGCGATTCTACACTACCCATTATAAAAGGGTTTAATATGCTACTTACTACCATGTTTTAGCTAAGATACAAGGCATACTTGTAAGGAGAGATGAAAAAGGTGATGGGGGACAACATATAAATATACTGAGGAACTCTATACACTAGTGGCCAAAATTGAGGCAACACCCCCAAGATTCATGAATTTTTAGCATTTTGCCAATACCAATACAAATTTCATGAATGTTTTTGATTTCACAGTAAAGTTTTTAAGCAGAAATAAAATCTCATATAGAAACACAATATTAGCAGGAAATTTGTTCATTTGTCAACAAATTGGACACTATTGTCACTCAGATGACTGTGGGAGAAAAGCCATTGATTTGTCCTATTTTCATATCTAACACTAAATGTTAATACTCAGTTGGATAGCCCTCGGCCTTGATGACTGCCTGGCATCTACTTGGCATGCTATCTACCAGTTTGTGTAAATCAGATGGTGTGATGATATGAAGCCATGATTTGATGATGGCTGCAATGAGTTCCTGCTTGCGTGAAGCCCGCTGTTTTGACACCGCTCTTTTGAGCCGAGCCCAGAGATTCTCAATAGGATTGAGATCTGGGCTGTTTCCTGGCCAATTCAATAGCTGGACATTTTTGTCCTTGAACCAAGAGAGACATTTTTTAGCTGTATGGCATGGGGCTCCATCTTAAAATAAACGGTGTCCCTTCACTAAATACATCACGTGCCGAAGGAATGAGTTAAGCTGAAGGACTTCCTTGATGTACTTTTCAGCATTAACTGTTCCTTCAATTACCTGCAGCCGACCACCTGCATCTCTGGACACGCAGCCCCCTACCATAACACTCAGAGGAGGCTTCATGGTGGGTATTGTACCCTCTGGCAACCAGTCCTCTCCAGGTCGTCGTCGAACGTAGCAGACACCGTCGCTGCCAAAGATGGATATGCGTGTCTCATCGCTCCATATAACATTTCTCCATTGTTCAATGGTCCATTTACAATGTTCTTTGGCCCCTGCAGACGTTTCTGACGCTGTGAGGCATTCAGAAATGGCTTTTTACCTGGTATTCTGGCTCTTAACCCTGCATTTACCAATCGTCGTCGAACCGTCCGATCAGACACTGTCACTCCGGTGTTGACAAGCTCCTTGATGTTAACAGCCGTTTATTCCCTGTTATTTAGGGCGATTCTAACAATTCTTCTATCAGTCTGAGGAGTTGTAGCCTTCTTCCTTTCTCTACCTGCTTTATTCTTTATCGAACCAGTCTCTTGAAACCGCTTACACACTTTGAGAACGGAAACATGTAATTGCTTACCTTCTGATGACAAACTGGCTTTAAAATATAAAAACCGCATTTTAATCGGACAATATCTGTCTTACAACCCACACCCAGGTCACTATAAACCAACATAGAATACATATGGCAGAAGAGGGCGTGTGTACAAGTAAGTAGGTCAGTGAAATCCTCCATTAAATATTGGTGATGGTGAAAAACTGAAAGTGTTGCCTCAATTTTGGCCACTAGTGTATAACACAAAATATAAACAAAAAAGAAAGGGAAGAACATTTCTGCACAAAAAATCGTGTCGCTCAGCAGGAAAATCCCCTTGAAATTGCGTTTTTTGAGATTTTTTTTTCCCGTTCTTTAGAAACGCTGCAAAAATACTGAAAGAATAGACATGAAACTGCTTCAAATCTGCAAGGATTCACTTTTCCTGCTTTTCCTGGTACTATCAAACATAGCGTTATTGGGAACTTGGAGCTCTGTATTACAAATATGTCCGTCCCTCCAGTTGAAAGAAATTAACATTTTCCTGGAGGGAAGTTTATATTTTACATTATGTCAGTTTTTGTCTATCGATGATAAAGTGCAGTTTGCAGCAATTTTTATTGTGACATATACCCAAATCATTCATGAAAATATTTCACATTCAACGCGCGTCGGGCGGGCCTGCGTCCTCTCACATGCCAGGGCTGAGTTTCAGTTCCAGTCCGACCCTGTTAATCATCTATGGTTTCCCTTCAGAGTGGAAAATGCTGAAAAATCGGAAGTTCCTGGGATCCATTTTTGAACAGAATATCAGAACCAAATCAAAACCGATGATTCATAATAGGGGTAAGTCCCAACTCTAAGGTACAAGTCTATGGCATACAGTCTGTAAAAGACGACAGAGTAGGCTGCTGTTGAGCATCGGCGGCTTCTTCTCTGATGTTCCTCGCTCATCCATGCAGTACATAGTCGGCCATTCAATTGATTGGATGTCTTATAATACCACATTTCCTCTAGGTACACAAAGTATGACGAGCGCCACTCCTCCTGGTGATAGGTTATACCCAACAGATGGGGCAGCGCCACTCCTCGTGGTGATGGGTTACACCCAACAGATGGGGGAGCGCCACTCCTCGTGGTGATGGGTTACACCCAACAGATGGGGGAGCTCCACTCCTCTTGGTGATGGGTTATACCCAACAGATGGGGGAGCGCCACTCCTTGAGGTGATAGGTTATACCCAACAGATGGGGGAGCGCCACTCCTCGTAGTGATGGGTTATACCCAACAGATGGGGGAGCGCCACTTCTCGAGGTGATGGGCTGCACCCAACAGATGGGGGAGCTCCACTCCTTGTGGTGATGGGTTACACCCAACAGATGGGGGAGCGCCACTCCTCGTGGTGATGGGTTATACCCAACAGATGGGGGAGTGCCACTCCTCGTGGTGATGGGTTATACCCAACAGATGGGGGAGCCCCACTCCTCGTGGTGATGGGTTAAACCCAACAGATGGGGGAAGTTGCAGAATGGCTTGTTATGGTGCAAGAACAATGTGGACATTGTTTTTTTTTGTTTTTGTTTTAACTATTATGCCTTTATGTTCTTTATTTTTTTCCTACAGACCCTCCCAGCTAACTCCAAGCAAGTCCCTAATCTCAGAAGTTGAAAGGTTTGGGTTTCTTTGAGGTTTAATGCATGTGTGGAACCCCAGGGGTCTGGTTACCACAGTAATAGCAATATTACGTCTGTGAGCAGGTGGGAGGTCTCCTGGTCAGGAATCCTAAGCATGCCACACCTCCTGCCCAGTCCTGGGAGGGGAAGAACTTCCCCTATATAAACTGGGGCTGAGGTGGGGTTAGAAAAGAACACAGACAGAGACAGAGACACAGTCTGGTCTGGAGTGGTTCAGCAGCAGGGAGAGCAAGATCAGGAGCTCTGTGGGAGCAGTGATAAAAGGAGTCAGAGACTGGAAGCTGTAGAGCTCGTCCTGACTGAAGAGATCTCACCGGACACGGAGTCCGAGGCTGTGGGGACTGTTCCATACCCAGCAGCAGAAACCGACCGGCAGGGGATTTCAGGTCCTCTGGCCAAGAAACCCGAAGGCACGGTCACACGCAAGGGACCAGCACCGCTGTCGTGGAGCGGAGGCTACCAGAAGGCCCCGAGTCACCGGCCATACGGGTGAGCACCACACGGTACACTCAGGGACGTGGGCTACTTTTACCCGCTTCTAGCAAGGTAGCCAGGAAGAGTACAATTAGTGGGGAGGCCTACAACTCCGCCTGGCCAGGGGAGATCCTGTCTGCTCACGGACTGACCAGGCCCCGATCGCTAGCCAGTACTCCCGGGAGGGTCTACCTTTGCCACCAGTAAAGACCCTGAACTACACCGCACCGTCTCTGAGTGGTTCCTGGTGCCTGCGTGCAATTCTACCATCCCCATCATCCACGTCCGCTGCCCTGAGGCCATACCCCTCCCGTTGGGGGTTATACTACCCACGCTGCACAACTGTACCACCGGCCTCAGCGGTCTGCCCTGCAGCGGCGGTTTCGTAACCGCATTCAACGGGTGGCGTAGTCGAGCAATATCACATCTGCCACTAAAAACATCGCCACTTAGTTTGACACCCTGGGCACGGACCGGGTCACCGCCACGAGGACTACCACCCCCAACAGATCCGGCTCCGGGTATTCCCCAAACATGGCCCAGGGGGCGCGTCAACTTTTGGCGTAGTCGGCAGGATCTCGTGCCCGCAACCACCGGGTACTGCGTGCCTGAAAAAGACTGTTAAACTTACCTGTGGTGAAGATTCCCGTCATCCGTGGAGTTTTCCCGCCATCCGACGCCATCTTTTGCCTTCTTCCCGCCATCCGTGGAGTTTTCCCGCCATTGGACGCCATCTCGAGGACGCCGCGCGGAAAGAAGAGGGGCGTGGACTCCGAAAGCGCGCGAGAACTGAAGCCCCGCCTCACGTCCGGACGTTGCGTAAGGTCCTGGAAGGAGCCCAGCAGACGCCGACGTCACAGGAGCGTGACGGAAGGTCCTCAACCCTGACGATCTACTGCGGAGCCGCGGCCTACGGAAGAGGATCATCGCAAGGTAGGCCACGGTCCACTAGGGGGGAGGAGGATGTCGGATACGGAGGAGAGCTTCACTGCTACAGCCACCGCCAGCACCACCGCTGCTGCGGTCATGCCTTTCACCATGCCCTACATCCCGGGGGCAGCCTGGCTACCCCAGTACTCAGGGGAGTCCCATACCCTAAATGACTTCAGAGAAAGGCTGGATAGCCTCTTCCAGGTGTACCCCCTCACAGAAGAGCAAAAAGTGAGCATCCTGGTGGCTCATTTAACAGGGGCAGCCCAAAGGGAGGTAAAGTCCTGGCCACTTGGGAGGAGGAGGACTGTCGCAGAGATACTAGCCCGGCTGAAGGACACCTTTGATACCCGTACCTCAGCCGAGATCAAGCTTAGATTCTACGGGTGCAAGCAGCGAGCACATGAGAATATAAGGGACTATGCACTAAATCTACAAGAGGCCCTGAGAGCCGTTAAGCAGGCCGACCCTGACGGCGTGGGAAACGAAGACAAGCTGTTGACTGAACAATTTATAGAGGGTCTACATTGCAATGCCCACCGAACCCAGTTGCGAGCAATGGCCTTACAGAACCCTCATCTGGACTTTGCACAGTTCAAGGACAGAGCCATCCGGGTGCTCCGAGAACCGGCACCAGGTGGCGCTGTGACCCACAAACGCCCTGCTACCACTTACCACCAGGAGACGGCGCCCTTGTCGGCAGGGCCTGTGGGAGCTGATGCGCAGGCTTTAAACAATGACCCGGCTACAGACCTGCACCATCAGGTCCAAGAGCTAACTAAAAACGTTGCCGCGCTAACCCGAACTGTGCAGTCTTTACAGGTTTCTACTCCAGGGAAGATCCAGCTGGCATCCGGACCGGAGGATATCCCGTGGCGCCGACCAAGGAGGACCCCACCGGCCAGAGGAAGACCCAGCGACCGATACAACGAGGACGGACAACCCATCTGCCGCCGCTGCAATCAACCCGGACATATGGCAAGGTACTGTCCTTTTAAACTGGCGCAACCTGGGGTAGAGGGCCAACCCCTAGGAATAAGATCACCAGGCCCATCGAACTGGCGTGACAAATACGTGGGAGGACATCCAGTCTTGCCTGTAGTACTGGATGGCATTCCTATGAGTGCCCTACTTGACACCGGGTCACAGGTCACCACCATCCCGTACGTGCTCTTCAAGCAGTACTGGAATGACTCGGATATAACCCGCTACCCAGACGACGACTTGAGTATCATCGCCAGCAATGGTCAGCCCGTGCCACAGATCGGATTTAAAGAGATGACCATTAAAATCGGTAAAGTCGAACTGGCAGCACAGGGACTGATCATTGTGGACATTGACAAGCGCGAGAGTCACCCAAAGATAACTCTAGGAACTAATGTGTTTGAAAATTGTCTTGCGGAGGTGATTCTCATTTTACAGCAGGTTGCCAAGAACGCCAGCTCCGGCCAGCAGCGAGTGCTCCAAAAAGAGATCCGGGCACTGATGCGACGGCAACAAGTGGAACTCTCCGGTGGTGAGATTGGTAGCGTGAGAATGTGTGACCCTTTCCCTATTGCCATGCCCCCGAAAAGTGAAATGATGATTTGGTGCCGGGCAGCTATTGGTCTGAGAGGTAGAGATTACCAGGCAATGGTAGAACCAGTCTACTCAGATAGTAGGCCCACCATTTTGACGGCACGGGGGGTGGTTGATGTACGCCATGGGAGGGTGCCCGTTCGCATAATAAATATCGGGAAGAGGGAAGTGTACCTGCCCCGGTATGCTACGCTAGCCAAATTGTATACCATCAACCAAAATTCTGTACAGTCCGTGGAACCCTTGCCTCCATCTCATCCAGAGGAAGGTAACAGCTCTAAACAACAAATGGAGGACTGGTGTCAGCAACTGCATTTGGGTACTGACTCCACACCCGCTCACTAAAATCAGGGAGTCTACCGGGTGCTCCAGGAATACGAGAGAGTGTTCAGTAAACACCCGCTAGACTTCGGGCGAGTGAAGGGAGTGGAACATCACATCCCCACGGGAGACCATCCTCCCATAAAGGAGAGGTATCGTCCCGTACCCCCTGCACACTACCAACACGCCAAGGGGATGCTTAGAGACATGAAGGAGGCTGGGGTAATCAGGGATAGCTGTAGCCCCTGGGCAGCTCCACTAGTCTTGGTTAAAAAGAAAGACAACACCATGAGAATGTGTGTAGATTACCGGAAAATCAACCGTATCACACACAAAGATGCGTACCCCTTACCAAGGATAGAGGAGTCTTTGGCTGCTTTAAAATCTGCTAACTTCTTCTCCACTTTGGATCTCACTAGCGGGTACTGGCAGGTCCCTGTAGCAGAGGCGGACCGGGAGAAGACCGCATTCACCACCCCGATGGGACTTAGCGAGTTTACCTGCATGCCGTTCGGACTCTGCAACGCACTAGGAACCTTCCAACGATTAATGGAATGCTGTCTGGGACACCGGAACTTTGAGACGGTCCTGCTGTACCTGGACGATGTTATAGTTTATTCCAAAACCTACGAGGACCACCTGAAACACCTGGCGGAAGTGTTTGAAGCCCTGGCAAACTACGGTCTGAAGGTGAAACCGTCGAAGTGTCACCTGCTAAAACCAAAAGTGCAGTACCTGGGACACGTGGTGAGTGCTGACGGAGTGGCCCCCGACCCTGATAAGATCACCGCGATTAAGGAATGGCCAAGACCCTCCAGCGTAAAGGAAGTGCGGCAGTTCCTCGGGTTGGTAGGCTACTACCGAAGATTCATTCCCGGTTTCACCAAAAAGGCAGCTCCTATGCAGGACCTCCTGATAGGCCAGTCCAGGAAGGCCAAGAACCAGAAGCCGCCCTTCAGATGGTAGAAGCTGGAAGAAGAGTCCTTCCGCCAGCTGAAGATGGCCCTCACGGGGGATGAAATCCTGGCGTACCCTGATTACAGCCAGCCCTTTATCCTCTACACCGACGCAAGTAACATCGGGCTGGGAGCCGTACTGTCCCAGATCCAGCAGGGGAGAGAACGGGTAATTGCTTACGCCAGCCGAAAACTGCGACCCACCGAAAGAAACCCTGAGAATTACAGCTCATTCAAGCTAGAGTTCCTGGCAGTGGTGTGGGCAGTCACCGAACGCTTTAAGCACTACCTCGCCTCTTCCCGGTTCACCGTGTACACGGATAACAACCCGTTGACACACCTGGACACTGCAAGACTCGGTGCCCTGGAGCAGGGATGGATGGCCCGCCTGTCCAACTATGAGTTCACGATTAAATACCGGGCAGGACGCTCCAATACCAACGCGGATGCCTTGTCCAGAATGCCAAACCTACCGGACGTAGGGGAAGATCCAGAGGAACTGGAAGAAGTTGAACTCCCCGCGTTTCACCGTCATGGGACTACCCAGTATTCCCACCGTGTAAGGGGTAAGCAATCCGCTACGTTCAACCCCTTACCTCATTACAACTGGGCAGAAACGCAAGACAGTGACCCCGCCGTCCGACTGGTGAAGGAGATGCTGACTCAGCCAGATGCCCGCCTTGACCCAGACGCTCCGGAGGAGACCAAGCAACTGTGGGCTGAGAAGAGTCGACTGTTCCTTTACAAGGGGAAGTTGTGCCGCAGAATGGTTAACTCCCGGACGCATGAACTGGTCTGGCAAGTAGTGGTGCCAAGAAGAGACGCGGCAATGGTACTGGAGGCATACCACGACGGAGCTGGGCACTTCGGATGGAAGAAGCTGGAGTCCCTGCTGCGCGGGCGGTTCCACTGGGTAGGCATGAGAGGAACCATCGAAAGGTGGTGCAGAGACTGTGGCCCATGCAACCTAAGAAGGAAGGACCGTGCCAGCCAGAAGACTCCCCTGCAGTCCATCGTCACCAGGCAGCCGTTGGAACTGGTAGCCTTGGACCATGTAAAACTGACCCCCAGCAGAAGTGGCTACGTCTATGCGTTAACCATCGTGGATCACTACTCCCGGTTCTTGGTTGTAGTCCCCGTCAAGGACTTAACGGCTCAAACAGCAGCTAGAGCCTTCCAGCAGCACTTCTGCCGTCCACACGGATACCCAGAGCAGGTGCTGACGGACCAAGGACCTGCCTTTGAAGCGGAAGTCTTCCAGGAGTTCTGCACTCTGTATGGCTGCCGGAAGATAAGAACAACACCCTATCATCCGCAAACCAATGGACTCTGCGAGAAGATGAACCAGGTGGTGATAGACCTTCTGAAAACATTGCCCCTGGAAGAACGCAGTCTGTGGCCTGAGAAACTGCCTGATCTGGTGGACCTATACAACCACATCCCTGTAGGTTCTACCAACTGTACCCCGGCTTACCTAATGAGAGCAAGACCTGGTAAGCTGCCTGTTGATCTGGATATGGGAGTCCTGACACCCGAGGACACTTCACCAGAAGCAGACTGGGACACAGAGAGGCAGCAGCAGTACCGGAAAGTACAGGAGAGCGTTGAGCGAAGTCTCCGTCAAGCAAGAGAAAGACAGGAGAAGACTTACAACCAGTGTGCTCCCGCTGTTCCCCTGGTACCTGGAGAGCAGGTCTTGAAGAGGAAAAGACGGCTCCACAAGTTGGACGACCAGTGGGAGAAGGACCCGTACACCGTACTGCCCTCAAGCCATGAAAACCCGAAAGTCTGCACAATCAGTAAGGATGGAGGAGAAACCACAGCCATTGTCTCCCGAGATCACCTGAAGAAGTGTCCCGAGCAGCTACGAAACCCTGAAGAAGATCAAGAAAACCCTCGACCCGCAGAGGAAAGGGAAGAGATGGTCAGTACTGTACTCGGAGACTTCCCTCGGTCTTGGACACAAGTAAATGGCGCTGTTGTGGTACCCGTCCTCACCTTCCTCTAGCCAGCATCCCAAGTGCCTACGGAAAAACAGGTAGAGCTGGAAGAGCAGCCGGTCCAGGAGGCAGAAGACCCCACACAAGCAGACCAGGAGAATCGACCCTCTGCTTATAGTGAGCCTGCCGTGCCCCTAGTGAGCCAAAGAGTCCGTAGACAGCTGCCCAGCTTACCTTTAACAGCTCCTACACCCTGTAGTGCAGGACCAGTTAGTGAGCTCCGTAGGTCCACTAGAGCCACTAGAGGCCAGTTGCCCGTACGTTGGAGGATCTAAAGTGTTTAGACTGTTTTATTAATATTTACCTGTTTACTGTTGCTTGTAAATAATTATGTTTTTCCAGTTATTTTATAGGTATCTTTTGTGGATTTACTAGAACTCTATTGTATATATGTTTGGAGCGTAACCCAGGAACGGACTAAAGACTGTTAAAGACTCGGGGCAGGACAGACCCTTACCTGGTTACGGCTCCCTGTTCTTTGGTGAAATGGACACCCTGTTGCTTCAAAAATTGCACCCGGTTGCGGACACGCCGTGACCACTTTAACATGTTTTTCCTTATTGTATTGTTCCTGTTTATACCCTGTTATGTTTTCAAAAAATATGTTTAGTCCCGGAGTACTAAATTTTACTAGGGGGGAATGTGGAACCCCAGGGGTCTGGTTACCACAGTAATAGCAATATTACGTCTGTGAGCAGGTGGGAGGTCTCCTGGTCAGGAATCCTAAGCATGCCACACCTCCTGCCCAGTCCTGGGAGGGGAAGAACTTCCCCTATATAAACTGGGGCTGAGGTGGGGTTAGAAAAGAACACAGACAGAGACAGAGACACAGTCTGGTCTGGAGTGGTTCAGCAGCAGGGAGAGCAAGATCAGGAGCTCTGTGGGAGCAGTGATAAAAGGAGTCAGAGACTGGAAGCTGTAGAGCTCGTCCTGACTGAAGAGATCTCACCGGACACGGAGTCCGAGGCTTTGGGGACTGTTCCATACCCAGCAGCAGAAACCGACCGGCAGGGGATTTCAGGTCCTCTGGCCAAGAAACCCGAAGGCACGGTCACACGCAAGGGACCAGCACCGCTGTCGTGGAGCGGAGGCTACCAGAAGGCCCCGAGTCACCGGCCATACGGGTGAGCACCACACGGTACACTCAGGGACGTGGGCTACTTTTACCCGCTTCTAGCAAGGTAGCCAGGAAGAGTACAATTAGTGGGGAGGCCTACAACTCCGCCTGGCCAGGGGAGATCCTGTCTGCTCACGGACTGACCAGGCCCCGATCGCTAGCCAGTACTCCCGGGAGGGTCTACCTTTGCCACCAGTAAAGACCCTGAACTACACCGCACCGTCTCTGAGTGGTTCCTGGTGCCTGCGTGCAATTCTACCATCCCCATCATCCACGTCCGCTGCCCTGAGGCCATACCCCTCCCGTTGGGGGTTATACTACCCACGCTGCACAACTGTACCACCGGCCTCAGCGGTCTGCCCTGCAGCGGCGGTTTCGTAACCGCATTCAACGGGTGGCGTAGTCGAGCAATATCACATCTGCCACTAAAAACATCGCCACTTAGTTTGACACCCTGGGCACGGACCGGGTCACCGCCACGAGGACTACCACCCCCAACAGATCCGGCTCCGGGTATTCCCCAAACATGGCCCAGGGGGCGCGTCACATGCATTTACTTTTTTTAGAATCCCATCTTACAAAAGATATAGGATATCCAACTTCTTGGACTCCAAGAATAAGGGGGCTGCAGCCTGGAAGTAACCCCGCTGCCCTTTTTAAAGAATATGCTGGTGTGGGGCAGCTACCCGGATATTCACTATGCAGGAGAACTGCAGCTAAGCCCATTCACTTTGCTGGATCTATGCTGTCGTTCCGCTGCACAGTGGAGGCCATGATGCCGATGTGCAGGGAATGACTGTGAAAGGGGCTGTTCCTCATTACCAGCATCAGTGCCCCTTTATTATATTAGAGATCGACCCCAACAGATCATAAATTGATGGTGTACCCTTGCAATATACTGCTGCCTTCCTTTTTTTTATCAGTTCACCCGTGAAACCAGATTACATGATTGTGGCGGAACCTCCTGTAGGACACCCAAGTTTTCTGGTGGCTGAAATCTCTTTACCTAAAGTGATGAGAGCCTTAGATGTGGTTTAGGATTGTGACCTTTTTGTATTTCATGTGATTTCCAATAGTCTTCCCTTATTAAAAGTCTGTACCAACCTCGTGCTACCGGTCCTCCTCTGCCAACTTTTATCATCACAGCTTTGATGTGTCCACAGTAGCCAATCGCTGGCAGCTGTGACACATTTGCTGGATGATGATGATATAATTTTTTTTTCATACCATGGTGGGTTGTTTGCAAGCTGTTGGAATGGGAAAGAAGATCTCTGTAAACGACTCTGTCAGCAGAGAACAACTGTTCAAACCAAGCACAGACGCCCAGTGCTTCACGGCGGGACCAGTCATTTATATAAGCCTTCCGCCCTGCTTGTTTCCCCTCCATCTCCACCATCACCTCTTCTTTGACAGTTCTGGCTTCATAGATCCAGAGAGGAGATAGAGGGAAAACAAGCTGGTGGGAAGATGTATATATTATTATTATTATTTAATTATATAGTGCCATTGATTCCATGGTGCTGGTGCATATAAATGATGTTATAATGATGATATAAATGATGAAAGAGGCTTGTTGCAATAGTGTAGAACACGCCGCTCTTTATTTTTTCTATATTAATGCGACATTTGGAGGAATCGCACAGAAAATGCTTTAAATGTATTTATTTTTTAATTTGATTTTTCTCATGTCCATGATTCACATTGCGTTAAATGAGGCATAATGAAGATAAAGAATGTTTCAGCTAATGTAGCCTTCATCAGACAGGATAATGTAGCTTGAGGGGACCCACTTGGTTAAATATAGGGGTCAGTTCTGGTCTTCCCAAACAGCAGATTAAGTAGTCACCACACGGGAATCTGGTGATTACGGGGTTTGCTTTTGGGGACCCCAGATTTCTTCATATAACCGAGTGGGCCTTCTGCCTAATGAAGGCTACATTATCTGAAATTCTGGTACCATTCATTATGCCTCACTTAAAGGGGTTGCCTGGCACTTTAATATTGATGACCTATCCTAAGGATATTCCATTAGTATTAAAGTGGTGGACAACCCCTTTTAATGCAGTGTGAATCCTAAAAAATATTTTTCAGCATTTTCTGTGAGCAGTTCCTCCACGTGTCAGATTTAATGTATGAGACGTGTGGAGCTACACAGTAACTTCTAGTTGGCCACGTATCAAGATAAAAGTTTAGATTTTTGTGCACTTGTTGGTTACAACTTTCTTTCCCGTACAGAAGCATTCAGCGACATAAGCGTTGTTACCACGCTGGTCTTCTCTTTACAGTCTTCTGCTAGATCTCTTGTGTTGGACTTGGGTGAAGACAGAATAGTCAGACGTCCCGATTTGTATCATCTAGACGTCTTCATTCCTTACAATATCATCCAAGAACAAAGTGGAGCTCAGTTCAACAAGGACAGTAAGGTGAGACAATTAAGCAAAGCTGGACATGTCTTATAGCCCATTCTGAAATCTCCTTCTTAAAGAGGTTCTCTGAGAAAATGTATAAAATAAAATTTTAAAAAATGTATACATTTATTTAGCAAAAATAAATTCTTTTAATTAGTGGATAATTCTATGTGAATACTTTTATGCCCAAAAATGGCAAAAGTATTCTTGGAGTGATACCTTTATTGGCTAACCAGAAAAAAAAATATATGCAAGCTTTCAGAGCACAGAGGCTCCTTCTTCAGGCAATATTACAAATGAATTCATAACATTTGTAATCCTGCCTGAAGAAGGAGCCTGTGTGCTCTGTAAGTTTGCATATATATATATTTTTTTCTGGTTAGCCAATAAAGGTATCACTCCGAGAATACTTTTGCCATTTTTGGGCATAAAATTATTTCCATCAAATTTTCTGGCTAACACGGTACCACAATATAAATTTGTACTGTACATCACAATTAGGGGATAATAATTGCATATGGACATAATGGCCAACGATGTCAGCAGCCATCCATCCTAGATGGGTGAAGGTAAACTGATTGAGACGGACATCTCTGACCTACCTGGTACTCAGAAGACTCATGGGTTCTTTTAGTGATTTTTAATAAAGTAATGTAGTAAATAACAAATAAACAGACGTTTCGGTCACAATAGACCTTCATCGGTGTACTACAAAAGCAAAAAAATATAATAGTGAGTACCACATAGAAATATGCAATTCATATAACATAGGTTTGACAGAATGAGATCAAAATTCAATTGGTCATGGATAATGTACATACAGAAAATACAACATCGGGAAAAAATAATAATATAGTAGAGGATCTGGGGAAAGGGGATGGGAAGGAGAACTAGGTTAGGAGGGAAAGGGAAAAATAAAAAGTGACATACCGGTTTTATTAAAGGCGAGATGCATTTGGGCCGCTGTCTGTAGAAATTTGTAAACTAAGGGAACACATATAAAAAAAAAAATTTTTAAATAAAGAGGTCTAGAACAATGTAAGATGTGTGATGACACTTAGTGTAATCGGTGGCTATGAGGTTAGAAATACCCCGATAGGTTCTGTGGGATGAGGAACAATGAAGAGCACATAATGTGTGAGGGCAGGGGATGAAAAAACGTACCCGTTGCTTGCGGTAGGTACTTAAAGGTAATGGCCTGGTCGGTGCCGTAAGCTGTATAGAAAATGGAGTAAATAATAAAATATCTATGGGATATAGGGGCATTAAGTATAGTAGGAGCCAAAAAAGGAAAACATACCCGTAGAAGAAAATGAATAACCAGAGGCAGTAGCCCGGTAGGAAGTTGTATGCTAAGGGAAAAAATGGCACATTAAATGAAGCCCCAATAAGTATTAAGGATAAGGGGACCAGTGTAGGAAGCGTACCTGTATTGTAAAGGACGCAGGACGCGGTATCCACCGTTTGTCCAGAAGCATGTGGCAGGATAAGGCACCAGGGGTCTTTAAATAGGGGGTAGGAGGGGTGAAAGGTTGTAATAGGAGCCAATCATTGGTGGTAGTGGTGTGGGAACGCGCTTTACTAGATTCTGGGATAGGACCTGAAAACCGGAAGTAGCGTCAAATGACGCTATTCAGGTCCTGTAAGGAAAAAACCGGTCACGTGACCGGAAGTGACATGTGTATGCGTTCCACACAGTGTTCTATGCGTTCCACTGAGCGAGGGGAGCGCTGTAATACTTGTAACAGCGCTGTAGAGCAGAGGAGACCCACTAATAGATATGTGGTTGCGTTCCACACAGGTACCATGCGTTCCACAGAGCGGTGGGAGCGCTGTAATACTTGTGACGGCATAGTAGAACAAGGGAAAGCCAGGATGGGAGTCCAGGAAGGATGGGGATCAGGAGGAGGGATGCCATATTAGGATGGGATCTGGAGAAACAGATAATGATAGCATAAGTTATTAAGGCAGAAAACACGGTGTATATCATAAAAACCACAATAAAGTGTAGTCATATCATCACGACCCCCCAAGTAACAAATAAAAGAAAATAAAAGAGGTTCCAACAAATAATATACCTGTGGTCTTGGTAGTGAATACATGTATATATGCAATCCGTGTTGTGTGGCAAGAATCAGTCGAAGTGGAAGAACTTAATTGGTTAGGAGGCACACACACATAAACACACATATACATTTATTTATATATCCATATACACACATACACACCCATTCCGAGGTGGCTATAGTCGTTTAGGTAAAGGAGCTGAGATCGTATTCCTTATTTAAGCCCCTTGGGGATAACGATTGTAACTCGTGGATCCAAAAAGCCTCTCTATATTTAAGAAGGCGAATACGGTCGCCTCCCCGTCTGGGAGGGGGTACGTGTTCAATCACTTGAAATTTTAGCTGCGCCACTGAATGGCCAGCTAATGCAAAATGTGATGGAACCGGAAGAAGAAGGTTTTTACAACGTATGGTCGATTTGTGTTTTGAGATCCTATCTTTAACACACTGGGTGGTTTCCCCCACGTAAATGAGACCACAAGGACATTTAAGGATGTAAACAACATAGGAAGAGTTGCAGGTAAAGTAGTCCTTAATTTTGTACTGTTTCCCCGAGTGTGGGTGGTAAAAAGTGTCGCCTCGGATGATATTGTTGCATTGGTAGCATTGAAGACATGGGAATGTCCCGTTTTTGGGTGTGGACAGAAATCTTTGTCGAGGTTTAGTGATGGTGGTGCCTACGTCGGAATGGACGAGGCGGTCACGGATGTTAGTGGGTCTCTTGTAGCATGGTAAAAATGGAGCTTTGAACTCTTGAACTGTGGGATAGGCTGTTTAGAGTATGCTCCAATGTTGTCGTATTTTCTTGTGTATTATCGAGACTACAGGATGGTAGGTATGGACAAACGGTATACGGTTATTGGTGGAAAGTCTGGGTCTGTTGGTGGGTTCTAGGGCTCGAGATAATGTATCAGGTGGGTAACCTCTGTTGAGGAACTTCTCTTTCATCTCGGTGATCCTGATGTCCCGTGTGGTAGGATTGCTAACAATTCGTTCAACGCGGTGGAATTGGGACTTGGGCACCGAGGTGAAGATGGATTTGGGGTGGAGGCTGGTATAATGTAAGGGGCCGTTTCTGTCTGTGACAAACTGCTTCATGTCATCGTTTGAAGAAGAGGTGGTATATACGAACCCACTCTTCCAAACCTATTCCAGGATGTGGAAACGCTATATTGATGACATTTTTTGCATCTGGGCGGGACCCATAGAAACCCTATCACTATTCTTTGAGACCCTCAACTCATCCTGGGAGGGCCTACGGTTCACCATTTCCTCTAGCAGGGAATCCATAAACTTCCTCGACACTACCATTTTAAAAGATAATCTAGGACACCTCTCATCGGACCTTTATGTTAAACCCACAGACAGAAACGGCCTCTTACATTATACCAGCCTCCACACCAAATCCATTTTCACCTCGGTGCCCAAGTCCCAATTCCATCGCGTTGAACGAATTGTTAGCAATCCTACCACACGGGACATCAGGATCACCGAGATGAAAGAGAAGTTCCTCAACAGAGGTTACCCACCTGATACATTATCTCGAGCCCTAGAACCCACCAACAGACCCAGACTTTCCACCAATAACCGTATACCGTTTGTCCATACCTACCATCCTGTAGTCTCGATAATACACAAGAAAATACGACAACATTGGAGCATACTCCAAACAGCCTATCCCACAGTTCAAGAGTTCAAAGCTCCATTTTTACCATGCTACAAGAGACCCACTAACATCCGTGACCGCCTCGTCCATTCCGACGTAGGCACCCCCATCACTAAACCTCGACAAAGATTTCTGTCCACACCCAAAAACGGGACATTCCCATGTCTTCAATGCTACCAATGCAACAATATCATCCGAGGCGACACTTTTTACCACCCACACTCGGGGAAACAGTACAAAATTAAGGACTACTTTACCTGCAACTCTTCCTATGTTGTTTACATCCTTAAATGTCCTTGTGGTCTCATGTACGTGGGGGAAACCACCCAGTGTGTTAAAGATAGGATCTCAAAACACAAATCGACCATACGTTGTAAAAACCTTCTTCTTCCGGTTCCATCACATTTTGCATCAGCTGGCCATTCAGTGGCGCAGCTAAAATTTCAAGTGATTGAACACGTACCCCCTCCCAGACGGGGAGGCGACCGTATTCGCCTTCTTAAATATAGAGAGGCTTTTTGGATCCACGAGTTACAATCGTTATCCCCAAGGGGCTTAAATAAGGAATACGATCTCAGCTCCTTTACCTAAACGACTATAGCCACCTCGGAATGGGTGTGTATGTGTGTATATGGATATATAAATAAATGTATATGTGTGTTTATGTGTGTGTGCCTCCTAACCAATTAAGTTCTTCCACTTCGACTGATTCTTGCCACACAACACGGATTGCATATATACATGTATTCACTACCAAGACCACAGGTATATTATTTGTTGGAACCTCTTTTATTTTCTTTTATTTGTTACTTGGGGGGTCGTGATGATATGACTACACTTTATTGTGGTTTTTATGATATACACCGTGTTTTCTGCCTTAATAACTTATGCTATCATTATCTGTTTCTCCAGATCCCATCCTAATATGGCATCCCTCCTCCTGATCCCCATCCTTCCTGGACTCCCATCCTGGCTTTCCCTTGTTCTACTATGCCGTCACAAGTATTACAGCGCTCCCACCGCTCTGTGGAACCTGTGTGGAATGCAGCCACACATCTATTAGTGGGTCTCCTCTGCTCTACAGCGCTGTTACAAGTATTACAGCGCTCCCCTCGCTCAGTGGAACGCATAGAACACTGTGTGGAACGCATACACACGTCACTTCCAGTCACGTGACCGGTTTTTTCCTTACAGGACCTGAATAGCATCATTTGACGCTACTTCCGGTTTTCAGGTCCTATCCCAGAATCTAGTAAAGCGCGTTCCCACACCACTACCACCAATGATTGGCTCCTATTACAACCTTTCACCCCTCCTACCCCCTATTTAAAGACCCCTGGTGCCTTATCCTGCCACATGCTTCTGGACAAACGGTGGATACCGCGTCCTGCGTCCTTTACAATACAGGTACGCTTCCTACACTGGTCCCCTTATCCTTAATACTTATTGGGGCTTCATTTAATGTGCCATTTTTTCCCTTAGCATACAACTTCCTACCGGGCTACTGCCTCTGGTTATTCATTTTCTTCTACGGGTATGTTTTCCTTTTTTGGCTCCTACTATACTTAATGCCCCTATATCCCATAGATATTTTATTATTTACTCCATTTTCTATACAGCTTACGGCACCGACCAGGCCATTACCTTTAAGTACCTACCGCAAGCAACGGGTACGTTTTTTCATCCCCTGCCCTCACACATTATGTGCTCTTCATTGTTCCTCATCCCACAGCACCTATCGGGGTATTTCTAACCTCATAGCCACCGATTACACTAAGTGTCATCACACATCTTACATTGTTCTAGACCTCTTTATTTTAAAAAAAAATTTTTTAATATGTGTTCCCTTAGTTTACAAATTTCTACAGACAGCGGCCCAAATGCATCTCGCCTTTAATAAAACCGGTATGTCACTTTTTATTTTTCCCTTTCCCTCCTAACCTAGTTCTCCTTCCCATCCCCTTTCCCCAGATCCTCTACTATATTATTATTTTTTCCTGATGTTGTATTTTCTGTATGTACATTATCTATGACCAATTGAATTTTGATCTCATTCTGTCAAACCTATGTTATATGAATTGCATATTTCTATGTGGTACTCACTATTATATTTTTTTGCTTTTGTAGTACACCGATGAAGGTCTATTGTGACCGAAACGTCTGTTTATTTGTTATTTACTACATTACTTTATTAAAAATCACTAAAAGAACCCATGAGTCTTCTGAGTGCCAGGTTATTTTTCTGTATCTATACGGGCTTGTAACCCTACCTGGGCACCACCACCACTCCAGGAGTGTGGTAGTTTCTATTTTTTATATCTCTGACCTACCTGTCGGAATCAAGAACGTGCATCTGTCATTGATTGACTGACTGATCACGTCCATGAGTCAACATGTTGTAAACCTGTCATGATGAGTGAGCAGATAGGATGCTGCCCCTCACCCTGACAGGAACTTACCTATCACAACATATAGTTGCCCAGAGACATCTGAATGCATCGGCTTTCCTTTATGCCATTCATCAAACATGTCGTATATTTTGTGTATAGCGAGTCACAAGCCTCGCACTGCTCTGCGTCTTATCATTTGGTTCTATGAGCTGCAGTAAAACGTGACGTATATTCCAGGTGCTGACGATCACAATGCCGGTCCAGCCAGCATAGCGGTGGGCTCAGAAGATCAGCTTTGGAAAACGTTCCTCTTATATAGATCCAGTGGATCCTACTTACATTCGCTGCTGTTTACATTGTATGGTTACAATTCTATTTACACTTCAATATGACTCCAGAATAAATTTTTGTCTTTCTTATACTTGCCATATATTTTTCCCAAGGAAGGGGTTTAGGTATTGTGCTTTTTTTTTTTTATTTCTACTGTAATATTTCATAATATCTGTGAATAAGTCTTGAAAATAATTTGCATTGAAAAGGTTGAGATCCTCTGAATCTACAGGGATTTTTAGGAATTAAAAATCTACAGCAGTAAATCTGCAGCAGAATTTACATTTTGCACCATGTCTGGATTTAGTAGCAGCTGCCCCTTTAAATGGAATATGTCAGCAGGTTTTTGCTATCCCATTTGAGAGCAGCATAATCCGAGGCCCTGATTCCAACGATGTATCACTTACTGGGCTGCTTGGTGTTATTTTGATAAAATTGCAGGTTTTTTTTCTCATGCAGATCTCTGAATGCTGAGCTCTGTCTAATAACCCCACCCACACCACTGATTGGCCGCTTTCTGTGTACACTGTATATAAACTGCCAATCAGTGGTGGGGGGCGTGGTTGGACTACCTGGCTGCAGGTTTACTAGTCCTCTAGTGATAATCTTCTGCTAATAAAAGTGTGATTTTTATCAAAACTACAACCAGCAGCCCTGTAAGTGAGACGTCCCTAGAATCAGGGTCTTTGTCTCTACATCATGCTGCTCTCAACAACAACCAATATATAGTACATCCGACAAGGGGTCAATGTGTTAAAAAAGACCTTTATTATAATAATTTGGGTACATGGCGGCAAAGAAAAGAGCACACACACATATATATAGTAATACCATATAATAGTGAGGAGGTATAATGTAAATATTTGAATTGCAGAGACACCAGGGCTAAATAGTAGTAGCTCCAATTGTGCTAATGCATACTGATAGTATATCCTAGGTCACATAGTAAAAGGATATAATCCCAAATAATAAAAGCCAATATAGGCATTCCCAAGATAATGACCTTTTGGTATATACATATCAAGGGATGTATTATATCCAAGTAGGTTAATTCCCAAGTAACAATAATGTTGTATTGGATTCATTCATACCTGGTATATATTGTCTGCACGTCTTGCAATAGCTCTGGGCTCGGTGGTCCTACTCCTAGTGTGGCGCTCACCCCATCACGCTGCTCTCAGAATAGCCAAGAAAAACCTGCTGACAGATTCCCTTTACAAATAGCTGAAATGGCTCCTAGATACCAGAGAAGGAAAACGTTATTAAAACGGTTTTGTTTCCTAAATAGGAAAGCAAATTAAACACCACTGGATAATGTGGTGTGTGAAACCGTCCATTGGATTGCTGTTTCGGGTGGGCTCAGGAGCAGAGCCCCCATCCTACACAGCTGACATCTTGCTGTAACAGCAGCGGCCAGAGCGGAGCGTCAATCACTGCTGTTTAACCATTTATATGCTGTCAATCACTGATGGCAAGTTAAATAGCGCAATCGCCGGTACGCTATGCAATGTTACTAGAATTTTTTTTTTACTTTTCCATTTCCTTGAATTACTTGTTGTGATTTGCGGATCCATTGACTGGCCAAGTGGAAGGGCTGCAGCCGATCATTCATGTCCGTAGCAGATACACATTTACATGTGTAAATAGGCCCTTATAGAAATCAATCAATAGAACGTATACCTGGATATCCAGGTTTATCCTTTGCATACATTTAAAGAGGTATAAGTCATGGCATATTACTAGGATGTCATTCTTGGGGGTCTGACAGCCTAATTTAGAAAGAAGTGGATGCATTATTTTTTTCGCGCTCCCAATTTAACAATTTGAGTACAGTTGGATCTATTGTTTTTTTTATTTTTTGCACTATGGGTGGGTGGTTGGGAGCACAGCTGTGCAGGAAAAAAAAAGCTTATAGGTTCTCAATTCCTTCAATCTTGGGATCGGTGGCGGAACCACAGGTCGGACCATCGCCAATCAAGATATTATATCCCTTCACACTCATCATTGCTCCCAATTAACAATTTGAGTACGTGCATTTTTTTAGGGTATTTTTGCGCAATGGGTGGGAGCACAGCTGTGCAGGAAAAAAAGCTGATAGGTTTCCCATTTCTTCATTCTCAGAATCAGTGGATGGAACATCGCCAATCACAATATTATATCCTTCACACTAATCGTTGCTCCCAATTATCAATTTGAGTACGGTTATACCTATTGTTTTTTTAGGGGTTTTTTTTTGCACTGTGGGTGGTTGGGAGCACAGCTGTGCAGGAAAAAAAAAAGCTGATAGGTTCCCCATTCCTTCATTCTCAGGATCAGTGGTGGAACCAGAGTTTGGATCATCTCCAATCAAAATATTATATTATTCACACTAATCATTGCTCCTAGTTAACAATTTGAGTACGGTTGAACCCATTGTGTTTTTTTAGGGTTTTTTTTTTTTTTGCACTATGGGTGCAAGTTATAGTAATATGTGTCACCGTAAAAAAAAAAAACTAATAGTGTCTCCTGATTGTTCAGACACAAATATATCTGTTGAAAATAGTCTGGTATACACCAGTAAATTTTAACTGTGGTTTTGCTGTTCCACGGTAAAAAATCTCTATTATCCTGCTTTTGGCATTTTTTGCCGCAAAGAAAAACAGTAGTAGTGTCTCCTGATTGTTCAGACACAAATATATCTATTTAAAATTTTCTGGTATACCCCAGTAAACAATAACTGTGGTTTTGCCATTCCACGGTAAAAAATCTCTATTATTCACCTTTTGGTATTTTTTCCGTAAAGAAAAACAGTAATAGTTTCTCCCTGATTGTTCAGATTGTTTAAAAGAGTCGGGTGTAGGCCAGAGAAATAGAACTGTGGTTTTCCTCTTCCACGGTTCTAATCTACTTTATTACCCTTTTTCCATTGATGGTGCGAGTGTAAGCTATTTTACTTACTTTACAATGGGCAAGGCGCGTGGCAAGGGACATGGAAGTGGACGTTCTGGTGATGGTGCATGCAGAGGACGGGGCCGTGGCCAAGGTGAAAATGTGCCACAACCAACAGCCATATCTTCTCGCTCCCACTTCTTGACCGAATTACTAGGGAAGCACAGAACAACACCATATCAGTGTGAACAGGTTATTAATTGGATAGCAGATAATACTTCCAGTTACCTGGGCACCACCACCTCTGGTCTGTCTTCCACACGGTCAACTCTTAGTAGCCATGAGTCTCGACCGCATACTCCTCCTCACCCTGATGCTCCTCCCTCCCACCATGCCGAGTGTCGTCAGACAGCAACTGATCCCACACTTGGACACTCTGAAGAGCTGTTCACTGGTCCATTTCCAGATTTGTGCCCCTCGCCTGCTCCGCTTGAAGTGGTGGAAGAGGAGATCCCATGTAGAGATGCCCAAATATTTGAACAGCCACGGCCAGAGGAAGTCAACGCTGGCAATTTGTCACAAGAGGTTGACGATGACGAGACACAATTGCCAGGAAGTGAGGAGGAGGATCGTGGTGCGCAAGTGGAAGAGGAGGAGGTGGTGGATGATCTAGTAACTGACCCAATGTGGCAGGAGGACATGCAGAGCGAGGCCAGCAGCAGACAGGGTGAGGGAGGCAGAGTACCCCAACAGGCAGCAAAAAGCAGTGTGGTGGCCGCACACAGAAGGCCGGCAACAGTTCCCCGTAACACCAACACGAGGGACGTTGCCAGTACAACCTGTAGGTCTTCCAGAGTCAGGAATTTTTTTAAAGACTCTGCTGATATCCCCAAAAAGGCCATTTGTACCACCTGCCATGCCAGCATCAGCAGGGGTGACAAAACTACCAGCCTGACCACCACCAGCATGATCAGGCACATGGCAGCAAAGCACCCGACTTTGTGGGGCGAACCCCAGGGTCCATGACCAGTGTCAGCTGGTGTCACCTGTTGTGTGTGCATGGCAATCCCCTGTCCATACTGCATGCAAAGATGCCCCCTCCTCTCAGTCTTTATGGCAGTCTCTCAAGAGTGTGCAAAGCAGTCATCAAAGCAAAAGGTGGCTACTTTGAAGAACCTAGAATATAAGACATATTTTCAGTTGTTTCACACTTTTTTGTTAAGTATATAATTCCACATGTGTTAATTCATAGTTTTGATGCCTTCAGTGTGAATGTACAATTTTCATAGTCATGAAAATACAGAAAAATCTTTAAATGAGAAGGTGTGTCCAAACTTTTGGTCTGTACTGTATGTACCATCTTGACAAACTTTGAGGAGTCCACCAAGATGGTGAGTGGCGATGACGCCATCATTAGCGTCAGCATTCCACTTGTCTGTCTTTTGCAATGCTCTCTGCAGAGAATTAAAGAGGAGGCATTGCAGCCAGAGTATGATGAAATGGATCAAGAAGCCGTAGCGGTCGATTACACACAGCCCAGCCTCATCTCATCCCAACGTGCATTGGGGGACAATGAGGGAGAGGAGGAGGAGGAAGAACAGGAGCTTGTATCATGCGCTGTAGACGGTAGTACCTGTACAACTGTCATACTGTCAGTTCAGCGTGGGTGACCTGAGGACAGGGGGGGGGAGGAGGAGGAGGAGGAGAGCATGGTCAGTCGTCATCTTGGTGAGGACACGGAAGTCTTGCCCGTTACCAGTCTGGCACGCATGGCTGACTTTATGTTACTCTGCCTTAACCGTGACCCTCGCGTTGTCAAAATGTTGGGTGACAGTCATTACTGGTTGGTGACACTTTTAGACCCCCGCTACAAGGAAAACTTTCACTCTCTTATTCCTGAGGTGGAGAGGTCTACGAATATGGGGCAGTACCAGAAGGCCCTTGCTGCAGAACTGTTAAAAAAAAATTCCCATCTGAACACGCTAGCGGCAGAGGTCACAGTTCGTTGACCAACCAAGGCGTACAAGCGAGAGAGAGGCAACTCCAATCCAGCAGAGGCAGGGGAACACTGTCAACATTCTGGGACAGTTTTCTGAGACCTGCCCAGCTTACAGGCCCTGAGGCGCGGGGTACTCTCACAAGCAGTGGAAAGTTTCAAAAGATGGTGAGTGAGTACCTTGTCGACCGTACCAGCGTCCTCCTTGATTCCTCTGTGCCTTTTAATTATTGGGTATCCAAGCTGGACACTTGGAATGAAATCGCTCTGTACGCCTTGGAGGTCCTGGCCTGCCCTGCCGCTAGCGTGTTATCGGTGCGTGTTTTTAGTGCTGCTGGGGTAATTATAACTGATAAGCGCACTCGCCTGTCAACTGACAATGCTGACAAGCTGATCCTTATCAAAATGAACAGTAGCTGGATTGGGCCAGACTTCTCATCACCACCAAATGACAGCAGAGTAACATAAAGTCAAATCCACTGTGTTATTTCGGAAGGTGTATTCACATGCACCGCTTCACACCCACACATGGGTATACGCTTCCTCATTTCGGCTGTTTTATGTTCTTCTCCTTATCCTCAGCCTCCACCACCACTATACCACCAGGGTGACCGTGGTCCGTGTTGCCATTATTGAAAGTTCCTCCGTCCTTATTTTTGTCAGCTTTTGCTTGGAAGGCATAAGCAAAGACTGGGAGACCCACTCCCCAATAATGGGAATAATATTTTTAAAATGCTGTACTGTATGGCTCTTGTAAGGGGCATTAAAAGCGTCTTGTTAAGCTATTGCGACCTCCACCACTTATCCGAGGAGCATTAAAACCGTCTTGTTAATCTACTGGGACTTCCACATCTCTTCCAAGGGGCATTCAAACCGTCTTGTTAAGCTACTGGGACCTCCACCACTTTTCTGAGGGGCATTAAAAGCGTCTTATTAAGCTACTGGTACGTCCACCACTTTTCCGAGGGGCATTAAAAACGTCTTGTTAAGCTAGTGGGACCTCCATGTCTCTTCCAAGGGGCATTCAAACTGTCTTGTTAAGCTACTGGGACCTCCACGTCTCTTCCAAGGGGCATTCAAACCGTCTTGGTAAGCTACTGCGACCTCCACCATTTTTTCGAGGGGCATTAAAAGCGTCTTATTAAGCTACTGGGACCTCCACCACTTTTCCGAGAAGCATTAAAACCGTCTTGTTAAGCTACTGGGACCTCCACGTCTCTTCCAAGGGGCATTCAAACCGTCTTCTTAAGCTACTGGGACCTCCACGTCTCTTCCAAGGGGCATTCAAACCGTCTTGTTAAGCTACTGGGACCTCCACGTCTCTTCTGAGAGGCATTAAAAGCGTATTGTTAAGCTACTGGGACCTCCACCACTTTTCCGAGGGGCATTAAAACCGTCTTGTTAAGCTACTGGGACCTCCACCACTTTTCCGAGGGGCATTAAAACCGTCTTTTTAAGCTACTGGTACCTCCACGTCTCTTCCAAGGGGCATTCAAACCATCTTGTTAAGCTACTGGGACCTGCACCACTTTTCCAAGGGGCATTCAAACAGTCTTGTTAAGCTACTACGACCTCCACCACTTTTCCAAGGGGCATTAAAACCGTCTTGTTAAGCTACTGGGACCTCCACTTTTCCGAGGGGCATTAAAAGCATCTTGTTAAGCTACTGGGACCTCCACCACTTTTCCGAGGAGCATTAAAAGCATCTTGTTAAGCTACTGGGACCTCCACCACTTTTCCGAGGGGCATTAAAAGCATCTTGTTAAGCTACTGGGACCTCCACCACTTTTCCGAGGAGCATTAAAACCATCTTGTTAAGCTACTGTGACCTCCACGTCTCTACCAAGGGGCATTCAAACAGTCTTGTTAAGCTACGGCGACCTCCACCACTTTTTCGAGGGGCAGTAAAAGCGTCTTTTTAAGCTACTGGGACCTCCACCACTTTTCCGAGAAGCATTAAAACCGTCTTGTTAAGCTACTGGGACCTCCACTTCTCTTCCAAGGGGCATTCAAACCATCTTGTTAAGCTACTGGGACCTCCACGTCTCTTCTGAGAGGCATTAAAAGCATCTTGTTAAGCTACTGTGACCTCTACAACTTTTCCGAGGGGCATTAAAACTGTCTTGTTAAGCTACTGGAACCTCCACGTCTCTTCCAAGGTGCATTCAAACCGTCTTGTTAAGCTACTGGGTCCTCCACGTCTCTTCCAAGGGGCATTCAAACCGTCTTATTAAGCTACTTGGACCTCCACGTCTCTTCCGAGGGGCATTAAAAGCGTCTTGTTAAGCTACTGTGACCTCCACCACTTTTCCGAGGGGCATTAAAACAGTCTTGTTAAGCTACTGGGACCTCCACGTCTCTTCCAAGGGGCATTCAAACCGTCTTGTTAAGCTACTGGGACCTCCACGTCTCTTCCAAGGGGCATTCAAACCGTCTTGTTAAGCTACTGCGACCTCCACCACTTTTCCAAGGGGCATTAAAACCGTCTTGTTAAGCTACTGGGACCTCCACCACATTTCTGAGGAGCATTAAAACCGTCTTGTTAAGCTACTGAGACCTCCACGTCTCTTCTGAGGGGCATTAATAGCGTTTTGTTAAGCTACTGTGACCTCCACCACTTTTCCAAGGGGCATTTAAACCGGCCAGTTAAGCTACTGGGATCTCCACGTCTCTTCCAAGGGGCATTCAAACAGTCTTGTTAAGCTACTGGGACCTCCACTACGTTTCTGAGGGGCATTAAAACCATCTTGTTAAGCTACTGGGACCTCCACCACTTTTCTGAGGAGTATTAAAACCGTAATGTTAAGCTGCTGGAACCTCCACGTCTCTTCTGAGGGGCATTAATAGCGTCTTGTTAAGCTACTGTGACCTCCACGTCTCTTCCAAGGGGCATTCAAACCGTCTTGTTAAGCTGCTGGGACCTCCACGTCTCTTCTGAGGGGCATTAATAGCGTCTTGTTAAGCTACTGCGACCTCCACCACTTTTCCAAGGGGCATTAAAACCGTCTTGTTAAGCTACTGGGATCGCCACTTTTCTTCTGAGGGGCATTAAAAGCGTCTTCTTAAGCTACTGTGACCTCCACCACTTTTCCGAGGGGTATTAAAACCGTCTTGTTAAGCTACTGGGACCTCCACCACTTTTCCAAGGGGTATTAAAACCGTCTTGTTAAGCTACTGGGACCTCCACATCTCTTTTGAGGGGCATTAATAGCGTCTTGTTAAACCACTCTGAACTCCACAGCTCTTCCAAGGGGCATTGATATGTTGTTTTTAATTAACTCTAACCTCCACGACTCTTCGAACGGGCATTGCAGTTCCTCTTAATTTTTGGCAGCTTTTTCTTGGAAGGCATAAGCAAATACTATGGGAGACCCACTCCCCAATAATGGGAATAATGTTTGTAATATGCTGTACTGCATGGCTCTTGTAAGGGGCATTGCAAGTTCCTCCGTCCCAATTTTTGGCAGCTTTTGCTTGGAAGGCATAAGCAATGACTATGGGATACACACTCCCCAATAATGGGAATAATGTTTGTACTATGCTGTACTGTATGGCTCTTGGAAGGGGCATTAAAAGCCCCTCTTCCGAGGGGCATTCAAACCGTCTGGTTAAGCTACTGGGACCTCCACGTCTTTTCCGAAGGGCATTAAAACCATCTTGTTAAGCTACTGTGACCTCCATGTCTCTTCAAAGGGACATTAAAACAGTCTTCTTAAGCCACTCTGAACTCCACAGCTCTTCCTAGGGGCATTGAAATGTTGTTTTTAATTACCTCTAACCTCCACAACTCTTCCAACGGACATTGCATTTCCTCCTAATTTTAGTCAGCTTTTGCTTTTCAATGCAAAGGCGAATACTAAGGGAGACCCACTCCCCAATAGTGGGTAGAAGGTTTTTAGTACGCTGTAATCCACGTCTGTTTCAAGGGGCATTGCAGTTCCTCATAATTTTTGGAAAGCCTTCCATTCACTGTTTAGGCCAACATTGTACAGGAGACCCAGTTGCTATAAATGGAAAAAACTGTTTAGTTAAGGCCCTCTGACCTCCATGTCATTTCCAAGGTACATTGGAGTGCCTCGAAATTTTTGGTAGGCATTGCACTCACTGTATGCCCTATAACTGTGTAGCCAAACCGCTCCTTTTGTTACAGAAACATATCCTACAAGACATATGTGGTTGACTGGCCTGATATTGATGTGAATGGTCCCTGTTCCTCCTGCTCTCCTTTGACACCACCTCATCCATCATTCATCACCTGAAGCTTTGTTTTAACGGGAGTCATAGAACTGGGATAGTAGCAGGAAAACATCCAGCAGTCCTCGGAGGAGGTAGGATATGCGCCAAAACGCTGACCACCTCAGGCCTTGCCGCTACTACATACATGCGCTTGCATTCCAACAAAACAAAGCAGATGCTAACTTGTATCATCATCATGGTCCTCACCTTGGCACTCTCAACTCCCCTGATGGAGAAGCCAGGGCCCACCGGAGGAGTCTGGTTCTCTGGTGGGCTCGTCCAATGCTGCCCTAAAACAGGCCAGGCTAAGAAAAGTGTGTGGGGGGATGTTCCAAGGAGAAATAGGGGCGGCTGGGGACCGTTTATGGACACCCGGCTGCCCCCAGGCGGCTGGCGACCGAGTATGGACACCCGGCCGCCCCCAGGCGGTTGGGGACCGAGTGTGGACACCCCGCCGCCGGGCGGCTGGGGACTGAGTATGGATACCAGGCCGCCAACGCTGCCATGACATGGTGGCCAGATTCCGCCTCCACATGCCTAAAAGGCCCAATTTCAAGTGCAAGCAAGCAGTATGGTATTGCAGCCTGGGGGTGGGTGGGTGGTTGGCTGCATATATGCGCTTGCATTGCAAGGAATGGGGGAGGTACAATTGAACCCTGCCCTGGGACAAGAACTTGCACGGGGATAGTTGTAAGTCTGCATCTTCTGATGCGGCAAGGATGACTTCTGATGGGCACCCTTTTAGGCAGTGACCGGGGAGTCAGAGATGCTTCCAGGGGTCTTCCCCATGCTGTCCCCATGTCTTTTCAGCACTGTATGCATGTGTCACACAGCACATGGCCAGATAAGGTTGTAAAATGTTAAAATGACATTTCCCGGTGAATGCATTTGTCACGGTTGAAGCAATACAAAAGTGCAAAAACACATTAAAAATGCTACTTGTGAACATAGCCCAAGGTGTGGAGGAGTATTTTTTTTTTTCTGTTATTTATTTTACCTTATACACAAGTCTTTACCCTGGAAAGGAACTTCCTTAACATATTTCACAGGAAAGCAGTTTCAGTTTAGTTTTTGAACGTTTTATTGTGAGCCCTTAAAAATGGCTTAATACCTCTGACCACGTTGTTGACAGAAGTGACCTGGGGGTCAGAAATGCTTCCTGGGGCGATCCCCATGCTGTCCCCATGTCATTTGAGAACTGCCACATTTTGGGCACTTGTTAGGCTTTTAAAAGACAGCCGGGGATGCCGCCGCGAAAATGCTCGGGTCTCCCATAGACTAACATTGGGCTCGTGGCTCAGGTCGAGCAACCGAGTATCATGGCGAGCTCGGCCCGAGCTTCGAGCACCCGAGCATTTTAGTGCTCGCTCTTCACTACTAAATACCCTTCATTATTTATTATTTTTGCACTTTGCGATTTACCCATTTACTTCCGGTTACTTGGGTATTTTGCTTGTCTTTGGTTTTTCTTTGTCTAGTGGCCTTGTGTGAACATGCATTTACATTTTGCATGCACATCAATTTATGTTTCAGTTCAGACTTCTAGGTTTTTTCTTTGTAGTTCAGTGTGCTTTAGTACATATTAGGGTGTGGCCACCCTTTGTCTGAGCTGAAATGTTTATTCTGCCTCAGGTCTATGCTTCTACTAGGGGGTCAGTCTCTCTTCCCTTATCCATATGTACGTCACTTGACAAATGGTAAGGTTTTAATATTAGAGTTAGGATTGTCCCATAAGGGTTGCTATGACGTGGCGGGATAGCTTTTACATTATTTTGATCAAAATTATGTTAACTAAATACCCTTCATTATTTATTATTTTTGCACTGTGCAATTTACCCATTTACTTCCAGTTACTTGGGTATTTTGCTTGTCTTTGGTTTTTCTTTGTCTAGTGGCCTTGTGTGAACATGCATTTACATTTTGCATGCACATCAATTTATGTTTCAGTTCAGACTTCTAGATTTTTTCTTTATATGCTATATATGCTGTATGTGCGGGAAGGGAGCTTGTCTGTACACTGCTTGCTATGTGTGGGGGAGGGAAGCTGTCGGACAAAGAGGGGTCCTGCAAACATCCAACTAATGGCCCCCCATATATATTACAGGAAGGTAGGTCAAACCCAAGGATTTTTGCTGGAGCAGCCGACCATGTGCTGTGTATGGGGCCATCTCCCCCACACATATAACCACATTCATGTATATGGGGGAGTCGGGATGTGTTGTGTGGACAAGCGTCCGGTGTAAAGCTAACTAGTGTATGGGCATCTGAGACTAAGGCAAGTTATCATCCAGAAAGTCATTCTCCAGCCTGCTGCAAAAATGCCGGATAGAGAAAGGCTTTTATCACCTAAGCCAGATCTCACTGGAGGGGAAGCAAGAAGAAAAAAGGAGAAATGTAAAATAAGACACAAGTCCAGACAGTTGTCATCCAAAACTTTATCTGGTATCGACCAAGAAAATTACAATCAGTAAAAGTATAAACCACATTTAGGAAAAACACAGATGAGCTGCGGGACCATCGCTTCTTCTTCTGGGACTTTTTGGCGGACAGGTTGCTCTGCTGTCGGAGGCCTTTCTTGTTCTTGGACTTCTCCTTCATGTGGATTCTGAAGACTAGGAGGCTCCTGAGGGTCCATCTCTCCTGCCGGCAGCTCAGAATGACTTGGAGATATGTTTCCTTCAGTCCAGGAAAGCAAGAGAGGAAAAAGATGAATGTGATGTAATAACAAGACAAAGCTAAAAAAAAACATGTATAAAAAATCATGTAACTGCAAACTGCACAAAAATGACCCCAATAACGTAAGTGCTGTAGTATTAAAGAACCTGCAAAACGAGTGGTGTGAAAAGACCTGGGACTTGTCAGGAATATGTAATGTTTTGTCTAAAATGACAAAAAAAAAGAAAAGATTCAAGGGATCAGCAGCATTTTATAACAGGTAAAAAATATACAAATTTGTGACAAGTGACCGGTATTAAGTATTGTGGATGATAACCAGACGTTTATTTCAAATGAAGAGTTTAATGAACGTCTTGTATTTGGCCAATTGGAACCTTCCCGGAAATGTCTGCGCCGGTGATAAAATCTACTTACTAATAGAGCTCCCGACTGGACACAAAGAACTGCAGCTCATGGAGGAATGAAGCTTCTTTCCTTCTCAGCCAAGAACTTCTTATACCAGTCCCGTACGGCCTCTATCATGTGCTGATATCTAGCAGAAAGAGAAAAAATCAATTATAAACTAAATAAAATTTTTTAAAGAAAAAAAAACCTCCTGCAAACATGAAGCATTTGTAGCAAAGCACAGCCATTATTTACAGAGCACAATTGTTTTACTTTATTCTATATTAGTGGCCGCTCTGTGCAAAAACTTGTGGGAAATTACTGCAGCACTAATATTGTCCACCCAGAGAGCACCCAAGTATTCCCCAATTTCTGACTCCACCGCCCCATTGCCCCCACAAGCACAATGCTGCACCGCTGTCACCTGCCTGGTACAGGCTCCTTTATAGGGTCCTTTCAGCTGTTGTTCACCAAGATGTGAAGTAATCCGAGTACAGGGTTTCCTATGTCTGAGTGCAGGGGTGGAGAGCAGAGAGGATCAGACAGGGACAGGCCCATACACAGACTGCTGGTATATAGAGGACAAATCTGGCTGAACAGCAGCTACAAGAAGCTTCTGGATGGGGGCAGTGGGGGTGAGACAGCACTTCAGCAACGTGTTTGGGAGAGAAGGAAGAAAATAAGCAAATGAAGAATATTTATAAAGTTCACAAGTCTGCAATGTGAGGAGGATAATTACATGAAGAAAACCCTCAAGGTGCAGCGTCCGCAACCGGAAAACCGCCCCAAGGTCCACCTGTGTCATCAGCGCCCCCCTGCTGGACCCCTAATCAGTTGTACTGCAGACTCTGATGATTGATAGTGACACTAGGTCAGCTCTTTCCCAATGGCGGCACTAGCTGACCATCCTGTGGATAGGACAGGTGCCGGATCATTCAGTCCTTTCCCTCTTCCCCAACGTGAAGCAAGCATCCCTCTGACCAGACAAACATCCCCCTGACCAGACAAACATCCCCCTGACCAGGCAATCATCCCCCTGACCAGACAAACATCCCCCTGACCAGGCAAACATCCCCCTGACCAGGCAAACATCCCCATGACCAGACAAACATCCCCATGAGCAGGCAAACATCCCTCTGACCAGGCAAACATACAACCCCTTTTTTTCTTTCCCATTTTACTTGCTTTATTAATTTCACCTCCAACATTACTGACAACTCCAAGTTCAATAGTTTGATAGTCTCATCTCCTGCCTTTGTATGTGGAGGAGGCAATAAACAGCCGTATACATCCTAAACCTGTCACAAGGACTTTCTCTGCAACTCCCTACTCTCCGCTGTCCCCCTGTAACAATCCACCTTTTTCTCTTTCTCGCTCATACATTTCAGACACTTTATTAACATGTTAATCATATTTCCAAACTTACTGCATTCCACTTCATCTGATCATACATCACCGTTTAAAAGAATCACAATCACTTACTTGTCTGCTGCGGTAATTCTTGGATTGTTTTCTTGCTGTTGCTTGGTCTTATTTTGCTGTTTGCTGTCCTTAAACCACCATCTGCCGCACAGTGTCCACATCTTGTTCCACCGGGTCGCTCTTTTGATCCCTGCAACAACAGACACTATGCGAGTATGACTTCACATGTGACATTTCCAAGTCCCTTGACCATTGTGGTGCCAATGGAGTACCCCTTTTCTCGTTATCATGCCACCGAAGCACACCATTTCCCGCTAGCATGCCACAGTAGCACACCTTTTCCCGTTAGTATGCCACCGGGCACACCTATTCCCGTTAGCATGCCATCGGAGCACACCTATTCCCGTTAGCATGCCACCGGAGCACACCTTTACCATTAGCATGTGACCGCAGCACACCTTTACCGTTAGAATGCCACTGGAGCACACCTTTACCATTAGCATGCCACCGGAGCACACCTTTTCCCGTTGGCTTGCCACCGGAGCACGCCACTTTCCCGTTGGCTTGCCACCGGAGCACGCCACTTTCCCGTTGGCTTGCCACCGGAGCACGCCACTTTCCCGTTGGCTTGCCACCGGAGCACGCCACTTTCCCGTTGGCTTGCCACCGGAGCACGCCACTTTCCCGTTGGCTTGCCACCGAAGCACGCCACTTTCCCGTTGGCTTGCCACCGGAGCACGCCACTGTCCCGTTGGCTTGCCACCGGAGCACGCCACTGTCCCGCTGGCTTGCCACCGGAGCACGCCACTGTCCCGTTGGCTTGCCACCGGAGCACGCCACTGTCCCGTTGGCTTGCCACCGGAGCACGCCACTGTCCCGTTGGCTTGCCAGCGGAGCACGCCACTGTCCCGTTGGCTTGCCACCGGAGCACGCCACTTTCCCCTTGGCTTGCCACCGGAGCACGCCACTTTCCCGTTGGCTTGCCACCGGAGCACGCCACTTTCTCGTTGGCTTGCCACCGGAGCACGCCACTTTCCCGTTGGCTTGCCACCGGAGCACGCCACAGTCCCGTTGGCTTGCCACCGGAGCACGCCACAGTCCCGTTGGCTTGCCACCGGAGCACGCTACTTTCCCGTTGGCTTGCCACCGGAGCACGCCACTTTCCCGTTGGCTTGCCACCGGAGCACGCCACTGTCCCGTTGGCTTGCCACCGGAGCACGCCACTGTCCCGTTGGCTTGCCACCGGAGCACGCCACTGTCCCGTTGGCTTGCCACCGGAGCACGCCACTGTCCCGTTGGCTTGCCACCGGAGCACGCCACTGTCCCGTTGGCTTGCCAGCGGAGCACGCCACTTTCCCGTTGGCTTGCCACCGGAGTACGCCACTTTCCCGTTGGCTTGCCACCGGAGCACGCCACAGTCCCGTTGGCTTGCCACCGGAGCACGCCAATTTCCCGTTGGCTTGCCACCGGAGCACGCCACTTTCCCGTTGGCTTGCCACCGGAGCACGCCACTGTCCCGTTGACTTGCCACCGGAGCACGCCACTGTCCCGTTGGTTTGCCACCGGAGCACGCCACAGTCCCGTTGGCTTGCCACCGGAGCACGCCACAGTCCCGTTGGCTTGCCACCGGAGCACGCCACTTTCCCGTTGGCTTGCCACCGGAGCACGCCACTTTCCCGTTGGCTTGCCACCGGAGCACGCCACTTTCCCGTTGGCTTGCCACCGGAGCACGCCATTTTCCCGTTGGCTTGCCACCGGAGCACGCCACTTTCCCGTTGGCTTGCCACCAGAGCACGCCACTTTCCCGTTGGCTTGCCACCGGAGCACGCCACAGTCCCGTTGGCTTGCCACCGGAGCACGCCACAGTCCCGTTGGCTTGCCACCGGAGCACGCCACTTTCCCGTTGGCTTGCCACCGGAGCACGCCACTTTCCCGTTGGCTTGCCACCGGAGCACGCCACTTTCCCGTTGGCTTGCCACCGGAGCACGCCACTTTCCCATTGGCTTGCCACCAGAGCACGCCACTGTCCCGTTGGCTTGCCACCGGAGCACGCCACTGTCCCGTTGGCTTGCCACCGGAGCACGCCACTGTCCCGTTGGCTTGCCACCGGAGCACGCCACTTTCCCGTTGGCTTGCCACCGGAGCACGCCACTTTCCCGTTGGTTTGCCACCGGAGCACGCCACTTTCCCGTTGGCTTGCCACCGGAGCACGCCACTTTCCCGTTGGCTTGCCACCGGAGCACGCCACTTTCCCGTTGGCTTGCCACCGGAGCACGCCACTTTCCCGTTGGCTTGCCACCGGAGCACGCCACTTTCCCGCTGGCTTGCCACCGGAGCACGCCACTTTCCCGTTGGCTTGCCACCGGAGCACGCCACTTTCCCGTTGGCTTGCCACTGGAGCACGCCACTTTCCCGTTGGCTTGCGACCGGAGCACGCCACTGTCCCGTTGGCTTGCCACCGGAGCACGCCACAGTCCCGTTGGCTTGCCACCGGAGCACGCCACAGTCCCGTTGGCTTGCCACCGGAGCACGCCACTTTCCCGTTG